>NW_027671966.1:0-745248 GCF_964165515.1 Mesoplodon bidens | reverse complement strand
CTAGGGTTAGGGTTAGGGAATGGCAAGGCTTAGGGCACAGGAGAGGGTACGGAAACGCGGGAGGGTAAGGCTAAGTGCTGATGCACGGGGCAGTGCCAGAGTACAGGCCAGGAGTAGGCAACGGCGTAGGGTAAGGTGTAGGGCTGGTGGTGGGTTTCCATTCCGGGCTAGGGTTAGGGTTAGGGAACGGCAAGGCTTAGGGCACAGGTGAGGGTACGGAAACGTGGGAGGGTCAGGCTACGTGCTGACGCACGGATCAGTGCCAGCGTACGGGCCAGGAGTAGGCAACGGCGTAGGATAAAGTGTAGGGCTGGTGGTGGATTTGCGTTCCGGGCTAGGGTTAGGGTTAGGGAACGGCAAGGCTTAGGGCACAGGTGAGGGTACGGAAACGTGGGAGGGTCAGGCTACGTGCTGACGCACGGGTCAGTGCCAGCGTACGGGTCAGGAGTAGGGTAAGGCGTAAGGTAAGGTGTAGGGCTGGTGGTGGGTTTCTATTCCGGGCTAGGGTTAGGGTTAGGGAACGGCAAGGCTTAGGGCACAGGTCAGGGTACGGAAACGCGGGAGGGTAAGGCTACGTGCTGATGAACGGGTCAGTGCCAGAGTACAGGCCAGGACTAGGCAACGGCGTAGGGTAAGGTGTAGGGCTGGTGGTTGGTTTCCGTTCCAGGCTAGGGTTAGGGTTAGGGAACGGCAAGGCTTAGGGCACAGGTGAGGGTACGGAAACGTGGGAGGGTCGGGCTACGTGCTGACGCACGGGTCAGTGCCAGCGTACGGGCCAGGAGTAGGCAACGGCGTAGGATAAAGTGTAGGGCTGGTGGTGGATTTGTGTTCCAGGCTAGGGTTAGGGTTAGGGAAAGGCAAGGCTTAGGGCACAGGTGAGGGTACGGAAACGTGGGAGGGTCAGGCTACGTGCTGACGCACGGTTCAGTGCCAGCGTACGGGCCAGGAATAGGGTACGGCGTAAGGTAAGGTGTAGGGCTGGTGGTGGGTTTCCGTTCTGGCCTAGGGTTAGGGTTAGGGAACGGCAAGGCTTAGGGCACAGGTGAGGGTACGGAAACGTGGGAGGGTCAGGCTACGTGCTGACGCACGGGTCAGTGCCAACGTACGGGCCAGGAGTAGGGTACGGCGTAAGGTAAGGTGTAGGGCTTGTGGTTGATTTCCGTTCCAGGCTAGGGTTAGGGTTAGGGAACGGCAAGGCTTAGGGCAAAGGAGTGGGTACGGAAACGTGGGAGGGTCGGGCTACGTGCTGACGCACGGGTCAGTGCCAGCATACGGGCCAGGAGTAGGCAACGGCGTAGGATAAAGTGTAGGGCTGGTGGTGGGTTTGCATTCGGGGCTAAGGTTAGGGTTAGGGAACGGCAAGGCTTAGGGCACAGGTGAGGGTACGGAAACGTGGGAGGGTCAGGCTACGTGCTGACGCACAGTTCAGTGTCAGCGTACGGGCCAGGAATAGGGTACGGCGTAAGGTAAGGTGTCAGGCTGGTGGTGGGTTTCCGTTCCGGGCTAGGGTTAGGGTTAGGGAACGACAAGGCTTAGGGCACAGGTGAGGGTACGGAAACGCGGGAGGGTAAGGCTGCGTGCTGATGCACGGTGCAGTGCCAGCGTACGGGCCAGGAGTAGGCAACGGCGTAAGGTAAGGTGTAGGGCTGGTGGTTGGTTTCCGTTCCAGGCTAGGGTTAGGGTTAGGGAACGGCAAGGCTTAGGGCACAGGTGAGGGTACGGAAACGTGGGAGCGTCGGGCTACGAGCTAACGCACGTGTCAGTGCCAGCGTACGGGCCAGGAGTAGGCAACGGCGTAGGATAAAGTGTAGGGCTGGTGGTGGATTTGCGTTCCAGGCTAGGGTTAGGGTTAGGGAACGGCAAGGCTTAGAGCACAGGTGAGGGTACGGAAACGTGGGAGGGTCAGGCTACGTGCTGATGCACGGTTCAGTGCCAGCGTACTGGCCAGGAATAGGGTACGGCGTAAGGTAAGGTGTAGGGCTGGTGCTGGGTTTCCGTTCCGGGCCAGGGTTAGGGTTAGGGAACGGCAAGGCTTAGGGCACAGGTGAGGGTACGGAAACGTGGGAGGGTCAGGCTACGTGCTGACGCACGGGTCAGTGCCAACGTACGGGCCAGGAGTAGGGTACGGCGTAAGATAAGGTGTAGGGCTTGTGGTTGATTTCCGTTCCAGGCTAGGGTTAGGGTTAGGGAACGGCAAGGCTTAGGGCAAAGGAGAGGGTACGGAAACGTGGGAGGGTCGGGCCCCGTTCTGTCGCACGGGTTAGTGCCAGCATACGGGCCAGGAGTAGGCAACGACGTAGGATATAGTGTAGGGCTGGTGGTGGGTTTCCATTCCGGGCTAGAGTTAGGGTTAGGGAACGGCAAGGCTTAGGGCACAGGTGAGGGTACGGAAACGTGGGAGGGTCAGGCTACGTGCTGACGCACGGGTCAGTGCCAGCGTACGGGCCAGGAGTAGGCAACGGCGTAAGGTAAGGTGTAGGGCTGGTGGTGGGTTTCTATTCCGGGCTAGGGTTAGGGTTAGGGAACGGCAAGGCTTAGGGCACAGGTGAGGTTACGGAAACGTGGGAGGGTCGGGCTACGTGCTGACGCACGGGTCAGTGCCAGCGTACGGGCCAGGAGTATGCAACGGCGTAGGATAAAGTGTAGGGCTGGTGGTTGTTTTCCGTTCCGGGCTAGTGTTAGGGTTAGGGAACGGCAAGGCTTAGGGCACAGGTGAGGATACGGAAACGTGGGAGGGTCAGGCTACGTGCAGACGCACGGGTCAGTGCCAGCGTACGGGTCAGGAGTAGGGTACGGCGTAAGGTAAGGTGTAGGGCTGGTGGTGGGTTTCTATTCCGGGCTAGGGTTAGGGTTAGGGAACGGCAAGGCTTAGGGCACAAGTGAGGGTACGGAAACGTGGGAGGGTCAGGATACGTGCTGACGCACGGTTCAGTGCCAGCGTACGGGCCAGGAATAGGGTACGGCGTAAGGTAAGGTGTAGGGCTGGTGGTGGGTTTCCATTCCGGGCTAGGGTTAGGGTTAGGGAACGGCAAGGCTTAGGGCACAGGTGAGGGTACGGAAACGTGGGAGGGTCAGGCTACGGGCTGATTCACGGGTCCGTGCCAGCGTTCGGGCTAGGAGTGGGCAACGGCGTAAGGTAAGGTGTAGGGCTTGTGGTTGATTTCCGTTCCGGGATAGGGTAAGGGTTAGGGATCGGCAAGGCTTAGGGCACAGGTGAGGGTATGGAAACGTGGGAGGGTCGGGCTACGTGCAGACGCACGGGTCAGTGCCAGCGTACGGGCCAGGAGTAGGCAACGGCGTAGGATAAAGTGTAGGGCTGGTGGTGGATTTGCGTTCCAGCCTAGGGTTAGGGTTAGGGAACGGCAAGGCTTAGGGCACAGGTGAGGGTACGGAAACGTGGGAGGTTCAGGCTACGTGCTGACGCACGGGTCAGTGCCAGCGTACGGGTCAGGAGTAGGGTACGGCGTAAGGTAAGGTGTAGGGCTGGTGGTGGGTTTCTATTCCGGGCTAGGGTTAGGGTTAGGGAACCGCAAGGCTTAGGGCAGAGGTCAGGGTACGGAAACGCGGGAGGGTAAGGCTACGTTCTGATGCACGGGTCAGAGCCAGAGTACAGGCCAGGAGTAGGCAACAGGGTAGAGTAAGGTGTAGGGCTGGTGGTGGGTTTCTATTCCGGGCTAGGGTTAGGGTTAGGGAACGGCAAGGCTTAGGGCACAGGTGAGGGTACGGAAACGTGGGAGGGTCAGGCTACATGCTGACGCACGGGTCAGTGCCAGCGTACGGGCCAGGAGTAGGCAACGGCGTAAGGTAAGGTGTAGGGCTGGTGGTTGGTTTCCGTTCCAGGCTAGGGTTAGAGTTAGGGAACGGCAAGGCTTAGGGCACAGGTGAGGGTACGGAAACGTGGGAGGGTCGGGCTACGTGCTGACGCACGGGTCAGTGCCAGCGTACTGGCCAGGAGTAGGCAACGGCGTAGGATAAAGTGTAGGGCTGGTGGTGGATTTGCGTTCCGGGCTAGGGTTAGGGTTAGGGAACGGCAAGGCTTAGGGTACAGGTGAGGGTACGGAAACGTGGGAGGGTCAGGCTACGTGCTGACGCACGGGTCAGTGCCAGCGTACGGGTCAGGAGTAGGGTAAGGCGTAAGGTAAGGTGTAGGCCTGGTGGTGGGTTTCTATTCCGGGCTAGGGTTAGGGTTAGGGAACGGCAAGGCTTAGGGCACAGGTCAGGGTACGGAAACGCGGGAGGGTAAGGCTACGTGCTGATGAACGGGTCAGTGCCAGAGTACAGGCCAGGAGTAGGCAACGGCGTAGGGTAAGGTGTAGGGCTTGTGTTTGGTTTCCGTTCCAGGCTAGGGTTAGGGATAGGGAACGGCAAGGCTTAGGGCACAGGTGAGGGTACGGAAACGTGGGAGGGTCGGGCTACGTGCTGACGCACGGGTCAGTGCCAGCGTACGGGCCAGGAGTAGGCAACGGCGTAGGATAAAGTGTAGGGCTGGTGGTGGATTTGCGTTCCAGGCTAAGGTTAGGGTTAGGGAACGGCAAGGCTTAGGGCACAGGTGAGGGTACGGAAACGTGGGAGGGTCAGGCTACGTGCTGACGCACGGTTCAGTGCCAGCGTACTGGCCAGGAATAGGATACGGCGTAAGGTAAGGTGTAGGGCTGGTGGTGGGTTTCCGTTCTGGCCTAGGGTTAGGGTTAGGGAACGGCAAGGCTTAGGGCACAGGTGAGGGTACGGAAACGTGGGAGGGTCAGGCTACGTGCTGACGCACGGGTCAGTGCCAACGTACGGGCCAGGAATAGGGTACGGCGTAAGGTAAGGTGTCAGGCTGGTGGTGGGTTTCCGTTCCGGGCTAGGGTTAGGGTTAGGGAACGACAAGGCTTAGGGCACAGGTGAGGGTACGGAAACGCGGGAGGGTTAGGCTGCGTGCTGATGCACGGTGCAGTGCCAGCGTACGGGCCAGGAGTAGGCAACGGCGTAAGGTAAGGTGTAGGGCTGGTGGTTGGTTTCCGTTCCAGGCTAGGGTTAGGGTTCGGGAACGGCAAGGCTTAGGGCACAGGTGAGGGTACGGAAAAGTGGGAGCGTCGGGCTACGAGCTAACGCACGTGTCAGTGCCAGCGTACGGGCCAGGAGTAGGCAACGGCGTAGGATAAAGTGTAGGGCTGGTGGTGGATTTGCGTTCCAGGCTAGGGTTAGGGTTAGGGAACGGCAAGGCTTAGAGCACAGGTGAGGGTACGGAAACGTGGGAGGGTCAGGCTACGTGCTGATGCACGGTTCAGTGCCAGCGTACTGGCCAGGAATAGGGTACGGCGTAAGGTAAGGTGTAGGGCTGGTGCTGGGTTTCCGTTCCGGGCCAGGGTTAGGGTTAGGGAACGGCAAGGCTTAGGGCACAGGTGAGGGTACGGAAACGTGGGAGGGTCAGGCTACGTGCTGACGCACGGGTCAGTGCCAACGTACGGGCCAGGAGTAGGGTACGGCGTAAGATAAGGTGTAGGGCTTGTGGTTGATTTCCGTTCCAGGCTAGGGTTAGGGTTAGGGAACGGCAAGGCTTAGGGCAAAGGAGAGGGTACGGAAACGTGGGAGGGTCGGGCCCCGTTCTGTCGCACGGGTTAGTGCCAGCATACGGGCCAGGAGTAGGCAACGACGTAGGATAAAGTGTAGGGCTGGTGGTGGGTTTCCATTCCGGGCTAGAGTTAGGGTTAGGGAACGGCAAGGCTTAGGGCACAGGTGAGGGTACGGAAACGTGGGAGGGTCAGGCTACGTGCTGACGCACGGGTCAGTGCCAGCGTACGGGCCAGGAGTAGGCAACGGCGTAAGGTAAGGTGTAGGGCTGGTGGTGGGTTTCTATTCCGGGCTAGGGTTAGGGTTAGGGAACGGCAAGGCTTAGGGCACAGGTGAGGTTACGGAAACGTGGGAGGGTCGGGCTACGTGCTGACGCACGGGTCAGTGCCAGCGTACGGGCCAGGAGTATGCAACGGCGTAGGATAAAGTGTAGGGCTGGTGGTTGTTTTCCGTTCCGGGCTAGTGTTAGGGTTAGGGAACGGCAAGGCTTAGGGCACAGGTGAGGATACGGAAACGTGGGAGGGTCAGGCTACGTGCAGACGCACGGGTCAGTGCCAGCGTACGGGTCAGGAGTAGGGTACGGCGTAAGGTAAGGTGTAGGGCTGGTGGTGGGTTTCTATTCCGGGCTAGGGTTAGGGTTAGGGAACGGCAAGGCTTAGGGCACAAGTGAGGGTACGGAAACGTGGGAGGGTCAGGATACGTGCTGACGCACGGTTCAGTGCCAGCGTACGGGCCAGGAATAGGGTACGGCGTAAGGTAAGGTGTAGGGCTGGTGGTGGGTTTCCATTCCGGGCTAGGGTTAGGGTTAGGGAACGGCAAGGCTTAGGGCACAGGTGAGGGTACGGAAACGTGGGAGGGTCAGGCTACGGGCTGATTCACGGGTCCGTGCCAGCGTTCGGGCTAGGAGTGGGCAACGGCGTAAGGTAAGGTGTAGGGCTTGTGGTTGATTTCCGTTCCGGCATAGGGTAAGGGTTAGGGATCGGCAAGGCTTAGGGCACAGGTGAGGGTATGGAAACGTGGGAGGGTCGGGCTACGTGCAGACGCACGGGTCAGTGCCAGCGTACGGGCCAGGAGTAGGCAACGGCGTAGGATAAAGTGTAGGGCTGGTGGTGGATTTGCGTTCCAGCCTAGGGTTAGGGTTAGGGAACGGCAAGGCTTAGGGCACAGGTGAGGGTACGGAAACGTGGGAGGTTCAGGCTACGTGCTGACGCACGGGTCAGTGCCAGCGTACGGGTCAGGAGTAGGGTACGGCGTAAGGTAAGGTGTAGGGCTGGTGGTGGGTTTCTATTCCGGGCTAGGGTTAGGGTTAGGGAACCGCAAGGCTTAGGGCAGAGGTCAGGGTACGGAAAAGCGGGAGGGTAAGGCTACGTTCTGATGCACGGGTCAGAGCCAGAGTACAGGCCAGGAGTAGGCAACAGGGTAGAGTAAGGTGTAGGGCTGGTGGTGGGTTTCTATTCCGGGCTAGGGTTAGGGTTAGGGAACGGCAAGGCTTAGGGCACAGGTGAGGGTACGGAAACGTGGGAGGGTCAGGCTACATGCTGACGCACGGGTCAGTGCCAGCGTACGGGCCAGGAGTAGGCAACGGCGTAAGGTAAGGTGTAGGGCTGGTGGTTGGTTTCCGTTCCAGGCTAGGGTTAGAGTTAGGGAACGGCAAGGCTTAGGGCACAGGTGAGGGTACGGAAACGTGGGAGGGTCGGGCTACGTGCTGACGCACGGGTCAGTGCCAGCGTACTGGCCAGGAGTAGGCAACGGCGTAGGATAAAGTGTAGGGCTGGTGGTGGATTTGCGTTCCGGGCTAGGGTTAGGGTTAGGGAACGGCAAGGCTTAGGGTACAGGTGAGGGTACGGAAACGTGGGAGGGTCAGGCTACGTGCTGACGCACGGGTCAGTGCCAGCGTACGGGTCAGGAGTAGGGTAAGGCGTAAGGTAAGGTGTAGGGCTGGTGGTGGGTTTCTATTCCGGGCTAGGGTTAGGGTTAGGGAACGGCAAGGCTTAGGGCACAGGTCAGGGTACGGAAACGCGGGAGGGTAAGGCTACGTGCTGATGAACGGGTCAGTGCCAGAGTACAGGCCAGGAGTAGGCAACGGCGTAGGTTAAGGTGTAGGGCTGGTGTTTGGTTTCCGTTCCAGGCTAGGGTTAGGGATAGGGAACGGCAAGGCTTAGGGCACAGGTGAGGGTACGGAAACGTGGGAGGGTCGGGCTACGTGCTGACGCACGGGTCAGTGCCAGCGTACGGGCCAGGAGTAGGCAACGGCGTAGGATAAAGTGTAGGGCTGGTGGTGGATTTGCGTTCCAGGCTAAGGTTAGGGTTAGGGAACGGCAAGGCTTAGGGCACAGGTGAGGGTACGGAAACGTGGGAGGGTCAGGCTACGTGCTGACGCACGGTTCAGTGCCAGCGTACTGGCCAGGAATAGGATACGGCGTAAGGTAAGGTGTAGGGCTGGTGGTGGGTTTCCGTTCTGGCCTAGGGTTAGGGTTAGGGAACGGCAAGGCTTAGGGCACAGGTGAGGGTACGGAAACGTGGGAGGGTCAGGCTACGTGCTGACGCACGGGTCAGTGCCAACGTACGGGCCAGGAGTAGGGTACGGCGTAAGGTAAGGTGTAGGGCTTGTGGTTGATTTCCGTTCCAGGCTAGGGTTAGGGTTAGGGAACGGCAAGGCTTAGGGCAAAGGAGAGGGTACGGAAACGTGGGAGGGTCGGGCTACGTGCTGACGCACGGGTCAGTGCCAGCGTACGGGCCAGGAGTAGGCAACGGCGTAGGATAAAGTGTAGGGCTGGTGGTGGATTTGCATTCGGGGCTAGGGTTAGGGTTAGGGAACGGCAAGGCTTAGGGCACAGGTGAGGGTACGGAAACGTGGGAGGGTCAGGCTACGTGCTGACGCACAGTTCAGTGCCAGCGTACGGGCCAGGAATAGGGTACGGTGTAAGGTAAGGTGTCAGGCTGGTGGTGGGTTTCCGTTCCGGGCTAGGGTTAGGGTTAGGGAACGGCAAGGCTTAGGGCACAGGTGAGGGTACGGAAACGTGGGAGGGTCAGGCTACGTGCTGACGCATGGGTTAGTGCCAGCGTACGGGCCAGGAGTAGGCAACGGCGTAAGGTAAAGTGTAGGGCTGGTGGTTGGTTTCCGTTCCAGGCTAGGGTTAGGGTTAGGGAACGGCAAGGCTTAGGGCACAGGTCAGGGTACGGAAACGTGGGAGGGTCGGGCCCCGTTCTGTCGCCCGGGTTAGTGCCAGCATACGGGCCAGGAGTAGGCAACGACGTAGGATAAAGTGTAGGGCTGGTGGTGGGTTTCCATTCCGGGCTAGAGTTAGGGTTAGGGAACGGCAAGGCTTAGGGCACAGGTGAGGGTACGGAAACGTGGGAGGGTCAGGCTACGTGCTGACGCACGGGTCAGTGCCAGCGTACGGGCCAGGAGTAGGCAACGGCGTAAGGTAAGGTGTAGGGCTGGTGGTGGGTTTCTATTCCGGGCTAGGGTTAGGGTTAGGGAACGGCAAGGCTTAGGGCACAGGTGAGGGTACGGAAACGTGGGAGGGTCGGGCTACGTGCTGACGCATGGGTCAGTGCCAGCGTACGGGCCAGGAGTATGCAACGGCGTAGGATAAAGTGTAGGGCTGGTGGTTGTTTTCCGTTCCGGGCTAGTGTTAGGGTTAGGGAACGGCAAGGCTTAGGGCACAGGTGAGGATACGGAAACGTGGGAGGGTCAGGCTACGTGCAGACGCACGGGTCAGTGCCAGCGTACGGGTCAGGAGTAGGGTACGGCGTAAGGTAAGGTGTAGGGCTGGTGGTGGGTTTCTATTCCGGGCTAGGGTTAGGGTTAGGGAACGGCAAGGCTTAGGGCACAAGTGAGGGTACGGAAACGTGGGAGGGTCAGGATACGTGCTGACGCACGGTTCAGTGCCAGCGTACGGGCCAGGAATAGGGTACGGCGTAAGGTAAGGTGTAGGGCTGGTGGTGGGTTTCCATTCCGGGCTAGGGTTAGGGTTAGGGAACGGCAAGGCTTAGGGCACAGGTGAGGGTACGGAAACGTGGGAGGGTCAGGCTACGGGCTGATTCACGGGTCCGTGCCAGCGTTCGGGCCAGGAGTGGGCAACGGCGTAAGGTAAGGTGTAGGGCTTGTGGTTGATTTCCGTTCCGGGATAGGGTTAGGGTTAGGGATCGGCAAGGCTTAGGGCACAGGTGAGGGTATGGAAACGTGGGAGGGTCGGGCTACGTGCAGACGCACGGGTCAGTGCCAGCGTACGGGCCAGGAGTAGGCAACGGCGTAGGATAAAGTGTAGGGCTGGTGGTGGATTTGCGTTCCAGCCTAGGGTTAGGGTTAGGGAACGGCAAGGCTTAGGGCACAGGTGAGGGTACGGAAACGTGGGAGGTTCAGGCTACGTGCTGACGCACGGGTCAGTGCCAGCGTACGGGTCAGGAGTAGGGTACGGCGTAAGGTAAGGTGTAGGGCTGGTGGTGGGTTTCTATTCCGGGCTAGGGTTAGGGTTAGGGAACCGCAAGGCTTAGGGCAGAGGTCAGGGTACGGAAACGCGGGAGGGTAAGGCTACGTTCTGATGCACGGGTCAGAGCCAGAGTACAGGCCAGGAGTAGGCAACGGGGTAGTGTAAGGTGTAGGGCTGGTGGTGGGTTTCTATTCCTCGCTAGGGTTAGGGTTAGGGAACGGCAAGGCTTAGGGCACAGGTGAGGGTACGGAAACGTGGGAGGGTCAGGCTACATGCTGACGCACGGGTCAGTGCCAGCGTACGGGCCAGGAGTAGGCAACGGCGTAAGGTAAGGTGTAGGGCTGGTGGTTGTTTTCCGTTCCAGGCTAGGGTTAGAGTTAGGGAACGGCAAGGCTTAGGGCACAGGTGAGGGTACGGAAACGTGGGAGGGTCGGGCTACGTGCTGACGCACGGGTCAGTGCCAGCGTACTGGCCAGGAGTAGGCAACGGCGTAGGATAAAGTGTAGGGCTGGTGGTGGATTTGCGTTCCGGGCTAGGGTTAGGGTTAGGGAACGGCAAGGCTTAGGGCACAGGTGAGGGTACGGAAACGTGGGAGGGTCAGGCTACGTGCTGACGCACGGGTCAGTGCCAGCGTACGGGTCAGGAGTAGGGTAAGGCGTAAGGTAAGGTGTAGGGCTGGTGGTGGGTTTCTATTCCGGGCTAGGGTTAGGGTTAGGGAACGGCAAGGCTTAGGGCACAGGTCAGGGTACGGAAACGCGGGAGGGTAAGGCTACGTGCTGATGAACGCGTCAGTGCCAGAGTACAGGCCAGGAGTAGGCAACGGCGTAGGGTAAGGTGTAGGGCTGGTGGTTGGTTTCCCTTCCAGGCTAGGGTTAGGGATAGGGAACGGCAAGGCTTAGGGCACAGGTGAGGGTACGGAAACGTGGGAGGGTCGGGCTACGTGCTGACGCATGGGTCAGTGCCAGCGTACGGGCCAGGAGTAGGCAACGGCGTAGGATAAAGTGTAGGGCTGGTGGTGGATTTGCGTTCCAGGCTAGGGTTAGGGTTAGGGAACGGCAAGGCTTAGGGCACAGGTGAGGGTACGGAAACGTGGGAGGGTCAGGCTACGTGCTGACGCACGGTTCAGTGCCAGCGTACTGGCCAGGAATAGGATACGGCGTAAGGTAAGGTGTAGGGCTGGTGGTGGGTTTCCGTTCTGGCCTAGGGTTAGGGTTAGGGAACGGCAAGGCTTAGGGCACAGGTGAGGGTACGGAAACGTGGGAGGGTCAGGCTACGTGCTGACGCACGGGTCAGTGCCAACGTACGGGCCAGGAGTAGGGTACGGCGTAAGGTAAGGTGTAGGGCTTGTGGTTGATTTCCGTTCCAGGCTAGGGTTAGGGTTAGGGAACGGCAAGGCTTAGGGCAAAGGAGAGGGTACGGAAACGTGGGAGGGTCGGGCTACGTGCTGACGCACGGGTCAGTGCCAGCGTACGGGCCAGCAGTAGGCAACGGCGTAGGATAAAGTGTAGGGCTGGTGGTGGATTTGCATTCGGGGCTAGGGTTAGGGTTAGGGAACGGCAAGGCTTAGGGCACAGGTGAGGGTACGGAAACGTGGGAGGGTCAGGCTACGTGCTGACGCACAGTTCAGTGCCAGCGTACGGGCCAGGAATAGGGTACGGCGTAAGGTAAGGTGTCAGGCTGGTGGTGGGTTTCCGTTCCGGGCTAGGGTTAGGGTTAGGGAACGACAAGGCTTAGGGCACAGGTGAAGTTACGGAAACGTGGGAGGCTTGGGCTACGTGCTGACGCACGGGTCAGTGCCAGCGTACGGGCCAGGAGTAGGCAACGGCGTAGGATAAAGTGTAGGGCTGGTGGTGGATTTGCGTTCTGGGCTAGGGTTAGGGTTAGGGAACGGCAAGGCTTAGGGCACAGGTGAGGGTACGGAAACGTGGGAGGGTCAGGCTACGTGCTGACGCACGGGTTAGTGCCAGCGTACGGGCCAGGAGTAGGCAACGGCGTAAGGTAAGGTGTAGGGCTGGTGGTTGGTTTCCGTTCAAGGCTAGGGTTAGGGTTAGGGAGCGGCAAGGCTTAGGGCACAGGTGAGGGTACGGAAAGGTGGGAGGGTCGGGCTACGTGCTGACGCACGTGTCAGTGCCAGCGTACGGGCCAGGAGTAGGCAACGGCGTAGGATAAAGTGTAGGGCTGGTGGTGGATTTGCGTTCGGGGCTAGGGTTAGGGTTAGGGAACGGCAAGGCTTAGGGCACAGGTGAGGGTACGGAAACGTGGGAGGGTCAAGCTACGTGCTGACGCACAGGTCAGTGCCAGCGTACAGGTCAGGAGTAGGGTACGGCGTAAGGTAACGTGTAGGCCTGGTGGTGGGTTTCTATTCCGGGCTAGGGTTAGGGTTAGGGAACGGCAAGGCTTAGGGCACAGGTGAGGGTACGGAAACGTGGGAGGGTCTGGCTACGTGCTGACGCACGGGTCAGTGCCAGCGTACGGGTCAGGAGTAGGGTATGGCGTACGGTAAGTTGTAGGGCTGGTGGTGGGTTTCTATTCCGGGCTAGGGTTAGGGTTAGGGAACGGCAAGGCTTAGGGCACAGGTGAGGGTACGGAAACGTGGGAGGGTGGGGCTACGTGCTGACGCACGGGTCAGTGCCAGCGTACGGGCGAGGAGTAGGCAACGGCGTAGGATAAAGTGTAGGGCTGGTGGTGGATTTGCGTTCCGGGCTAGGGTTAGGGTTAGGGAACGGCAAGGCTTAGGGCACAGGTGAGGGTACGGAAACGTGGGAGGGTCGGGCTACGTGCTGACGCACGGTTCAGTGCCAGCGTACGGGCCAGGAATAGGGTACGGCATAAGGTAAGGTGTCAGGCTGGTGGTGGGTTTCCATTCCGGGCTAGGGTTAGGGTTAGGGAACGGCAAGGCTTAGGGCACAGGTGAAGTTACGGAAACGTGGGAGGCTCGTGCTACGTGCTGACGCACGGGTCAGTGCCAGCGTACGGGCCAGGAGTAGGCAACGGCGTAGGATAAAGTATAGGCTGGTGGTGGATTTGCGTTCTGGGCTAGGGTTAGGGTTAGGGAACGGCAAGGCTTAGGCCACAGGAGAGGGTACGGAAACGCGGGAGGGTAAGGCTAAGTGCTGATGCACGGGGCAGTGCCAGAGTACAGGCCAGGAGTAGGCAACGGCGTAGGGTAAGGTGTAGGGCTGGTGGTGGGTTTCCATTCCGGGCTAGGGTTAGGGTTAGGGAACGGCAAGGCTTAGGGCACAGGTGAGGGTACGGAAACGTGGGAGGGTCAGGCTACGTGCTGACGCACGGATCAGTGCCAGCGTACGGGCCAGGAGTAGGCAACGGCGTAGGATAAAGTGTAGGGCTGGTGGTGGATTTGCGTTCCGGGCTAGGGTTAGGGTTAGGGAACGGCAAGGCTTAGGGCACAGGTGAGGGTACGGAAACGTGGGAGGGTCAGGCTACGTGCTGACGCACGGGTCAGTGCCAGCGTACGGGTCAGGAGTAGGGTAAGGCGTAAGGTAAGGTGTAGGGCTGGTGGTGGGTTTCTATTCCGGGCTAGGGTTAGGGTTAGGGAACGGCAAGCCTTAGGGCACAGGTCAGGGTACGGAAACGCCGGAGGGTAAGGCTACGTGCTGATGAACGGGTCAGTGCCAGAGTACAGGCCAGGAGTAGGCAACGGCGTAGGGTAAGGTGTAGGGCTGGTGGTTGGTTTCCGTTACAGGCTAGGGTTAGGGTTAGGGAACGGCAAGGCTTAGGGCACAGGTGAGGGTACGGAAACGTGGGAGGGTCGGGCTACGTGCTGACGCACGGGTCAGTGCCAGCGTACGTGCCAGGAGTAGGCAACGGCGTAGGATAAAGTGTAGGGCTGGTGGTGGATTTGTGTTCCAGGCTAGGGTTAGGGTTAGGGAACGGCAAGGCTTAGGGCACAGGTGAGGGTACGGAAACGTGGGAGGGTCAGGCTACGTGCTGACGCACGGTTCAGTGCCAGCGTACGGGCCAGGAATAGGGTACGGCGTAAGGTAAGGTGTAGGGCTGGTGGTGGGTTTCCGTTCTGGCCTAGGGTTAGGGTTAGGTAACGGCAAGGCTTAGGGCACAGGTGAGGGTACGGAAACGTGGGAGGGTCAGGCTACGTGCTGACGCACGGGTCAGTGCCAACGTACGGGCCAGGAGTAGGGTACGGCGTAAGGTAAGGTGTAGGGCTTGTGGTTGATTTCCGTTCCAGGCTAGGGTTAGGGTGAGGGAACGGCAAGGCTTAGGGCAAAGGAGAGGGTACGGAAACGTGGGAGGGTCTGGCTACGGGCTGTCGCACGGGTCAGTGCCAGCATACGGGCCAGGAGTAGGCAACGGCGTAGGATAAAGTGTAGGGCTGGTGGTGGGTTTGCATTCGGGGCTAGGGTTAGGGTTAGGGAACGGCAAGGCTTAGGGCACAGGTGAGGGTACGGAAACGTGGGAGGGTCAGGCTACGTGCTGACGCACAGTTCAGTGTCAGCGTACGGGCCAGGAATAGGGTACGGCGTAAGGTAAGGTGTCAGGCTGGTGGTGGGTTTCCGTTCCGGGCTAGGGTTAGGGTTAGGGAACGACAAGGCTTAGGGCACAGGTGAGGGTACGGAAACGCGGGAGGGTAAGGCTGCGTGCTGATGCACGGTGCAGTGCCAGCGTACGGGCCAGGAGTAGGCAACGGCGTAAGGTAAGGTGTAGGGCTGGTGGTTGGTTTCCGTTCCAGGCTAGGGTTAGGGTTAGGGAACGGCAAGGCTTAGGGCACAGGTGAGGGTAAGGAAACGTGGGAGCGTCGGGCTACGAGCTAACGCACGGGTCAGTGCCAGCGTACGGGCCAGGAGTAGGCAACAGCGTAGGATAAAGTGTAGGGCTGGTGGTGGATTTGCGTTCCAGGCTAGGGTTAGGTTTAGGGAACGGCAAGGCTTAGAGCACAGGTGAGGGTACGGAAACGTGGGAGGGTCAGGCTACGTGCTGATGCACGGTTCAGTGCCAGCGTACGGGCCAGGAATAGGGTACGGCGTAAGGTAAGGTGTAGGGCTGGTGCTGGGTTTCCGTTCCGGGCCAGGGTTAGGGTTAGGGAACGGCAAGGCTTAGGGCACAGGTGAGGGTACGGAAACGTGGGAGGGTCAGGCTACGTGCTGACGCACGGGTCAGTGCCAACGTACGGGCCAGGAGTAGGGTACGGCGTAAGATAAGGTGTAGGGCTTGTGGTTGATTTCCGTTCCAGGCTAGGGTTAGGGTTAGGGAACGGCAAGGCTTAGGGCAAAGGAGAGGGTACGGAAACGTGGGAGGGTCGGGCCCCGTTCTGTCGCACGGGTTAGTGCCAGCATACGGGCCAGGAGTAGGCAACGACGTAGGATAAAGTGTAGGGCTGGTGGTGGGTTTCCATTCCGGGCTAGAGTTAGGGTTAGGGAACGGCAAGGCTTAGGGCACAGGTGAGGGTACGGAAACGTGGGAGGGTCAGGCTACGTGCTGACGCACGGGTCAGTGCCAGCGTACGGGCCAGGAGTAGGCAACGGCGTACGGTAAGGTGTAGGGCTGGTGGTGGGTTTCTATTCCGGGCTAGGGTTAGGGTTAGGGAACGGCAAGGCTTAGGGCACAGGTGAGGTTACGGAAACGTGGGAGGGTCGGGCTACGTGCTGACGCACGGGTCAGTGCCAGCGTACGGGCCAGGAGTATGCAACGGCGTAGGATAAAGTGTAGGGCTGGTGGTTGTTTTCCGTTCCGGGCTAGTGTTAGGGTTAGGGAACGGCAAGGCTTAGGGCACAGGTGAGGTTACGGAAACGTGGGAGGGTCAGGCTACGTGCTGACGCACGGGTCAGTGCCAACGTACGGGCCAGGAGTAGGGTACGGCGTAAGGTAAGGTGTAGGGCTTGTGGTTGATTTCCGTTCCAGGCTAGGGTTAGGGTTAGGGAACGGCAAGGCTTAGGGCAAAGGAGAGGGTACGGAAACGTGGGAGGGTCGGGCTACGTTCTGACGCACGGGTCAGTGGCAGCGTACGGGCCAGGAGTAGGCAACGGCGTAGGATAAAGTGTAGGGCTGGTGGTGGATTTGCATTCGGGGCTAGGGTTAGGGTTAGGGAACGGCAAGGCTTAGGGCACAGGTGAGGGTACGGAAACGTGGGAGGGTCAGGCTACGTGCTGACGCACAGTTCAGTGCCAGCGTACGGGCCAGGAATAGGGTACGGCGTAAGGTAAGGTGTCAGGCTGGTGGTGGGTTTCCGTTCCGGGCTAGGGTTAAGGTTAGGGAACGACAAGGCTTAGGGCACAGGTGAAGTTACGGAAACGTGGGAGGCTCGGGCTACGTGCTGACGCACGGGTCAGTGCCAGCGTACGGGCCAGGAGTAGGCAACGGCGCAGGATAAAGTGTAGGGCTGGTGGTGGATTTGCGTTCTGGGCTAGGGTTAGGGTTAGGGAACGGCAAGGCTTAGGGCACAGGTGAGGGTACGGAAACGCGGGAGGGTAAGGCTGCGTGCTGATGCACGGTGCAGTGCCAGCGTACGGGCCAGGAGTAGGCAACGGCGTAAGGTAAGGTGTAGGGCTGGTGGTTGGTTTCCGTTCCAGGCTAGGGTTAGGGTTAGGGAACGGCAAGGCTTAGGGCACAGGTGAGGGTACGGAAACGTGGGAGCGTCGGGCTACGTGTTGACGCACGGGTCAGTGCCAGCGTACGGGCCAGGAGTAGGCAACAGCGTAGGATAAAGTGTAGGGCTGGTGGTGGATTTGCGTTCCAGGCTAGGGTTAGGGTTAGGGAACGGCAAGGCTTAGAGCACAGGTGAGGGTACGGAAACGTGGGAGGGTCAGGCTACGTGCTGATGCACGGTTCAGTGCCAGCGTACGGGCCAGGAATAGGGTACGGCGTAAGGTAAGGTGTAGGGCTGGTGCTGGGTTTCCGTTCCGGGCCAGGTTTAGGGTTAGGGAACGGCAAGGCTTAGGGCACAGGTGAGGGTACGGAAACGTGGGAGGGTCAGGCTACGTGCTGACGCACGGGTCAGTGCCAACGTACGGGCCAGGAGTAGGGTACGGCGTAAGATAAGGTGTAGGGCTTGTGGTTGATTTCCGTTCCAGGCTAGGGTTAGGGTTAGGGAACGGCAAGGCTTAGGGCAAAGGAGAGGGTACGGAAACGTGGGAGGGTCGGGCCCCGTTCTGTCGCACGGGTTAGTGCCAGTATACGGGCCAGGAGTAGGCAACAACGTAGGATAAAGTGTAGGGCTGGTGGTGGGTTTCCATTCCGGGCTAGAGTTAGGGTTAGGGAACGGCAAGGCTTAGGGCACAGGTGAGGGTACGGAAACGTGGGAGGGTCAGGCTACGTGCTGACGCACGGGTCAGTGCCAGCATACGGGCCAGGAGTAGGCAACGGCGTAAGGTAAGGTGTAGGGCTGGTGGTGGGTTTCTATTCCGGGCTAGGGTTAGGGTTAGGGAACGGCAAGGCTTAGGGCACAGGTGAGGTTACGGAAACGTGGGAGGGTCGGGCTACGTGCTGACGCACGGGTCAGTGCCAGCGTACGGGCCAGGAGTATGCAACGGCGTAGGATAAAGTGTAGGGCTGGTGGTTGTTTTCCGTTCCGGGCTAGTGTTAGGGTTAGGGAACGGCAAGGCTTAGGGCACAGGTGAGGTTACGGAAACCTGGGAGGGTCAGGCTACGTGCTGATGCACGGGTTAGTGCCAGCGTACGGGCCAGGAGTAGGCAACGGCGTAAGGTAAGGTGTAGGGCTGGTGGTTGGTTTCCGTTCCAGGCTAGGGTTAGGGTTAGGGAACGGCAAGGCTTAGGGCACAGGTGAGGGTACGGAAACGTGGGAGGGTCAGGCTACGTGCTGACGCACGGGTCAGTGCCAGCGTACGGGTCAGGAGTAGGGTAAGGCGTAAGGTAAGGTGTAGGGCTGGTGGTGGGTTTCTATTCCGGGCTAGCGTTAGGGTTAGGGAACGGCAAGGCTTAGGGCACAGGTCAGGGTACGGAAACGCGGGAGGGTAAGGCTACGTGCTGATGAACGGGTCAGTGCCAGAGTACAGGCCAGGAGTAGGCAACGGCGTAGGGTAAGGTGTAGGGCTGGGGGTTGGTTTCCGTTCCAGGCTAGGGTTAGGGTTAGGGAACGGCAAGGCTTAGGGCACAGGTGAGGGTACGGAAACGTGGGAGGGTCAGGCTACGTGCTGACGCACAGTTCAGTGTCAGCGTACGGGCCAGGAATAGGGTACGGCGTAAGGTAAGGTGTCAGGCTGGTGGTGGGTTTCCGTTCCGGGCTAGGGTTAGGGTTAGGGAACGACAAGGCTTAGGGCACAGGTGAGGGTACGGAAACGCGGGAGGGTAAGGCTGCGTGCTGATGCACGGTGCAGTGCCAGCGTACGGGCCAGGAGTAGGCAACGGCGTAAGGTAAGGTGTAGGGCTGGTGGTTGGTTTCCGTTCCAGGCTAGGGTTAGGTTTAGGGAACGGCAAGGCTTAGGGCACAGGTGAGGGTACGGAAACGTGGGATCGTCGGGCTACGAGCTAACGCACGGGTCAGTGCCAGCGTACGGGCCAGGAGTAGGCAACGGCGTAGGATAAAGTGTAGGGCTGGTGGTGGATTTGCGTTCCAGGCTAGGGTTAGGGTTAGGGAACGGCAAGGCTTAGAGCACAGGTGAGGGTACGTAAACGTGGGAGGGTCAGGCTACGTGCTGATGCACGGTTCAGTGCCAGCGTACGGGCCAGGAATAGGGTACGGCGTAAGGTAAGGTGTAGGGCTGGTGCTGGGTTTCCGTTCCGGGCCAGGGTTAGGGTTAGGGAACGGCAAGGCTTAGGGCACAGGTGAGGGTACGGAAACGTGGGAGGGTCAGGCTACGTGCTGACGCACGGGTCAGTGCCAACGTACGGGCCAGGAGTAGGGTACGGCGTAAGATAAGGTGTAGGGCTTGTGGTTGATTTCCGTTCCAGGCTAGGGTTAGGGTTAGGGAACGGCAAGGCTTAGGGCAAAGGAGAGGGTACGGAAACGTGGGAGGGTCGGGCCCCGTTCTGTCGCACGGGTTAGTGCCAGTATACGGGCCAGGAGTAGGCAACAACGTAGGATAAAGTGTAGGGCTGGTGGTGGGTTTCCATTCCGGGCTAGAGTTAGGGTTAGGGAACGGCAAGGCTTAGGGCACAGGTGAGGGTACGGAAACGTGGGAGGGTCAGGCTACGTGCTGACGCACGGGTCAGTGCCAGCATACGGGCCAGGAGTAGGCAACGGCGTAAGGTAAGGTGTAGGGCTGGTGGTGGGTTTCTATTCCGGGCTAGGGTTAGGGTTAGGGAACGGCAAGGCTTAGGGCACAGGTGAGGTTACGGAAACGTGGGAGGGTCGGGCTACGTGCTGACGCACGGGTCAGTGCCAGCGTACGGGCCAGGAGTATGCAACGGCGTAGGATAAAGTGTAGGGCTGGTGGTTGTTTTCCGTTCCGGGCTAGTGTTAGGGTTAGGGAACGGCAAGGCTTAGGGCACAGGTGAGGTTACGGAAACCTGGGAGGGTCAGGCTACGTGCTGATGCACGGGTTAGTGCCAGCGTACGGGCCAGGAGTAGGCAACGGCGTAAGGTAAGGTGTAGGACTGGTGGTTGGTTTCCGTTCCAGGCTAGGGTTAGGGTTAGGGAACGGCAAGGCTTAGGGCACAGGTGAGGGTACGGAAACGTGGGAGGGTCAGGCTACGTGCTGACGCACGGGTCAGTGCCAGCGTACGGGTCAGGAGTAGGGTAAGGCGTAAGGTAAGGTGTAGGGCTGGTGGTGGGTTTCTATTCCGGGCTAGCGTTAGGGTTAGGGAACGGCAAGGCTTAGGGCACAGGTCAGGGTACGGAAACGCGGGAGGGTAAGGCTACGTGCTGATGAACGGGTCAGTGCCAGAGTACAGGCCAGGAGTAGGCAACGGCGTAGGGTAAGGTGTAGGGCTGGGGGTTGGTTTCCGTTCCAGGCTAGGGTTAGGGTTAGGGAACGGCAAGGCTTAGGGCACAGGTGAGGGTACGGAAACGTGGGAGGGTCAGGCTACGTGCTGACGCACAGTTCAGTGTCAGCGTACGGGCCAGGAATAGGGTACGGCGTAAGGTAAGGTGTCAGGCTGGTGGTGGGTTTCCGTTCCGGGCTAGGGTTAGGGTTAGGGAACGACAAGGCTTAGGGCACAGGTGAGGGTACGGAAACGCGGGAGGGTAAGGCTGCGTGCTGATGCACGGTGCAGTGCCAGCGTACGGGCCAGGAGTAGGCAACGGCGTAAGGTAAGGTGTAGGGCTGGTGGTTGGTTTCCGTTCCAGGCTAGGGTTAGGTTAAGGGAACGGCAAGGCTTAGGGCACAGGTGAGGGTACGGAAACGTGGGATCGTCGGGCTACGAGCTAACGCACGGGTCAGTGCCAGCGTACGGGCCAGGAGTAGGCAACGGCGTAGGATAAAGTGTAGGGCTGGTGGTGGATTTGCGTTCCAGGCTAGGGTTAGGGTTAGGGAACGGCAAGGCTTAGAGCACAGGTGAGGGTACGGAAACGTGGGAGGGTCAGGCTACGTGCTGATGCACGGTTCAGTGCCAGCGTACGGGCCAGGAATAGGGTACGGCGTAAGGTAAGGTGTAGGGCTGGTGCTGGGTTTCCGTTCCGGGCCAGGGTTAGGGTTAGGGAACGGCAAGGCTTAGGGCACAGGTGAGGGTACGGAAACGTGGGAGGGTCAGGCTACGTGCTGACGCACGGGTCAGTGCCAACGTACGGGCCAGGAGTAGGGTACGGCGTAAGATAAGGTGTAGGGCTTGTGGTTGATTTCCGTTCCAGGCTAGGGTTAGGGTTAGGGAACGGCAAGGCTTAGGGCAAAGGAGAGGGTACGGAAACTTGGGAGGGTCGGGCCCCGTTCTGTCGCACGGGTTAGTGCCAGCATACGGGCCAGGAGTAGGCAACGACGTAGGATAAAGTGTAGGGCTGGTGGTGGGTTTCCATTCCGGGCTAGAGTTAGGGTTAGGGAACGGCAAGGCTTAGGGCACAGGTGAGGGTACGGAAACGTGGGAGGGTCAGGCTACATGCTGACGCACGGGTCAGTGCCAGCGTACGGGCCAGGAGTAGGCAACGGCGTA
This sequence comes from Mesoplodon bidens, assembly GCF_964165515.1. Lineage (NCBI taxonomy): Eukaryota > Metazoa > Chordata > Mammalia > Artiodactyla > Ziphiidae > Mesoplodon > Mesoplodon bidens. The sequence continues at coordinate 724,246 of NW_027671966.1, read as the reverse complement.
AGGTAAGGTGTAGGGCTGGTGGTGGGTTTCTATTCCGGGCTAGGGTTAGGGTTAGGGAACGGCAAGGCTTAGGGCACAGGTGAGGTTACGGAAACGTGGGAGGGTCGGGCTACGTGCTGACGCACGGGTCAGTGCCAGCGTACGGGCCAGGAGTATGCAACGGCGTAGGATAAAGTGTAGGGCTGGTGGTTGTTTTCCGTTCCGGGCTAGTGTTAGGGTTAGGGAACGGCAAGGCTTAGGGCACAGGTGAGGTTGCGGAAACGTGGGAGGGTCAGGCTACGTGCTGACGCACGGGTCAGTGCCAACGTACGGGCCAGGAGTAGGGTACGGCGTAAGGTAAGGTGTAGGGCTTGTGGTTGATTTCCGTTCCAGGCTAGGGTTAGGGTTAGGGAACGGCAAGGCTTAGGGCAAAGGAGAGGGTACGGAAACGTGGGAGGGTCGGGCTACGTTCTGACGCACGGGTCAGTGGCAGCGTACGGGCCAGGAGTAGGCAACGGCGTAGGATAAAGTGTAGGGCTGGTGGTGGATTTGCATTCGGGGCTAGGGTTAGGGTTAGGGAACGGCAAGGCTTAGGGCACAGGTGAGGGTACGGAAACGTGGGAGGGTCAGGCTACGTGCTGACGCACAGTTCAGTGCCAGCGTACGGGCCAGGAATAGGGTACGGCGTAAGGTAAGGTGTCAGGCTGGTGGTGGGTTTCCGTTCCGGGCTAGGGTTAAGGTTAGGGAACGACAAGGCTTAGGGCACAGGTGAAGTTACGGAAACGTGGGAGGCTCGGGCTACGTGCTGACGCACGGGTCAGTGCCAGCGTACGGGCCAGGAGTAGGCAACGGCGCAGGATAAAGTGTAGGGCTGGTGGTGGATTTGCGTTCTGGGCTAGGGTTAGGGTTAGGGAACGGCAAGGCTTAGGGCACAGGTGAGGGTACGGAAACGCGGGAGGGTAAGGCTGCGTGCTGATGCACGGTGCAGTGCCAGCGTACGGGCCAGGAGTAGGCAACGGCGTAAGGTAAGGTGTAGGGCTGGTGGTTGGTTTCCGTTCCAGGCTAGGGTTAGGGTTAGGGAACGGCAAGGCTTAGGGCACAGGTGAGGGTACGGAAACGTGGGAGCGTCGGGCTACGTGCTGACGCACGGGTCAGTGCCAGCGTACGGGCCAGGAGTAGGCAACAGCGTAGGATAAAGTGTAGGGCTGGTGGTGGATTTGCGTTCCAGGCTAGGGTTAGGGTTAGGGAACGGCAAGGCTTAGAGCACAGGTGAGGGTACGGAAACGTGGGAGGGTCAGGCTACGTGCTGATGCACGGTTCAGTGCCAGCGTACGGGCCAGGAATAGGGTACGGCGTAAGGTAAGGTGTAGGGCTGGTGCTGGGTTTCCGTTCCGGGCCAGGTTTAGGGTTAGGGAACGGCAAGGCTTAGGGCACAGGTGAGGGTACGGAAACGTGGGAGGGTCAGGCTACGTGCTGACGCACGGGTCAGTGCCAACGTACGGGCCAGGAGTAGGGTACGGCGTAAGATAAGGTGTAGGGCTTGTGGTTGATTTCCGTTCCAGGCTAGGGTTAGGGTTAGGGAACGGCAAGGCTTAGGGCAAAGGAGAGGGTACGGAAACGTGGGAGGGTCGGGCCCCGTTCTGTCGCACGGGTTAGTGCCAGTATACGGGCCAGGAGTAGGCAACAACGTAGGATAAAGTGTAGGGCTGGTGGTGGGTTTCCATTCCGGGCTAGAGTTAGGGTTAGGGAACGGCAAGGCTTAGGGCACAGGTGAGGGTACGGAAACGTGGGAGGGTCAGGCTACGTGCTGACGCACGGGTCAGTGCCAGCATACGGGCCAGGAGTAGGCAACGGCGTAAGGTAAGGTGTAGGGCTGGTGGTGGGTTTCTATTCCGGGCTAGGGTTAGGGTTAGGGAACGGCAAGGCTTAGGGCACAGGTGAGGTTACGGAAACGTGGGAGGGTCGGGCTACGTGCTGACGCACGGGTCAGTGCCAGCGTACGGGCCAGGAGTATGCAACGGCGTAGGATAAAGTGTAGGGCTGGTGGTTGTTTTCCGTTCCGGGCTAGTGTTAGGGTTAGGGAACGGCAAGGCTTAGGGCACAGGTGAGGTTACGGAAACCTGGGAGGGTCAGGCTACGTGCTGATGCACGGGTTAGTGCCAGCGTACGGGCCAGGAGTAGGCAACGGCGTAAGGTAAGGTGTAGGGCTGGTGGTTGGTTTCCGTTCCAGGCTAGGGTTAGGGTTAGGGAACGGCAAGGCTTAGGGCACAGGTGAGGGTACGGAAACGTGGGAGGGTCAGGCTACGTGCTGACGCACGGGTCAGTGCCAGCGTACGGGTCAGGAGTAGGGTAAGGCGTAAGGTAAGGTGTAGGGCTGGTGGTGGGTTTCTATTCCGGGCTAGCGTTAGGGTTAGGGAACGGCAAGGCTTAGGGCACAGGTCAGGGTACGGAAACGCGGGAGGGTAAGGCTACGTGCTGATGAACGGGTCAGTGCCAGAGTACAGGCCAGGAGTAGGCAACGGCGTAGGGTAAGGTGTAGGGCTGGGGGTTGGTTTCCGTTCCAGGCTAGGGTTAGGGTTAGGGAACGGCAAGGCTTAGGGCACAGGTGAGGGTACGGAAACGTGGGAGGGTCAGGCTACGTGCTGACGCACAGTTCAGTGTCAGCGTACGGGCCAGGAATAGGGTACGGCGTAAGGTAAGGTGTCAGGCTGGTGGTGGGTTTCCGTTCCGGGCTAGGGTTAGGGTTAGGGAACGACAAGGCTTAGGGCACAGGTGAGGGTACGGAAACGCGGGAGGGTAAGGCTGCGTGCTGATGCACGGTGCAGTGCCAGCGTACGGGCCAGGAGTAGGCAACGGCGTAAGGTAAGGTGTAGGGCTGGTGGTTGGTTTCCGTTCCAGGCTAGGGTTAGGTTTAGGGAACGGCAAGGCTTAGGGCACAGGTGAGGGTACGGAAACGTGGGATCGTCGGGCTACGAGCTAACGCACGGGTCAGTGCCAGCGTACGGGCCAGGAGTAGGCAACGGCGTAGGATAAAGTGTAGGGCTGGTGGTGGATTTGCGTTCCAGGCTAGGGTTAGGGTTAGGGAACGGCAAGGCTTAGAGCACAGGTGAGGGTACGGAAACGTGGGAGGGTCAGGCTACGTGCTGATGCACGGTTCAGTGCCAGCGTACGGGCCAGGAATAGGGTACGGCGTAAGGTAAGGTGTAGGGCTGGTGCTGGGTTTCCGTTCCGGGCCAGGGTTAGGGTTAGGGAACGGCAAGGCTTAGGGCACAGGTGAGGGTACGGAAACGTGGGAGGGTCAGGCTACGTGCTGACGCACGGGTCAGTGCCAACGTACGGGCCAGGAGTAGGGTACGGCGTAAGATAAGGTGTAGGGCTTGTGGTTGATTTCCGTTCCAGGCTAGGGTTAGGGTTAGGGAACGGCAAGGCTTAGGGCAAAGGAGAGGGTACGGAAACGTGGGAGGGTCGGGCCCCGTTCTGTCGCACGGGTTAGTGCCAGTATACGGGCCAGGAGTAGGCAACAACGTAGGATAAAGTGTAGGGCTGGTGGTGGGTTTCCATTCCGGGCTAGAGTTAGGGTTAGGGAACGGCAAGGCTTAGGGCACAGGTGAGGGTACGGAAACGTGGGAGGGTCAGGCTACGTGCTGACGCACGGGTCAGTGCCAGCATACGGGCCAGGAGTAGGCAACGGCGTAAGGTAAGGTGTAGGGCTGGTGGTGGGTTTCTATTCCGGGCTAGGGTTAGGGTTAGGGAACGGCAAGGCTTAGGGCACAGGTGAGGTTACGGAAACGTGGGAGGGTCGGGCTACGTGCTGACGCACGGGTCAGTGCCAGCGTACGGGCCAGGAGTATGCAACGGCGTAGGATAAAGTGTAGGGCTGGTGGTTGTTTTCCGTTCCGGGCTAGTGTTAGGGTTAGGGAACGGCAAGGCTTAGGGCACAGGTGAGGTTACGGAAACCTGGGAGGTTCAGGCTACGTGCTGATGCACGGGTTAGTGCCAGCGTACGGGCCAGGAGTAGGCAACGGCGTAAGGTAAGGTGTAGGGCTGGTGGTTGGTTTCCGTTCCAGGCTAGGGTTAGGGTTAGGGAACGGCAAGGCTTAGGGCACAGGTGAGGGTACGGAAACGTGGGAGGGTCAGGCTACGTGCTGACGCACGGGTCAGTGCCAGCGTACGGGTCAGGAGTAGGGTAAGGCGTAAGGTAAGGTGTAGGGCTGGTGGTGGGTTTCTATTCCGGGCTAGCGTTAGGGTTAGGGAACGGCAAGGCTTAGGGCACAGGTCAGGGTACGGAAACGCGGGAGGGTAAGGCTACGTGCTGATGAACGGGTCAGTGCCAGAGTACAGGCCAGGAGTAGGCAACGGCGTAGGGTAAGGTGTAGGGCTGGGGGTTGGTTTCCGTTCCAGGCTAGGGTTAGGGTTAGGGAACGGCAAGGCTTAGGGCACAGGTGAGGGTACGGAAACGTGGGAGGGTCAGGCTACGTGCTGACGCACAGTTCAGTGTCAGCGTACGGGCCAGGAATAGGGTACGGCGTAAGGTAAGGTGTCAGGCTGGTGGTGGGTTTCCGTTCCGGGCTAGGGTTAGGGTTAGGGAACGACAAGGCTTAGGGCACAGGTGAGGGTACGGAAACGCGGGAGGGTAAGGCTGCGTGCTGATGCACGGTGCAGTGCCAGCGTACGGGCCAGGAGTAGGCAACGGCGTAAGGTAAGGTGTAGGGCTGGTGGTTGGTTTCCGTTCCAGGCTAGGGTTAGGTTTAGGGAACGGCAAGGCTTAGGGCACAGGTGAGGGTACGGAAACGTGGGATCGTCGGGCTACGAGCTAACGCACGGGTCAGTGCCAGCGTACGGGCCAGGAGTAGGCAACGGCGTAGGATAAAGTGTAGGGCTGGTGGTGGATTTGCGTTCCAGGCTAGGGTTAGGGTTAGGGAACGGCAAGGCTTAGAGCACAGGTGAGGGTACGGAAACGTGGGAGGGTCAGGCTACGTGCTGATGCACGGTTCAGTGCCAGCGTACGGGCCAGGAATAGGGTACGGCGTAAGGTAAGGTGTAGGGCTGGTGCTGGGTTTCCGTTCCGGGCCAGGGTTAGGGTTAGGGAACGGCAAGGCTTAGGGCACAGGTGAGGGTACGGAAACGTGGGAGGGTCAGGCTACGTGCTGACGCACGGGTCAGTGCCAACGTACGGGCCAGGAGTAGGGTACGGCGTAAGATAAGGTGTAGGGCTTGTGGTTGATTTCCGTTCCAGGCTAGGGTTAGGGTTAGGGAACGGCAAGGCTTAGGGCAAAGGAGAGGGTACGGAAACGTGGGAGGGTCGGGCCCCGTTCTGTCGCACGGGTTAGTGCCAGCATACGGGCCAGGAGTAGGCAACGACGTAGGATAAAGTGTAGGGCTGGTGGTGGGTTTCCATTCCGGGCTAGAGTTAGGGTTAGGGAACGGCAAGGCTTAGGGCACAGGTGAGGGTACGGAAACGTGGGAGGGTCAGGCTACGTGCTGACGCACGGGTCAGTGCCAGCGTACGGGCCAGGAGTAGGCAACGGCGTAAGGTAAGGTGTAGGGCTGGTGGTGGGTTTCTATTCCGGGCTAGGGTTAGGGTTAGGGAACGGCAAGGCTTAGGGCACAGGTGAGGTTACGGAAACGTGGGAGGGTCGGGCTACGTGCTGACGCACGGGTCAGTGCCAGCGTACGGGCCAGGAGTATGCAACGGCGTAGGATAAAGTGTAGGGCTGGTGGTTGTTTTCCGTTCCGGGCTAGTGTTAGGGTTAGGGAACGGCAAGGCTTAGGGCACAGGTGAGGTTACGGAAACGTGGGAGGGTCAGGCTACGTGCTGACGCACGGGTCAGTGCCAACGTACGGGCCAGGAGTAGGGTACGGCGTAAGGTAAGGTGTAGGGCTTGTGGTTGATTTCCGTTCCAGGCTAGGGTTAGGGTTAGGGAACGGCAAGGCTTAGGGCAAAGGAGAGGGTACGGAAACGTGGGAGGGTCGGGCTACGTTCTGACGCACGGGTCAGTGGCAGCGTACGGGCCAGGAGTAGGCAACGGCGTAGGATAAAGTGTAGGGCTGGTGGTGGATTTGCATTGGGGGCTAGGGTTAGGGTTAGGGAACGGCAAGGCTTAGGGCACAGGTGAGGGTACGGAAACGTGGGAGGGTCAGGCTACGTGCTGACGCACAGTTCAGTGCCAGCGTACGGGCCAGGAATAGGGTACGGCGTAAGGTAAGGTGTCAGGCTGGTGGTGGGTTTCCGTTCCGGGCTAGGGTTAAGGTTAGGGAACGACAAGGCTTAGGGCACAGGTGAAGTTACGGAAACGTGGGAGGCTCGGGCTACGTGCTGACGCACGGGTCAGTGCCAGCGTACGGGCCAGGAGTAGGCAACGGCGCAGGATAAAGTGTAGGGCTGGTGGTGGATTTGCGTTCTGGGCTAGGGTTAGGGTTAGGGAACGGCAAGGCTTAGGGCACAGGTGAGGGTACGGAAACGCGGGAGGGTAAGGCTGCGTGCTGATGCACGGTGCAGTGCCAGCGTACGGGCCAGGAGTAGGCAACGGCGTAAGGTAAGGTGTAGGGCTGGTGGTTGGTTTCCGTTCCAGGCTAGGGTTAGGGTTAGGGAACGGCAAGGCTTAGGGCACAGGTGAGGGTACGGAAATGTGGGAGCGTCGGGCTACGTGCTGACGCACGGGTCAGTGCCAGCGTACGGGCCAGGAGTAGGCAACAGCGTAGGATAAAGTGTAGGGCTGGTGGTGGATTTGCGTTCCAGGCTAGGGTTAGGGTTAGGGAACGGCAAGGCTTAGAGCACAGGTGAGGGTACGGAAACGTGGGAGGGTCAGGCTACGTGCTGATGCACGGTTCAGTGCCAGCGTACGGGCCAGGAATAGGGTACGGCGTAAGGTAAGGTGTAGGGCTGGTGCTGGGTTTCCGTTCCGGGCCAGGTTTAGGGTTAGGGAACGGCAAGGCTTAGGGCACAGGTGAGGGTACGGAAACGTGGGAGGGTCAGGCTACGTGCTGACGCACGGGTCAGTGCCAACGTACGGGCCAGGAGTAGGGTACGGCGTAAGATAAGGTGTAGGGCTTGTGGTTGATTTCCGTTCCAGGCTAGGGTTAGGGTTAGGGAACGGCAAGGCTTAGGGCAAAGGAGAGGGTACGGAAACGTGGGAGGGTCGGGCCCCGTTCTGTCGCACGGGTTAGTGCCAGTATACGGGCCAGGAGTAGGCAACAACGTAGGATAAAGTGTAGGGCTGGTGGTGGGTTTCCATTCCGGGCTAGAGTTAGGGTTAGGGAACGGCAAGGCTTAGGGCACAGGTGAGGGTACGGAAACGTGGGAGGGTCAGGCTACGTGCTGACGCACGGGTCAGTGCCAGCATACGGGCCAGGAGTAGGCAACGGCGTAAGGTAAGGTGTAGGGCTGGTGGTGGGTTTCTATTCCGGGCTAGGGTTAGGGTTAGGGAACGGCAAGGCTTAGGGAACAGGTGAGGTTACGGAAACGTGGGAGGGTCGGGCTACGTGCTGACGCACGGGTCAGTGCCAGCGTACGGGCCAGGAGTATGCAACGGCGTAGGATAAAGTGTAGGGCTGGTGGTTGTTTTCCGTTCCGGGCTAGTGTTAGGGTTAGGGAACGGCAAGGCTTAGGGCACAGGTGAGGTTACGGAAACCTGGGAGGGTCAGGCTACGTGCTGATGCACGGGTTAGTGCCAGCGTACGGGCCAGGAGTAGGCAACGGCGTAAGGTAAGGTGTAGGGCTGGTGGTTGGTTTCCGTTCCAGGCTAGGGTTAGGGTTAGGGAACGGCAAGGCTTAGGGCACAGGTGAGGGTACGGAAACGTGGGAGGGTCAGGCTACGTGCTGACGCACGGGTCAGTGCCAGCGTACGGGTCAGGAGTAGGGTAAGGCGTAAGGTAAGGTGTAGGGCTGGTGGTGGGTTTCTATTCCGGGCTAGCGTTAGGGTTAGGGAACGGCAAGGCTTAGGGCACAGGTCAGGGTACGGAAACGCGGGAGGGTAAGGCTACGTGCTGATGAACGGGTCAGTGCCAGAGTACAGGCCAGGAGTAGGCAACGGCGTAGGGTAAGGTGTAGGGCTGGGGGTTGGTTTCCGTTCCAGGCTAGGGTTAGGGTTAGGGAACGGCAAGGCTTAGGGCACAGGTGAGGGTACGGAAACGTGGGAGGGTCAGGCTACGTGCTGACGCACAGTTCAGTGTCAGCGTACGGGCCAGGAATAGGGTACGGCGTAAGGTAAGGTGTCAGGCTGGTGGTGGGTTTCCGTTCCGGGCTAGGGTTAGGGTTAGGGAACGACAAGGCTTAGGGCACAGGTGAGGGTACGGAAACGCGGGAGGGTAAGGCTGCGTGCTGATGCACGGTGCAGTGCCAGCGTACGGGCCAGGAGTAGGCAACGGCGTAAGGTAAGGTGTAGGGCTGGTGGTTGGTTTCCGTTCCAGGCTAGGGTTAGGTTTAGGGAACGGCAAGGCTTAGGGCACAGGTGAGGGTACGGAAACGTGGGATCGTCGGGCTACGAGCTAACGCACGGGTCAGTGCCAGCGTACGGGCCAGGAGTAGGCAACGGCGTAGGATAAAGTGTAGGGCTGGTGGTGGATTTGCGTTCCAGGCTAGGGTTAGGGTTAGGGAACGGCAAGGCTTAGAGCACAGGTGAGGGTACGGAAACGTGGGAGGGTCAGGCTACGTGCTGATGCACGGTTCAGTGCCAGCGTACGGGCCAGGAATAGGGTACGGCGTAAGGTAAGGTGTAGGGCTGGTGCTGGGTTTCCGTTCCGGGCCAGGGTTAGGGTTAGGGAACGGCAAGGCTTAGGGCACAGGTGAGGGTACGGAAACGTGGGAGGGTCAGGCTACGTGCTGACGCACGGGTCAGTGCCAACGTACGGGCCAGGAGTAGGGTACGGCGTAAGATAAGGTGTAGGGCTTGTGGTTGATTTCCGTTCCAGGCTAGGGTTAGGGTTAGGGAACGGCAAGGCTTAGGGCAAAGGAGAGGGTACGGAAACGTGGGAGGGTCGGGCCCCGTTCTGTCGCACGGGTTAGTGCCAGCATACGGGCCAGGAGTAGGCAACGACGTAGGATAAAGTGTAGGGCTGGTGGTGGGTTTCCATTCCGGGCTAGAGTTAGGGTTAGGGAACGGCAAGGCTTAGGGCACAGGTGAGGGTACGGAAACGTGGGAGGGTCAGGCTACGTGCTGACGCACGGGTCAGTGCCAGCGTACGGGCCAGGAGTAGGCAACGGCGTAAGGTAAGGTGTAGGGCTGGTGGTGGGTTTCTATTCCGGGCTAGGGTTAGGGTTAGGGAACGGCAAGGCTTAGGGCACAGGTGAGGTTACGGAAACGTGGGAGGGTCGGGCTACGTGCTGACGCACGGGTCAGTGCCAGCGTACGGGCCAGGAGTATGCAACGGCGTAGGATAAAGTGTAGGGCTGGTGGTTGGTTTCCGTTCCGGGCTAGTGTTAGGGTTAGGGAACGGCAAGGCTTAGGGCACAGGTGAGGATACGGAAACGTGGGAGGGTCAGGCTACGTGCAGACGCACGGGTCAGTGCCAGCGTACGGGTCAGGAGTAGGGTACGGCGTAAGGTAAGGTGTAGGGCTGGTGGTGGGTTTCTATTCCGGGCTAGGGTTAGGGTTAGGGAACGGCAAGGCTTAGGGCACAAGTGAGGGTACGGAAACGTGGGAGGGTCAGGATACGTGCTGACGCACGGTTCAGTGCCAGCGTACGGGCCAGGAATAGGGTACGGCGTAAGGTAAGGTGTAGGGCTGGTGGTGGGTTTCCATTCCGGGCTAGGGTTAGGGTTAGGGAACGGCAAGGCTTAGGGCACAGGTGAGTGTACGGAAACGTGGGAGGGTCAGGCTACGGGCTGATTCACGGGTCCGTGCCAGCGTTCGGGCCAGGAGTGGGCAACGGCGTAAGGTAAGGTGTAGGGCTTGTGGTTGATTTCCGTTCCGGGATAGGGTTAGGGTTAGGGATCGGCAAGGCTTAGGGCACAGGTGAGGGTATGGAAACGTGGGATGGTCGGGCTACGTGCAGACGCACGGGTCAGTGCCAGCGTATGGGCCAGGAGTAGGCAACGGCGTAGGATAAAGTGTAGGGCTGGTGGTGGATTTGCGTTCCAGCCTAGGGTTAGGGTTAGGGAACGGCAAGGCTTAGGGCACAGGTGAGGGTACGGAAACGTGGGAGGTTCAGGCTACGTGCTGACGCACGGGTCAGTGCCAGCGTACGGGTCAGGAGTAGGGTACGGCGTAAGGTAAGGTGTAGGGCTGGTGGTGGGTTTCTATTCCGGGCTAGGGTTAGGGTTAGGGAACCGCAAGGCTTAGGGCAGAGGTCAGGGTACGGAAACGCGGGAGGGTAAGGCTACGTTCTGATGCACGGGTCAGAGCCAGAGTACAGGCCAGGAGTAGGCAACGGGGTAGGGTAAGGTGTAGGGCTGGTGGTGGGTTTCTATTCTGGGCTAGGGTTAGGGTTAGGGAACGGCAAGGCTTAGGGCACAGGTGAGGGTACTGAAACGTGGGAGGGTCAGGCTACATGCTGACGCATGGGTCAGTGCCAGCGTACGGGCCAGGAGTAGGCAACGGCGTAAGGTAAGGTGTAGGGCTGGTGGTTGGTTTCCGTTCCAGGCTAGGGTTAGAGTTAGGGAACGGCAAGGCTTAGGGCACAGGTGAGGGTACGGAAACGTGGGACGGTCGGGCTACGTGCTGACGCACGGGTCAGTGCCAGCGTACGGGCCAGGAGTAGGCAACGGCATAGGATAAAGTGTAGGGCTGGTGGTGGATTTGCATTCCGGGCTAGGGTTAGGGTTAGGGAACGGCAAGGCTTAGGGCACAGGTGAGGGTACGGAAACGTGGGAGGGTCAGGCTACGTGCTGACGCACGGTTCAGTGCCAGCGTACGGGCCAGGAATAGGGTACGGCGTAAGGTAAGGTGTCAGGCTGGTGGTGGGTTTCCGTTCCGGGCTAGGGTTAGGGTTAGGGAACGACAAGGCTTAGGGCACAGGTGAAGTTACGGAAACGTGGGAGGCTTGGGCTACGTGCTGACGCACGGGTCAGTGCCAGCGTACGGGCCAGGAGTAGGCAACGGCATAGGATAAAGTGTAGGGCTGGTGGTGGATTTGCGTTCTGGGCTAGGTTTAGGGTTAGGGAACGGCAAGGCTAAGGGCACAGGTGAGGGTACGGAAACGTGGGAGGGTCAGGCTACGTGCTGACGCACGGGTTAGTGCCAGCGTACGGGCCAGGAGTAGGCAACGGCGTAAGGTAAGGTGTAGGGCTGGTGGTTGGTTTCCGTTCCAGGCTAGGGTTAGGGTTAGGGAACGGCAAGGCTTAGGGCACAGGTGAGGGTACGGAAACGTGGGAGGGTCGGGCTACGTGCTGACGCACGTGTCAGTGCCAGCGTACGGGCCAGGAGTAGGCAACGGCGTAGGATAAAGTGTAGGGCTGGTGGTGGATTTGCGTTCGGGGCTAGGGTTAGGGTTATGGAACGGCAAGGCTTAGGGCACAGGTGAGGGTACGGAAACGTGGGAGGGTCAGGCTACGTGCTGACGCACAGGTCAGTGCCAGCGTACAGGTCAGGAGTAGGGTACGGCGTAAGGTAACGTGTAGGGCTGGTGGTGGGTTTCTATTCCGGGCTAGGGTTAGGGTTAGGGAACGGCAAGGCTTAGGGCACAGGTGAGGGTACGGAAACGTGGGAGGGTCAGGCTACGTGCTGACGCACGGGTCAGTGCCAGCGTACGGGTCAGGAGTAGGGTATGGCGTAAGGTAAGTTGTAGGGCTGGTGGTGGGTTTCTATTCCGGGCTAGGGTTAGGGTTAGGGAACGGCAAGGCTTAGGGCACAGGTGAGGGTACGGAAACGTGGGAGGGTCGGGCTACGTGCTGACGCACGGGTCAGTGCCAGCGTACGGGCGAGGAGTAGGCAACGGCGTAGGATAAAGTGTAGGGCTGGTGGTGGATTTGCGTTCCGGGCTAGGGTTAGGGTTAGGGAACGGCAAGGCTTAGGGCACAGGTGAGGGTACGGAAACGTGGGAGGGTCGGGCTACGTGCTGACGCACGGTTCAGTGCCAGCGTACGGGCCAGGAATAGGGTACGGCATAAGGTAAGGTGTCAGGCTGGTGGTGGGTTTCCATTCCGGGCTAGGGTTAGGGTTAGGGAACGGCAAGGCTTAGGGCACAGGTGAAGGTACGGAAACGTGGGAGGCTCGTGCTACGTGCTGACGCACGGGTCAGTGCCAGCGTACGGGCCAGGAGTAGGCAACGGCGTAGGATAAAGTATAGGCTGGTGGTGGATTTGCGTTCTGGGCTAGGGTTAGGTTTAGGGAACGGCAAGGCTTAGGGCACAGGAGAGGGTACGGAAACGCGGGAGGGTAAGGCTAAGTGCTGATGCACGGGGCAGTGCCAGAGTACAGGCCAGGAGTAGGCAACGGCGTAGGGTAAGGTGTAGGGCTGGTGGTGGGTTTCCATTCCGGGCTAGGGTTAGGGTTAGGGAACGGCAAGGCTTAGGGCACAGGTGAGGGTACGGAAACGTGGGAGGGTCAGGCTACGTGCTGACGCACGGATCAGTGCCAGCGTACGGGCCAGGAGTAGGCAACGGCGTAGGATAAAGTGTAGGGCTGGTGGTGGATTTGCGTTCCGGGCTAGGGTTAGGGTTAGGGAACGGCAAGGCTTAGGGCACAGGTGAGGGTACGGAAACGTGGGAGGGTCAGGCTACGTGCTGACGCACGGGTCAGTGCCAGCGTACGGGTCAGGAGTAGGGTAAGGCGTAAGGTAAGGTGTAGGGCTGGTGGTGGGTTTCTATTCCGGGCTAGGGTTAGGGTTAGGGAACGGCAAGGCTTAGGGCACAGGTCAGGGTACGGAAACGCGGGAGGGTAAGGCTACGTGCTGATGAACGGGTCAGTGCCAGAGTACAGGCCAGGAGTAGGCAACGGCGTAGGGTAAGGTGTAGGGCTTGTGGTTGGTTTCCGTTCCAGGCTAGGGTTAGGGTTAGGGAACGGCAAGGCTTAGGGCACAGGTGAGGGTACGGAAACGTGGGAGGGTAGGGCTACGTGCTGACGCACGGGTCAGTGCCAGCGTACGGGCCAGGAGTAGGCAACGGCGTAGGATAAAGTGTAGGGCTGGTGGTGGATTTGTGTTCCAGGCTAGGGTTAGGGTTAGGGAACGGCAAGGCTTAGGGCACAGGTGAGGGTACGGAAACGTGGGAGGGTCAGGCTACGTGCTGACGCACGGTTCAGTGCCAGCGTACGGGCCAGGAATAGGGTACGGCGTAAGGTAAGGTGTAGGGCTGGTGGTGGGTTTCCGTTCTGGCCTAGGGTTAGGGTTAGGGAACGGCAAGGCTTAGGGCACAGGTGAGGGTACGGAAACGTGGGAGGGTCAGGCTACGTGCTGACGCACGGGTCAGTGCCAACGTACGGGCCAGGAGTAGGGTACGGCGTAAGGTAAGGTGTAGGGCTTGTGGTTGATTTCCGTTCCAGGCTAGGGTTAGGGTTAGGGAACGGCAAGGCTTAGGGCAAAGGAGAGGGTACGGAAACGTGGGAGGGTCGGGCTACGTGCTGACGCACGGGTCAGTGCCAGCATACGGGCCAGGAGTAGGCAACGGCGTAGGATAAAGTGTAGGGCTGGTGGTGGGTTTGCATTCGGGGCTAGGGTTAGGGTTAGGGAACGGCAAGGCTTAGGGCACAGGTGAGGGTACGGAAACGTGGGAGGGTCAGGCTACGTGCTGACGCACAGTTCAGTGTCAGCGTACGGGCCAGGAATAGGGTACGGCGTAAGGTAAGGTGTCAGGCTGGTGGTGGGTTTCCGTTCCGGGCTAGGGTTAGGGTTAGGGAACGACAAGGCTTAGGGCACAGGTGAGGGTACGGAAACGCGGGAGGGTAAGGCTGCGTGCTGATGCACGGTGCAGTGCCAGCGTACGGGCCAGGAGTAGGCAACGGCGTAAGGTAAGGTGTAGGGCTGGTGGTTGGTTTCCGTTCCAGGCTAGGGTTAGGGTTAGGGAACTGCAAGGCTTAGGGCACAGGTGAGGGTACGGAAACGTGGGAGCGTCGGGCTACGAGCTAACGCACGGGTCAGTGCCAGCGTACGGGCCAGGAGTAGGCAACGGCGTAGGATAAAGTGTAGGGCTGGTGGTGGATTTGCGTTCCAGGCTAGGGTTAGGGTTAGGGAACGGCAAGGCTTAGAGCACAGGTGAGGGTACGGAAACGTGGGAGGGTCAGGCTACGTGCTGATGCACGGTTCAGTGCCAGCGTACGGGCCAGGAATAGGGTACGGCGTAAGGTAAGGTGTAGGGCTGGTGCTGGGTTTCCGTTCCGGGACAGGGTTAGGGTTAGGGAACGGCAAGGCTTAGGGCACAGGTGAGGGTACGGAAACGTGGGAGGGTCAGGCTACGTGCTGACGCACGGGTCAGTGCCAACGTACGGGCCAGGAGTAGGGTACGGCGTAAGATAAGGTGTAGGGCTTGTGGTTGATTTCCGTTCCAGGCTAGGGTTAGGGTTAGGGAACGGCAAGGCTTAGGGCAAAGGAGAGGGTACGGAAACGTGGGAGGGTCGGGCCCCGTTCTGTCGCACGGGTTAGTGCCAGCATACGGGCCAGGAGTAGGCAACGACGTAGGATAAAGTGTAGGGCTGGTGGTGGGTTTCCATTCCGGGCTAGAGTTAGGGTTAGGGAACGGCAAGGCTTAGGGCACAGGTGAGGGTACGGAAACGTGGGAGGGTCAGGCTACGTGCTGACGCACGGGTCAGTGCCAGCGTACGGGCCAGGAGTAGGCAACGGCGTAAGGTAAGGTGTAGGGCTGGTGGTGGGTTTCTATTCCGGGCTAGGGTTAGGGTTAGGGAACGGCAAGGCTTAGGGCACAGGTGAGGTTACGGAAACGTGGGAGGGTCGGGCTACGTGCTGACGCACGGGTCAGTGCCAGCGTACGGGCCAGGAGTATGCAACGGCGTAGGATAAAGTGTAGGGCTGGTGGTTGTTTTCCGTTCCGGGCTAGTGTTAGGGTTAGGGAACGGCAAGGCTTAGGGCACAGGTGAGGTTACGGAAACGTGGGAGGGTCAGGCTACGTGCTGACGCACGGGTCAGTGCCAACGTACGGGCCAGGAGTAGGGTACGGCGTAAGGTAAGGTGTAGGGCTTGTGGTTGATTTCCGTTCCAGGCTAGGGTTAGGGTTAGGGAACGGCAAGGCTTAGGGCAAAGGAGAGGGTACGGAAACGTGGGAGGGTCGGGCTACGTTCTGACGCACGGGTCAGTGGCAGCGTACGGGCCAGGAGTAGGCAACGGCGTAGGATAAAGTGTAGGGCTGGTGGTGGATTTGCATTCGGGGCTAGGGTTAGGGTTAGGGAACGGCAAGGCTTAGGGCACAGGTGAGGGTACGGAAACGTGGGAGGGTCAGGCTACGTGCTGACGCACAGTTCAGTGCCAGCGTACGGGCCAGGAATAGGGTACGGCGTAAGGTAAGGTGTCAGGCTGGTGGTGGGTTTCCGTTCCGGGCTAGGGTTAGGGTTAGGGAACGACAAGGCTTAGGGCACAGGTGAAGTTACGGAAACGTGGGAGGCTCGGGCTACGTGCTGACGCACGGGTCAGTGCCAGCGTACGGGCCAGGAGTAGGCAACGGCGCAGGATAAAGTGTAGGGCTGGTGGTGGATTTGCGTTCTGGGCTAGGGTTAGGGTTAGGGAACGGCAAGGCTTAGGGCACAGGTGAGGGTACGGAAACGCGGGAGGGTAAGGCTGCGTGCTGATGCACGGTGCAGTGCCAGCGTACGGGCCAGGAGTAGGCAACGGCGTAAGGTAAGGTGTAGGGCTGGTGGTTGGTTTCCATTCCAGGCTAGGGTTAGGGTTAGGGAACGGCAAGGCTTAGGGCACAGGTGAGGGTACGGAAACGTGGGAGCGTCGGGCTACGTGCTGACGCACGGGTCAGTGCCAGCGTACGGGCCAGGAGTAGGCAACGGCGTAGGATAAAGTTTAGGGTTGGTGGTGGATTTGCGTTCCAGGCTAGGGTTAGGGTTAGGGAACGGCAAGGCTTAGAGCACAGGTGAGGGTACGGAAACGTGGGAGGGTCAGGCTACGTGCTGACGCACGGTTCAGTGCCAGCGTACGGGCCAGGAATAGGGTACGGCGTAAGGTAAGGTGTAGGGCTGGTGCTGGGTTTCCGTTCCGGGCCAGGTTTAGGGTTAGGGAACGGCAAGGCTTAGGGCACAGGTGAGGGTACGGAAACGTGGGAGGGTCAGGCTACGTGCTGACGCACGGGTCAGTGCCAACGTACGGGCCAGGAGTAGGGTACGGCGTAAGATAAGGTGTAGGGCTTGTGGTTGATTTCCGTTCCAGGCTAGGGTTAGGGTTAGGGAACGGCAAGGCTTAGGGCAAAGGAGAGGGTACGGAAACGTGGGAGGGTCGGGCCCCGTTCTGTCGCACGGGTTAGTGCCAGTATACGGGCCAGGAGTAAGCAACAACGTAGGATAAAGTGTAGGGCTGGTGGTGGGTTTCCATTCCGGGCTAGAGTTAGGGTTAGGGAACGGCAAGGCTTAGGGCACAGGTGAGGGTACGGAAACGTGGGAGGGTCAGGCTACGTGCTGACGCACGGGTCAGTGCCAGCGTACGGGCCAGGAGTAGGCAACGGCGTAAGGTAAGGTGTAGGGCTGGTGGTGGGTTTCTATTCCGGGCTAGGGTTAGGGTTAGGGAACGGCAAGGCTTAGGGCACAGGTGAGGTTACGGAAACGTGGGAGGGTCGGGCTACGTGCTGACGCACGGGTCAGTGCCAGCGTACGGGCCAGGAGTATGCAACGGCGTAGGATAAAGTGTAGGGCTGGTGGTTGTTTTCCGTTCCGGGCTAGTGTTAGGGTTAGGGAACGGCAAGGCTTAGGGCACAGGTGAGGTTACGGAAACCTGGGAGGGTCAGGCTACGTGCTGACGCACGGGTTAGTGCCAGCGTACGGGCCAGGAGTAGGCAACGGCGTAAGGTAAGGTGTAGGGCTGGTGGTTGGTTTCCGTTCCAGGCTAGGGTTAGGGTTAGGGAACGGCAAGGCTTAGGGCACAGGTGAGGGTACGGAAACGTGGGAGGGTCGGGCTACGTGCTGACGCACGTGTCAGTGCCAGCGTACGGGCCAGGAGTAGGCAACGGCGTAGGATAAAGTGTAGGGCTGGTGGTGGATTTGCGTTCGGGGCTAGGGTTAGGGTTATGGAACGGCAAGGCTTAGGGCACAGGTGAGGGTACGGAAACGTGGGAGGGTCAGGCTACGTGCTGACGCACAGGTCAGTGCCAGCGTACAGGTCAGGAGTAGGGTACGGCGTAAGGTAACGTGTAGGGCTGGTGGTGGGTTTCTATTCCGGGCTAGGGTTAGGGTTAGGGAACGGCAAGGCTTAGGGCACAGGTGAGGGTACGGAAACGTGGGAGGGTCAGGCTACGTGCTGACGCATGGGTCAGTGCCAGCGTACGGGTCAGGAGTAGGGTATGGCGTAAGGTAAGGTGTAGGGCTGGTGGTGGGTTTCTATTCCGGGCTAGGGTTAGGGTTAGGGAACGGCAAGGCTTAGGGCACAGGTGAGGGTACGGAAACGTGGGAGGGTCGGGCTACGTGCTGACGCACGGGTCAGTGCCAGCGTACGGGCGAGGAGTAGGCAACGGCGTAGGATAAAGTGTAGGGCTGGTGGTGGATTTGCGTTCCGGGCTAGGGTTAGGGTTAGGGAACGGCAAGGCTTAGGGCACAGGTGAGGGTACGGAAACGTGGGAGGGTCGGGCTACGTGCTGACGCACGGTTCAGTGCCAGCGTACGGGCCAGGAATAGGGTACGGCATAAGGTAAGGTGTCAGGCTGGTGGTGGGTTTCCATTCCGGGCTAGGGTTAGGGTTAGGGAACGGCAAGGCTTAGGGCACAGGTGAAGGTACGGAAACGTGGGAGGCTCGTGCTACGTGCTGACGCACGGGTCAGTGCCAGCGTACGGGCCAGGAGTAGGCAACGGCGTAGGATAAAGTATAGGCTGGTGGTGGATTTGCGTTCTGGGCTAGGGTTAGGTTTAGGGAACGGCAAGGCTTAGGGCACAGGAGAGGGTACGGAAACGCGGGAGGGTAAGGCTAAGTGCTGATGCACGGGGCAGTGCCAGAGTACAGGCCAGGAGTAGGCAACGGCGTAGGGTAAGGTGTAGGGCTGGTGGTGGGTTTCCATTCCGGGCTAGGGTTAGGGTTAGGGAACGGCAAGGCTTAGGGCACAGGTGAGGGTACGGAAACGTGGGAGGGTCAGGCTACGTGCTGACGCACGGATCAGTGCCAGCGTACGGGCCAGGAGTAGGCAACGGCGTAGGATAAAGTGTAGGGCTGGTGGTGGATTTGCGTTCCGGGCTAGGGTTAGGGTTAGGGAACGGCAAGGCTTAGGGCACAGGTGTGGGTACGGAAACGTGGGAGGGTCAGGCTACGTGCTGACGCACGGGTCAGTGCCAGCGTACGGGTCAGGAGTAGGGTAAGGCGTAAGGTAAGGTGTAGGGCTGGTGGTGGGTTTCTATTCCGGGCTAGGGTTAGGGTTAGGGAACGGCAAGGCTTAGGGCACAGGTCAGGGTACGGAAACGCGGGAGGGTAAGGCTACGTGCTGATGAACGGGTCAGTGCCAGAGTACAGGCCAGGAGTAGGCAACGGCGTAGGGTAAGGTGTAGGGCTTGTGGTTGGTTTCCTTTCCAGGCTAGGGTTAGGGTTAGGGAACGGCAAGGCTTAGGGCACAAGTGAGGGTACGGAAACGTGGGAGCGTCGGGCTACGTGCTGACGCACGGGTCAGTGCCAGCGTACGGGCCAGGAGTAGGCAACGGCGTAGGATAAAGTTTAGGGTTGGTGGTGGATTTGCGTTCCAGGCTAGGGTTAGGGTTAGGGAACGGCAAGGCTTAGAGCACAGGTGAGGGTACGGAAACGTGGGAGGGTCAGGCTACGTGCTGACGCACGGTTCAGTGCCAGCGTACGGGCCAGGAATAGGGTACGGCGTAAGGTAAGGTGTAGGGCTGGTGCTGGGTTTCCGTTCCGGGCCAGGTTTAGGGTTAGGGAACGGCAAGGCTTAGGGCACAGGTGAGGGTACGGAAACGTGGGAGGGTCAGGCTACGTGCTGACGCACGGGTCAGTGCCAACGTACGGGCCAGGAGTAGGGTACGGCGTAAGATAAGGTGTAGGGCTTGTGGTTGATTTCCGTTCCAGGCTAGGGTTAGGGTTAGGGAACGGCAAGGCTTAGGGCAAAGGAGAGGGTACGGAAACGTGGGAGGGTCGGGCCCCGTTCTGTCGCACGGGTTAGTGCCAGTATACGGGCCAGGAGTAAGCAACAACGTAGGATAAAGTGTAGGGCTGGTGGTGGGTTTCCATTCCGGGCTAGAGTTAGGGTTAGGGAACGGCAAGGCTTAGGGCACAGGTGAGGGTACGGAAACGTGGGAGGGTCAGGCTACGTGCTGACGCACGGGTCAGTGCCAGCGTACGGGCCAGGAGTAGGCAACGGCGTAAGGTAAGGTGTAGGGCTGGTGGTGGGTTTCTATTCCGGGCTAGGGTTAGGGTTAGGGAACGGCAAGGCTTAGGGCACAGGTGAGGTTACGGAAACGTGGGAGGGTCGGGCTACGTGCTGACGCACGGGTCAGTGCCAGCGTACGGGCCAGGAGTATGCAACGGCGTAGGATAAAGTGTAGGGCTGGTGGTTGTTTTCCGTTCCGGGCTAGTGTTAGGGTTAGGGAACGGCAAGGCTTAGGGCACAGGTGAGGTTACGGAAACCTGGGAGGGTCAGGCTACGTGCTGACGCACGGGTTAGTGCCAGCGTACGGGCCAGGAGTAGGCAACGGCGTAAGGTAAGGTGTAGGGCTGGTGGTTGGTTTCCGTTCCAGGCTAGGGTTAGGGTTAGGGAACGGCAAGGCTTAGGGCACAGGTGAGGGTACGGAAACGTGGGAGGGTCGGGCTACGTGCTGACGCACGTGTCAGTGCCAGCGTACGGGCCAGGAGTAGGCAACGGCGTAGGATAAAGTGTAGGGCTGGTGGTGGATTTGCGTTCGGGGCTAGGGTTAGGGTTATGGAACGGCAAGGCTTAGGGCACAGGTGAGGGTACGGAAACGTGGGAGGGTCAGGCTACGTGCTGACGCACAGGTCAGTGCCAGCGTACAGGTCAGGAGTAGGGTACGGCGTAAGGTAACGTGTAGGGCTGGTGGTGGGTTTCTATTCCGGGCTAGGGTTAGGGTTAGGGAACGGCAAGGCTTAGGGCACAGGTGAGGGTACGGAAACGTGGGAGGGTCAGGCTACGTGCTGACGCATGGGTCAGTGCCAGCGTACGGGTCAGGAGTAGGGTATGGCGTAAGGTAAGGTGTAGGGCTGGTGGTGGGTTTCTATTCCGGGCTAGGGTTAGGGTTAGGGAACGGCAAGGCTTAGGGCACAGGTGAGGGTACGGAAACGTGGGAGGGTCGGGCTACGTGCTGACGCACGGGTCAGTGCCAGCGTACGGGCGAGGAGTAGGCAACGGCGTAGGATAAAGTGTAGGGCTGGTGGTGGATTTGCGTTCCGGGCTAGGGTTAGGGTTAGGGAACGGCAAGGCTTAGGGCACAGGTGAGGGTACGGAAACGTGGGAGGGTCGGGCTACGTGCTGACGCACGGTTCAGTGCCAGCGTACGGGCCAGGAATAGGGTACGGCATAAGGTAAGGTGTCAGGCTGGTGGTGGGTTTCCATTCCGGGCTAGGGTTAGGGTTAGGGAACGGCAAGGCTTAGGGCACAGGTGAAGGTACGGAAACGTGGGAGGCTCGTGCTACGTGCTGACGCACGGGTCAGTGCCAGCGTACGGGCCAGGAGTAGGCAACGGCGTAGGATAAAGTATAGGCTGGTGGTGGATTTGCGTTCTGGGCTAGGGTTAGGTTTAGGGAACGGCAAGGCTTAGGGCACAGGAGAGGGTACGGAAACGCGGGAGGGTAAGGCTAAGTGCTGATGCACGGGGCAGTGCCAGAGTACAGGCCAGGAGTAGGCAACGGCGTAGGGTAAGGTGTAGGGCTGGTGGTGGGTTTCCATTCCGGGCTAGGGTTAGGGTTAGGGAACGGCAAGGCTTAGGGCACAGGTGAGGGTACGGAAACGTGGGAGGGTCAGGCTACGTGCTGACGCACGGATCAGTGCCAGCGTACGGGCCAGGAGTAGGCAACGGCGTAGGATAAAGTGTAGGGCTGGTGGTGGATTTGCGTTCCGGGCTAGGGTTAGGGTTAGGGAACGGCAAGGCTTAGGGCACAGGTGTGGGTACGGAAACGTGGGAGGGTCAGGCTACGTGCTGACGCACGGGTCAGTGCCAGCGTACGGGTCAGGAGTAGGGTAAGGCGTAAGGTAAGGTGTAGGGCTGGTGGTGGGTTTCTATTCCGGGCTAGGGTTAGGGTTAGGGAACGGCAAGGCTTAGGGCACAGGTCAGGGTACGGAAACGCGGGAGGGTAAGGCTACGTGCTGATGAACGGGTCAGTGCCAGAGTACAGGCCAGGAGTAGGCAACGGCGTAGGGTAAGGTGTAGGGCTTGTGGTTGGTTTCCTTTCCAGGCTAGGGTTAGGGTTAGGGAACGGCAAGGCTTAGGGCACAAGTGAGGGTACGGAAACGTGGGAGGGTAGGGCTACGTGCTGACGCACGGGTCAGTGCCAGCGTACGGGCCAGGAGTAGGCAACGGCGTAGGATAAAGTGTAGGGCTGGTGGTGGATTTGTGTTCCAGGCTAGGGTTAGGGTTAGGGAACGGCAAGGCTTAGGGCACAGGTGAGGGTACGGAAACGTGGGAGGGTCAGGCTACGTGCTGACGCACGGTTCAGTGCCAGCGTACGGGCCAGGAATAGGGTACGGCGTAAGGTAAGGTGTAGGGCTGGTGGTGGGTTTCCGTTCTGGCCTAGGGTTAGGGTTAGGGAATGGCAAGGCTTAGGGCACAGGTGAGGGTACGGAAACGTGGGAGGGTCAGGCTACGTGCTGACGCACGGGTCAGTGCCAAAGTACGGGCCAGGAGTAGGGTACGGCGTAAGGTAAGGTGTAGGGCTTGTGGTTGATTTCCGTTCCAGGCTAGGGTTAGGGTTAGGGAACGGCAAGGCTTAGGGCAAAGGAGAGGGTACGGAAACGTGGGAGGGTCGGGCTACGTGCTGACGCACGGGTCAGTGCCAGCATACGGGCCAGGAGTAGGCAACGGCGTAGGATAAAGTGTAGGGCTGGTGGTGGGTTTGCATTCGGGGCTAGGGTTAGGATTAGGGAACGGCAAAGCTTAGGGCACAGGTGAGGGTACGGAAACGTGGGAGGGTCAGGCTACGTGCTGACGCACGGGTCAGTGCCAGCGTACGGGCCAGGAATAGGGTACGGCGTAAGGTAAGGTGTAGGGCTGGTGCTGGGTTTCCGTTCCGGGCCAGGTTTAGGGTTAGGGAACGGCAAGGCTTAGGGCACAGGTGAGGGTACGGAAACGTGGGAGGGTCAGGCTACGTGCTGACGCACGGGTCAGTGCCAACGTACGGGCCAGGAGTAGGGTACGGCGTAAGATAAGGTGTAGGGCTTGTGGTTGATTTCCGTTCCAGGCTAGGGTTAGGGTTAGGGAACGGCAAGGCTTAGGGCAAAGGAGAGGGTACGGAAACGTGGGAGGGTCGGGCCCCGTTCTGTCGCACGGGTTAGTGCCAGTATACGGGCCAGGAGTAAGCAACAACGTAGGATAAAGTGTAGGGCTGGTGGTGGGTTTCCATTCCGGGCTAGAGTTAGGGTTAGGGAACGGCAAGGCTTAGGGCACAGGTGAGGGTACGGAAACGTGGGAGGGTCAGGCTACGTGCTGACGCACGGGTCAGTGCCAGCGTACGGGCCAGGAGTAGGCAACGGCGTAAGGTAAGGTGTAGGGCTGGTGGTGGGTTTCTATTCCGGGCTAGGGTTAGGGTTAGGGAACGGCAAGGCTTAGGGCACAGGTGAGGTTACGGAAACGTGGGAGGGTCGGGCTACGTGCTGACGCACGGGTCAGTGCCAGCGTACGGGCCAGGAGTATGCAACGGCGTAGGATAAAGTGTAGGGCTGGTGGTTGTTTTCCGTTCCGGGCTAGTGTTAGGGTTAGGGAACGGCAAGGCTTAGGGCACAGGTGAGGTTACGGAAACCTGGGAGGGTCAGGCTACGTGCTGACGCACGGGTTAGTGCCAGCGTACGGGCCAGGAGTAGGCAACGGCGTAAGGTAAGGTGTAGGGCTGGTGGTTGTTTTCCGTTCCAGGCTAGGGTTAGGGTTAGGGAACGGCAAGGCTTAGGGCACAGGTGAGGGTACGGAAACGTGGGAGGGTCGGGCTACGTGCTGACGCACGTGTCAGTGCCAGCGTACGGGCCAGGAGTAGGCAACGGCGTAGGATAAAGTGTAGGGCTGGTGGTGGATTTGCGTTCGGGGCTAGGGTTAGGGTTATGGAACGGCAAGGCTTAGGGCACAGGTGAGGGTACGGAAACGTGGGAGGGTCAGGCTACGTGCTGACGCACAGGTCAGTGCCAGCGTACAGGTCAGGAGTAGGGTACGGCGTAAGGTAACGTGTAGGGCTGGTGGTGGGTTTCTATTCCGGGCTAGGGTTAGGGTTAGGGTACGGCAAGGCTTAGGGCACAGGTGAGGGTACGGAAACGTGGGAGGGTCAGGCTACGTGCTGACGCATGGGTCAGTGCCAGCGTACGGGTCAGGAGTAGGGTATGGCGTAAGGTAAGGTGTAGGGCTGGTGGTGGGTTTCTATTCCGTGCTAGGGTTAGGGTTAGGGAACGGCAAGGCTTAGGGCACAGGTGAGGGTACGGAAACGTGGGAGGGTCGGGCTACGTGCTGACGCACGGGTCAGTGCCAGCGTACGGGCCAGGAGTAGGCAACGGCATAGGATAAAGTGTAGGGCTGGTGGTGGATTTGCATTCCGGGCTATGGTTAGGGTTAGGGAACGGCAAGGCTTAGGGCACAGGTGAGGGTACGGAAACGTGGGAGGGTCAGGCTACGTGCTGACGCACGGTTCAGTGCCAGCGTACGGGCCAGGAATAGGGTACGGCATAAGGTAAGGTGTCAGGCTGGTGGTGGGTTTCCATTCCGGGCTAGGGTTAGGGTTAGGGAACGGCAAGGCTTAGGGCACAGGTGAAGGTACGGAAACGTGGGAGGCTCGTGCTACGTGCTGACGCACGGGTCAGTGCCAGCGTACGGGCCAGGAGTAGGCAACGGCGTAGGATAAAGTATAGGCTGGTGGTGGATTTGCGTTCTGGGCTAGGGTTAGGTTTAGGGAACGGCAAGGCTTAGGGCACAGGAGAGGGTACGGAAACGCGGGAGGGTAAGGCTAAGTGCTGATGCACGGGGCAGTGCCAGAGTACAGGCCAGGAGTAGGCAACGGCGTAGGGTAAGGTGTAGGGCTGGTGGTGGGTTTCCATTCCGGGCTAGGGTTAGGGTTAGGGAACGGCAAGGCTTAGGGCACAGGTGAGGGTACGGAAACGTGGGAGGGTCAGGCTACGTGCTGACGCACGGATCAGTGCCAGCGTACGGGCCAGGAGTAGGCAACGGCGTAGGATAAAGTGTAGGGCTGGTGGTGGATTTGCGTTCCGGGCTAGGGTTAGGGTTAGGGAACGGCAAGGCTTAGGGCACAGGTGAGGGTACGGAAACGTGGGAGGGTCAGGCTACGTGCTGACGCACGGGTCAGTGCCAGCGTACGGGTCAGGAGTAGGGTAAGGCGTAAGGTAAGGTGTAGGGCTGGTGGTGGGTTTCTATTCCGGGCTAGGGTTAGGGTTAGGGAACGGCAAGGCTTAGGGCACAGGTCAGGGTACGGAAACGCGGGAGGGTAAGGCTACGTGCTGATGAACGGGTCAGTGCCAGAGTACAGGCCAGGAGTAGGCAACGGCGTAGGGTAAGGTGTAGGGCTTGTGGTTGGTTTCCTTTCCAGGCTAGGGTTAGGGTTAGGGAACGGCAAGGCTTAGGGCACAAGTGAGGGTACGGAAACGTGGGAGGGTAGGGCTACGTGCTGACGCACGGGTCAGTGCCAGCGTACGGGCCAGGAGTAGGCAACGGCGTAGGATAAAGTGTAGGGCTGGTGGTGGATTTGTGTTCCAGGCTAGGGTTAGGGTTAGGGAACGGCAAGGCTTAGGGCACAGGTGAGGGTACGGAAACGTGGGAGGGTCAGGCTACGTGCTGACGCACGGTTCAGTGCCAGCGTACGGGCCAGGAATAGGGTACGGCGTAAGGTAAGGTGTAGGGCTGGTGGTGGGTGTCCGTTCTGGCCTAGGGTTAGGGTTAGGGAACGGCAAGGCTTAGGGCACAGGTGAGGGTACGGAAACGTGGGAGGGTCAGGCTACGTGCTGACGCACGGGTCAGTGCCAACGTACGGGCCAGGAGTAGGGTACGGCGTAAGGTAAGGTGTAGGGCTTGTGGTTGATTTCCGTTCCAGGCTAGGGTTAGGGTTAGGGAACGGCAAGGCTTAGGGCAAAGGAGAGGGTACGGAAACGTGGGAGGGTCGGGCTACGTGCTGACGCACGGGTCAGTGCCAGCATACGGGCCAGGAGTAGGCAACGGCGTAGGATAAAGTGTAGGGCTGGTGGTGGGTTTGCATTCGGGGCTAGGGTTAGGGTTAGGGAACGGCAAGGCTTAGGGCACAGGTGAGGGTACGGAAACGTGGGAGGGTCAGGCTACGTGCTGACGCACAGTTCAGTGTCAGCGTACGGGCCAGGAATAGGGTACGGCGTAAGGTAAGGTGTCAGGCTGGTGGTGGGTTTCCGTTCCGGGCTAGGGTTAGGGTTAGGGAACGACAAGGCTTAGGGCACAGGTGAAGTTACGGAAACGTGGGAGGCTCGGGCTACGTGCTGACGCACGGGTCAGTGCCAGCGTACGGGCCAGGAGTAGGCAACGGCGCAGGATAAAGTGTAGGGCTGGTGGTGGATTTGCGTTCTGGGCTAGGGTTAGGGTTAGGGAACGGCAAGGCTTAGGGCACAGGTGAGGGTACGGAAACGCGGGAGGGTAAGGCTGCGTGCTGATGCACGGTGCAGTGCCAGCGTACGGGCCAGGAGTAGGCAACGGCGTAAGGTAAGGTGTAGGGCTGGTGGTTGGTTTCCATTCCAGGCTAGGGTTAGGGTTAGGGAACGGCAAGGCTTAGGGCACAGGTGAGGGTACGGAAACGTGGGAGCGTCGGCCTACGTGCTGACGCACGGGTCAGTGCCAGCGTACGGGCCAGGAGTAGGCAACGGCGTAGGATAAAGTGTAGGGTTGGTGGTGGATTTGCGTTCCAGGCTAGGGTTAGGGTTAGGGAACGGCAAGGCTTAGAGCACAGGTGAGGGTACGGAAACGTGGGAGGGTCAGGCTACGTGCTGACGCACGGTTCAGTGCCAGCGTACGGGCCAGGAATAGGGTACGGCGTAAGGTAAGGTGTAGGGCTGGTGCTGGGTTTCCGTTCCGGGCCAGGTTTAGGGTTAGGGAACGGCAAGGCTTAGGGCACAGGTGAGGGTACGGAAACGTGGGAGGGTCAGGCTACGTGCTGACGCACGGGTCAGTGCCAACGTACGGGCCAGGAGTAGGGTACGGCGTAAGATAAGGTGTAGGGCTTGTGGTTGATTTCCGTTCCAGGCTAGGGTTAGGGTTAGGGAACGGCAAGGCTTAGGGCAAAGGAGAGGGTACGGAAACGTGGGAGGGTCGGGCCCCGTTCTGTCGCACGGGTTAGTGCCAGTATACGGGCCAGGAGTAAGCAACAACGTAGGATAAAGTGTAGGGCTGGTGGTGGGTTTCCATTCCGGGCTAGAGTTAGGGTTAGGGAACGGCAAGGCTTAGGGCACAGGTGAGGGTACGGAAACGTGGGAGGGTCAGGCTACGTGCTGACGCACGGGTCAGTGCCAGCGTACGGGCCAGGAGTAGGCAACGGCGTAAGGTAAGGTGTAGGGCTGGTGGTGGGTTTCTATTCCGGGCTAGGGTTAGGGTTAGGGAACGGCAAGGCTTAGGGCACAGGTGAGGTTACGGAAACGTGGGAGGGTCGGGCTACGTGCTGACGCACGGGTCAGTGCCAGCGTACGGGCCAGGAGTATGCAACGGCGTAGGATAAAGTGTAGGGCTGGTGGTTGTTTTCCGTTCCGGGCTAGTGTTAGGGTTAGGGAACGGCAAGGCTTAGGGCACAGGTGAGGTTACGGAAACCTGGGAGGGTCAGGCTACGTGCTGACGCACGGGTTAGTGCCAGCGTACGGGCCAGGAGTAGGCAACGGCGTAAGGTAAGGTGTAGGGCTGGTGGTTGGTTTCCGTTCCAGGCTAGGGTTAGGGTTAGGGAACGGCAAGGCTTAGGGCACAGGTGAGGGTACGGAAACGTGGGAGGGTCGGGCTACGTGCTGACGCACGTGTCAGTGCCAGCGTACGGGCCAGGAGTAGGCAACGGCGTAGGATAAAGTGTAGGGCTGGTGGTGGATTTGCGTTCGGGGCTAGGGTTAGGGTTATGGAACGGCAAGGCTTAGGGCACAGGTGAGGGTACGGAAACGTGGGAGGGTCAGGCTACGTGCTGACTCACAGGTCAGTGCCAGCGTACAGGTCAGGAGTAGGGTACGGCGTAAGGTAACGTGTAGGGCTGGTGGTGGGTTTCTATTCCGGGCTAGGGTTAGGGTTAGGGAACGGCAAGTCTTAGGGCACAGGTGAGGGTACAGAAACGTGGGAGGGTCAGGCTACGTGCTGACGCATGGGTCAGTGCCAGCGTACGGGTCAGGAGTAGGGTATGGCGTAAGGTAAGGTGTAGGGCTGGTGGTGGGTTTCTATTCCGGGCTAGGGTTAGGGTTAGGGAACGGCAAGGCTTAGGGCACAGGTGAGGGTACGGAAACGTGGGAGGGTCGGGCTACGTGCTGACGCACGGGTCAGTGCCAGCGTACGGGCCAGGAGTAGGCAACGGCGTAGGATAAAGTGTAGGGCTGGTGGTGGATTTGCATTCCGGGCTAGGGTTAGGGTTAGGGAACGGCAAGGCTTAGGGCACAGGTGAGGGTACGGAAACGTGGGAGGGTCAGGCTACGTGCTGACGCACGGTTCAGTGCCAGCGTACGGGCCAGGAATAGGGTACGGCATAAGGTAAGGTGTTAGGCTGATGGTGGGTTTCCGTTCCGGGCTAGGGTTAGGGTTAGGGAACGGCAAGGCTTAGGGCACAGGTGAAGGTACGGAAACGTGGGAGGCTCGTGCTACGTGCTGACGCATGGGTCAGTGCCAGCGTACGGGCCAGGAGTAGGCAACGGCGTAGGATAAAGTATAGGCTGGTGGTGGATTTGCGTTCTGGGCTAGGGTTAGGGTTAGGGAACGGCAAGGCTTAGGGCACAGGAGAGGGTACGGAAACGCGGGAGGGTAAGGCTACGTGCTGATGCACGGGGCAGTGCCAGAGTACAGGCCAGGAGTAGGCAACGGCGTAGGGTAAGGTGTAGGGCTGGTGGTGGGTTTCCATTCCGGGCTAGGGTTAGGGTTAGGGAACGGCAAGGCTTAGGGCACAGGTGAGGGTACGGAAACGTGGGAGGGTCAGGCTACGTGCGGACGCATGGGTCAGTGCCAGCGTACGGGCCAGGAGTAGGCAACGGCGTAGGATAAAGTGTGGGGCTGGTGGTGGATTTGCGTTCCGGGCTAGGGTTAGGGTTAGGGAACGGCAAGGCTTAGGGCACAGGTGAGGGTACGGAAACGTGGGAGGGTCAGGCTACGTGCTGACGCACGGGTCAGTGCCAGCGTACGGGTCAGGAGTAGGGTAAGGCGTAAGGTAAGGTGTAGGGCTGGTGGTGGGTTTCTATTCCGGGCTAGGGTTAGGGTTAGGGAACGGCAAGGCTTAGGGCACAGGTCAGTGTACGGAAACGCGGGAGGGTAAGACTACGTGCTGATGAACGGGTCAGTGCCAGAGTACAGGCCAGGAGTAGGCAACGGCGTAGGGTAAGGTGTAGGGCTGGTGGTTGGTTTCCGTTCCAGGCTAGGGTTAGGGTTAGGGAACGGCAAGGCTTAGGGCACAGGTGAGGGTACGGAAACGTGGGAGCGTCAGGCTACGTGCTGACGCACGGGTCAGTGCCAGCGTACGGGCCAGGAGTAGGCAACGGCGTAGGATAAAGTGTAGGGCTGGTGGTGGATTTGCGTTCCAGGCTAGGGTTAGGGTTAGGGAACGGCAAGGCTTAGGGCACAGGTGAGGGTACGGAAACGTGGGAGGGTCAGGCTACGTGCTGACGCACGGTTCAGTGCCAGCGTATGGGCCAGGAATAGGGTACGGCGTAAGGTAAGGTGTAGGGCTGGTGGTGGGTTTCCGTTCTGGCCTAGGGTTAGGGTTAGGGAACGGCAAGGCTTAGGGCACAGGTGAGGGTACGGAAACGTGGGAGGGTCAGGCTACGTGCTGACGCACGGGTCAGTGCCAACGTACGGGCCAGGAGTAGGGTACGGCGTAAGATAAGGTGTAGGGCTTGTGGTTGATTTCCTTTCCAGGCTAGGGTTAGGGTTAGGGAACGGCAAGGCTTAGGGCAAAGGAGAGGGTACGGAAACGTGGGAGGGTCGGGCTACGTGCTGACGCACGGGTCAGTGCCAGCGTACGGGCCAGGAGTAGGCAACAGCGTAGGATAAAGTGTAGGGCTGGTGGTGGATTTGCATTCGGGGCTAGGGTTAGGGTTAGGGAACGGCAAGGCTTAGGGCACAGGTGAGGGTACGGAAACGTGCGAGGGTCAGGCTACGTGCTGACGCACAGTTCAGTGCCAGCGTACGGGCCAGGAATAGGGTACGGCGTAAGGTAAGGTGTCAGGCTGGTGGTGGGTTTCCGTTCCGGGCTAGGGTTAGGGTTAGGGAACGACAAGGCTTAGGGCACAGGTGAAGTTACGGAAACGTGGGAGGCTCGGGCTACGTGCTGAGGCACGGGTCAGTGCCAGCGTACGGGCCAGGAGTAGGCAACGGCGTAGGATAAAGTGTAGGGCTGGTGGTGGATTTGCGTTCTGGGCTAGGGTTAGGGTTAGGGAACGGCAAGGCTTAGGGCACAGGTGAGGGTACGGAAACGCGGGAGGGTAAGGCTGCGTGCTGATGCACGGTGCAGTGCCAGCGTACGGGCCAGGAGTAGGCAACGGCGTAAGGTAAGGTGTAGGGCTGGTGGCTGGTTTCCGTTCCAGGCTAGGGTTAGGGTTAGGGAACGGCAAGGCTTAGGGCACAGGTGAGGGTACGGAAACGTGGGAGCGTCGGGCTACGTGCTGACGCACGGGTCAGTGCCAGCGTACGGGCCAGGAGTAGGCAACGGCGTAGGATAAAGTGTAGGGCTGGTGGTGGATTTGCGTTCCAGGCTAGGGTTAGGGTTAGGGAACGGCAAGGCTTAGAGCACAGGTGAGGCTACGGAAACGTGGGAGGGTCAGGCTACGTGCTGATGCACGGTTCAGTGCCAGCGTACGGGCCAGGAATAGGGTACGGCGTAAGGTAAGGTGTAGGGCTGGTGCTGGGTTTCCGTTCCGGGCCAGGGTTAGGGTTAGGGAACGGCAAGGCTTAGGGCACAGGTGAGGGTACGGAAACGTGGGAGGGTCAGGCTACGTGCTGACGCACGGGTCAGTGCCAACGTACGGGCCAGGAGTAGGGTACGGCGTAAGATAAGGTGTAGGGCTTGTGGTTGATTTCCGTTCCAGGCTAGGGTTAGGGTTAGGGAACGGCAAGGCTTAGGGCAAAGGAGAGGGTACGGAAACGTGGGAGGGTCGGGCCCCGTTCTGTCGCACGGGTTAGTGCCAGCATACGGGCCAGGAGTAGGCAACGATGTAGGATAAAGTGTAGGGCTGGTGGTGGGTTTCCATTCCGGGCTAGAGTTAGGGTTAGGGAACGGCAAGGCTTAGGGCACAGGTGAGGGTACGGAAACGTGGGAGGGTCAGGCTACGTGCTGACGCACGGGTCAGTGCCAGCGTACGGGCCAGGAGTAGGCAACGGCGTAAGGTAAGGTGTAGGGCTGGTGGTGGGTTTCTATTCCGGGCTAGGGTTAGGGTTAGGGAACGGCAAGGCTTAGGGCACAGGTGAGGTTACGGAAACGTGGGAGGGTCGGGCTACGTGCTGACGCACGGGTTAGTGCCCGCGTACGGGCCAGGAGTAGGCAACGGCGTAAGGTAAGGTGTAGGGCTGGTGGTTGGTTTCCGTTCCAGGCTAGGGTTAGGGTTAGGGAACGGCAAGGCTTAGGGCACAGGTGAGGGTACGGAAACGTGGGAGGGTCGGGCTACGTGCTGACGCACTTGTCAGTGCCCGCGTACGGGCCAGGAGTAGGCAACGGCGTAGGATAAAGTGTAGGGCTGGTGGTGGATTTGCGTTCGGGGCTAGGGTTAGGGTTAGGGAACGGCAAGGCTTAGGGCACAGGTGAGGGTACGGAAACGTGGGAGGGTCAGGCTACGTGCTGACGCACGGTTCAGTGCCAGCGTACGGGCCAGGAATAGGGTACGGCGTAAGGTAAGGTGTAGGGCTGGTGCTGGGTTTCCGTTCCGGGCCAGGGTTAGGGTTAGGGAACGGCAAGGCTTAGGGCACAGGTGAGGGTACGGAAACGTGGGAGGGTCAGGCTACGTGCTGACGCACGGGTCAGTGCCAACGTACGGGCCAGGAGTAGGGTACGGCGTAAGATAAGGTGTAGGGCTTGTGGTTGATTTCCGTTCCAGGCTAGGGTTAGGGTTAGGGAACGGCAAGGCTTAGGGCAAAGGAGAGGGTACGGAAACGTGGGAGGGTCGGGCCCCGTTCTGTCGCACGGTTCAGTGCCAGCGTACGGCCCAGGAATAGGGTACGGCGTAAGGTAAGGTGTAGGGCTCGTGGTGGTTTTCCGTTCTGGCCTAGGGTTAGGGTTAGGGAACGGCAAGGCTTAGGGCACAGGTGAGGGTACGGAAACGTGGGAGGGTCAGGCTACGTGCTGACGCACGGGTCAGTGCCAACGTACGGGCCAGGAGTAGGGTACGGCGTAAGGTAAGGTGTAGGGCTTGTGGTTGATTTCCGTTCCAGGCTAGGGTTAGGGTTAGGGAACGGCAAGGCTTAGGGCACAGGTGAGGGTACGGAAACGTGGGAGGGTCAGGCTACGTGCTGACGCACAGTTCAGTGCCAGCGTACGGGCCAGGAATAGGGTACGGCGTAAGGTAAGGTGTCAGGCTGGTGGTGGGTTTCCGTTCCGGGCTAGGGTTAGGGTTAGGGAACGACAAGGCTTAGGGCACAGGTGAAGTTACGGAAACGTGGGAGGCTCGGGCTACGTGCTGACGCACGGGTCAGTGCCAGCGTACGGGCCAGGAGTAGGCAACGGCGTAGGATAAAGTGTAGGGCTGGTGGTGGATTTGCGTTCTGGGCTAGGGTTAGGGTTAGGGAACGGCAAGGCTTAGGGCACAGTTGAGGGTACGGAAACGCGGGAGGGTAAGGCTGCGTGCTGATGCACGGTGCAGTGCCAGCGTACGGGCCAGGAGTAGGCAACGGCGTAAGGTAAGGTGTAGGGCTGGTGGTTGGTTTCCGTTCCAGGCTAGGGTTAGGGTTAGGGAACGGCAAGGCTTAGGGCACAGGTGAGGGTACGGAAACGTGGGAGCGTCGGACTACGTGCTGACGCACGGGTCAGTGCCAGCATACGGGCCAGGAGTAGGCAATGGCGTAGGATAAAGTGTAGGGCTGGTGGTGGATTTGCGTTCCAGGCTAGGGTTAGGGTTAGGGAACGGCAAGGCTTAGAGCACAGGTGAGGGTACGGAAACGTGGGAGGGTCAGGCTACGTGCTGACGCACGGTTCAGTGCCAGCGTACGGGCCAGGAATAGGGTACGGCGTAAGGTAAGGTGTAGGGCTGGTGCTGGGTTTCCGTTCCGGGCCAGGGTTAGGGTTAGGGAACGGCAAGGCTTAGGGCACAGGTGAGGGTACGGAAACGTGGGAGGGTCAGGCTACGTGCTGACGCACGGGTCAGTGCCAACGTACGGGCCAGGAGTAGGGTACGGCGTAAGATAAGGTGTAGGGCTTGTGGTTGATTTCCGTTCCAGGCTAGGGTTAGGGTTAGGGAACGGCAAGGCTTAGGGCAAAGGAGAGGGTACGGAAACGTGGGAGGGTCGGGCCCCGTTCTGTCGCACGGGTTAGTGCCAGCATACGGGCCAGGAGTAGGCAACGACGTAGGATAAAGTGTAGGGCTGGTGGTGGGTTTCCATTCCGGGCTAGAGTTAGGGTTAGGGAACGGCAAGGCCAAGGGCACAGGTGAGGGTACGGAAACGTGGGAGGGTCAGGCTACGTGCTGACGCACGGGTCAGTGCCAGCGTACGGGCCAGGAGTAGGCAACGGTGTAAGGTAAGGTGTAGGGCTGGTGGTGGGTTTCTATTCCGGGCTAGGGTTAGGGTTAGGGAACGGCAAGGCTTAGGGCACAGGTGAGGTTACGGAAACGTGGGAGGGTCGGGCTACGTGCTGACGCACGGGTCAGTGCCAGCGTACGGGCCAGGAGTATGCAACGGCGTAGGATAAAGTGTAGGGCTGGTGGTTGTTTTCCGTTCCGGGCTAGTGTTAGGGTTAGGGAACGGCAAGGCTTAGGGCACAGGTGAGGTTACGGAAACGTGGGAGGGTCAGGCTACGTGCTGACGCACGGGTTAGTGCCAGCGTACGGGCCAGGAGTAGGCAACGGCGTAAGGTAAGGTGTAGGGCTGGTGGTTGGTTTCCGTTCCAGGCTAGGGTTAGGGTTAGGGAACGGCAAGGCTTAGGGCACAGGTGAGGGTACGGAAACGTGGGAGGGTCGGGCTACGTGCTGACGCACGTGTCAGTGCCAGCGTACGGGCCAGGAGTAGGCAACGGCGTAGGATAAAGTATAGGCTGGTGGTGGATTTGCGTTCTGGGCTAGGGTTAGGGTTAGGGAACGGCAAGGCTTAGGGCACAGGAGAGGGTACGGAAACGCGGGAGGGTAAGGCTACGTGCTGATGCACGGGGCAGTGCCAGAGTACAGGCCAGGAGTAGGCAACGGCGTAGGGTAAGGTGTAGGGCTGGTGGTGGGTTTCCATTCCGGGCTAGGGTTATGGTTAGGGAACGGCAAGGCTTAGGGCACAGGTGAGGGTACGGAAACGTGGGAGGGTCAGGCTACGTGCTGACGCACGGGTCAGTGCCAGCGTACGGGTCAGGAGTAGGGTAAGGCGTAAGGTAAGGTGTAGGGCTGGTGGTGGGTTTCTATTCCGGGCTAGGGTTAGGGTTAGGGAACGGCAAGGCTTAGGGCACAGGTGAGGGTACGGAAACGTGGGA
Source organism: Mesoplodon bidens (assembly GCF_964165515.1). NCBI lineage: Eukaryota > Metazoa > Chordata > Mammalia > Artiodactyla > Ziphiidae > Mesoplodon > Mesoplodon bidens. The sequence continues at coordinate 690,250 of NW_027671966.1, read as the reverse complement.
GGGTCTGGCTACGTGCTGACGCAAGGTTCAGTGCCAGCGTACGGGCCAGGAATAGGGTACGGCGTAAGGTAAGGTGTAGGGCTGGTGGTGGGTTTCCATTCCGGGCTAGGGTTAGGGTTAGGGAATGGCAACGCTTAGGGCACAGGTGAGGGTATGGAAACGTGGGAGGGTCGGGCTACGTGCAGACGCACGGGTCAGTGCCAGCGTACGGGCCAGGAGTAGGCAACGGCGTAGGATAAAGTGTAGGGCTGGTGGTGGATTTGCGTTCCAGCCTAGGGTTAGGGTTAGGGAACGGCAAGGCTTAGGGCACAGGTGAGGGTACGGAAACGTGGGAGGTTCAGGCTACGTGCTGACGCACGGTTCAGTGCCAGCGTACGGGTCAGGAGTAGGGTACGGCGTAAGGTAAGGTGTAGGGCTGGTGGTGGGTTTCTATTCCGGGCTAGGGTTAGGGTTAGGGAAACGCAAGGCTTAGGGCACAGGTCAGGGTACGGAAACGCGGGAGGGTAAGGCTACGTTCTGATGCACGGGTCAGAGCCAGAGTACAGGCCAGGAGTAGGCAACGGGGTAGGGTAATGTGTAGGGCTGGTGGTGGGTTTCTATTCCGGGCTAGGGTTAGGGTTAGGGAACGGAAAGGCTTAGGGCACAGGTGAGGGTACGGAAACGTGGGAGGGTCAGGCTACATGCTGACGCACGGTTCAGTGCCAGCGTACGGGCCAGTAGTAGGCAACGGCGTAAGGTAAGGTGTAGGGCTGGTGGTTGGTTTCCGTTCCAGGCTAGGGTTAGAGTTAGGGAACAGCAAGGCTTAGGGCACAGGTGTGGGTACGGAAACGTGGGAGGGTCGGGCTACGTGCTGATGCACGGGTTAGTGCCAGCGTACTGGCCAGGAGTAGGCAACGGCGTAGGATAAAGTGTAGGGATGGTGGTGGATTTGCGTTCCGGGCTAGGGTTAGGGTTAGGGAACGGCAAGGCTTAGGGCACAGGTGAGGGTACGGAAACGTGGGAGGGTCAGGCTACGTGCTGACGCACGGGTCAGTGCCAGCGTACGGGTCAGGAGTAGGGTAAGGCGTAAGGTAAGGTGTAGGGCTGGTGGTGGGTTTCTATTCCGGGCTAGGGTTAGGGTTAGGGAACGGCAAGGCTTAGGGCACAGGTCAGGGTACGGAAACGCGGGAGGGTAAGGCTACGTGCTGATGAACGGGTCAGTGCCAGAGTACAGGCCAGGAGTAGGCAACGGCGTAGGGTAAGGTGTAGGGCTGGTGGTTGGTTTCCGTTCCAGGCTAGGGTTATGGTTAGGGAACGGCAAGGCTTAGGGCACAGGTGAGGGTACGGAAACGTGGGAGGGTCGGGCTACGTGCTGACGCACGGGTCAGTGCCAGCGTACGGGCCAGGAGTAGGCAACGGCGTAGTATAAAGTGTAGGGCTGGTGGTGGATTTGCGTTCCAGGCTAGGGTTAGGGTTAGGGAACCGCAAGGCTTAGGGCACAGGTGAGGGTACGGAAACGTGGGAGAGTCAGGCTACGTGCTGACGCACGGTTCAGTGCCAGCGTACGGGCCAGGAATAGGGTACGGCGTAAGGTAAGGTGTAGGGCTGGTGGTGGGTTTCCGTTCTGGCCTAGGGTTAGGGTTAGGGAACGGCAAGGCTTAGGGCACAGGTGAGGGTACTGAAACGTGGGAGGGTCAGGCTACGTGCTGACGCACGGGTCAGTGCCAACGTACCGGCCAGGAGTAGGGTACAGCGTAAGGTAAGGTGTAGGGCTTGTGGTTGATTTCCGTTCCAGGCTAGGGTTAGGGTTAGGGAACGGCAAGGCTTAGGGCAAAGGAGAGGATACGGAAACGTGGGAGGGTCGGGCTACGTGCTGACGCACGGGTCAGTGCCAGCGTACGGGCCAGGAGTAGGCAACGGCGTAGGATAAAGTGTAGGGCTGGTGGTGGATTTGCATTCGGGGCTAGGGTTAGGGTTAGGGAACGGCAAGGCTTAGGGCACAGGTGAGTGTACAGAAACGTGGGAGGGTCAGGCTACGTGCTGACGCACAGTTCAGTGCCAGCGTACGGGCCAGGAATAGGGTACGGCGTAAGGTAAGGTGTCAGGCTGGTGGTGGGTTTCCGTTCCGGGCTAGGGTTAGGGTTAGGGAACGACAAGGCTTAGGGCACAGGTGAAGTTACGGAAACGTGGGAGGCTCGGGCAACGTGCTGACGCACGGGTCAGTGCCAGCGTACGGGCCAGGAGTAGGCAACGGCGTAGGATAAAGTGTAGGGCTGGTGGTGGATTTGCGTTCTGGGCTAGGGTTAGGGTTAGGGAACGGCAAGGCTTAGGGCACAGGTGAGGGTACGGAAAAGCGGGAGGGTAAGGCTGCGTGCTGATGCACGGTGCAGTGCCAGCGTACGGGCCAGGAGTAGGCAACGGCGTAAGGTAAGGTGTAGGGCTGGTGGTTGGTTTCCGTTCCAGGCTAGGGTTAGGGTTAGGGAACGGCAAGGCTTAGGGCACAGGTGAGGGTACGGAAACGTGGGAGGGTCGGGCTACGTGCTGAAGCACGTGTCAGTGCCAGCGTACGGGCCAGGAGTAGGCAACGGCGTAGGATAAAGTGTAGGGCTGGTGGTGGATTTGCGTTCGGGGCTAGGGTTAGGGTTAGGGAACGGCAAGGCTTAGGGCACAGGTGAGGGTACGGAAACGTGGGAGGGTCAGGCTACGTGCTGACGCACAGGTCAGTGCCAGCGTACAGGTCAGGAGTAGGGTACGGCGTAAGGTAACGTGTAGGGCTGGTGGTGGGTTTTTATTCCGGGCTAGGGTTAGGGTTAGGGAACGGCAAGGCTTAGGGCACAGGTGAGGGTACGAAAACGTGGGAGGGTCAGGCTACGTGCTGACGCACGGGTCAGTGCCAGCGTACGGGTCAGGAGTAGGGTATGGCGTAAGGTAAGGTGTAGGGCTGGTGGTGGGTTTCTATTCCGGGCTAGGGTTAGGGTTAGGGAACAGCAAGGCTTAGGGCACAGGTGAGGGTACGGAAACGTGGGAGGGTCAGGCTACGTGCTGACGCACAGGTCAGTGCCAGCGTACAGGTCAGGAGTAGGGTACGGCGTAAGGAAAGGTGTAGGGCTGGTGGTGGGTTTCTATTCCGGGTTAGGGTTAGGGTTAGGGAACGGCAAGGCTTAGGGCACAGGTGAGGGTAAGGAAACGTGGGAGGGTCAGGCTACGTGCTGACGCACGTGTCAGTGCCAGCGTACGGGTCAGGAGTAGGGTACGGCGTAAGGTAAGGTGTAGGGCTGGTGGTGGGTTTCTATTCCGGGCTAGGGTTAGGGTTAGGGAACGGCAAGGCTTAGGGCACAGGTGAGGGTACGGAAACGTGGGATGGTCAGGCTACGTGCTGACGCACGGTTCAGTGCCAGCGTACGGGCCAGGAATAGGGTACAGCGTAAGGTAAGGTGTAGGGCTGGTGGTGGGTTTCCGTTCTGGGCTAGGGTTAGGGTTAGGGAACGGCAAGGCTTACGGCACAGGTGAGGGAACGGAAACGTGGGAGTGTCGGTCTACGTGCTGAAGCACGGGTTAATGCCAGCATACGGGACAGGAGTAGGCAACGGCGTAGGATAAATTGTAGGGCTGGTGGTGGATTTGCGTTCAGGGCTAGGGTTAGGGTGAGGGAACGGCAAGGCTTAGGGCACAGGTGAGGGTACGGAAACGTGGGAGGATCGGGCTACGTGCTGACGCACGGGTCAGTGCCAGCGTACGGGCCAGGAGTAGGCAACGGCGTAGGATAAAGTGTAGGGCTGGTGGTGGATTTGCGTTCCGGGCTAGTGTTAGGGTTAGGGAACGGCAAGGCATAGGGCACAGGTGAGGGTACGGAAACGTGGGAGGGTCAGGCTACGTGCTGACGCACAGTTCAGTGCCAGCGTACGGGCCAGGAATAGGGTACGGCGTAAGGTAAGGTGTCAGGCTGGTGGTGGGTTTCCGTTCCGGGCTAGGGTTAGGGTTAGGGAACGACAAGGCTTAGGGCACAGGTGAAGTTACGGAAACGTGGGAGGCTCGGGCTACGTGCTGACGCACGGGTCAGTGCCAGCGTACGGGCCAGGAGTAGGCAACGGCGTAGGATAAAGTGTAGGGCTGGTGGTGGATTTGCGTTCAGGGCTAGGGTTAGGGTTAGGGAACGGCAAGGCTTAGGGCACAGGTGAGGGAACGGAAACGCGGGAGGGTAAGGCTGCGTGCTGATGCACGGTGCAGTGCCAGCGTACGGGCCAGGAGTAGGCAACGGCATAATGTAAGGTGTAGGGCTGGTGGTTGGTTTCCGTTCCAGGCTAGGGTTAGGGTTAGGGAAGGGCAAGGCTTAGGGCACAGGTGAGGGTACGGAAACGTGGGAGGGTCGGGCTACGTGCTGACGCACGGGTCAGTGCCAGCGTACGGGCCAGGAGTAGGCAACGGCGTAGGATAAAGTGTAGGGCTGGTGGTGGATTTGCGTTCCAGGCTAGGGTTAGGGTTTGGGAACGGCAAGGCTTAGAGCACAGGTGAGGGTACGGAAACGTGGGAGGGTCAGGCTACGTGCTGACGCACGGTTCAGTGCCAGCGTACGGGCCAGGAATAGGGTACGGCGCAAGGTAAGGTGTAGGGCTGGTGCTGGGTTTCCGTTCCGGGCCAGGGTTAGGGTGAGGGAACGGCAAGGCTTAGGGCACAGGTGAGGGTACGGAAACGTGGGAGGGTCAGGCTACGTGCTGACGCACGGGTCAGTGCCAACGTACGGGCCAGGAGTAGGGTATGGCGTAAGATAAGGTGTAGGGCTTGTGGTTGATTTCCGTTCCAGGCTAGGGTTAGGGTTAGGGAACGGCAAGGCTTAGGGCAAAGGAGAGGGTACGGAAACGTGGGAGGGTCGGGCCCCGTTCTGTCGCACGGGTTAGTGCCAGCATACGGGCCAGGAGTAGGCAACGACGTAGGATATAGTGTAGGGCTGGTGGTGGGTTTCCATTCCGGGCTAGAGTTAGGGTTGGGAACGGCAAGGCTTATTGCACAGGTGAGGGTACGGAAACGTGGGAGGCTCGGGCTACGTGCTGACGCACGGGTCAGTGCCAGCGTACGGGCCAGGAGTAGGCAACGGCGTAGGATAAAGTTTAGGGCTGGTGGTGGATTTGCATTCGGGGCTAGGGTTAGGGTTAGGGAACGGCAAGGCTTAGGGCACAGGTGAGGGTACAGAAACGTGGGAGGGTCAGGCTACGTGCTGACGCACAGTTCAGTGCCAGCGTACGGGCCAGGAATAGGGTACGGCGTAAGGTAAGGTGTCAGGCTGGTGGTGGGTTTCCGTTCCGGGGTAGGGTTAGGGTTAGGGAACGACAAGGCTTAGGGCACAGGTGAAGTTACGGAAACGTGGGAGGCTCGGGCAACGTGCTGACGCACGGGTCAGTGCCAGCGTACGGGCCAGGAGTAGGCAACGGCGTAGGATAAAGTGTAGGGCTGGTGGTGGATTTGCGTTCTGGGCTAGGGTTAGGGTTAGGGAACGGCAAGGCTTAGGGCACAGGTGAGGGTACGGAAACGCGGGAGGGTAAGGCTGCGTGCTGATGCACGGTGCAGTGCCAGCGTACGGGCCAGGAGTAGGCAACGGCGTAAGGTAAGGTGTAGGGCTGGTGGTTGGTTTCCGTTCCAGGCTAGGGTTAGGGTTAGGGAACGGCAAGGCTTAGGGCACAGGTGAGGGTACGGAAACGTGGGAGGGTCGGGCTACGTGCTGACGCACGTGTCAGTGCCAGCGTACGGGCCAGGAGTAGGCAACGGCGTAGGATAAAGTGTAGGGCTGGTGGTGGATTTCTATTCCGGGCTAGGGTTAGGGTTAGGGAACGGCAAGGCTTAGGGCACAGGTGAGGGTACGGAAACGTGGGAGGGTCAGGCTACGTGCTGACGCACAGGTCAGTGCCAGCGTACAGGTCAGGAGTAGGGTACGGCGTAAGGTAACGTGTAGGGCTGGTGGTGGGTTTCTATTCCGGGCTAGGGTTAGGGTTAGGGAACAGCAAGGCTTAGGGCACAGGTGAGGGTACGGAAACGTGGGATGGTCAGGCTACGTGCTGACGCACGGGTCAGTGCCAGCGTACGGGTCAGGAGTAGGGTATGGCGTAAGGTAAGGTGTAGGGCTGGTGGTGGGTTTCTATTCCGGGCTAGGGTTAGGGTTAGGGAACGGCAAGGCTTAGGGCACAGGTGAGGGTACGGAAACGTGGGAGGGTCGGGCTACGTGCTGACGCACGGGTCAGTGCCAGCGTACGGGCCAGGAGTAGGCAACGGCGTAGGATAAAGTGTAGGGCTGGTGGTGGATTTGCGTTCTGTGCTAGGGTTAGGGTTAGGGAACGGCAAGGCTTAGGGCACAGGTGAGGGTACGGAAACACGGGAGGGTAAGGCTGCGTGCTGATGCACGGTGCAGTGCCAGCGTACGGGCCAGGAGTAGGCAACGGCGTAAGGTAAGGTGTAGGGCTGGTGGTTGGTTTCCATTCCAGGCTAGGGTTAGGGTTAGGGAACGGCAAGGCTTAGGGCACAGGTGAGGGTACGGAAACGTGGGAGGGTCGGGCTACGTGCTGACACACGGGTCAGTGCCAGCGTACGGGCCAGGAGTAGGCAACGGCGTAGGATAAAGTGTAGGGCTGGTGGTGGATTTGCGTTCCAGGCTAGGGTTAGGGTTAGGGAACGGCAAGGCTTAGAGCATAGGTGAGGGTACGGAAACGTGGGAGGGTCAGGCTACGTGCTGACGCACGGTTCAGTGCCAGCGTACGGGCCAGGAATAGGGTACGGCGTAAGGTAAGGTGTAGGGCTGGTGCTGGGTTTCCGTTCCGGGCCAGGGTTAGGGTTAGGGAACGGCAAGGCTTAGGGCACAGGTGAGGGTACGGAAACGTGGGAGGGTCAGGCTACGTGCTGACGCACGGGTCAGTGCCAAAGTACGGGCCAGGAGTAGGGTACGGCGTAAGATAAGGTGTAGAGCTTGTGGTTGATTTCCGTTCCAGGCTAGGGTTAGGGTTAGGGAACGGCAAGGCTTAGGGCAAAGGAGAGGGTACGGAAACGTGGGAGGGTCGGGCCCCGTTCTGTCGCACGGGTTAGTGCCAGCATACGGGCCAGGAGTAGGCAACGACGTAGGATAAAGTGTAGGGCTGGTGGTGGGTTTCCATTCCGGGTTAGAGTTAGGGTTAGGGAACGGCAAGGCTTAGGGCACAGGTGAGGGTACGGAAACGTGGGAGGGTCAGGCTACGTGCTGACGCACGGGTCAGTGCCAGCGTACGGGCCAGGAGTAGGCAACGGCGTAAGGTAAGGTGTAGGGCTGGTGGTGGGTTTCTATTCCGGGCTAGGGTTAGGGTTAGGGAACGGCAAGGCTTAGGGCACAGGTGAGGTTACGGAAACGTGGGAGGGTCGGGCTACGTGCTTACGCACGGGTCAGTGCCAGCGTACGGGCCAGGAGTATGCAACGGCGTAGGATAAAGTGTAGGGCTGGTGGTTGTTTTCCGTTCCGGGCTAGTGTTAGGGTTAGGGAACGGCAAGGCTTAGGGCACAGGTGAGGTTACGGAAACGTGGGAGGGTCAGGCTACGTGCTGACGCACGGGTTAGTGCCAGCGTACGGGCCAGGAGTAGGCAACGGCGTAAGGTAAGGTGTAGGGCTGGTGGTTGCTTTCCGTTCCAGGCTAGGGTTAGGGTTAGGGAACGGCAAGGCTTAGGGCACAGGTGAGGGTACGGAAACGTGGGAGGGTCGGGCTACGTGCTGACGCACGTGTCAGTGCCAGCGTATGGGCCAGGAGTAGGCAACGGCGTAGGATAAAGTGTAGGGCTGGTGGTGGATATCTATTCCGGGCTAGGGTTAGGGTTAGGGAACGGCAAGGCTTAGGGCACAGGTGAGGGTACGGAAACGTGGGAGGGTCAGGCTACGTGCTGACGCACAGGTCAGTGCCAGCGTACAGGTCAGGAGTAGGGTACGGCGTAAGGTAACGTGTAGGGCTGGTGGTGGGTTTCTATTCCGGGCTAGGGTTAGGGTTAGTGAACGGCAAGGCTTAGGGCACAGGTGAGGGTACGGAAACGTGGGAGGGTCAGGCTACGTGCTGACGCACGGGTCAGTGCCAGCGTACGGGTCAGGAGTAGGGTATGGCGTAAGGTAAGGTGTAGGGCTGGTGGTGGGTTTCTATTCCGGGCTAGGGTTAGGGTTAGGGAACGGCAAGGCTTAGGGCACAGGTGAGGGTACGGAAACGTGGGAGGGTCGGGCTACGTGCTGACGCACGGGTCAGTGCCAGCGTACGGGCCAGGCGTAGGCAACAGCGTAGGATAAAGTGTAGGGCTGGTGGTGGATATGCGTTCCGGGCTAGGGTTAGGGTTAGGGAACGGCAAGGCTTAGGGCACAGGTGAGGGTACGGAAACGTGGGAGGGTCAGGCTACGTGCTGACGCACGGTTCAGTGCCAGCGTACGGGCCAGGAATAGGGTACGGCATAAGGTAAGGTGTCAGGCTGGTGGTGGGTTTCCGTTCCGGGCTAGGGTTAGGGTTAGGGAACGGCAAGGCTTAGGGCACAGGTGAAGGTACGGAAACGTGGGAGGCTCGTGCTACGTGCTGACGCACGGGTCAGTGCCAGCGTACGGGCCAGGAGTAGGCAACGGCGTAGGATAAAGTATAGGCTGGTGGTGGATTTGCGTTCTGTGCTAGGGTTAGGGTTAGGGAACGGCAAGGCTTAGGGCACAGGAGAGGGTACGGAAACGTGGGAGGGTAAGGTTACGTGCTGATGCACGGGGCAGTGCCAGAGTACAGGCCAGGAGTAGGCAACGGCGTAGGGTAAGGTGTAGGGCTGGTGGTGGGTTTCCATTCCGGGCTAGGGTTAGGGTTAGGGAACGGCAAGGCTTAGGGCACAGGTGAGGGTACGGAAACGTGGGAGGGTCAGGTTACGTGCTGACGCACGGGTCAGTGCCAGCGTACGGGCCAGGAGTAGGCAACGGCGTAGGATAAAGTGTGGGGCTGGTGGTGGATTTGCGTTCCGGGCTAGGGTTAGGGTTAGGGAACGGCAAGGCTTAGGGCACAGGTGAGGGTACGGAAACGTGGGAGGGTCAGGCTACGTGCTGACGCACGGGTCAGTGCCAGCGTACGGGTCAGGAGTAGGGTAAGGCGTAAGGTAAGGTGTAGGGCTGGTGGTGGGTTTCTATTCCGGGCTAGGGTTAGGGTTAGGGAACGGCAAAGCTTAGGGCACAGGTCAGGGTACGGAAACGCGGGAGGGTAAGGCTACGTGCTGATGAACGGGTCAGTGCCAGAGTACAGGCCAGGAGTAGGCAACGGCGTAGGGTAAGGTGTAGGGTTGGTGGTTGGTTTCCGTTCCAGGCTAGGGTTAGGGTTAGGGAACGGCAAGGCTTAGGGCACAGGTGAGGGTACGGAAACGTGGGAGGGTCGGGCTACGTGCTGACGCACGGGTCAGTGCCAGCGTACGGGCCAGGAGTAGGCAACGGCGTAGGATAAAGTGTAGGGCTGGTGGTGGATTTGCGTTCCAGGCTAAGGTTAGGGTTAGGGAACGGCAAGGCTTAGGGCACAGGTGAGGGTACGGAAACGTGGGAGGGTCAGGCTACGTGCTGACGCACGTTTCAGTGCCAGCGTACGGGCCAGGAATAGGGTACGGCGTAAGGTAAAGTGTAGGGCTTGTGGTGGGTTTCCGTTCTGGCCTAGGGTTAGGGTTAGGGAACGGCAAGGCTTAGGGCACACGTGAGGGTACGGAAACGTGGGAGGGTCAGGCTACGTGCTGACGCACGGGTCAGTGCCAACGTACGGGCCACGAGTAGGGTACGGCGTAAGGTAAGGTGTAGGGCTTGTGGTTGATTTCCGTTCCAGGCTAGGGTTAGGGTTAGGGAACGGCAAGGCTTAGGGCAAAGGAGAGGGTACGGAAACGTGGGAGGGTCGGGCTACGTGCTGACGCACGGGTCAGTGCCAGCGTACGGGCCAGGAGTAGGCAACGGCGTAGGATAAAGTGTAGGGCTGGTGGTGGATTTGCATTCGGGGCTAGGGTTAGGGTTAGGGAACGGCAAGGCTTAGGGCACAGGTGAGGGTACGGAAACGTGGGAGGGTCAGGCTACGTGCTGATGCACGGTTCAGTGCCAGCGTACGGGCCAGGAATAGGGTACGGCGTAAGGTAAGGTGTAGGGCTGGTGCTGGGTTTCCGTTCCGGGCCAGGGTTAGGGTTAGGGAACGGCAAGGCTTAGGGCACAGGTGAGGGTACGGAAACGTGGGAGGGTCAGGCTACGTGCTGACGCACGGGTCAGTGCCAACGTACGGGCCAGGAGTAGGGTACGGCGTAAGATAAGGTGTAGGGCTTGTGGTTGATTTCCGTTCCAGGCTAGGGTTAGGGTTAGGGAACGGCAAGGCTTAGGGCACAGGTGAGGGTACGGAAACGTGGGAGGGTCAGGCCCCGTTCTGTCGCACGGGTTAGTGCCAGCATACGGGCCAGGAGTAGGCAACGACGTAGGATAAAGTGTAGGGCTGGTGGTGGGTTTCCATTCCGGGCTAGAGTTAGGGTTAGGGAACGGCAAGGCTTAGGGCACAGGTGAGGGTACGGAAACGTGGGAGGGTCAGGCTACGTGCTGACGCACGGGTCAGTGCCAGCGTACGGGCCAGGAGTAGGCAACGGCGTAAGGTAAGGTGTAGGGCTGGTGGTGGGTTTATATTCCGGGCTAGGGTTAGGGTTAGGGAACGGCAAGGCTTAGGGCACAGGTGAGGTTACGGAAACGTGGGAGGGTCGGGCTACGTGCTGACGCACGGGTCAGTGCCAGCGTACGGGCCAGGAGTATGCAACGGCGTAGGATAAAGTGTAGGGCTGGTGGTTGTTTTCCGTTCCGGGCTAGTGTTAGGGTTAGGGAACGGCAAGGCTTAGGGCACAGGTGAGGTTACGGAAACGTGGGAGGGTCAGGCTACGTGCTGACGCACGGGTTAGTGCCAGCGTACGGGCCAGGAGTAGGCAACGGCGTAAGGTAAGGTGTAGGGCTGGTGGTTGGTTTCCGTTCCAGGCTAGGGTTAGGGTTAGGGAACGGCAAGGCTTAGGGCACAGGTGAGGGTACGGAAACGTGGGAGGGTCGGGCTACGTGCTGACGCACGTGTCAGTGCCAGCGTACGGGCCAGGAGTAGGCAACGGCGTAGGATAAAGTGTAGGGCTGGTGGTGGATTTGCGTTCGGGGCTAGGGTTAGGGTTAGGGAACGGCAAGGCTTAGGGCACAGGTGAGGGTACGGAAACGTGGGAGGGTCAGGCTACGTGCTGACGCACAGGTCAGTGCCAGCGTACAGGTCAGGAGTAGGGTACGGCGTAAGGTAACGTGTAGGGCTGGTGGTGGGTTTCTATTCCGGGCTAGGGTTAGGGTTAGGGAACGGCAAGGCTTAGGGCACAGGTGAGGGTACGGAAACGTGGGAGGGTCAGGCTACGTGCTGACGCACGGGTCAGTGCCAGCGTACGGGTCAGGAGTAGGGTATGGCGTAAGGTAAGGTGTAGGGCTGGTGGTGGGTTTCTATTCCGGGCTAGGGTTAGGGTTAGGGAACGGCAAGGCTTAGGGCACAGTTGAGGGTACGGAAACGTGGGAGGGTCGGGCTACGTGCTGACGCACGGGTCAGTGCCAGCGTACGGGCCAGGAGTAGGCAACGGCGTAGGATAAAGTGTAGGGCTGGTGGTGGATTTGCGTTCCGGGCTAGGGTTAGGGTTAGGGAACGGCAAGGCTTAGGGCACAGGTGAGGGTACGGAAACGTGGGAGGGTCAGGCTACGTGCTGACGCACGGTTCAGTGCCAGCGTACGGGCCAGGAATAGGGTACGGCATAAGGTAAGGTGTCAGGCTGGTGGTGGGTTTCCGTTCCGGGCTAGGGTTAGGGTTAGGGAACGGCAAGGCTTAGGGCACACGTGAGGTTACGGAAACGTGGGAGGGTCAGGCTACGTGCTGACGCACGGGTTAGTGCCAGCGTACGGGCCAGGAGTAGGCAACGGCGTAAGGTAAGGTGTAGGGCTGGTGGTTGGTTTCCGTTCCAGGCTAGGGTTAGGGTTAGGGAACGGCAAGGCTTAGGGCACAGGTGAGGGTACGGAAACGTGGGTGTGTCGGGCTACGTGCTGACGCACGTGTCAGTGCCAGCGTACGGGCCAGGAGTAGGCAACGGCGTAGGATAAAGTGTAGGGCTGGTGGTGGATTTGCGTTCGGGGCTAGGGTTAGGGTTAGGGAACGGCAAGGCTTAGGGCACAGGTGAGGGTACGGAAACGTGGGAGGGTCAGGCTACGTGCTGACGCACAGGTCAGTGCCAGCGTACAGGTCAGGAGTAGGGTACGGCGTAAGGTAACGTGTAGGGCTGGTGGTGGGTTTCTATTCCGGGCTAGGGTTAGGGTTAGGGAACAGCAAGGCTTAGGGCACAGGTGAGGGTACGGAAACGTGGGAGGGTCAGGCTACGTGCTGATGCAAGGGTCAGTGCCAGCGTACGGGTCAGGAGTAGGGTATGGCGTAAGTTAAGGTGTAGGGCTGGTGGTGGGTTTCTATTCCGGGCTAGGGTTAGGGTTAGGGAACGGCAAGGCTTAGGGCACAGGTGAGGGTACGGAAACGTGGGAGGGTCTGGCTACGTGCTGACGCACGGGTCAGTGCCAGCGTACGGGCCAGGAGTAGGCAACGGTGTAGGATAAAGTGTAGGGCTGGTGGTGGATTTGCGTTCTGGGCTAGGGTTAGGGTTAGGGAACGGCAAGGCTTAGGGCACAGGTGAGGGTACGGAAACGCGGGAGGGTAAGGCTGCGTGCTGATGCACGGTGCAGTGCCAGCGTACGGGCCAGAAGTAGGCAACGGCGTAAGGTAAGGTGTAGGGCTGGTGGTTGGTTTCCATTCCAGGCTAGGGTTAGGGTTAGGGAACGGCAAGGCTTAGGGCACAGGTGAGGGTACGGAAACGTGGGAGGGTCGGGCTACGTGCTGACGCACGGGTCAGTGCCAGCGTACGGGCCAGGAGTAGGCAACGGCGTAGGATAAAGTGTAGGGCTGGTGGTGGATTTGCGTTCCAGGCTAGTGTTAGGGTTAGGGAACGGCAAGGCTTAGAGCACAGGTGAGGGTACGGAAACGTGGGAGGGTCAGGCTACGTGCCGATGCACGGTTCAGTGCCAGCGTACGGGCCAGGAATAGGGTACGGCGTAAGGTAAGGTGTAGGGCTGGTGCTGGGTTTCCGTTCCGGGCCAGGGTTAGGGTTAGGGAACGGCAAGGCTTAGGGCACAGGTGAGGGTACGGAAACGTGGGAGGGTCAGGCTACGTGCTGACGCACGGGTCAGTGCCAACGTACGGGCCAGGAGTAGGGTACGGCGTAAGATAAGGTGTAGGGCTTGTGGTTGATTTCCGTTCCAGGCTAGGGTTAGGGTTAGGGAACGGCAAGGCTTAGGGCAAAGGAGAGGGTACGGAAACGTGGGAGGGTCGGGCCCCGTTCTGTCGCACGGGTTAGTGACAGCATACGGGCCAGGAGTAGGCAACGATGTAGGATAAAGTGTAGGGCTGGTGGTGGGTTTCCATTCCAGGCTAGAGTTAGGGTTAGGGAACGGCAAGGCTTAGGGCACAGGTGAGGGTACGGAAACGTGGGAGGGTCAGGCTACGTGCTGACGCACGGGTCAGTGCCAGCGTACGGGCCAGGAGTAGGCAACGGCGTAAGGTAAGGTGTAGGGATGGTGGTGGGTTTCTATTCCGGGCTAGGGTTAGGGTTAGGGAACGGCAAGGCTTAGGGCACAGGTGAGGTTACGGAAACGTGGGAGGGTCGGGCTACGTGCTGACGCACGGGTCAGTGCCAGCGTACGGGCCAGGAGTATGCAACGGCGTAGGATAAAGTGTAGGGCTGGTGGTTGTTTTCCGTTCCGGGCTAGTGTTAGGGTTAGGGAACGGCAAGGCTTAGGGCACAGGTGAGGTTACGGAAACGTGGGAGGGTCAGGCTACGTGCTGACGCACGGGTTAGTGCCAGCGTACGGGCCAGGAGTAGGCAACGGCGTAAGGTAAGGTGTAGGGCTGGTGGTTGGTTTCCGTTCCAGGCTAGGGTTAGGGTTAGGGAACGGCAAGGCTTAGGGCACAGGTGAGGGTACGGAAACGTGGGAGGGTCGGGCTACGTGCTGACGCACGTGTCAGTGCCAGCGTACGGGCCAGGAGTAGGCAACGGCGTAGGATAAAGTGTAGGGCTGGTGGTGGATTTGCGTTCGGGGCTAGGGTTAGGGTTAGGGAACGGCAAGGCTTAGGGCACAGGTGAGGGTACGGAAACGTGGGAGGGTCAGGCTACGTGCTGACGCACAGGTCAGTGCCAGCGTACAGGTCAGGAGTAGGGTACGGCGTAAGGTAACGTGTAGGGCTGGTGGTGGGTTTCTATTCCGGGCTAGGGTTAGGGTTAGGGAACAGCAAGGCTTAGGGCACAGGTGAGGGTACGGAAACGTGGGAGGGTCAGGCTACGTGCTGACGCACGGGTCAGTGCCAGCGTACGGGCCAGGAGTAGGCAACGGCGTAGGATAAAGTGTAGGGCTGGTGGTGGATTTGCGTTCCAGGCTAGGGTTAGGGTTAGGGAACGGCAAGGCTTAGAGCACAGGTGAGGGTACGGAAACGTGGGAGGGTCAGGCTACGTGCTGATGCACGGTTCAGTGCCAGCGTACGGGCCAGGAATAGGGTACGGCGTAAGGTAAGGTGTAGGGCTGGTGCTGGGTTTCCGTTCCGGGCCAGGGTTAGGGTTAGGGAACGGCAAGGCTTAGGGCACAGGTGAGTGTACGGAAACGTGGGAGGGTCAGGCTACGTGCTGATGCACGGGTCAGTGCCAACGTACGGGCCAGGAGTAGGGTACGGCGTAAGATAAGGTGTAGGGCTTGTGGTTGATTTCCGTTCCAGGCTAGGGTTAGGGTTAGGGAACGGCAAGGCTTAGGGCAAAGGAGAGGGTACGGAAACGTGGGAGGGTCGGGCCCCATTCTGTCGCACGGGTTAGTGCCAGCATACGGGCCAGGAGTAGGCAACGATGTAGGATAAAGTGTAGGGCTGGTGGTGTGTTTCCATTCCGGGTTAGAGTTAGGGATAGGGAACGGCAAGGCTTAGGGCACAGGTGAGGGTACGGAAACGTGGGAGGGTCAGGCTACGTGCTGACGCACGGGTCAGTGCCAGCGTACGGGCCAGGAGTAGGCAACGGCGTAAGGTAAGGTGTAGGGCTGGTGGTGGGTTTCTATTCCGGGCTAGGGTTAGGGTTAGGGAACGGCAAGGCTTAGGGCACAGGTGAGGTTACGGAAACGTGGGAGGGTCGGGCTACGTGCTGACGCACGGGTCAGTGCCAGCGTACGGGCCAGGAGTATGCAACGGCGTAGGATAAAGTGTAGGGCTGGTGGTTGTTTTCCGTTCCGGGCTAGTGTTAGGGTTAGGGAACGGCAAGGCTTAGGGCACAGGTGAGGTTACGGAAACGTGGGAGGGTCAGGCTACGTGCTGACGCACGGGTTAGTGCCAGCGTACAGGCCAGGAGTAGGCAACGGCGTAAGGTAAGGTGTAGGGCTGGTGGTTGGTTTCCGTTCCAGGCTAGGGTTAGGGTTAGGGAACGGCAAGGCTTAGGGCACAGGTGAGGGTACGGAAACGTGGGAGGGTCGGGCTACGTGCTGACGCACGTGTCAGTGCCAGCGTACGGGCCAGGAGTAGGCAACGGCGTAGGATAAAGTGTAGGGCTGGTGGTGGATTTGCGTTCGGGGCTAGGGTTAGGGTTAGGGAACGGCAAGGCTTAGGGCACAGGTGAGGGTACGGAAACGTGGGAGGGTCAGGCTACGTGCTGACGCACAGGTCAGTGCCAGCGTACAGGTCAGGAGTAGGGTACGGCGTAAGGTAACGTGTAGGGCTGGTGGTGGGTTTCTATTCCGGGCTAGGGTTAGGGTTAGGGAACGGCAAGGCTTAGGGCACAGGTGAGGGTACGGAAACGTGGGAGGGTCAGGCTACGTGCTGACGCACGGGTCAGTGCCAGCGTACGGGTCAGGAGTAGGGTATGGCGTAAGGTAAGGTGTAGGGCTGGTGGTGGGTTTCTATTCCGGGCTAGGGTTAGGGTTAGGGAACGGCAAGGCTTAGGGCACAGGTGAGGGTACGGAAACGTGGGAGGGTCGGGCTACGTGCTGACGCACGTGTCAGTGCCAGCGTACGGGCCAGGAGTAGGCAACGGCGTAGGATAAAGTGTAGGGCTGGTGGTGGATTTGCGTTCGGGGCTAGGGTTAGGGTTAGGGAACGGCAAGGCTTAGGGCACAGGTGAGGGTACGGAAACGTGGGAGGGTCAGGCTACGTGCTGACGCACAGGTCAGTGCCAGCGTACAGGTCAGGAGTAGGGTACGGCGTAAGGTAACGTGTAGGGCTGGTGGTGGGTTTCTATTCCGGGCTAGGGTTAGGGTTAGGGAACAGCAAGGCTTAGGGCACAGGTGAGGGTACGGAAACGTGGGAGGGTCAGGCTACGTGCTGACGCACGGGTCAGTGCCAGCGTACGGGCCAGGAGTAGGCAACGGCGTAGGATAAAGTGTAGGGCTGGTGGTGGATTTGCGTTCCAGGCTAGGGTTAGGGTTAGGGAACGGCAAGGCTTAGAGCACAGGTGAGGGTACGGAAACGTGGGAGGGTCAGGCTACGTGCTGATGCACGGTTCAGTGCCAGCGTACGGGCCAGGAATAGGGTACGGCGTAAGGTAAGGTGTAGGGCTGGTGCTGGGTTTCCGTTCCGGGCCAGGGTTAGGGTTAGGGAACGGCAAGGCTTAGGGCACAGGTGAGTGTACGGAAACGTGGGAGGGTCAGGCTACGTGCTGATGCACGGGTCAGTGCCAACGTACGGGCCAGGAGTAGGGTACGGCGTAAGATAAGGTGTAGGGCTTGTGGTTGATTTCCGTTCCAGGCTAGGGTTAGGGTTAGGGAACGGCAAGGCTTAGGGCAAAGGAGAGGGTACGGAAACGTGGGAGGGTCGGGCCCCATTCTGTCGCACGGGTTAGTGCCAGCATACGGGCCAGGAGTAGGCAACGATGTAGGATAAAGTGTAGGGCTGGTGGTGTGTTTCCATTCCGGGTTAGAGTTAGGGATAGGGAACGGCAAGGCTTAGGGCACAGGTGAGGGTACGGAAACGTGGGAGGGTCAGGCTACGTGCTGACGCACGGGTCAGTGCCAGCGTACGGGCCAGGAGTAGGCAACGGCGTAAGGTAAGGTGTAGGGCTGGTGGTGGGTTTCTATTCCGGGCTAGGGTTAGGGTTAGGGAACGGCAAGGCTTAGGGCACAGGTGAGGTTACGGAAACGTGGGAGGGTCGGGCTACGTGCTGACGCACGGGTCAGTGCCAGCGTACGGGCCAGGAGTATGCAACGGCGTAGGATAAAGTGTAGGGCTGGTGGTTGTTTTCCGTTCCGGGCTAGTGTTAGGGTTAGGGAACGGCAAGGCTTAGGGCACAGGTGAGGTTACGGAAACGTGGGAGGGTCAGGCTACGTGCTGACGCACGGGTTAGTGCCAGCGTACAGGCCAGGAGTAGGCAACGGCGTAAGGTAAGGTGTAGGGCTGGTGGTTGGTTTCCGTTCCAGGCTAGGGTTAGGGTTAGGGAACGGCAAGGCTTAGGGCACAGGTGAGGGTACGGAAACGTGGGAGGGTCGGGCTACGTGCTGACGCACGTGTCAGTGCCAGCGTACGGGCCAGGAGTAGGCAACGGCGTAGGATAAAGTGTAGGGCTGGTGGTGGATTTGCGTTCGGGGCTAGGGTTAGGGTTAGGGAACGGCAAGGCTTAGGGCACAGGTGAGGGTACGGAAACGTGGGAGGGTCAGGCTACGTGCTGACGCACAGGTCAGTGCCAGCGTACAGGTCAGGAGTAGGGTACGGCGTAAGGTAACGTGTAGGGCTGGTGGTGGGTTTCTATTCCGGGCTAGGGTTAGGGTTAGGGAACGGCAAGGCTTAGGGCACAGGTGAGGGTACGGAAACGTGGGAGGGTCAGGCTACGTGCTGACGCACGGGTCAGTGCCAGCGTACGGGTCAGGAGTAGGGTATGGCGTAAGGTAAGGTGTAGGGCTGGTGGTGGGTTTCTATTCCGGGCTAGGGTTAGGGTTAGGGAACGGCAAGGCTTAGGGCACAGGTGAGGGTACGGAAACGTGGGAGGGTCGGGCTACGTGCTGACGCAAGGGTCAGTGGCAGCGTACGGGCCAGGAGTAGGCAACGGCGTAGGATAAAGTGTAGGGCTGGTGGTGGATTTGCGTTCTGGGCTAGGGTTAGGGTTAGGGAACGGCAAGGCTTAGGGCACAGGTGAGGGTACGGAAACGCGGGAGGGTAAGGCTGCGTGCTGATGCACGGTGCAGTGCAAGCGTACGGGCCAGGAGTAGGCAACGGCGTAAGATAAGGTGTAGGGCTTGTGGTTGATTTCCGTTCCAGGCTAGGGTTAGGGTTAGGGAACGGCAAGGCTTAGGGCAAAGGAGAGGGTACGGAAACGTGGGAGGGTCGGGCCCCATTCTGTCGCACGGGTTAGTGCCAGCATACGGGCCAGGAGTAGGCAACGATGTAGGATAAAGTGTAGGGCTGGTGGTGGGTTTCCATTCCGGGCTAGAGTTAGGGATAGGGAACGGCAAGGCTTAGGGCACAGGGGAGGGTACGGAAACGTGGGAGGGTCAGGCTACGTGCTGACGCACGGGTCAGTGCCAGCGTACGGGCCAGGAGTAGGCAACGGCGTAAGGTAAGGTGTAGGGCTGGTGGTGGGTTTCTATTCCGGGCTAGGGTTAGGGTTAGGGAACGGCAAGGCTTAGGGCACAGGTGAGGTTACGGAAACGTGGGAGGGTCGGGCTACGTGCTGACGCACGGGTCAGTGCCAGCGTACGGGCCAGGAGTATGCAACGGCGTAGGATAAAGTGTAGGGCTGGTGGTTGTTTTCCGTTCCGGGCTAGTGTTAGGGTTAGGGAACAGCAAGGCTTAGGGCACAGGTGAGGTTACGGAAACGTGGGAGGGTCAGGCTACGTGCTGACGCACGGGTTAGTGCCAGCGTACGGGCCAGGAGTAGGCAACGGCGTAAGGTAAGGTGTAGGGCTGGTGGTTGGTTTCCGTTCCAGGCTAGGGTTAGGGTTAGGGAACGGCAAGGCTTAGGGCACAGGTGAGGGTACGGAAACGTGGGAGGGTCGGGCTACGTGCTGACGCACGTGTCAGTGCCAGCGTACGGGCCAGGAGTAGGCAACGGCGTAGGATAAAGTGTAGGGCTGGTGGTGGATTTGCGTTCGGGGCTAGGGTTAGGGTTAGGGAACGGCAAGGCTTAGGGCACAGGTGAGGGTACGGAAACGTGGGAGGGTCAGGCTACGTGCTGACGCACAGGTCAGTGCCAGCGTACAGGTCAGGAGTAGGGTACGGCGTAAGGTAACGTGTAGGGCTGGTGGTGGGTTTCTATTCCGGGCTAGGGTTAGGGTTAGGGAACAGCAAGGCTTAGGGCACAGGTGAGGGTACGGAAACGTGGGAGGGTCAGGCTACGTGCTGACGCACGGGTCAGTGCCAGCGTACGGGTCAGGAGTAGGGTATGGCGTAAGGTAAGGTGTAGGGCTGGTGGTGGGTTTCTATTCCGGGCTAGGGTTAGGGTTAGGGAACGGCAAGGCTTAGGGCACAGGTGAGGGTACGGAAACGTGGGAGGGTCGGGCTACGTGCTGACGCACGGGTCAGTGCCAGCGTACGGGCCAGGAGTAGGCAACGGCGTAGGATAAAGTGTAGGGCTGGTGGTGGATTTGCGT
Organism: Mesoplodon bidens; assembly: GCF_964165515.1. Taxonomy (NCBI): domain Eukaryota; kingdom Metazoa; phylum Chordata; class Mammalia; order Artiodactyla; family Ziphiidae; genus Mesoplodon; species Mesoplodon bidens. The sequence continues at coordinate 670,614 of NW_027671966.1, read as the reverse complement.
TCCGGGCTAGGGTTAGGGTTAGGGAACGGCAAGGCTTAGGGCACAGGTGAGGGTACGGAAACGTGGGAGGGTCAGGCTACGTGCTGACGCACGGGTCAGTGCCAGCGTACGGGTCAGGAGTAGGGTAAGGCGTAAGGTAAGGTGTAGGGCTGGTGGTGGGTTTCTATTCCGGGCTAGGGTTAGGGTTAGGGAACGGCAAGGCTTAGGGCACAGGTCAGGGTACGGAAACGCGGGAGGGTAAGGCTACGTGCTGATGAACAGTCAGTGCCAGAGTACAGGCCAGGAGTAGGCAACGGCGTAGGGTAAGGTGTAGGGCTGGTGGTTGGTTTCCGTTCCAGGCTAGGGTTAGGGTTAGGGAACGGCAAGGCTTAGGGCACAGGTGAGGTTACGGAAACGTGGGAGGGTCAGGCTACGTGCTGACGCACGGGTTAGTGCCAGCGTACGGGCCAGGAGTAGGCAACGGCGTAAGGTAAGGTGTAGGGCTGGTGGTTGGTTTCCGTTCCAGGCTAGGGTTAGGTTTAGGGAACGGCAAGGCTTAGGGCACAGGTGAGGGTACGGAAACGTGGGAGGGTCGGGCTACGTGCTGACGCACGTGTCAGTGCCAGCGTACGGGCCAGGAGTAGGCAACGGCGTAGGATAAAGTGTAGGGCTGGTGGTGGATTTCTATTCCGGGCTAGGGTTAGGCTTAGGGAACGGCAAGGCTTAGGGCACAGGTGAGGGTACGGAAACGTGGGAGGGTCAGGCTACGTGCTGACGCACAGGTCAGTGCCAGCGTACAGGTCAGGAGTAGGATACGGCGTAAGGTAACGTGTAGGGCTGGTGGTGGGTTTCTATTCCGGGCTAGGGTTAGGGTTAGGGAACAGCAAGTCTTAGGGCACAGGTGAGGGTACCGAAACGTGGGAGGGTCAGGCTACGTGCTGACGCACGGGTCAGTGCCAGCGTACGGGTCAGGAGTAGGGTATGGCGTAAGGTAAGGTGTAGGGCTGGTGGTGGGTTTCTATTCCGGGCTAGGGTTAGGGTTAGGGAACGGCAAGGCTTAGGGCACAGGTGAGGGTACGGAAACGTGGGAGGGTCGGGCTACGTGCTGACGCACGGGTCAGTGCCAGCGTACGGGCCAGGAGTAGGCAACGGCGTAGGATAAAGTGTAGGGCTGGTGGTGGATTTGCGTTCTGGGCTAGGGTTAGGGTTAGGGAACGGCAAGGCTTAGGGCACAGGTGAGGGTACGGAAACGCGGGAGGGTAAGGCTGCGTGCTGATGCACGGTGCAGTGCCAGCGTACGGGCCAGGAGTAGGCAACGGCGTAAGGTAAGGTGTAGGGCTGGTGGTTGGTTTCCATTAAAGGCTAGGGTTAGGGTTAGGGAACGGCAAGGCTTAGGGCACAGGTGAGGGTACGGAAACGTGGGAGGGTCGGGCTACGTGCTGACGCACGGGTCAGTGCCAGCGTACGGGCCAGGAGTAGGCAACGGCGTAGGATAAAGTGTAGGGCTCGTGGTGGATTTGCGTTCCAGGCTAGGGTTAGGGTTAGGGAACGGCAAGGCTTAGAGCACAGGTGAGGTTACGGAAACGTGGGAGGGTCAGGCTACGTGCTGACGCACGGTTCAGTGCCAGCGTACGGGCCAGGAATAGGGTACGGCGTAAGGTAAGGTGTAGGGCTGGTGCTGGGTTTCCGTTCCGGGCCAGGGTTAGGGTTAGGGAACGGCAAGGCTTAGGGCACAGGTGAGGGTACGGAAACGTGGGAAGGTCAGGCTACGTGCTGACGCACGGGTCAGTGCCAAAGTACGGGCCAGGAGTAGGGTACGGCGTAAGATAAGGTGTAGAGTTTGTGGTTGATTTCCGTTCCAGGCTAGGGTTAGGGTTAGGGAACGGCAAGGCTTAGGGCAAAGGAGAGGGTACGGAAACGTGGGAGGGTCGGGCCCCGTTCTGTCGCACGGGTTAGTGCCAGCATACGGGCCAGGAGTAGGCAACGACGTATGATAAAGTGTAGGGCTGGTGGTGGGTTTCCATTCCGGGCTAGAGTTAGGGTTAGGGAACGGCAAGGCTTAGGGCACAGGTGAGGGTACGGAAACGTGGGAGGGTCAGGCTACGTGCTGACGCACGGGTCAGTGCCAGCGTACGGGCCAGGAGTAGGCAACGGCGTAAGGTAAGGTGTAGGGCTGGTGGTGGGTTTCTATTCCGGGCTAGGGTTAGGGTTAGGGAACGGCAAGGCTTAGGGCACAGGTGAGGTTACGGAAACGTGGGAGGGTCGGGCTACGTGCTGACGCACGGGTCAGTGCCAGCGTATGGGCCAGGAGTATGCAACGGCATAGGATAAAGTGTAGGGCTGGTGGTTGTTTTCCGTTCCGGGCTAGTGTTAGGGTTAGGGAACGGCAAGGCTTAGGGCACAGGTGAGGTTACGGAAACGTGGGAGGGTCAGGCTACGTGCTGACGCACGGGTTAGTGCCAGCGTACGGGCCAGGAGTAGGCAACGGCGTAAGGTAAGGTGTAGGGCTGGTGGTTGGTTTCCGTTCCAGGCTAGGGTTAGGGTTAGGGAACGGCAAGGCTTAGGGCACAGGTGAGGGTACGGAAACGTGGGAGGGTCGGGCTACGTGCTGACGCACGTGTCAGTGCCAGCGTACGGGCCAGGAGTAGGCAACGGCGTAGGATAAAGTGTAGGGCTGGTGGTGGATTTGCGTTCGGGGCTAGGGTTAGGGTTAGGGAACGGCAAGGCTTAGGGCACAGGTGAGGGTACGGAAACGTGGGAGGGTCAGGCTACGTGCGGACGCACAGGTCAGTGCCAGCGTACAGGTCAGGAGTAGGGTACGGCGTAAGGTAACGTGTAGGGCTGGTGGTGGGTTTCTATTCCGGGCTAGGGTTAGGGTTAGGGAACAGCAAGGCTTAGGGCACAGGTGAGGGTACGGAAACGTGGGAGGGTCAGGCTACGTGCTGACGCACGGGTCAGTGCCAGCGTACGGGTCAGGAGTAGGGTATGGCGTAAGGTAAGGTGTAGGGCTGGTGGTGGGTTTCTATTCCGGGCTAGGGTTAGGGTTAGGGAACGGCAAGGCTTAGGGCACAGGTGAGGGTACGGAAACGTGGGAGGGTCGGGCTACGTGCTGACGCACGGGTCAGTGCCAGCGTACGGGCCAGGAGTAGGCAACGGCGTAGGATAAAGTGTAGGGCTGGTGGTGGATTTGCGTTCCGGGCTAGGGTTAGGGTTAGGGAACGGCAAGGCTTAGGGCACAGGTGAGGGTACGGAAACGTGGGAGGATCAGGCTACGTGCTGACGCACGGTTCAGTGCCAGCGTACGGGCCAGGAATAGGGTACGGCATAAGGTAAGGTGTCAGGCTGGTGGTGGGTTTCCGTTCCGGGCTAGGGTTAGGGTTAGGGAACGGCAAGGCTTAGGGCACAGGTGAAGGTACGGAAACGTGGGAGGCTCGTGCTACGTGCTGACGCACGGGTCAGTGCCAGCGTACGGGCCAGGAGTAGGCAACGGCGTAGGATAAAGTATAGGCTGGTGGTGGATTTGCGTTCTGGGCTAGGGTTAGGGTTAGGGAACGGCAAGGCTTAGGGCACAGGAGAGGGTACGGAAACGCGGGAGGGTAAGGCTACGTGCTGATGCACGGGGCAGTGCCAGAGTACAGGCCAGGAGTAGGCAACGGCGTAGGGTAAGGTGTAGGGCTGGTGGTGGGTTTCCATTCCGGGCTAGGGTTATGGTTAGGGAACGGCAAGGCTTAGGGCACTGGTGAGGGTACGGAAACGTGGGAGGGTCAGGCTACGTGCTGACGCACGGGTCAGTGCCAGCGTACGGGCCAGGAGTAGGCAACGGCGTAGGATAAAGTGTAGGGCTGGTGGTGGATTTGCGTTCCGGGCTAGGGTTAGGGTTAGGGAACGGCAAGGCTTAGGGCACAGGTGAGGGTACGGAAACGTGGGAGGGTCAGGCTACGTGCTGACGCACGGGTCAGTGCCAGCGTACGGGTTAGGAGTAGGGTAAGGCGTAAGGTAAGGTGTAGGGCTGGTGGTGGGTTTCTATTCCGGGCTAGGGTTAGGATTAGGGAACGGCAAGGCTTAGGGCACAGGTCAGGGTACGGAAACGCGGGAGGGTAAGGCTACGTGCTGATGAACGGTCAGTGCCAGAGTACAGGCCAGGAGTAGGCAACGGCGTAGGGTAAGGTGTAGGGCTGGTGGTTGGTTTCCGTTCCAGGCTAGGGTTAGGGTTAGGGAACGGCAAGGCTTAGGGCACAGGTGAGGGTACGGAAACGTGGGAGGGTCGGGCTACGTGCTGACGCACGGGTCAGTGCCAGCGTACGGGCCAGGAGTAGGCAACGGCGTAGAATAAAGTGTAGGGCTGGTGGTGGATTTGTGTTCCAGGCTAGGGTTAGGGTTAGGGAACGGCAAGGCTTAGGGCACAGGTGAGGGTACGGAAACGTGGGAGGGTCAGGCTACGTGCTGACGCACGGTTCAGTGCCAGCGTACGGGCCAGGAATAGGGTACGGCGTAAGGTAAGGTGTAGGGCTGGTGGTGGGTTTCCGTTCTGGCCTAAGGTTAGGGTTAGGGAACGGCAAGGCTTAGGGCACAGGTGAGGGTACGGAAACGTGGGAGGGTCAGGCTACGTGCTGACGCACGGGTCAGTGCCAACGTACGGGCCAGGAGTAGGGTACGGCGTAAGGTAAGGTGTAGGGCTTGTGGTTGATTTCCGTTCCAGGCTAGGGTTAGGGTTAGGGAACGGCAAGGCTTAGGGCAAAGGAGAGGGTACGGAAACGTGGGAGGGTCGGGCTACGTGCTGACGCACGGGTCAGTGCCAGCGTATGGGCCAGGAGTAGGCAACGGCGTAGGATAAAGTGTAGGGCTGGTGGTGGATTTGCATTCGGGGCTAGGGTTAGGGTTAGGGAACGGCAAGGCTTAGGGCACAGGTGAGGGTACGGAAACGCGGGAGGGTAAGGCTGCGTGCTGATGCACGGTGCAGTGCCAGCGTACGGGCCAGGAGTAGGCAACGGCGTAAGGTAAGGTGTAGGGCTGGTGGTTGGTTTCCGTTCCAGGCTAGGGTTAGGGTTAGGGAACGGCAAGGCTTAGGGCACAGGTGAGGGTACGGAAACGTGCGAGCGTCGGGCTACGTGCTGACGCACGGGTCAGTGCCAGCGTACGGGCCAGGAGTAGGCAACGGCGTAGGATAAAGTGTAGGGCTGGTGGTGGATTTGCGTTCCAGGCTAGGGTTAGGGTTAGGGAACGGCAAGGCTTAGAGCACAGGTGAGGGTACGGAAACGTGGGAGGGTCAGGCTACGTGCTGATGCACGGTTCAGTGCCAGCGTACGGGCCAGGAATAGGGTACGGGGTAAGGTAAGGTGTAGGGCTGGTGCTGGGTTTCCGTTCCGGGCCAGGTTTAGGGTTAGGGAACGGCAAGGCTTAGGGCACAGGTGAGGGTACGGAAACGTGGGAGGGTCAGGCTACGTGCTGACGCACGGGTCAGTGCCAACGTACGGGCCAGGAGTAGGGTACGGCGTAAGATAAGGTGTAGGGCTTGTGGTTGATTTCCGTTCCAGGCTAGGGTTAGGGTTAGGGAACGGCAAGGCTTAGGGCAAAGGAGAGGGTACGGAAACGTGGGAGGGTCGGGCCCCGTTCTGTCGCACGGGTTAGTGCCAGTATACGGGCCAGGAGTAGGCAACGACGTAGGATAAAGTGTAGGGCTGGTGGTGGGTTTCCATTCCGGGCTAGAGTTAGGGTTAGGGATGGGCAAGGCTTAGGGCACAGGTGAGGGTACGGAAACGTGGGAGGGTCAGGCTACGTGCTGACGCACGGGTCAGTGCCAGCGTACGGGCCAGGAGTAGGCAACGGCGTAAGGTAAGGTGTAGGGCTGGTGGTGGGTTTCTATTCCGGGCTAGGGTTAGGGTTAGGGAACGGCAAGGCTTAGGGCACAGGTGAGGTTACGGAAACGTGGGAGGGTCGGGCTACGTGCTGACGCACGGGTCAGTGCCAGCGTACGGGCCAGGAGTATGCAACGGTGTAGGATAAAGTGTAGGGCTGGTGGTTGTTTTCCGTTCCGGGCTAGTGTTAGGGTTAGGGAACGGCAAGGCTTAGGGCACAGGTGAGGTTACGGAAACGTGGGAGGGTCAGGCTACGTGCTGACGCACGGGTTAGTGCCACCGTACGGGCCAGGAGTAGGCAACGGCGTAAGGTAAGGTGTAGGGCTGGTGGTTGGTTTCCGTTCCAGGCTAGGGTTAGGTTTAGGGAACGGCAAGGCTTAGGGCACAGGTGAGGGTACGGAAACGTGGGAGGGTCGGGCTACGTGCTGACGCACGTGTCAGTGCCAGCGTACGGGCCAGGAGTAGGCAACGGCGTAGGATAAAGTGTAGGGCTGGTGGTGGATATCTATTCCGGGCTAGGGTTAGGGTTAGGGAACGGCAAGGCTTAGGGCACAGGTGAGGGTACGGAAACGTGGGAGGGTCAGGCTACGTGCTGACGCACAGGTCAGTGCCAGCGTACAGGTCAGGAGTAGGGTACGGCGTAAGGTAACGTGTAGGGCTGGTGGTGGGTTTCTATTCCGGGCTAGGGTTAGGGTTAGGGAACAGCAAGGCTTAGGGCACAGGTGAGGGTACGGAAACGTGGGAGGGTCAGGCTACGTGCTGACGCACGGGTCAGTGCCAGCGTACGGGTCAGGAGTAGGGTATGGCGTAAGGTAAGGTGTAGGGCTGGTGGTGGGTTTCTATTCCGGGCTAGGGTTAGGGTTAGGGAACGGCAAGGCTTAGGGCACAGGTGAGGGTACGGAAACGTGGGAGGGTCGGGCTACGTGCTGACGCACGGGTCAGTGCCAGCGTACGGGCCAGGAGTAGGCAACGGCGTAGGATAAAGTGTAGGGCTGGTGGTGGATTTGCGTTCTGGGCTAGGGTTAGGGTTAGGGAACGGCAAGGCTTAGGGCACAGGTGAGGGTACGGAAACGCGGGAGGGTAAGGCTGCGTGCTGATGCACGGTGCAGTGCCAGCGTACGGGCCAGGAGTAGGCAACGGCGTAAGGTAAGGTGTAGGGCTGGTGGTTGGTTTCCATTAAAGGCTAGGGTTAGGGTTAGGGAACGGCAAGGCTTAGGGCACAGGTGAGGGTACGGAAACGTGGGAGGGTCGGGCTACGTGCTGACGCACGGGTCAGTGCCAGCGTACGGGCCAGGAGTAGGCAACGGCGTAGGATAAAGTTTAGGGCTGGTGGTGGATTTGCGTTCCAGGCTAGGGTTAGGGTTAGGGAACGGCAAGGCTTAGAGCACAGGTGAGGGTACGGAAACGTGGGAGGGTCAGGCTACGTGCTGACGCACGGTTCAGTGCCAGCGTACGGGCCAGGAATAGGGTACGGCGTAAGGTAAGGTGTAGGGCTGGTGCTGGTTTTCCGTTCCGGGCCAGGGTTAGGGTTAGGGAACGGCAAGGCTTAGGGCACAGGTGAGGGTACGGAAACGTGGGAGGGTCAGGCTACGTGCTGACGCACGGGTCAGTGCCAAAGTACGGGCCAGGAGTAGGGTACGGCGTAAGATAAGGTGTAGAGCTTGTGGTTGATTTCCGTTCCAGGCTAGGGTTAGGGTTAGGGAACGGCAAGGCTTAGGGCAAAGGAGAGGGTACGGAAACGTGGGAGGGTCGGGCCCCGTTCTGTCGCACGGGTTAGTGCCAGCATACGGGCCAGGAGTAGGCAACGACGTAGGATAAAGTGTAGGGCTGGTGGTGGGTTTCCATTCCGGGCTACAGTTAGGGTTAGGGAACGGCAAGGCTTAGGGCACAGGTGAGGGTACGGAAACGTGGGAGGGTCAGGCTACGTGCTGACGCACGAGTCAGTGCCAGCGTACGGGCCAGGAGTAGGCAACGGCGTAAGGTAAGGTGTAGGGCTGGTGGTGGGTTTCTATTCCGGGCTAGGGTTAGGGTTAGGGAACGGCAAGGCTTAGGGCACAGGTGAGGTTACGGAAACGTGGGAGGGTCGGGCTACGTGCTGACGCACGGGTCAGTGCCAGCGTACGGGCCAGGAGTATGCAACGGCGTAGGATAAAGTGTAGGGCTGGTGGTTGTTTTCCGTTCCGGGCTAGTGTTAGGGTTAGGGAACGGCAAGGCTTAGGGCACAGGTGAGGTTACGGAAACGTGGGAGGGTCAGGCTACGTGCTGACGCACGGGTCAGTGCCAGCGTACGGGCCAGGAGTAGGCAACGGCGTAAGGTAAGGTGTAGGGCTGGTGGTGGGTTTCTATTCCGGGCTAGGGTTAGGGTTAGGGAACGGCAAGGCTTAGGGCACAGGTGAGGGTACGGAAACGTGGGAGGGTCGGGCTACGTGCTGACGCACGTGTCAGTGCCAGCGTATGGGCCAGGAGTAGGCAACGGCGTAGGATAAAGTGTAGGGCTGGTGGTGGATTTGCGTTCGGGGCTAGGGTTAGGGTTAGGGAACGGCAAGGCTTAGGGCACAGGTGAGGGTACGGAAACGTGGGAGGGTCAGGCTACGTGCTGACGCACAGGTCAGTGCCAGCGTACAGGTCAGGAGTAGGGTACGGCGTAAGGTAACGTGTAGGGCTGGTGGTGGGTTTCTATTCCGGGCTAGGGTTAGGGTTAGGGAACGGCAAGGCTTAGGGCACAGGTGAGGGTACGGAAACGTGGGAGGGTCAGGCTACGTGCTGACGCACGGGTCAGTGCCAGCGTACGGGTCAGGAGTAGGGTATGGCGTAAGGTAAGGTGTAGGGCTGGTGGTGGGTTTCTATTCCGGGCTAGGGTTAGGGTTAGGGAACAGCAAGGCTTAGGGCACAGGTGAGGGTACGGAAACGTGGGAGGGTCGGGCTACGTGCTGACGCACGGGTCAGTGCCAGCGTACGGGCCAGGCGTAGGCAACGGCGTAGGATAAAGTGTAGGGCTGGTGGTGGATTTGCGTTCCGGGCTAGGGTTAGGGTTAGGGAACGGCAAGGCTTAGGGCACAGGTGAGGGTACGGAAACGTGGGAGGGTCAGGCTACGTGCTGACGCACGGTTCAGTGCCAGCGTACGGGCCAGGAATAGGGTACGGCATAAGGTAAGGTGTCAGGCTGGTGGTGGGTTTCCGTTCCCGGCTAGGGTTAGGGTTAGGGAACGGCAAGGCTTAGGGCACAGGTGAATGTACGGAAACGTGGGAGGCTCGTGCTACGTGCTGACGCACGGGTCAGTGCCAGCGTACGGGCCAGGAGTAGGCAACGGCGTAGGATAAAGTATAGGCTGGTGGTGGATTTGCGTTCTGGGCTAGGGTTAGGGTTAGGGAACGGCAAGGCTTAGGGCACAGGAGAGGGTACGGAAACGTGGGAGGGTAAGGCTACGTGCTGATGCACGGGGCAGTGCCAGAGTACAGGCCAGGAGTAGGCAACTGCGTATGGTAAGGTGTAGGGCTGGTGGTGGGTTTCCTTTCCGGGCTAGGGTTAGGGTTAGGGAACGGCAAGGCTTAGGGCACAGGTGAGGGTACGGAAACGTGGGAGGGTCAGGCTACGTGCTGACGCACGGGTCAGTGCCAGCGTACGGGCCAGGAGTAGGCAACGGCGTAGGATAAAGTGTGGGGCTGGTGGTGGATTTGCGTTCCGGGCTAGGGTTAGGGTTAGGGAACGGCAAGGCTTAGGGCACAGGTGAGGGTACCGAAACGTGGGAGGGTCAGGCTACGTGCTGACGCACGGGTCAGTGCCAGCGTACGGGTCAGGAGTAGGGTAAGGCGTAAGGTAAGGTGTAGGGCTGGTGGTGGGTTTCTATTCCGGGCTAGGGTTAGGGTTAGGGAACGGCGAGGCTTAGGGCACAGGTCAGGGTACGGAAACGCGGGAGGGTAAGGCTACGTGCTGATGAACGGGTCAGTGCCAGAGTACAGGCCAGGAGTAGGCAACGGCGTAGGGTAAGGTGTAGGGTTGGTGGTTGGTTTCCGTTCCAGGCTAGGGTTAGGGTTAGGGAACGGCAAGGCTTAGGGCACAGGTGAGGGTACGGAAACGTGGGAGGGTCGGGCTACGTGCTGACGCACGGGTCAGTGCCAGCGTATGGGCCAGGAGTAGGCAACGGCGTAGGATAAAGTGTAGGGCTGGTGGTGGATTTGCGTTCCAGGCTAGGGTTAGGGTTAGGGAACGGCAAGGCTTAGGGCACAGGTGAGGGTACGGAAACGTGGGAGGGTCAGGCTACGTGCTGACGCACGGTTCAGTGCCAGCGTATGGGCCAGGAATAGGGTACGGCGTAAGGTAAAGTGTAGGGCTGGTGGTGGGTTTCCGTTCTGGCCTAGGGTTAGGGTTAGGGAACGGCAAGGCTTAGGGCACAGGTGAGGGTACGGAAACGTGGGAGGGTCAGGCTACGTGCTGACGCACGGGTCAGTGCCAACGTACGGGCCAGGAGTAGGGTACGGCGTAAGGTAAGGTGTAGGGCTTGTGGTTGATTTCCGTTCCAGGCTAGGGTTAGGGTTAGGGAACGGCAAGGCTTAGGGCAAAGGAGAGGGTACGGAAACGTGGGAGGGTCGGGCTACGTGCTGACGCATGGGTCAGTGGCAGCGTACGGGCCAGGAGTAGGCAACGGCGTAGGATAAAGTGTAGGGCTGGTGGTGGATTTGCATTCGGGGCTAGGGTTAGGGTTAGGGAACGGCAATGCTTAGGGCACAGGTGAGGGTACGGAAACGTGGGAGGGTCAGGCTACGTGCTGACGCACAGTTCAGTGCCAGCGTACGGGCCAGGAATAGGGTACGGCGTAAGGTAAGGTGTCAGGCTGGTGGTGGGTTTCCATTCCGGGCTAGGGTTAGGGTTAGGGAACGACAAGCCTTAGGGCACAGGTGAAGTTACGGAAACGTGGGAGGCTCGGGCTACGTGCTGACGCACGGGTCAGTGCCAGCGTACGGGCCAGGAGTAGGCAACGGCGTAGGATAAAGTGTAGGGCTGGTGGTGGATTTGCGTTCTGGGCTAGGGTTAGGGTTAGGGAACGGCAAGGCTTAGGGCACAGGTGAGGGTACGGAAACGCGGGAGGGTAAGGCTGCGTGCTGATGCACGGTGCAGTGCCAGCGTACGGGCCAGGAGTAGGCAACGGCGTAAGGTAAGGTGTAGGGCTGGTGGTTGGTTTCCGTTCCAGGCTAGGGTTAGGGTTAGGGAACGGCAAGGCTTAGGGCACAGGTGAGGGTACGGAAACGTGGGAGCGTCGGGCTACGTGCTGACGCACGGGTCAGTGCCAGCGTACGGGCCAGGAGTAGGCAACGGCGTAGGATAAAGTGTAGGGCTGGTGGTGGATTTGCGTTCCAGGCTAGGGTTAGGGTTAGGGAACGGCAAGGCTTAGAGCACAGGTGAGGGTACGGAAACGTGGGAGGGTCAGGCTACGTGCTGATGCACGGTTCAGTGCCAGCGTACGGGCCAGGAATAGGGTACGGCGTAAGGTATGGTGTAGGGCTGGTGCTGGGTTTCCGTTCCGGGCCAGGGTTAGGGTTAGGGAACGGCAAGGCTTAGGGCACAGGTGAGGGTACGGAAACGTGGGAGGGTCAGGCTACGTGCTGACGCTTGGGTCAGTGCCAACGTACGGGCCAGGAGTAGGGTACGGCGTAAGATAAGGTGTAGGGCTTGTGGTTGATTTCCGTTCCAGGCTAGGGTTAGGGTTAGGGAACGGCAAGGCTTAGGGCAAAGGAGAGGGTACGGAAACGTGGGAGGGTCGGGCCCCGTTCTGTCGCACGGGTTAGTGCCAGCATACGGGCCAGGAGTAGGCAACGATGTAGGATAAAGTGTAGGGCTGGTGGTGGGTTTCCATTCCGGGCTAGAGTTAGGGTTAGGGAACGGCAAGGCTTAGGGCACAGGTGAGGGTACGGAAACGTGGTAGGGTCAGGCTACGTGCTGACGCACGGGTCAGTGCCAGCGTACGGGCCAGGAGTAGGCAACGGCGTAAGGTAAGGTGTAGGGCTGGTGGTGGGTTTCTATTCCGGGCTAGGGTTAGGGTTAGGGAACGGCAAGGCTTAGGGCACAGGTGAGGTTACGGAAACGTGGGAGGGTCGGGCTACGTGCTGACGCACGGGTCAGTGCCAGCGTACGGGCCAGGAGTATGCAACGGCGTAGGATAAAGTGTAGGGCTGGTGGTTGTTTTCCGTTCCGGGCTAGTGTTAGGGTTAGGGAACGGCAAGGCTTAGGGCACAGGTGAGGTTACGGAAACGTGGGAGGGTCAGGCTACGTGCTGACGCACGGGTTAGTGCCAGCGTACGGGCCAGGAGTAGGCAACGGCGTAAGGTAAGGTGTAGGGCTGGTGGTTGGTTTCCGTTCCAGGCTAGGGTTAGGGTTAGGGAACGGCAAGGCTTAGGGCACAGGTGAGGGTACGGAAACGTGGGAGGGTCGGGCTACGTGCTGACGCACGTGTCAGTGCCAGCGTACGGGCCAGGAGTAGGCAACGGCGTAGGATAAAGTGTAGGGCTGGTGGTGGATTTGCGTTCGGGGCTAGGGTTAGGGTTAGGGAACGGCAAGGCTTAGGGCACAGGTGAGGGTACGGAAACGTGGGAGGGTCAGGCTACGTGCTGACGCACAGGTCAGTGCCAGCGTACAGGTCAGGAGTAGGGTACGGCGTAAGGTAACGTGTAGGGCTGGTGGTGGGTTTCTATTCCGGTCTAGGGTTAGGGTTAGGGAACAGCAAGGCTTAGGGCACAGGTGAGGGTACGGAAACGTGGGAGGGTCAGGCTACGTGCTGACGCACGGGTCAGTGCCAGCGTACGGGTCAGGAGTAGGGTATGGCGTAAGGTAAGGTGTAGGGCTGGTGGTGGGTTTCTATTCCGGGCTAGGGTTAGGGTTAGGGAACGGCAAGGCTTAGGGCACAGGTGAGGGTACGGAAACGTGGGAGGGTCGGGCTACGTGCTGACGCACGGGTCAGTGCCAGCGTACGGGCCAGGAGTAGGCAACGGCGTAGGATAAAGTGTAGGGCTGGTGGTGGATTTGCGTTCTGGGCTAGGGTTAGGGTTAGGGAACGGCAAGGCTTAGGGCACAGGTGAGGGTACGGAAACGCGGGAGGGTAAGGCTGCGTGCTGATGCACGGTGCAGTGCCAGCGTACGGGCCAGGAGTAGGCAACGGCGTAAGGTAAGGTTTAGGGTTGGTGGTTGGTTTCCATTCCAGGCTAGGGTTAGGGTTAGGGAACGGCAAGGCTTAGGGCACAGGTGAGGGTACGGAAACGTGGGAGGGTCGGGCTACGTGCTGACGCACGGGTCAGTGCCAGCGTACGGGCCAGGAGTAGGCAACGGCGTAGGATAAAGTGTAGGGCTGGTGGTGGATTTGCGTTCCAGGCTAGGGTTAGGGTTAGGGAACGGCAAGGCTTAGAGCACAGGTGAGGGTACGGAAACGTGGGAGGGTCAGGCTACGTGCTGACGCACGGTTCAGTACCAGCGTACGGGCCAGGAGTAGGGTACGGCATAAGATAAGGTGTAGAGCTTGTGGTTGATTTCCGTTCCAGGCTAGGGTTAGGGTTAGGGAACGGCAAGGCTTAGGGCAAAGGAGAGGGTACGGAAACGTGGGAGGGTCGGGCCCCGTTCTGTCGCACGGGTTAGTGCCAGCATACGGGCCAGGAGTAGGCAACGACGTAGGATAAAGTGTAGGGCTGGTGGTGGGTTTCCATTCCGGGCTAGAGTTAGGGTTAGGGAACGGCAAGGCTTAGGGCACAGGTGAGGGTACGGAAACGTGGGAGGGTCAGGCTACGTGCTGACGCACGGGTCAGTGCCAGCGTACGGGCCAGGAGTAGGCAACGGCGTAAGGTAAGGTGTAGGGTTGGTGGTGGGTTTCTATTCCGGGCTAGGGTTAGGGTTAGGGAACGGCAAGGCTTAGGGCACAGGTGAGGTTACGGAAACGTGGGAGGGTCGGGCTACGTGCTGACGCACGGGTCAGTGCCAGCGTACGGGCCAGGAGTATGCAACGGCGTAGGATAAAGTGTAGGGCTGGTGGTTGTTTTCCGTTCCGGGCTAGTGTTAGGGTTAGGGAACGGCAAGGCTTAGGGCACAGGTGAGGTTACGGAAACGTGGGAGGGTCAGGCTACGTGCTGACGCACGGGTTAGTGCCAGCGTACGGGCCAGGAGTAGGCAACGGCGTAAGGTAAGTTGTAGGGCTGGTGGTTGGTTTCCGTTCCAGGCTAGGGTTAGGGTTAGGGAACGGCAAGGCTTAGGGCACAGGTGAGGGTACGGAAACGTGGGAGGGTCGGGCTACGTGCTGACGCACGTGTCAGTGCCAGCGTACGGGCCAGGAGTAGGCAACGGCGTAGGATAAAGTGTAGGGCTGGTGGTGGATTTGCGTTCGGGGCTAGGGTTAGGGTTAGGGAACGGCAAGGCTTAGGGCACAGGTGAGGGTACGGAAACGTGGGAGGGTCAGGCTACGTGCTGACGCACAGGTCAGTGCCAGCGTACAGGTCAGGAGTAGGGTACGGCGTAAGGTAACGTGTAGGGCTGGTGGTGGGTTTCTATTCCGGGCTAGGGTTAGGGTTAGGGAACAGCAAGGCTTAGGGCACAGGTGAGGGTACAGAAACGTGGGAGGGTCAGGCTACGTGCTGACGCACGGGTCAGTGCCAGCGTACGGGTCAGGAGTAGGGTATGGCGTAAGGTAAGGTGTAGGGCTGGTGGTGGGTTTCTATTCCGGGCTAGGGTTAGGGTTAGGGAACGGCAAGGCTTAGGGCACAGGTGAGGGTACGGAAACGTGGGAGGGTCGGGCTACGTGCTGACGCACGGGTCAGTGCCAGCGTACGGGCCAGGAGTAGGCAACGGCATAGGATAAAGTGTAGGGCTGGTGGTGGATTTGCGTTCTGGGCTAGGGTTAGGGTTAGGGAACGGCAAGGCTTAGGGCACAGGTGAGGGTACGGAAACGCGGGAGGGTAAGGCTGCGTGCTGATGCACGGTGCAGTGCCAGCGTACGGGCCAGGAGTAGGCAACGGCGTAAGGTAAGGTGTAGGGCTGGTGGTTGGTTTCCATTAAAGGCTAGGGTTAGGGTTAGGGAACGGCAAGGCTTAGGGCACAGGTGAGGGTACGGAAACGTGGGAGGGTCGGGCTACGTGCTGACGCACGGGTCAGTGCCAGCGTACGGGCCAGGAGTAGGCAACGGCGTAGGATAAAGTGTAGGGCTGGTGGTGGATTTGCGTTCCAGGCTAGGGTTAGGGTTAGGGAATGGCAAGGCTTAGAGCACAGGTGAGGGTACGGAAACGTGGGAGGGTCAGGCTACGTGCTGACGCACGGTTCAGTGCCAGCGTACGGGCCAGGAATAGGGTACGGCGTAAGGTAAGGTGTAGGGCTGGTGCTGGTTTTCCGTTCCGGGCCAGGGTTAGGGTTAGGGAACGGCAAGGCTTAGGGCACAGGTGAGGGTACGGAAACGTGGGAGGGTCAGGCTACGTGCTGACGCACGGGTCAGTGCCAAAGTACGGGCCAGGAGTAGGGTACGGCGTAAGATAAGGTGTAGAGCTTGTGGTTGATTTCCGTTCCAGGCTAGGGTTAGGGTTAGGGAACGGCAAGGCTTAGGGCAAAGGAGAGGGTACGGAAACGTGGGAGGGTCGGGCCCCGTTCTGTCGCACGGGTTAGTGCCAGCATACGGGCCAGGAGTAGGCAACGACGTAGGATAAAGTGTAGGGCTGGTGGTGGGTTTCCATTCCGGGCTACAGTTAGGGTTAGGGAACGGCAAGGCTTAGGGCACAGGTGAGGGTACGGAAACGTGGGAGGGTCAGGCTACGTGCTGACGCACGGGTCAGTGCCAGCGTACGGGCCAGGAGTAGGCAACGGCGTAAGGTAAGGTGTAGGGCTGGTGGTGGGTTTCTATTCCGGGCTAGGGTTAGGGTTAGGGAACGGCAAGGCTTAGGGCACAGGTGAGGTTACGGAAACGTGGGAGGGTCGGGCTACGTGCTGACGCACGGGTCAGTGCCAGCGTACGGGCCAGGAGTATGCAACGGCGTAGGATAAAGTGTAGGGCTGGTGGTTGTTTTCCGTTCCGGGCTAGTGTTAGGGTTAGGGAACGGCAAGGCTTAGGGCACAGGTGAGGTTACGGAAACGTGGGAGGGTCAGGCTACGTGCTGACGCACGGGTCAGTGCCAGCGTACGGGCCAGGAGTAGGCAACGGCGTAAGGTAAGGTGTAGGGCTGGTGGTGGGTTTCTATTCCGGGCTAGGGTTAGGGTTAGGGAACGGCAAGGCTTAGGGCACAGGTGAGGGTACGGAAACGTGGGAGGGTCGGGCTACGTGCTGACGCACGTGTCAGTGCCAGCGTATGGGCCAGGAGTAGGCAACGGCGTAGGATAAAGTGTAGGGCTGGTGGTGGATTTGCGTTCGGGGCTAGGGTTAGGGTTAGGGAACGGCAAGGCTTAGGGCACAGGTGAGGGTACGGAAACGTGGGAGGGTCAGGCTACGTGCTGACGCACAGGTCAGTGCCAGCGTACAGGTCAGGAGTAGGGTACGGCGTAAGGTAACGTGTAGGGCTGGTGGTGGGTTTCTATTCCGGGCTAGGGTTAGGGTTAGGGAACGGCAAGGCTTAGGGCACAGGTGAGGGTACGGAAACGTGGGAGGGTCAGGCTACGTGCTGACGCACGGGTCAGTGCCAGCGTACGGGTCAGGAGTAGGGTATGGCGTAAGGTAAGGTGTAGGGCTGGTGGTGGGTTTCTATTCCGGGCTAGGGTTAGGGTTAGGGAACAGCAAGGCTTAGGGCACAGGTGAGGGTACGGAAACGTGGGAGGGTCGGGCTACGTGCTGACGCACGGGTCAGTGCCAGCGTACGGGCCAGGCGTAGGCAACGGCGTAGGATAAAGTGTAGGGCTGGTGGTGGATTTGCGTTCCGGGCTAGGGTTAGGGTTAGGGAACGGCAAGGCTTAGGGCACAGGTGAGGGTACGGAAACGTGGGAGGGTCGGGCTACGTGCTGACGCACGGGTCAGTGCCAGCGTACGGGCCAGGAGTAGGCAACGGCATAGGATAAAGTGTAGGGCTGGTGGTGGATTTGCGTTCTGGGCTAGGGTTAGGGTTAGGGAACGGCAAGGCTTAGGGCACAGGTGAGGGTACGGAAACGCGGGAGGGTAAGGCTGCGTGCTGATGCACGGTGCAGTGCCAGCGTACGGGCCAGGAGTAGGCAACGGCGTAAGGTAAGGTGTAGGGCTGGTGGTTGGTTTCCATTAAAGGCTAGGGTTAGGGTTAGGGAACGGCAAGGCTTAGGGCACAGGTGAGGGTACGGAAACGTGGGAGGGTCGGGCTACGTGCTGACGCACGGGTCAGTGCCAGCGTACGGGCCAGGAGTAGGCAACGGCGTAGGATAAAGTGTAGGGCTGGTGGTGGATTTGCGTTCCAGGCTAGGGTTAGGGTTAGGGAACGGCAAGGCTTAGAGCACAGGTGAGGGTACGGAAACGTGGGAGGGTCAGGCTACGTGCTGACGCACGGTTCAGTGCCAGCGTACGGGCCAGGAATAGGGTACGGCGTAAGGTAAGGTGTAGGGCTGGTGCTGGTTTTCCGTTCCGGGCCAGGGTTAGGGTTAGGGAACGGCAAGGCTTAGGGCACAGGTGAGGGTACGGAAACGTGGGAGGGTCAGGCTACGTGCTGACGCACGGGTCAGTGCCAAAGTACGGGCCAGGAGTAGGGTACGGCGTAAGATAAGGTGTAGAGCTTGTGGTTGATTTCCGTTCCAGGCTAGGGTTAGGGTTAGGGAACGGCAAGGCGTAGGGCAAAGGAGAGGGTACGGAAACGTGGGAGGGTCGGGCCCCGTTCTGTCGCACGGGTTAGTGCCAGCATACGGGCCAGGAGTAGGCAACGACGTAGGATAAAGTGTAGGGCTGGTGGTGGGTTTCCATTCCGGGCTACAGTTAGGGTTAGGGAACGGCAAGGCTTAGGGCACAGGTGAGGGTACGGAAACGTGGGAGGGTCAGGCTACGTGCTGACGCACGGGTCAGTGCCAGCGTACGGGCCAGGAGTAGGCAACGGCGTAAGGTAAGGTGTAGGGCTGGTGGTGGGTTTCTATTCCGGGCTAGGGTTAGGGTTAGGGAACGGCAAGGCTTAGGGCACAGGTGAGGTTACGGAAACGTGGGAGGGTCGGGCTACGTGCTGACGCACGGGTCAGTGCCAGCGTACGGGCCAGGAGTATGCAACGGCGTAGGATAAAGTGTAGGGCTGGTGGTTGTTTTCCGTTCCGGGCTAGTGTTAGGGTTAGGGAACGGCAAGGCTTAGGGCACAGGTGAGGTTACGGAAACGTGGGAGGGTCAGGCTACGTGCTGACGCACGGGTCAGTGCCAGCGTACGGGCCAGGAGTAGGCAACGGCGTAAGGTAAGGTGTAGGGCTGGTGGTGGGTTTCTATTCCGGGCTAGGGTTAGGGTTAGGGAACGGCAAGGCTTAGGGCACAGGTGAGGGTACGGAAACGTGGGAGGGTCGGGCTACGTGCTGACGCACGTGTCAGTGCCAGCGTATGGGCCAGGAGTAGGCAACGGCGTAGGATAAAGTGTAGGGCTGGTGGTGGATTTGCGTTCGGGGCTAGGGTTAGGGTTAGGGAACGGCAAGGCTTAGGGCACAGGTGAGGGTACGGAAACGTGGGAGGGTCAGGCTACGTGCTGACGCACAGGTCAGTGCCAGCGTACAGGTCAGGAGTAGGGTACGGCGTAAGGTAACGTGTAGGGCTGGTGGTGGGTTTCTATTCCGGGCTAGGGTTAGGGTTAGGGAACGGCAAGGCTTAGGGCACAGGTGAGGGTACGGAAACGTGGGAGGGTCAGGCTACGTGCTGACGCACGGGTCAGTGCCAGCGTACGGGTCAGGAGTAGGGTATGGCGTAAGGTAAGGTGTAGGGCTGGTGGTGGGTTTCTATTCCGGGCTAGGGTTAGGGTTAGGGAACAGCAAGGCTTAGGGCACAGGTGAGGGTACGGAAACGTGGGAGGGTCGGGCTACGTGCTGACGCACGGGTCAGTGCCAGCGTACGGGCCAGGCGTAGGCAACGGCGTAGGATAAAGTGTAGGGCTGGTGGTGGATTTGCGTTCCGGGCTAGGGTTAGGGTTAGGGAACGGCAAGGCTTAGGGCACAGGTGAGGGTACGGAAACGTGGGAGGGTCAGGCTACGTGCTGACGCACGGTTCAGTGCCAGCGTACGGGCCAGGAATAGGGTACGGCATAAGGTAAGTTGTAAGGCTGGTGGTGGGTTTCCGTTCCCGGCTAGGGTTAGGGTTAGGGAACGGCAAGGCTTAGGGCACAGGTGAATGTACGGAAACGTGGGAGGCTCGTGCTACGTGCTGACGCACGGGTCAGTGCCAGCGTACGGGCCAGGAGTAGGCAACGGCGTAGGATAAAGTATAGGCTGGTGGTGGATTTGCGTTCTGGGCTAGGGTTAGGGTTAGGGAACGGCAAGGCTTAGGGCACAGGAGAGGGTACGGAAACGTGGGAGGGTAAGGCTACGTGCTGATGCACGGGGCAGTGCCAGAGTACAGGCCAGGAGTAGGCAACTGCGTATGGTAAGGTGTAGGGCTGGTGGTGGGTTTCCTTTCCGGGCTAGGGTTAGGGTTAGGGAACGGCAAGGCTTAGGGCACAGGTGAGGGTACGGAAACGTGGGAGGGTCAGGCTACGTGCTGACGCACGGGTCAGTGCCAGCGTACGGGCCAGGAGTAGGCAACGGCGTAGGATAAAGTGTGGGGCTGGTGGTGGATTTGCGTTCCGGGCTAGGGTTAGGGTTAGGGAACGGCAAGGCTTAGGGCACAGGTGAGGGTACCGAAACGTGGGAGGGTCAGGCTACGTGCTGACGCACGGGTCAGTGCCAGCGTACGGGTCAGGAGTAGGGTAAGGCGTAAGGTAAGGTGTAGGGCTGGTGGTGGGTTTCTATTCCGGGCTAGGGTTAGGGTTAGGGAACGGCGAGGCTTAGGGCACAGGTCAGGGTACGGAAACGCGGGAGGGTAAGGCTACGTGCTGATGAACGGGTCAGTGCCAGAGTACAGGCCAGGAGTAGGCAACGGCGTAGGGTAAGGTGTAGGGTTGGTGGTTGGTTTCCGTTCCAGGCTAGGGTTAGGGTTAGGGAACGGCAAGGCTTAGGGCACAGGTGAGGGTACGGAAACGTGGGAGGGTCGGGCTACGTGCTGACGCACGGGTCAGTGCCAGCGTATGGGCCAGGAGTAGGCAACGGCGTAGGATAAAGTGTAGGGCTGGTGGTGGATTTGCGTTCCAGGCTAGGGTTAGGGTTAGGGAACGGCAAGGCTTAGGGCACAGGTGAGGGTACGGAAACGTGGGAGGGTCAGGCTACGTGCTGACGCACGGTTCAGTGCCAGCGTATGGGCCAGGAATAGGGTACGGCGTAAGGTAAAGTGTAGGGCTGGTGGTGGGTTTCCGTTCTGGCCTAGGGTTAGGGTTAGGGAACGGCAAGGCTTAGGGCACAGGTGAGGGTACGGAAACGTGGGAGGGTCAGGCTACGTGCTGACGCACGGGTCAGTGCCAACGTACGGGCCAGGAGTAGGGTACGGCGTAAGGTAAGGTGTAGGGCTTGTGGTTGATTTCCGTTCCAGGCTAGGGTTAGGGTTAGGGAACGGCAAGGCTTAGGGCAAAGGAGAGGGTACGGAAACGTGGGAGGGTCGGGCTACGTGCTGACGCATGGGTCAGTGGCAGCGTACGGGCCAGGAGTAGGCAACGGCGTAGGATAAAGTGTAGGGCTGGTGGTGGATTTGCATTCGGGGCTAGGGTTAGGGTTAGGGAACGGCAATGCTTAGGGCACAGGTGAGGGTACGGAAACGTGGGAGGGTCAGGCTACGTGCTGACGCACAGTTCAGTGCCAGCGTACGGGCCAGGAATAGGGTACGGCGTAAGGTAAGGTGTCAGGCTGGTGGTGGGTTTCCATTCCGGGCTAGGGTTAGGGTTAGGGAACGACAAGCCTTAGGGCACAGGTGAAGTTACGGAAACGTGGGAGGCTCGGGCTACGTGCTGACGCACGGGTCAGTGCCAGCGTACGGGCCAGGAGTAGGCAACGGCGTAGGATAAAGTGTAGGGCTGGTGGTGGATTTGCGTTCTGGGCTAGGGTTAGGGTTAGGGAACGGCAAGGCTTAGGGCACAGGTGAGGGTACGGAAACGCGGGAGGGTAAGGCTGCGTGCTGATGCACGGTGCAGTGCCAGCGTACGGGCCAGGAGTAGGCAACGGCGTAAGGTAAGGTGTAGGGCTGGTGGTTGGTTTCCGTTCCAGGCTAGGGTTAGGGTTAGGGAACGGCAAGGCTTAGGGCACAGGTGAGGGTACGGAAACGTGGGAGCGTCGGGCTACGTGCTGACGCATGGGTCAGTGCCAGCGTACGGGCCAGGAGTAGGCAACGGCGTAGGATAAAGTGTAGGGCTGGTGGTGGATTTGCGTTCCAGGCTAGGGTTAGGGTTAGGGAACGGCAAGGCTTAGAGCACAGGTGAGGGTACGGAAACGTGGGAGGGTCAGGCTACGTGCTGATGCACGGTTCAGTGCCAGCGTACGGGCCAGGAATAGGGTACGGCGTAAGGTATGGTGTAGGGCTGGTGCTGGGTTTCCGTTCCGGGCCAGGGTTAGGGTTAGGGAACGGCAAGGCTTAGGGCACAGGTGAGGGTACGGAAACGTGGGAGGGTCAGGCTACGTGCTGACGCTTGGGTCAGTGCCAACGTACGGGCCAGGAGTAGGGTACGGCGTAAGATAAGGTGTAGGGCTTGTGGTTGATTTCCGTTCCAGGCTAGGGTTAGGGTTAGGGAACGGCAAGGCTTAGGGCAAAGGAGAGGGTACGGAAACGTGGGAGGGTCGGGCCCCGTTCTGTCGCACGGGTTAGTGCCAGCATACGGGCCAGGAGTAGGCAACGATGTAGGATAAAGTGTAGGGCTGGTGGTGGGTTTCCATTCCGGGCTAGAGTTAGGGTTAGGGAACGGCAAGGGTTAGGGCACAGGTGAGGGTACGGAAACGTGGTAGGGTCAGGCTACGTGCTGACGCACGGGTCAGTGCCAGCGTACGGGCCAGGAGTAGGCAACGGCGTAAGGTAAGGTGTAGGGCTGGTGGTGGGTTTCTATTCCGGGCTAGGGTTAGGGTTAGGGAACGGCAAGGCTTAGGGCACAGGTGAGGTTACGGAAACGTGGGAGGGTCGGGCTACGTGCTGACGCACGGGTCAGTGCCAGCGTACGGGCCAGGAGTATGCAACGGCGTAGGATAAAGTGTAGGGCTGGTGGTTGTTTTCCGTTCCGGGCTAGTGTTAGGGTTAGGGAACGGCAAGGCTTAGGGCACAGGTGAGGTTACGGAAACGTGGGAGGGTCAGGCTACGTGCTGACGCACGGGTTAGTGCCAGCGTACGGGCCAGGAGTAGGCAACGGCGTAAGGTAAGGTGTAGGGCTGGTGGTTGGTTTCCGTTCCAGGCTAGGGTTAGGGTTAGGGAACGGCAAGGCTTAGGGCACAGGTGAGGGTACGGAAACGTGGGAGGGTCGGGCTACGTGCTGACGCACGTGTCAGTGCCAGCGTACGGGCCAGGAGTAGGCAACGGCGTAGGATAAAGTGTAGGGCTGGTGGTGGATTTGCGTTCGGGGCTAGGGTTAGGGTTAGGGAACGGCAAGGCTTAGGGCACAGGTGAGGGTACGGAAACGTGGGAGGGTCAGGCTACGTGCTGACGCACAGGTCAGTGCCAGCGTACAGGTCAGGAGTAGGGTACGGCGTAAGGTAACGTGTAGGGCTGGTGGTGGGTTTCTATTCCGGTCTAGGGTTAGGGTTAGGGAACAGCAAGGCTTAGGGCACAGGTGAGGGTACGGAAACGTGGGAGGGTCAGGCTACGTGCTGACGCACGGGTCAGTGCCAGCGTACGGGTCAGGAGTAGGGTATGGCGTAAGGTAAGGTGTAGGGCTGGTGGTGGGTTTCTATTCCGGGCTAGGGTTAGGGTTAGGGAACGGCAAGGCTTAGGGCACAGGTGAGGGTACGGAAACGTGGGAGGGTCGGGCTACGTGCTGACGCACGGGTCAGTGCCAGCGTACGGGCCAGGAGTAGGCAACGGCGTAGGATAAAGTGTAGGGCTGGTGGTGGATTTGCGTTCTGGGCTAGGGTTAGGGTTAGGGAACGGCAAGGCTTAGGGCACAGGTGAGGGTACGGAAACGCGGGAGGGTAAGGCTGCGTGCTGATGCACGGTGCAGTGCCAGCGTACGGGCCAGGAGTAGGCAACGGCGTAAGGTAAGGTTTAGGGCTGGTGGTTGGTTTCCATTCCAGGCTAGGGTTAGGGTTAGGGAACGGCAAGGCTTAGGGCACAGGTGAGGGTACGGAAACGTGGGAGGGTCGGGCTACGTGCTGACGCACGGGTCAGTGCCAGCGTACGGGCCAGGAGTAGGCAACGGCGTAGGATAAAGTGTAGGGCTGGTGGTGGATTTGCGTTCCAGGCTAGGGTTAGGGTTAGGGAACGGCAAGGCTTAGAGCACAGGTGAGGGTACGGAAACGTGGGAGGGTCAGGCTACGTGCTGACGCACGGTTCAGTACCAGCGTACGGGCCAGGAGTAGGGTACGGCATAAGATAAGGTGTAGAGCTTGTGGTTGATTTCCGTTCCAGGCTAGGGTTAGGGTTAGGGAACGGCAAGGCTTAGGGCAAAGGAGAGGGTACGGAAACGTGGGAGGGTCGGGCCCCGTTCTGTCGCACGGGTTAGTGCCAGCATACGGGCCAGGAGTAGGCAACGACGTAGGATAAAGTGTAGGGCTGGTGGTGGGTTTCCATTCCGGGCTAGAGTTAGGGTTAGGGAACGGCAAGGCTTAGGGCACAGGTGAGGGTACGGAAACGTGGGAGGGTCAGGCTACGTGCTGACGCACGGGTCAGTGCCAGCGTACGGGCCAGGAGTAGGCAACGGCGTAAGGTAAGGTGTAGGGTTGGTGGTGGGTTTCTATTCCGGGCTAGGGTTAGGGTTAGGGAACGGCAAGGCTTAGGGCACAGGTGAGGTTACGGAAACGTGGGAGGGTCGGGCTACGTGCTGACGCACGGGTCAGTGCCAGCGTACGGGCCAGGAGTATGCAACGGCGTAGGATAAAGTGTAGGGCTGGTGGTTGTTTTCCGTTCCGGGCTAGTGTTAGGGTTAGGGAACGGCAAGGCTTAGGGCACAGGTGAGGTTACGGAAACGTGGGAGGGTCAGGCTACGTGCTGACGCACGGGTTAGTGCCAGCGTACGGGCCAGGAGTAGGCAACGGCGTAAGGTAAGGTGTAGGGCTGGTGGTTGGTTTCCGTTCCAGGCTAGGGTTAGGGTTAGGGAACGGCAAGGCTTAGGGCACAGGTGAGGGTACGGAAACGTGGGAGGGTCGGGCTACGTGCTGACGCACGTGTCAGTGCCAGCGTACGGGCCAGGAGTAGGCAACGGCGTAGGATAAAGTGTAGGGCTGGTGGTGGATTTGCGTTCGGGGCTAGGGTTAGGGTTAGGGAACGGCAAGGCTTAGGGCACAGGTGAGGGTACGGAAACGTGGGAGGGTCAGGCTACGTGCTGACGCACAGGTCAGTGCCAGCGTACAGGTCAGGAGTAGGGTACGGCGTAAGGTAACGTGTAGGGCTGGTGGTGGGTTTCTATTCCGGGCTAGGGTTAGGGTTAGGGAACAGCAAGGCTTAGGGCACAGGTGAGGGTACAGAAACGTGGGAGGGTCAGGCTACGTGCTGACGCACGGGTCAGTGCCAGCGTACGGGTCAGGAGTAGGGTATGGCGTAAGGTAAGGTGTAGGGCTGGTGGTGGGTTTCTATTCAGGGCTAGGGTTAGGGTTAGGGAACGGCAAGGCTTAGGGCACAGGTGAGGGTACGGAAACGTGGGAGGGTCGGGCTACGTGCTGACGCACGGGTCAGTGCCAGCGTACGGGCCAGGAGTAGGCAACGGCGTAGGATAAAGTGTAGGGCTGGTGGTGGATTTGCGTTCCGGGCTAGGGTTAGGGTTAGGGAACGGCAAGGCTTAGGGCACAGGTGAGGGTACGGAAACGTGGGAGGGTCAGGCTACGTGCTGACGCACGGTTCAGTGCCAGCGTACGGGCCAGGAATAGGGTACGGCATAAGGTAAGGTGTCAGGCTGGTGGTGGGTTTCCGTTCCGGGCTAGGGTTAGTGTTAGGGAACGGCAAGGCTTAGGGCACAGGTGAAGGTACGGAAACGTGGGAGGCTCGTGCTACGTGCTGACGCACTGGTCAGTGCCAGCGTACGGGCCAGGAGTAGGCAACGGCGTAGGATAAAGTATAGGCTGGTGGTGGATTTGCGTTCTGGGCTAGGGTTAGGGTTAGGGAACGGCAAGGCTTAGGGCACAGGAGAGGGTACGGAAACGCGGGAGGGTAAGGCTACGTGCTGATGCACGGGGCAGTGCCAGAGTACAGGCCAGGAGTAGGCAACGGCGTAGGTTAAGGTGTAGGGCTGGTGGTGGGTTTCCATTCCGGGCTAGGGTTATGGTTAGGGAACGGCAAGGCTTAGGGCACAGGTGAGGGTACGGAAACGTGGGAGGGTCAGGCTACGTGCTGACGCACGTGTCAGTGCCAGCGTACGGGCCAGGAGTAGGCAACGGCGTAGGGTAAAGTGTAGGGCTGGTGGTGGATTTGCGTTCCGGGCTAGGGTTAGGGTTAGGGAACGGCAAGGCTTAGGGCACAGGTGAGGGTACGGAAACGTGGGAGGGTCAGGCTACGTGCTGACGCACGGGTCAGTGCCAGCGTACGGGTCAGGAGTAGGGTAAGGCGTAAGGTAAGGTGTAGGGCTGGTGGTGGGTTTCTATTCCGGGCTAGGGTTAGGGTTAGGGAACGGCAAGGCTTAGGGCACAGGTCAGGGTACGGAAACGCGGGAGGGTAAGGCTACGTGCTGATGAACAGTCAGTGCCAGAGTACAGGCCAAGAGTAGGCAACGGCGTAGGGTAAGGTGTAGGGCTGGTGGTTGGTTTCCGTTCCAGGCTAGGGTTAGGGTTAGGGAACGGCAAGGCTTAGGGCACAGGTGAGGGTACGGAAACGTGGGAGGGTCGGGCTACGTGCTGACGCACGGGTCAGTGCCAGCGTACGGGCCAGGAGTAGGCAACGGCGTAGAATAAAGTGTAGGGCTGGTGGTGGATTTGTGTTCCAGGCTAGGGTTAGGGTTAGGGAACGGCAAGGCTTAGGGCAAAGGAGAGGGTACGGAAACGTGGGAGGGTCGGGCCCCGTTCTGTCGCACGGGTTAGTGCCAGTATACGGGCCAGGAGTAGGCAACGACGTAGGATAAAGTGTAGGGCTGGTGGTGGGTTTCCATTCCGGGCTAGAGTTAGGGTTAGGGAACGGCAAGGCTTAGGGCACAGGTGAGGGTACGGAAACGTGGGAGGGTCAGGCTACGTGCTGACGCACGGGTCAGTGCCAACGTACGGGCCAGGAGTAGGGTACGGCGTAAGGTAAGGTGTAGGGCTTGTGGTTGATTTCCGTTCCAGGCTAGGGTTAGGGTTAGGGAACGGCAAGGCTTAGGGCAAAGGAGAGGGTACGGAAACGTGGGAGGGTCGGGCTACGTGCTGACGCACGGGTCAGTGCCAGCGTACGGGCCAGGAGTAGGCAACGGCGTAGGATAAAGTGTAGGGCTGGTGGTGGATTTGCATTCGGGGCTAGGGTTAGGGTTAGGGAACGGCAAGGCTTAGGGCACAGGTGAGGGTACGGAAACGCGGGAGGGTAAGGCTGCGTGCTGATGCACGGTGCAGTGCCAGCGTACGGGCCAGGAGTAGGCAACGGCGTAAGGTAAGGTGTAGGGCTGGTGGTTGGTTTCCGTTCCAGTCTAGGGTTAAGGTTAGGGAAATGCAAGGCTTAGGGCACAGGTGAGGGTACGGAAACGTGCGAGCGTCGGGCTACGTGCTGACGCACGGGTCAGTGCCAGCGTACGGGCCAGGAGTAGGCAACGGCGTAGGATAAAGTGTAGGGCTGGTGGTGGATTTGCGTTCCAGGCTAGGGTTAGGGTTAGGGAACGGCAAGGCTTAGAGCACAGGTGAGGGTACGGAAACGTGGGAGGGTCAGGCTACGTGCTGATGCACGGTTCAGTGCCAGCGTACGGGCCAGGAATAGGGTACGGCGTAAGGTAAGGTGTAGGGCTGGTGCTGGGTTTCCGTTCCGGGCCAGGTTTAGGGTTAGGGAACGGCAAGGCTTAGGGCACAGGTGAGGGTACGGAAACGTGGGAGGGTCAGGCTACGTGCTGACGCACGGGTCAGTGCCAACGTACGGGCCAGGAGTAGGGTACGGCGTAAGATAAGGTGTAGGGCTTGTGGTTGATTTCCGTTCCAGGCTAGGGTTAGGGTTAGGGAACGGCAAGGCTTAGGGCAAAGGAGAGGGTACGGAAACGTGGGAGGGTCGGGCCCCGTTCTGTCGCACGGGTTAGTGCCAGTATACGGGCCAGGAGTAGGCAACGACGTAGGATAAAGTGTAGGGCTGGTGGTGGGTTTCCATTCCGGGCTAGAGTTAGGGTTAGGGAACGGCAAGGCTTAGGGCACAGGTGAGGGTACGGAAACGTGGGAGGGTCAGGCTACGTGCTGACGCACGGGTCAGTGCCAGCGTACGGGCCAGGAGTAGGCAACGGCGTAAGGTAAGGTGTAGGGCTGGTGGTGGGTTTCTATTCCGGGCTAGGGTTAGGGTTAGGGAACGGCAAGGCTTAGGGCACAGGTGAGGTTACGGAAACGTGGGAGGGTCGAGCTACGTGCTGACGCACGGGTCAGTGCCAGCGTACGGGCCAGGAGTATGCAACGGCGTAGGATAAAGTGTAGGGCTGGTGGTTGTTTTCCGTTCCGGGCTAGTGTTAGGGTTAGGGAACAGCAAGGCTTAGGGCACAGGTGAGGTTACGGAAACGTGGGAGGGTCAGGCTACGTGCTGACGCACGGGTTAGTGCCAGCGTACGGGCCAGGAGTAGGCAACGGCGTAAGGTAAGGTGTAGGGCTGGTGGTTGGTTTCCATTCCAGGCTAGGGTTAGGTTTAGGGAACGGCAAGGCTTAGGGCACAGGTGAGGGTACGGAAACGTGGGAGGGTCGGGCTAAGTGCTGACGCACGTGTCAGTGCCAGCGTACGGGCCAGGAGTAGGCAACGGCGTAGGATAAAGTGTAGGGCTGGTGGTGGATTTGCGTTCGGGGCTAGGGTTAGGGTTAGGGAACGGCAAGGCTTAGGGCACAGGTGAGGGTACGGAAACGTGGGAGGGTCAGGCTACGTGCTGACGCACAGGTCAGTGCCAGCGTACAGGTCAGGAGTAGGGTACGGCGTAAGGTAACGTGTAGGGCTGGTGGTGGGTTTCTATTCCGGGCTAGGGTTAGGGTTAGGGAACAGCAAGGCTTAGGGCACAGGTGAGGGTACGGAAACGTGGGAGGGTCAGGCTACGTGCTGACGCACGGGTCAGTGCCAGCGTACGGGTCAGGAGTAGGGTATGGCGTAAGGTAAGGTGTAGGGCTGGTGGTGGGTTTCTATTCCGGGCTAGGGTTAGGGTTAGGGAACGGCAAGGCTTAGGGCACAGGTGAGGGTACGGAAACGTGGGAGGGTCGGGCTACGTGCTGACGCACGGGTCAGTGCCAGCGTACGGGCCAGGAGTAGGCAACGGCGTAGGATAAAGTTTAGGGCTGGTGGTGGATTTGCGTTCTGGGCTAGGGTTAGGGTTAGGGAACGGCAAGGCTTAGGGCACAGGTGAGGGTACGGAAACGCGGGAGGGTAAGGCTGCGTGCTGATGCACGGTGCAGTGCCAGCGTACGGGCCAGGAGTAGGCAACGGCGTAAGGTAAGGTGTAGGGCTGGTGGTTGGTTTCTATTAAAGGCTAGGGTTAGGGTTAGGGAACGGCAAGGCTTAGGGCACAGGTGAGGGTACGGAAACGTGGGAGGGTCGGGCTACGTGCTGACGCACGGGTCAGTGCCAGCGTACGGGCCAGGAGTAGGCAACGGCGTAGGATAAAGTGTAGGGCTGGTGGTGGATTTGCGTTCCAGGCTAGGGTTAGGGTTAGGGAACGGCAAGGCTTAGAGCACAGGTGAGGGTACGGAAACGTGGGAGGGTCAGGCTACGTGCTGACGCACGGTTCAGTGCCAGCGTACGGGCCAGGAATAGGGTACGGCGTAAGGTAAGGTGTAGGGCTGGTGCTGGGTTTCCGTTCCGGGCCAGGGTTAGGGTTAGGGAACGGCAAGCCTTAGGGCACAGGTGAGGGTACGGAAACGTGGGAGGGTCAGGCTACGTGCTGACGCACGGGTCAGTGCCAAAGTACGGGCCAGGAGTAGGGTACGGCGTAAGATAAGGTGTAGAGCTTGTGGTTGATTTCCGTTCCAGGCTAGGGTTAGGGTTAGGGAACGGCAAGGCTTAGGGCAAAGGAGAGGGTACGGAAACGTGGGAGGGTCGGGCCCCGTTCTGTCGCACGGGTTAGTGCCAGCATACGGGCCAGGAGTAGGCAACGACGTAGGATAAAGTGTAGGGCTGGTGGTGGGTTTCCATTCCGGGCTAGAGTTAGGGTTAGGGAACGGCAAGGCTTAGGGCACAGGTGAGGGTACGGAAACGTGGGAGGGTCAGGCTACGTGCTGACGCACGGGTCAGTGCCAGCGTACGGGCCAGGAGTAGGCAACGGCGTAAGGTAAGGTGTAGGGCTGGTGGTGGGTTTCTATTCCGGGCTAGGGTTAGGGTTAGGGAACGGCAAGGCTTAGGGCACAGGTGAGGTTACGGAAACGTGGGAGGGTCAGGCTACGTGCTGACGCACGGGTCAGTGCCAGCGTACGGGCCAGGAGTATGCAACGGCGTAGGATAAAGTGTAGGGCTGGTGGTTGTTTTCCGTTCCGGGCTAGTGTTAGGGTTAGGGAACGGCAAGGCTTAGGGCACAGGTGAGGTTACGGAAACGTGGGAGGGTCTGGCTACGTGCTGACGCACGGGTTAGTGCCAGCGTACGGGCCAGGAGTAGGCAACGGCGTAAGGTAAGGTGTAGGGCTGGTGGTTGGTTTCCGTTCCAGGCTAGGGTTAGGGTTAGGGAACGGCAAGGCTTAGGGCACAGGTGAGGGTACGGAAACGTGGGAGGGTCGGGCTACGTGCTGACGCACGTGTCAGTGCCAGCGTATGGGCCAGGAGTAGGCAACGGCGTAGGATAAAGTGTAGGGCTGGTGGTGGATTTGCGTTCGGGGCTAGGGTTAGGGTTAGGGAACGGCAAGGCTTAGGGCACAGGTGAGGGTACGGAAACGTGGGAGGGTCAGGCTACGTGCTGACGCACAGGTCAGTGCCAGCGTACAGGTCAGGAGTAGGGTACGGCGTAAGGTAACGTGTAGGGCTGGTGGTGGGTTTCTATTCCGGGCTAGGGTTAGGGTTAGGGAACGGCAAGGCTTAGGGCACAGGTGAGGGTACGGAAACGTGGGAGGGTCAGGCTACGTGCTGACGCACGGGTCAGTGCCAGCGTACGGGTCAGGAGTAGGGTATGGCGTAAGGTAAGGTGTAGGGCTGGTGGTGGGTTTCTATTCCGGGCTAGGGTTAGGGTTAGGGAACGGCAAGGCTTAGGGCACAGGTGAGGGTACGGAAACGTGGGAGGGTCGGGCTACGTGCTGACGCACGGGTCAGTGCCAGCGTACGGGCCAGGAGTAGGCAACGGCGTAGGATAAAGTGTAGGGCTGGTGGTGGATTTGCGTTCTGGGCTAGGGTTAGGGTTAGGGAACGGCAAGGCTTAGGGCACAGGTGAGGGTACGGAAACGCGGGAGGGTAACGCTGTGTGCTGATGCACGGTGCAGTGCCAGCGTACGGGCCAGGAGTAGGCAACGGCGTAAGGTAAGGTGTAGGGCTGGTGGTTGGTTTCCATTAAAGGCTAGGGTTAGGGTTAGGGAACGGCAAGGCTTAGGGCACAGGTGAGGGTACGGAAACGTGGGAGGGTCAGGCTACGTGCTGACGCACGGGTCAGTGCCAGCGTACGGGCCAGGAGTAGGCAACGGCGTAGGATAAAGTGTAGGGCTGGTGGTGGATTTGCGTTCCAGGCTAGGGTTAGGGTTAGGGAACGGCAAGGCTTAGAGCACAGGTGAGGGTACGGAAACGTGGGAGGGTCAGGCTACGTGCTGACGCACGGTTCAGTGCCAGCGTACGGGCCAGGAATAGGGTACGGCGTAAGGTAAGGTGTAGGGCTGGTGCTGGGTTTCCGTTCCGGGCCAGGGTTAGGGTTAGGGAACGGAAAGGCTTAGGGCACAGGTGAGGGTACGGAAACGTGGGAGGGTCAGGCTACGTGCTGACGCACGGGTCAGTGCCAAAGTACGGGCCAGGAGTAGGGTACGGCGTAAGATAAGGTGTAGAGCTTGTGGTTGATTTCCGTTCCAGGCTAGGGTTAGGGTTAGGGAACGGCAAGGCTTAGGGCAAAGGAGAGGGTACGGAAACGTGGGAGGGTCGGGCCCCGTTCTGTCGCACGTGTTAGTGCCAGCATACGGGCCAGGAGTAGGCAACGACGTAGGATAAAGTGTAGGGCTGGTGGTGGGTTTCCATTCCGGGCTAGAGTTAGGGTTAGGGAACGGCAAGGCTTGGGGCACAGGTGAGGGTACGGAAACGTGGGAGGGTCAGGCTACGTGCTGACGCACGGGTCAGTGCCAGCGTACGGGCCAGGAGTAGGCAACGGCGTAAGGTAAGGTGTAGGGCTGGTGGTGGGTTTCTATTCCGGGCTAGGGTTAGGGTTAGGGAACGGCAAGGCTTAGGGCACAGGTGAGGTTACGGAAACGTGGGAGGGTCGGGCTACGTGCTGACGCACGGGTCAGTGCCAGCGTACGGGCCAGGAGTATGCAACGGCGTAGGATAAAGTGTAGGGCTGGTGGTTGTTTTCCGTTCCGGGCTAGTGTTAGGGTTAGGGAACGGCAAGGCTTAGGGCACAGGTGAGGTTACGGAAACGTGGGAGGGTCAGGCTACGTGCTGACGCACGGGTTAGTGCCAGCGTACGGGCCAGGAGTAGGCAACGGCGTAAGGTAAGGTGTAGGGCTGGTGGTTGGTTTCCGTTCCAGGCTAGGGTTAGGGTTAGGGAACGGCAAGGCTTAGGGCACAGGTGAGGGTACGGAAACGTGGGAGGGTCGGGCTACGTGCTGACGCACGTGTCAGTGCCAGCGTACGGGCCAGGAGTAGGCAACGGCGTAGGATAAAGTGTAGGGCTGGTGGTGGATTTGCGTTCGGGGCTAGGGTTAGGGTTAGGGAACGGCAAGGCTTAGGGCACAGGTGAGGGTACGGAAACGTGGGAGGGTCAGGCTACGTGCTGACGCACAGGTCAGTGCCAGCGTACAGGTCAGGAGTAGGGTACGGCGTAAGGTAACGTGTAGGGCTGGTGGTGGGTTTCTATTCCGGGCTAGGGTTAGGGTTAGGGAACAGCAAGGCTTAGGGCACAGGTGAGGGTACGGAAACGTGGGAGGGTCAGGCTACGTGCTGACGCACGGGTCAGTGCCAGCGTACGGGTCAGGAGTAGGGTATGGCGTAAGGTAAGGTGTAGGGCTGGTGGTGGGTTTCTATTCCGGGCTAGGGTTAGGGTTAGGGAACGGCAAGGCTTAGGGCACAGGTGAGGGTACGGAAACGTGGGAGGATCGGGCTACGTGCTGACGCACGGGTCAGTGCCAGCGTACGGGCCAGGAGTAGGCAACGGCGTAGGATAAAGTGTAGGGCTGGTGGTGGATTTGCGTTCCGGGCTAGGGTTAGGGTTAGGGAACGGCAAGGCTTAGGGCACAGGTGAGGGTACGGAAACGTGGGAGGATCAGGCTACGTGCTGACGCACGGTTCAGTGCCAGCGTACGGGCCAGGAATAGGGTACGGCATAAGGTAAGGTGTCAGGCTGGTGGTGGGTTTCCGTTCCGGGCTAGGGTTAGGGTTAGGGAACGGCAAGGCTTAGGGCACAGGTGAAGGTACGGAAACGTGGGAGGCTCGTGCTACGTGCTGACGCACGGGTCAGTGCCAGCGTACGGGCCAGGAGTAGGCAACGGCGTAGGATAAAGTATAGGCTGGTGGTGGATTTGCGTTCTGGGCTAGGGTTAGGGTTAGGGAACGGCAAGGCTTAGGGCACAGGAGAGGGTACGGAAACGCGGGAGGGTAAGGCTACGTGCTGATGCCCGGGGCAGTGCCAGAGTACAGGCCAGGAGTAGGCAACGGCGTAGGGTAAGGTGTAGGGCTGGTGGTGGTTTTCCATTCCGGGCTAGGGTTATGGTTAGGGAACGGCAAGGCTTAGGGCACAGGTGAGGGTACGGAAACGTGGGAGGGTCAGGCTACGTGCTGACGCACGGGTCAGTGCCAGCGTACGGGCCAGGAGTAGGCAACGGCGTAGGATAAAGTGTAGGGCTGGTGGTGGATTTGCGTTCCGGGCTAGGGTTAGGGTTAGGGAACGGCAAGGCTTAGGGCACAGGTGAGGGTACGGAAACGTGGGAGGGTCAGGCTACGTGCTGACGCACGGGTCAGTGCCTGCGTACGGGTTAGGAGTAGGGTAAGGCGTAAGGTAAGGTGTAGGGCTGGTGGTGGGTTTCTATTCCGGGCTAGGGTTAGGGTTAGGGAACGGCAAGGCTTAGGGCACAGGTCAGGGTACGGAAACGCGGGAGGGTAAGGCTACGTGCTGATGAACGGTCAGTGCCAGAGTACAGGCCAGGAGTAGGCAACGGCGTAGGGTAAGGTGTAGGGCTGGTGGTTGGTTTCCGTTCCAGGCTAGGGTTAGGGTTAGGGAACGGCAAGGCTTAGGGCACAGGTGAGGGTACGGAAACGTGGGAGGGTCGGGCTACGTGCTGACGCACGGGTCAGTGCCAGCGTACGGGCCAGGAGTAGGCAACGGCGTAGAATAAAGTGTAGGGCTGGTGGTGGATTTGTGTTCCAGGCTAGGGTTAGGGTTAGGGAACGGCAAGGCTTAGGGCACAGGTGAGGGTACGGAAACGTGGGAGGGTCAGGCTACGTGCTGACGCACGGTTCAGTGCCAGCGTACGGGCCAGGAATAGGGTACGGCGTAAGGTAAGGTGTAGGGCTGGTGGTGGGTTTCCGTTCTGGCCTAGGGTTAGGGTTAGGGAACGGCAAGGCTTAGGGCACAGGTGAGGGTACGGAAACGTGGGAGGGTCAGGCTACGTGCTGACGCACGGGTCAGTGCCAACGTACGGGCCAGGAGTAGGGTACGGCGTAAGGTAAGGTGTAGGGCTTGTGGTTGATTTCCGTTCCAGGCTAGGGTTAGGGTTAGGGAACGGCAAGGCTTAGGGCAAAGGAGAGGGTACGGAAACGTGGGAGGGTCGGGCTACGTGCTGACGCACGGGTCAGTGCCAGCGTACGGGCCAGGAGTAGGCAACGGCGTAGGATAAAGTGTAGGGCTGGTGGTGGATTTGCATTCGGGGCTAGGGTTAGGGTTAGGGAACGGCAAGGCTTAGGGCACAGGTGAGGGTACGGAAACGCGGGAGGGTAAGGCTGCGTGCTGATGCACGGTGCAGTGCCAGCGTACGGGCCAGGAGTAGGCAACGGCGTAAGGTAAGGTGTAGGGCTGGTGGTTGGTTTCCGTTCCAGGCTAGGGTTAGGGTTAGGGAACGGCAAGGCTTAGGGCACAGGTGAGGGTACGGAAACGTGCGAGCGTCGGGCTACGTGCTGACGCACGGGTCAGTGCCAGCGTACGGGCCAGGAGTAGGCAACGGCGTAGGATAAAGTGTAGGGCTGGTGGTGGATTTGCGTTCCAGGCTAGGGTTAGGGTTAGGGAACGGCAAGGCTTAGAGCACAGATGAGGGTACGGAAACGTGGGAGGGTCAGGCTACGTGCTGATGCACGGTTCAGTGCCAGTGTACGGCCCAGGAATAGGGTACGGCGTAAGGTAAGGTGTAGGGCTGGTGCTGGGTTTCCGTTCCGGGCCAGGTTTAGGGTTAGGGAACGGCAAGGCTTAGGGCACAGGTGAGGGTACGGAAACGTGGGAGGGTCAGGCTACGTGCTGACGCACGGGTCAGTGCCAACGTACGGGCCAGGAGTAGGGTACGGCGTAAGATAAGCTGTAGGGCTTGTGGTTGATTTCCGTTCCAGGCTAGGGTTAGGGTTAGGGAACGGCAAGGCTTAGGGCAAAGGAGAGGGTACGGAAACGTGGGAGGGTCGGGCCCCGTTCTGTCGCACGGGTTAGTGCCAGTATACGGGCCAGGAGTAGGCAACGACGTAGGATAAAGTGTAGGGCTGGTGGTGGGTTTCCATTCCGGGCTAGAGTTAGGGTTAGGGAACGGCAAGGCTTAGGGCACAGGTGAGGGTACGGAAACGTGGGAGGGTCAGGCTACGTGCTGACGCACGGGTCAGTGCCAGCGTACGGGACAGGAGTAGGCAACGGCGTAAGGTAAGGTGTAGGGCTGGTGGTGGGTTTCTATTCCGGGCTAGGGTTAGGGTTAGGGAACGGCAAGGCTTAGGGCACAGGTGAGGTTACGGAAACGTGGGAGGGTCGGGCTACGTGCTGACGCACGGGTCAGTGCCAGCGTACGGGCCAGGAGTAGGCAACGGCGTAGGATAAAGTGTAGGGCTGGTGGTTGTTTTCCGTTCCGGGCTAGTGTTAGGGTTAGGGAACGGCAAGGCTTAGGGCACACGTGAGGTTACGGAAACGTGGGAGGGTCAGGCTACGTGCTGACGCACGGGTTAGTGCCAGCGTACGGGCCAGGAGTAGGCAACGGCGTAAGGTAAGGTGTAGGGCTGGTGGTTGGTTTCCGTTCCAGGCTAGGGTTAGGTTTAGGGAATGGCAAGGCTTAGGGCACAGGTGAGGGTACGGAAACGTGGGAGGGTCGGGCTAAGTGCTGACGCACGTGTCAGTGCCAGCGTACGGGCCAGGAGTAGGCAACGGCGTAGGATAAAGTGTAGGGCTGGTGGTGGATTTGCGTTCGGGGCTAGGGTTAGGGTTAGGGAACGGCAAGGCTTAGGGCACAGGTGAGGGTACGGAAACGTGGGAGGGTCAGGCTACGTGCTGACGCACAGGTCAGTGCCAGCGTACAGGTCAGGAGTAGGGTACGGCGTAAGGTAACGTGTAGGGCTGGTGGTGGGTTTCTATTCCGGGCTAGGGTTAGGGTTAGGGAACAGCAAGGCTTAGGGCACAGGTGAGGGTACGGAAACGTGGGAGGGTCAGGCTACGTGCTGACGCACGGGTCAGTGCCAGCGTACGGGTCAGGAGTAGGGTATGGCGTAAGGTAAGGTGTAGGGCTGGTGGTGGGTTTCTATTCCGGGCTAGGGTTAGGGTTAGGGAACGGCAAGGCTTAGGGCACAGGTGAGGGTACGGAAACGTGGGAGGGTCGGGCTACGTGCTGACGCACGGGTCAGTGCCAGCGTACGGGCCAGGAGTAGGCAACGGCGTAGGATAAAGTGTAGGGCTGGTGGTGGATTTGCGTTCTGGGCTAGGGTTAGGGTTAGGGAACGGCAAGGCTTAGGGCACAGGTGAGGGTACGGAAACGCGGGAGGGTAAGGCTGCGTGCTGATGCACGGTGCAGTGCCAGCGTACGGGCCAGGAGTAGGCAACGGCGTAAGGTAAGGTGTAGGGCTGGTGGTTGGTTTCTATTAAAGGCTAGGGTTAGGGTTAGGGAACGGCAAGGCTTAGGGCACAGGTGAGGGTACGGAAACGTGGGAGGGTCGGGCTACGTGCTGACGCACGGGTCAGTGCCAGCGTACGGGCCAGGAGTAGGCAACGGCGTAGGATAAAGTGTAGGGCTGGTGGTGGATTTGCGTTCCAGGCTAGGGTTAGGGTTAGGGAACGGCAAGGCTTAGAGCACAGGTGAGGGTACGGAAACGTGGGAGGGTCAGGCTACGTGCTGACGCACGGTTCAGTGCCAGCGTACGGGCCAGGAATAGGGTACGGCGTAAGGTAAGGTGTAGGGCTGGTGCTGGGTTTCCGTTCCGGGCCAGGGTTAGGGTTAGGGAACGGCAAGCCTTAGGGCACAGGTGAGGGTACGGAAACGTGGGAGGGTCAGGCTACGTGCTGACGCACGGGTCAGTGCCAAAGTACGGGCCAGGAGTAGGGTACGGCGTAAGATAAGGTGTAGAGCTTGTGGTTGATTTCCGTTCCAGGCTAGGGTTAGGGTTAGGGAACGGCAAGGCTTAGGGCAAAGGAGAGGGTACGGAAACGTGGGAGGGTCGGGCCCCGTTCTGTCGCACGGGTTAGTGCCAGCATACGGGCCAGGAGTAGGCAACGACGTAGGATAAAGTGTAGGGCTGGTGGTGGGTTTCCATTCCGGGCTAGAGTTAGGGTTAGGGAACGGCAAGGCTTAGGGCACAGGTGAGGGTACGGAAACGTGGGAGGGTCAGGCTACGTGCTGACGCACGGGTCAGTGCCAGCGTACGGGCCAGGAGTAGGCAACGGCGTAAGGTAAGGTGTAGGGCTGGTGGTGGGTTTCTATTCCGGGCTAGGGTTAGGGTTAGGGAACGGCAAGGCTTAGGGCACAGGTGAGGTTACGGAAACGTGGGAGGGTCGGGCTACGTGCTGACGCACGGGTCAGTGCCAGCGTACGGGCCAGGAGTATGCAACGGCGTAGGATAAAGTGTAGGGCTGGTGGTTGTTTTCCGTTCCGGGCTAGTGTTAGGGTTAGGGAACGGCAAGGCTTAGGGCACAGGTGAGGTTACGGAAACGTGGGAGGGTCAGGCTACGTGCTGACGCACGGGTTAGTGCCAGCGTACGGGCCAGGAGTAGGCAACGGCGTAAGGTAAGGTGTAGGGCTGGTGGTTGGTTTCCGTTCCAGGCTAGGGTTAGGGTTAGGGAACGGCAAGGCTTAGGGCACAGGTGAGGGTACGGAAACGTGGGAGGGTCGGGCTACGTGCTGACGCACGTGTCAGTGCCAGCGTATGGGCCAGGAGTAGGCAACGGCGTAGGATAAAGTGTAGGGCTGGTGGTGGATTTGCGTTCGGGGCTAGGGTTAGGGTTAGGGAACGGCAAGGCTTAGGGCACAGGTGAGGGTACGGAAACGTGGGAGGGTCAGGCTACGTGCTGACGCACAGGTCAGTGCCAGCGTACAGGTCAGGAGTAGGGTACGGCGTAAGGTAACGTGTAGGGCTGGTGGTGGGTTTCTATTCCGGGCTAGGGTTAGGGTTAGGGAACGGCAAGGCTTAGGGCACAGGTGAGGGTACGGAAACGTGGGAGGGTCAGGCTACGTGCTGACGCACGGGTCAGTGCCAGCGTACGGGTCAGGAGTAGGGTATGGCGTAAGGTAAGGTGTAGGGCTGGTGGTGGGTTTCTATTCCGGGCTAGGGTTAGGGTTAGGGAACGGCAAGGCTTAGGGCACAGGTGAGGGTACGGAAACGTGGGAGGGTCGGGCTACGTGCTGACGCACGGGTCAGTGCCAGCGTACGGGCCAGGCGTAGGCAACGGCGTAGGATAAAGTATAGGCTGGTGGTGGATTTGCGTTCTGGGCTAGGGTTAGGGTTAGGGAACGGCAAGGCTTAGGGCACAGGAGAGGGTACGGAAACGTGGGAGGGTAAGGCTACGTGCTGATGCACGGGGCAGTGCCAGAGTACAGGCAAGGAGTAGGCAACGGCGTATGGTAAGGTGTAGGGCTGGTGGTGGGTTTCCTTTCCGGGCTAGGGTTAGGGTTAGGGAACGGCAAGGCTTAGGGCACAGGTGAGGGTACGGAAACGTGGGAGGGTCAGGCTACGTGCTGACGCACGGGTCAGTGCCAGCGTACGGGCCAGGAGTAGGCAACGGCGTAGGATAAAGTGTGGGGCTGGTGGTGGATTTGCGTTCCGGGCTAGGGTTAGGGTTAGGGAACGGCAAGGCTTAGGGCACAGGTGAGGGTACGGAAACGTGGGAGGGTCAGGCTACGTGCTGACGCACGGGTCAGTGCCAGCGTACGGGTCAGGAGTAGGGTAAGGCGTAAGGTAAGGTGTAGGGCTGGTGGTGGGTTTCTATTCCGGGCTAGGGTTAGGGTTAGGGAACGGCAAGGCTTACGGCACAGGTCAGGGTACGGAAACGCGGGAGGGTAAGGCTACGTGCTGATGAACGGGTCAGTGCCAGAGTACAGGCCAGGAGTAGGCAACGGCGTAGGGTAAGGTGTAGGGTTGGTGGTTGGTTTCCGTTCCAGGCTAGGGTTAGGGTTAGGGAACGGCAAGGCTTAGGGCACAGGTGAGGGTACGGAAACGTGGGAGGGTCGGGCTACGTGCTGACGCACGGGTCAGTGCCAGCGTATGGGCCAGGAGTAGGCAACGGCGTAGGATAAAGTGTAGGGCTGGTGGTGGATTTGCGTTCCAGGCTAGGGTTAGGGTTAGGGAACGGCAAGGCTTAGGGCACAGGTGAGGGTACGGAAACGTGGGAGGGTCAGGCTACGTGCTGACGCACGGTTCAGTGCCAGCGTACGGGCCAGGAATAGGGTACGGCGTAAGGTAAAGTGTAGGGCTGGTGCTGGGTTTCCGTTCCGGGCCAGGGTTAGGGTTAGGGAACGGCAAGGCTTAGGGCACAGGTGAGGGTACGGAAACGTGGGAGGGTCAGGCTACGTGCTGACGCTTGTGTCAGTGCCAACGTACGGGCCAGGAGTAGGGTACGGCGTAAGATAAGGTGTAGGGCTTGTGGTTGATTTCCGTTCCAGGCTAGGGTTAGGGTTAGGGAACGGCAAGGCTTAGGGCAAAGGAGAGGGTACGGAAACGTGGGAGGGTCGGGCCCCGTTCTGTCGCACGGGTTAGTGCCAGCATACGGGCCAGGAGTAGGCAACGATGTAGGATAAAGTGTAGGGTTGGTGGTGGGTTTCCATTCCGGGCTAGAGTTAGGGTTAGGGAACGGCAAGGCTTAGGGCACAGGTGAGGGTACGGAAACGTGGTAGGGTCAGGCTACGTGCTGACGCACGGGTCAGTGCCAGCGTACGGGCCAGGAGTAGGCAACGGCGTAAGGTAAGGTGTAGGGCTGGTGGTGGGTTTCTATTCCGGGCTAGGGTTAGGGTTAGGGAACGGCAAGGCTTAGGGCACAGGTGAGGTTACGGAAACGTGGGAGGGTCGGGCTACGTGCTGACGCACGGGTCAGTGCCAGCGTACGGGCCAGGAGTATGCAACGGCGTAGGATAAAGTGTAGGGCTGGTGGTTGTTTTCCGTTCCGGGCTAGTGTTAGGGTTAGGGAACGGCAAGGCTTAGGGCACAGGTGAGGTTACGGAAACGTGGGAGGGTCAGGCTACGTGCTGACGCACGGGTTAGTGCCAGCGTACGGGCCAGGAGTAGGCAACGGCGTAAGGTAAGGTGTAGGGCTGGTGGTTGGTTTCCGTTCCAGGCTAGGGTTAGGGTTAGGGAACGGCAAGGCTTAGGGCACAGGTGAGGGTACGGAAACGTGGGAGGGTCGGGCTACGTGCTGACGCACGTGTCAGTGCCAGCGTACGAGCCAGGAGTAGGCAACGGCGTAGGATAAAGTGTAGGGCTGGTGGTGGATTTGCGTTCGGGGCTAGGGTTAGGGTTAGGGAACGGCAAGGCTTAGGGCACAGGTGAGGGTACGGAAACGTGGGAGGGTCAGGCTACGTGCTGACGCACAGGTCAGTGCCAGCGTACAGGTCAGGAGTAGGGTACGGCGTAAGGTAACGTGTAGGGCTGGTGGTGGGTTTCTATTCCGGTCTAGGGTTAGGGTTAGGGAACAGCAAGGCTTAGGGCACAGGTGAGGGTACGGAAACGTGGGAGGGTCAGGCTACGTGCTGACGCACGGGTCAGTGCCAGCGTACGGGTCAGGAGTAGGGTATGGCGTAAGGTAAGGTGTAGGGCTGGTGGTGGGTTTCTATTCCGGGCTAGGGTTAGGGTTAGGGAATGGCAAGGCTTAGGGCACAGGTGAGGGTACGGAAACGTGGGAGGGTCGGGCTACGTGCTGACGCACGGGTCAGTGCCAGCGTACGGGCCAGGAGTAGGCAACGGCGTAGGATAAAGTGTAGGGCTGGTGGTGGATTTGCGTTCTGGGCTAGGGTTAGGGTTAGGGAACGGCAAGGCTTAGGGCACAGGTGAGGGTACGGAAACGCGGGAGGGTAAGGCTGCGTGCTGATGCACGGTGCAGTGCCAGCGTACGGGCAAGGAGTAGGCAACGGCGTAAGGTAAGGTGTAGGGCTGGTGGTTGGTTTCTATTCCAGGCTAGGGTTAGGGTTAGGGAACGGCAAGGCTTAGGGCACAGGTGAGGGTACGGAAACGTGGGAGGGTCGGGCTACGTGCTGACGCACGGGTCAGTGCCAGCGTACGGGCCAGGAGTAGGCAACGGCGTAGGATAAAGTGTAGGGCTGGTGGTGGATTTGCGTTCCAGGCTAGGGTTAGGGTTAGGGAACGGCAAGGCTTAGAGCACAGGTGAGGGTACGGAAACGTGGGAGGGTCAGGCTACGTGCTGACGCACGGTTCAGTACCAGCGTACGGGCCAGGAATAGGGTACGGCGTAAGGTAAGGTGTAGGGCTGGTGCTGGGTTTCCGTTCCGGGCCAGGGTTAGGGTTAGGGAACGGCAAGGCTTAGGGCACAGGTGAGGGTACGGAAACGTGGGAGGGTCAGGCTACGTGCTGACGCACGGGTCAGTGCCAACGTACGGGCCAGGAGTAGGGTACGGCATAAGATAAGGTGTAGAGCTTGTGGTTGATTTCCGTTCCAGGCTAGGGTTAGG
Organism: Mesoplodon bidens; assembly: GCF_964165515.1. NCBI lineage: Eukaryota > Metazoa > Chordata > Mammalia > Artiodactyla > Ziphiidae > Mesoplodon > Mesoplodon bidens. The sequence continues at coordinate 629,358 of NW_027671966.1, read as the reverse complement.
GTTAGGGAACGGCAAGGCTTAGGGCATAGGAGAGGGTACGGAAACGTGGGAGGGTCGTGCCCCGTTCTGTCGCACGGGTTAGTGCCAGCATACGGGCCAGGAGTAGGCAACGACGTAGGATAAAGTGTAGGGCTGGTGGTGGGTTTCCATTCCGGGCTAGAGTTAGGGTTAGGGAACGGCAAGGCTTAGGGCACAGGTGAGGGTACGGAAACGTGGGAGGGTCAGGCTACGTGCTGACGCACGGGTTAGTGCCAGCGTACGGGCCAGGAGTAGGCAACGGCGTAAGGTAAGGTGTAGGGCTGGTGGTTGGTTTCCGTTCCAGGCTAGGGTTAGGGTTAGGGAACGGCAAGGCTTAGGGCACAGGTGAGGGTACGGAAACGTGGGAGGGTCGGGCTACGTGCTGACGCACGTGTCAGTGCCAGCGTACGGGCCAGGAGTAGGCAACGGCGTAGGATAAAGTGTAGGGCTGGTGGTGGATTTGCGTTCTGGGCTAGGGTTAGGGTTAGGGAACGGCAAGGCTTAGGGCACAGGTGAGGGTACGGAAACGCGGGAGGGTAAGGCTGCGTGCTGATGCACGGTGCAGTGCCAGCGTACGGGCAAGGAGTAGGCAACGGCGTAAGGTAAGGTGTAGGGCTGGTGGTTGGTTTCCATTCCAGGCTAGGGTTAGGGTTAGGGAACGGCAAGGCTTAGGGCACAGGTGAGGGTACGGAAACGTGGGAGGGTCGGGCTACGTGCTGACGCACGGGTCAGTGCCAGCGTACGGGCCAGGAGTAGGCAACGGCGTAGGATAAAGTGTAGGGCTGGTGGTGGATTTGCGTTCCAGGCTAGGGTTAGGGTTAGGGAACGGCAAGGCTTAGAGCACAGGTGAGGGTACGGAAACGTGGGAGGGTCAGGCTACGTGCTGACGCACGGTTCAGTACCAGCGTACGGGCCAGGAATAGGGTACGGCGTAAGGTAAGGTGTAGGGCTGGTGCTGGGTTTCCGTTCCGGGCCAGGGTTAGGGTTAGGGAACGGCAAGGCTTAGGGCACAGGTGAGGGTACGGAAACGTGGGAGGGTCAGGCTACGTGCTGACGCACGGGTCAGTGCCAACGTACGGGCCAGGAGTAGGGTACGGCATAAGATAAGGTGTAGAGCTTGTGGTTGATTTCCGTTCCAGGCTAGGGTTAGGGTTAGGGAACGGCAAGGCTTAGGGCATAGGAGAGGGTACGGAAACGTGGGAGGGTCGTGCCCCGTTCTGTCGCACGGGTTAGTGCCAGCATACGGGCCAGGAGTAGGCAACGACGTAGGATAAAGTGTAGGGCTGGTGGTGGGTTTCCATTCCGGGCTAGAGTTAGGGTTAGGGAACGGCAAGGCTTAGGGCACAGGTGAGGGTACGGAAACGTGGGAGGGTCAGGCTACGTGCTGACGCACGGGTTAGTGCCAGCGTACGGGCCAGGAGTAGGCAACGGCCTAAGGTAAGGTGTAGGGCTGGTGGTTGGTTTCCGTTCCAGGCTAGGGTTAGGGTTAGGGAACGGCAAGGCTTAGGGCACAGGTGAGGGTACGGAAACGTGGGAGGGTCGGCCTACGTGCTGACGCACGTGTCAGTGCCAGCGTACGGGCCAGGAGTAGGCAACGGCGTAGGATAAAGTGTAGGGCTGGTGGTGGATTTGCGTTCGTGGCTAGGGTTAGGGTTAGGGAACGGCAAGGCTTAGGGCACAGGTGAGGGTACGGAAACGTGGGAGGGTCAGGCTACGTGCTGACGCACAGGTCAGTGCCAGCGTACAGGTCAGGAGTAGGGTACGGCGTAAGGTAACGTGTAGGGCTGGTGGTGGGTTTCTATTCCGGGCTAGGGTTAGGGTTAGGGAACGGCAAGGCTTAGGGCACAGGTGAGGGTACGGAAACGTGGGAGGTTCAGGCTACGTGCTGACGCACGGGTCAGTGCCAGCGTACGGGTCAGGAGTAGGGTATGGCGTAAGGTAAGGTGTAGGGCTGGTGGTGGGTTTCTATTCCGGGCTAGGGTTAGGGTTAGGGAACGGCAAGGCTTAGGGCACAGGTGAGGGTACGGAAACGTGGGAGGGTCGGGCTACGTGCTGACGCACGGGTCAGTGCCAGCGTACGGGCCAGGAGTAGGCAACGGCGTAGGATAAAGTGTAGGGCTGGTGGTGGATTTGCGTTCCGGGCTAGGGTTAGGGTTAGGGAACGGCAAGGCTTAGGGCACAGGTGAGGGTACGGAAACGTGGGAGGGTCAGGCTACGTGCTGACGCACGGTTCAGTGCCAGCGTACGGGCCAGGAATAGGGTACGGCATAAGGTAAGGTGTCAGGCTGGTGGTGGGTTTCCGTTCCGGGCTAGGGTTAGGGTTAGGGAACGGCAAGGCTTAGGGCACAGGTGAGGTTACGGAAACGTGGGAGGGTCAGGCTACGTGCTGACGCACGGGTTAGTGCCAGCGTACGGGCCAGGAGTAGGCAACGGCGTAAGGTAAGGTGTAGGGCTGGTGGTTGGTTTCCGTTCCAGGCTAGGGTTAGGGTTAGGGAACGGCAAGGCTTAGGGCACAGGTGAGGGTACGGAAACGTGGGAAGGTCGGGCTACGTGCTGACGCACGTGTCAGTGCCAGCGTACGGGCCAGGAGTAGGCAACGGCGTAGGATAAAGTGTAGGGCTGGTGGTGGATTTGCGTTCGGGGCTAGGGTTAGGGTTAGGGAACGGCAAGGCTTAGGGCACAGGTGAGGGTACGGAAACGTGGGAGGGTCAGGCTACGTGCTGACGCACAGGTCAGTGCCAGCGTACAGGTCAGGAGTAGGGTACGGCGTAAGGTAACGTGTAGGGCTGGTGGTGGGTTTCTATTCCGGGCTAGGGTTAGGGTTAGGGAACGGCAAGGCTTAGGGCACAGGTGAGGGTACGGAAACGTGGGAGGGTCGGGCTACGTGCTGACGCACGGGTCAGTGCCAGCGTACGGGTCAGGAGTAGGGTATGGCGTAAGGTAAGGTGTAGGGCTGGTGGTGGGTTTCTATTCCGGGCTAGGGTTAGGGTTAGGGAACGGCAAGGCTTAGGGCACAGGTGAGGGTACGGAAACGTGGGAGGTTCAGGCTACGTGCTGACGCACGGTTCAGTGCCAGCGTACGGGCCAGGAATAGGGTACGGCGTAAGGTAAAGTGTAGGGCTGGTGGTGGGTTTCCGTTCTGGCCTAGGGTTAGGGTTAGGGAACGGCAAGGCTTAGGGCACAGGTGAGGGTACGGAAACGTGGGAGGGTCAGGCTACGTGCTGACGCACGGGTCAGTGCCAACGTACGGGCCAGGAGTAGGGTACGGCGTAAGGTAAGGTGTAGGGCTTGTGGTTGATTTCCGTTCCAGGCTAGGGTTAGGGTTAGGGAACGGCAAGGCTTAGGGCAAAGGAGACGGTACGGAAACGTGGGCGGGTCGGGCTACGTGCTGACGCACGGGTCAGTGCCAGCGTACGGGCCAGGAGTAGGCAACGGCGTAGGATAAAGTGTAGGGCTGGTGGTGGATTTGCATTCGGGGCTAGGGTTAGGGTTAGGGAACGGCAAGGCTTAGGGCACAGGTGAGGGTACGGAAACGTGGGAGGGTCAGGCTACGTGCTGACGCACAGTTCAGTGCCAGCGTACGGGCCAGGAATAGGGTACGGCGTAAGGTAAGGTGTCAGGCTGGTGGTGGGTTTCCGTTCCGGGCTAGGGTTAGGGTTAGGGAACGACAAGGCTTAGGGCACAGGTGAAGTTACGGAAACGTGGGAGGCTCGGGCTACGTGCTGACGCACGGGTCAGTGCCAGCGTACGGGCCAGGAGTAGGCAACGGCGTAGGATAAAGTGTAGGGCTGGTGGTGGATTTGCGTTCTGGGCTAGGGTTAGGGTTAGGGAACGGCAAGGCTTAGGGCACAGGTGAGGGTACGGAAACGCGGGAGGGTAAGGCTGCGTGCTGATGCACGGTGCAGTGCCAGCGTACGGGCCAGGAGTAGGCAACGGCGTAAGGTAAGGTGTAGGGCTGGTGGTTGGTTTCCATTCAAGGCTAGGGTTAGGGTTAGGGAACGGCAAGGCTTAGGGCACAGGTGAGGGTACGGAAACGTGGGAGGGTCGGGCTACGTGCTGACGCACGGGTCAGTGCCAGCGTACGGGCCAGGAGTAGGCAACGGCGTAGGATAAAGTGTAGGGCTGGTGGTGGATTTGCGTTCCAGGCTAGGGTTAGGGTTAGGGAACGGCAAGGCTTAGAGCACAGGTGAGGGTACGGAAACGTGGGAGGGTCAGGCTACGTGCTGACGCACGGTTCAGTACCAGCGTACGGGCCAGGAATAGGGTACGGCGTAAGGTAAGGTGTAGGGCTGGTGCTGGGTTTCCGTTCCGGGCCAGGGTTAGGGTTAGGGAACGGCAAGGCTTAGGGCACAGGTGAGGGTACGGAAACGTGGGAGGGTCAGGCTACGTGCTGACGCACGGGTCAGTGCCAACGTACGGGCCAGGAGTAGGGTACGGCATAAGATAAGGTGTAGAGCTTGTGGTTGATTTCCGTTCCAGGCTAGGGTTAGGGTTAGGGAACGGCAAGGCTTAGGGCAAAGGAGAGGGTACGGAAACGTGGGAGGGTCGGGCCCCGTTCTGTCACACGGGTTAGTGCCAGCATACGGGCCAGGAGTAGGCAACGACGTAGGATAAAGTGTAGGGCTGGTGGTGGGTTTCCATTCCGGGCTAGAGTTAGGGTTAGGGAACGGCAAGGCTTAGGGCACAGGTGAGGGTACGGAAACGTGGGAGGGTCAGGCTACGTGCTGACGCACGGGTTAGTGCCAGCGTACGGGCCAGGAGTAGGCAACGGCGTAAGGTAAGGTGTAGGGCTGGTGGTTGGTTTCCGTTCCAGGCTAGGGTTAGGGTTAGGGAACGGCAAGGCTTAGGGCACAGGTGAGGGTACGGAAACGTGGGAGGGTCGGGCTACGTGCTGACGCACGTGTCAGTGCCAGCGTACGGGCCAGGAGTAGGCAACGGCGTAGGATAAAGTGTAGGGCTGGTGGTGGATTTGCGTTCGTGGCTAGGGTTAGGGTTAGGGAACGGCAAGGCTTAGGGCACAGGTGAGGGTACGGAAACGTGGGAGGGTCAGGCTACGTGCTGACGCACAGGTCAGTGCCAGCGTACAGGTCAGGAGTAGGGTACGGCGTAAGGTAACGTGTAGGGCTGGTGGTGGGTTTCTATTCCGGGCTAGGGTTAGGGTTAGGGAACGGCAAGGCTTAGGGCACAGGTGAGGGTACGGAAACGTGGGAGGTTCAGGCTACGTGCTGACGCACGGGTCAGTGCCAGCGTACGGGTCAGGAGTAGGGTATGGCGTAAGGTAAGGTGTAGGGCTGGTGGTGGGTTTCTATTCCGGGCTAGGGTTAGGGTTAGGGAACGGCAAGGCTTAGGGCACAGGTGAGGGTACGGAAACGTGGGAGGGTCGGGCTACGTGCTGACGCACGGGTCAGTGCCAGCGTACGGGCCAGGAGTAGGCAACGGCGTAGGATAAAGTGTAGGGCTGGTGGTGGATTTGCGTTCCGGGCTAGGGTTAGGGTTAGGGAACGGCAAGGCTTAGGGCACAGGTGAGGGTACGGAAACGTGGGAGGGTCAGGCTACGTGCTGACGCACGGTTCAGTGCCAGCGTACGGGCCAGGAATAGGGTACGGCATAAGGTAAGGTGTCAGGCTGGTGGTGGGTTTCCGTTCCGGGCTAGGGTTAGGGTTAGGGAACGGCAAGGCTTAGGGCACAGGTGAGGGTACGGAAACGTGGGAGGGTCAGGCTACGTGCTGACGCACGGTTCAGTGCCAGAGTACAGGCCAGGATAGGCAACGGCGTAGGGTAAGGTGTAGGGCTGGTGGTGGGTTTCCGTTCCGGGCTAGGGTTATGGTTAGGGAACGGCAAGGCTTAGGGCACAGGTGAGGGTACGGAAACGTGGGAGGGTCAGGCTACGTGCTGACGCACGGTTCAGTGCCAGCGTACGGGCCAGGAATAGGGTACGGCGTAAGGTAAGGTGTAGGGCTGGTGGTGGGTTTCTAATCCGGGCTAGGGTTAGGGTTAGGGAACGGCAAGTCTTAGGGCAAAGGAGAGGGTACGGAAACGTGGGAGGGTCAGGCTACGTGCTGACGCACGGTTCAGTGCCAGCGTACGGGCCAGGAATAGGGTACGGCGTAAGGTAAGGTGTACGGCTGGTGGTGGGTTTCCGTTCCGGGCTAGGGTTAGGGTTAGGGAACGGCAAGGCTTAGGGCAGAGGTGAAGTTTCAGAAACGTGGGACGGTCAGGCTACGTGCTGACGCACGTGTCAGTGCTAGCGTACGGGCCAGGGGTAGGCAACGGCGTAAGGTAAGATGTAGGGCTGGTGGTTGGTTTCCGTTCCAGGCTAGGGTTAGGGTAAGGGAACGGCAAGGCTTAGGGCACAGGTGAGGGTACCGAAACGTTGGAGGGTCAGGCTACATGCTGACGCACGATTCAGTGCCAGCGTATGGGCCAGGAATAAGTTACGGCGTAAGGTAAGGTGTAGGGCTGGTGGTGGGTTTCCGTTCGGGGCTAGGGTTAGGGTTAGGGAACGGCAAGGCTTAGGGCACAGGTGAGGGTACGGAAACGTGGGAGGGTCAGGCTACGTGCTGACGCACGGGTCAGTGCCAGCGTGCGGGTCAGTAGCAGCGTACGGCGTAAGGTATGGTGTAGGGCTGGTGGTGGGTTACTATTCCGAGCTAGGGTTAGGGTTAGGGAATGGCAAGTCTTAGGGCACAGGTGAGGGTACGGAAACGTGGGAGGGTCAGGCTATGTGCTGACGCACGGGTCAGTGCCAGCGTACGGGCCAGGAGTAGGCAACGGCGTAAGGTAAGGTGTAGGGCTGGTGGTTGGTTTCCGTTCCAGGCTAGGGTTAGGGTTAGGGAACGGCAAGGCTTAGGGCACAGGTGAGGGTACGGAAACGTGGGAGTGTCGGGCTACGTGCTGACGCACGGGTCAGTGCCAGCGTACGGGACAGCAGTAGGCAACGGCGTAGGATAAAGTGTAGGGCTGGTGGTGGAATTGCGTTCTGGGCTAGGGTTAGGGTTAGGGAACGGCAAGGCTTAGGGCACATGTCAGGGAATGGAAACGCGGGAGGGTAAGGCTACGTGCTGATGCACGGTTCAGTGCCAGAGTACAGGCCAGGAGTAGGCAACGGCGTACGGTAATGTGTAGGGCTGGTGGTGGGTTTCCGTTCCGGGCTAGGGTTAGGGTTAGGGAACGGCAAGGCTTAGGGCACAGGTGAGGGTATGGAAACGTGGGATGGTCAGGCTACGTGCTGACGCACGGGTCAGTGCCAGCGTACGGGTCAGGAGTAGGGTACGGCGTAATGTAAGGTGTAGGGCTGGTGGTGGGTTTCTATTCCGGGCTAGGGTTAGGGTTAGGGAACGGCAAGGCTTAGGGCACAGGTGAGGGTACGGAAACTTGGGAGGGTCAGGCTACATGTTGACGCAATGTTCAGTGCCAGCGTACGGGCCAGGAATAGGGTACGGCGTAAGGTAAGGTGTAGGGCTGGTGGTGGGTTTCTAATCCGGGCTAGGGTTAGGGTTAGGGAACGGCAAGTCTTAGGGCAAAGGAGACGGTACGGAAACGTGGGAGGGTCAGGCTACATGCTGACGCACGGTTCAGTGCCAGCGTACGGGCCAGGAATAGGGTACGGCGTAAGGTAAGGTGTACGGCTGGTGGTGGGTTTCCGTTCCGGGCTAGGGTTAGGGTTAGGGAACAGCAAGGCTTAGGGCACAGGTGAGGTTACAGAAACGTGGGACGGTCAGGCTACGTGCTGACGCATGTGTCAATGCCAGCATACGGGCGAGGAGTAGGCAACGGCGTAAGGTAAGGTGTACGGCTGGTGGTTGGTTTCCGTTCCAGGCTAAGGTTAGGGTTAGGGAACGGCAAGGCTTAGGGCACAGGTGATGGTACGGAAACGCGGGAGGGTAAGGCTACAGGCTGATGCACGGGTCAGTACCAGAGTACAGGCCAGTAGTAGGCAACGGCGTAGGGTAAGGTTTTGCGCTGGTGGTGGGATTCCATTCCGGGCTAGGGTTAGGGTTAGGGAACCGCAGGGCTTAGCGCACAGGTGAGGGTACGGAGACGAGGGAGGGTCAGGCTACGTGCTGACGCACGGGTCAATGCCAGCGTACGGGCCAGGAGTAGGCAACGGCGTAAGGTAAGGTGTAGGGCTGGTGGTTGGTTTCTGTTCCAGGCTAGGGTTAGGGTTAGGGAACGGCAAGGCTTAGGGCACAGGTGAGGGTACGGAAACGTTGGAGGGTAGGGCTACGTGCTGATGCACGGGTCAGTGCCAGCGTACGGGCCAGGAGTAGGCAACGGCGTAGGATAAAGTGTAGGGCTGGTGGTGGATTTGCGTTCCGGGCTAGGGTTAGGGTTAGGGAATGGAAAGGCTTAGGGCACAGGTGAGGGTACGGAAACGTGGGACGGTCAGGCTACGTGCTGACGCACGTGTCAGTGCCAGCGTACGGGCCAGGGGTAGTCAACGGCGTAAGGTAAGATGTAGGGCTGGTGGTTGGTTTCCGTTCCAGGCTAGGTTTAGGGTAAGGGAACGGCAAGGCTTAGGGCACAGGTGAGGGTACCGAAACGTGGGAGGGTCAGGCTACATGCTGACGCACGGTTCAGTGCCAGCGTATGGGCCAGGAATAAGTTACGGCGTAAGGTAAGGTGTAGGGCTGGTGGTGGGTTTCCATTCGGGGCTAGGGTTAGGGTTAGGGAACGGCAAGGCTTAGGGCACAGGTGAGGGTACGGAAACGTGGGAGGGTCAGGCTACGTGCTGACGCACGGGTCAGTGCCAGCATGCGGGTCAGTAGCAGCGTACGGCGTAAGGTATGGTGTAGGGCTGGAGGTGGGTTACTATTCCGGGCTAGGGTTAGGGTTAGGGAATGGCAAGGCTTAGGGCACAGGTGAGGGTACGGAAACGTGGGAGGGTCAGGCTACGTGCTGACGCACGGGTCAGTGCCAGCGTACGGGCCAGGAGTAGGCAACGGCGTAAGGTAAGGTGTAGGGCTGGTGGTTGGTTTCCGTTCCAGGCTAGGGTTAGGGTTAGGGAACGGCAAGGCTTAGGGCACAGGTGAGGGTACGGAAACGTGGGAGGGTCGGGCTACGTGCTGACGCACGGGTCAGTGCCAGCGTACGGGCCAGGAGTAGGGTACGGCGTAAGGTAAGGTGTAGGGCTGGAGGTGGGTTTCTAATCCGGGCTAGGGTTAGGGTTAGGGAACGGCAAGTCTTAGGGCAAAGGAGACGGTACGGAAACGTGGGAGGGTCAGGCTACATGCTGACGCACGGTTCAGTGCCAGCGTACGGGCCAGGAATAGGGTACGGCGTAAGGTAAGGTTTACGGCTGGTGGTGGGTTTCCGTTCCGGGCTAGGGTTAGGGTTAGGTAACGGCAAGGCTTAGGGCACAGGTGAGGTTACAGAAACGTGGGACGGTCAGGCTACGTGCTGACGCATGTGTCAATGCCAGCATATGGGCGAGGAGTAGGCAACGGCGTAAGGTAAGGTGTACGGCTGGTGGTTGGTTTCCGTTCCAGGCTAAGGTTAGGGTTAGGGAACGGCAAGGCTTAGGGCACAGGTGATGGTACGGAAACGTGGGAGGGTCAGGCTACGTGCTGACGCACGGTTCAGTGCCAGCATACGGGCCAGGAATAGGGAACGGCGTAAGGTAAGGTGTAGGGCTGGTGGTGGGTTTCCGTTCCGGGCTAGGGTTAGGGTTAGGGAACGGCAAGGCTTAGGGCACAGGTCAGGGTACGGAAACGCGGGAGGGTAAGGCTACGTGCTGATGCACGGGTCAGTACCAGAGTACAGGCCAGTAGTAGGCAACGGCGTAGGGTAAGGTTTTGGGCTGGTGGTGGGATTCCATTCCGGGCTAGGGTTAGGGTTAGGGAACCGCAGGGCTTAGCGCACAGGTGAGGGTACGGAGACGAGGGAGGGTCAGGCTACGTGCTGACGCACGGGTCAATGCCAGCGTACGGGCCAGGAGTAGGCAACGGCGTAGGATAAAGTGTAGGGCTGGTGGTGGATTTGCGTTCCGGGCTAGGGTTAGGGTTAGGGAACGGCAGGGCTTAGGGCTCAGGTGAGGGAACGGAAACGTGGGAGGGTCAGGCTACGTGCTGACGCACGGTTCAGTGCCAGCGTACGGGCCAGGAATAGGGAACGGCGTAAGTTAAGGTGTAGGGCTGGTGGTGGGTTTCCGTTCCGGGCTAGGGTTAGGGTTAGGGCACGGCAAGGCTTAGGTTACAGGTCAGGGTACGGAAACGCGGGAGGGTATGGCTACGTGCTGATGCGCAGGTCAGTGCCAGAGTACACGCCAGAAGTAGGCAACGGCGTAGGGTAAGGTTTTGGGCTGGTGGTGGGTTTCAATTCCGGGCTAGTGTTAGGGTTAGGGAACCGCAAGACTTAGGGCACAGGTGAGCGTACGGAGACGTGGGTGGGTCAGGCTACGTGCTGACGCACGGGTCAATGCCAGCGTACGGGCCAGGAGTAGGCAACGGCGTAAGGTATGGTGTAGGGCTGGTGGTTGGTTTCCGTTCCAGGCTAGGGTTAGGGTAAGGGAACGGCAAGGCTTAGGGCACAGGTGAGGGTACGGAAACGTGGGAGGGTCGGGCTACGTGCTGACGCACGGGTCAGTGCCAGCGTACGGGCCAGGAGTAGGCAACGGCGTAGGATAAAGTGTAGGGCTGGTGGTGGATTTGCGTTCCGGGCTAGGGTTAGGGTTAGGGAACGGTAAGGCTTAGGGCACAGGTGTGGGAACGAAAACGTGGGAGGGTCAGGCTACGTGCTGACGCACGGTTCAGTGCCAGCGTACGGGCCAGGAATAGGAAACGGCATAAGTTAGGGTGTAGGGCTGGTGGAGGGTTTCCGTTCCGGGCTAGGGTTAGGGTTAGGGAACGGCAAGGCTTAGGGCACAGTTGAGGGTATGGAAACGTGGGAGGGTCAGGCTACGTGCTGACGCATGGGTCAGTGCCAGCGTACGGGTCAGCAGTAGGGTACGGCGTAATGTAAGGTGTAGGGCTGGTGGTGGGTTTCTATTCCGGGCTAGGTTTAGGGTTAGGGAACGGCAAGGCTTAGGGCACAGGTGAGGGTACGGAAAATTGGGAGGGTCAGGCTACATGCTGACGCACTGTTCAGTGCCAGCGTACGGGCCAGGAATAGGGTACGGCGTAAGGTAAGGTGTAGGGCTGGTGGTGGGTTTCTAATCCGGGCTAGGGTTAGGGTTAGGGAACGGCAAGTCTTAGGGCAAAGGAGAGGGTACGGAAACGTGGGAGGGTCAGGCTACGTGCTGACGCACGGTTCAGTGCCAGCGTACGGGCCAGGAATAGGGTACGGCGTAAGGTAAGGTGTACGGCTGGTGGTGGGTTTCCGTTCCGGGCTAGGGTTAGGGTTAGGGAACGGCAAGGCTTAGGGCACAGGTGAGGTTACAGAAACGTGGGACTGTCAGGCTACGTGCTGACGCACGTGTCAGTGCCAGCGTACGGGCCAGGTGTAGGCAACGGCGTAAGTTAAGATGTAGGGCTGGTGGTTGGTTTCCGTTCCAGGCTAGGGTTAGGGTAAGGGAACGGCATGGCTTAGGGCACAGGTGAGGGTACCGAAACGTGGGAGGGTCAGGCTACATGCTGACGCACGGTTCAGTGCCAGCGTACGGGCCAGGAATAAGTTACGGCATAAGGTAAGGTGTAGGGCTGGTGGTGGGTTTCCGTTCGGGGCTAGGGTTAGGGTTAGGGAACGGCAAGGCTTAGGGCACAGGTGAGGGTACGGAAACGTGGGAGGGTCAGGCTACGTGCTGACGCACGGGTCAGTGCCAGCGTGCGGGTCAGTAGCAGCGTACGGCGTAAGGTATGGTGTAGGGTTGGTGGTGGGTTACTATTCCGGGCTAGGGTTAGGGTTAGGGAATGGCAAGGCTTAGGGCACAGGTGAGGGTACGGAAACCTTGGATGCTCAGACTACGTGCAGACACATGGTTCAGTGCCAGCGTACGTGTCAGGAGTAGGGTACGGCGTAAGGTAAGGTGTAGGGCTGGTGGTGGGATTCTATTCCGGGCTAGGGTTAGGGTTAGGGAAAGGCAAGGCTTAGGGCACAGGTGAGGTTACGGAAACGTGGGAGGGTCAGGCTACATGCAAACGAACGGTTCAGTGCCTGCGTACGGGCCAGGAATAGGTTACGGCGTAAGGTAAGGTGTAGGGCTGGTGGTGGGTTTCCGTTCCGGGCTAGGGTTATGGTTAGGGAACGGCAAGGCTTAGGGCACAGGTGAGGGAACTGAAACGTGGGAGGGTCAGGCTACGTGCTGACGCATGGGTCAGTGCCAGCATACGGGCCAGGAGTAGGGTACGGCGTAAGGTAAAGTGATGGCTTGTGGTTGATTTCCTTTCCAGGCTAGGTTTAGGGTTAGGGAACGACAAGCCTTAGGGCACAGGAGAGGGTACGGTAACGTGGGAGGGACGGGCTACGTGCTGACGCACGGGTCAGTGCCAGCGTACGGGCCAGGAGTAGGCAACGGCATAGGATACAGTGTAGGGCTGTTGGTGGATTTGCGTTCCGGGCTAGGGTTAGGGTTAGGGAACGGCAAGGCTTAGGGCACAGGTGAGGGTACGGAAACGTGGGAGGGTCGGGCTACGTGCTGACGCACGGGTCAGTGCCAGCGTACGGGTCAGTAGCAGCGTACGGCGTAAGGTATGGTGTAGGGCTGGTGGTGGGTTACTATTCCGGTCTAGGGTTAGGGTTAGGGAATGGCAAGGCTTAGGGCACAGGTGAGGGTACGGAAACGTGGGAGGGTCAGGCTACGTGCTGACGCACGTGTCAGTGCCAGCGTACGGGCCAGGAGTAGGCAACGGCGTAAGGTAAGGTGTAGGGCTGGTGGTTGGTTTCCGTTCCAGGCTAGGGTTAGGGTTAGGGAACGGCAAGGCTTAGGGCACAGGTGAGGGTACGGAAACGTGGGAGGGTCGGGCTACGTGCTGACGCACGGGTCAGTGCCAGCGTACGGGCCAGGAGTAGGCAACGGCGTACGATAAAGTGTAGGGATGGTGGTGGATTTGCGTTCTGGGCTAGGGTTAGGGTTAGGGAACGGCAAGACTTAGGGCACAGGTCAGGGTACAGAAACGCGGGATTGTAAGGCTACGTGCTGATGCACGGTTCAGTGCCAGAGTACAGGCCAGGAGTAGGCAACGGCGTAGGGTAAGGTGTAGGGCTGGTGGTGGGTTTCCGTTCCGGGCTAGGGTTAGGGTTAGGGAACGTCAAGGCTTAGGGCACACTTGAGTGTACGTAAACGTGGGAGGGTCAGGCTACGTGCTGACGCACGGGTCAATGCCAGCGTACGGGCGAGGAGTAGGCAACGGCGTAAGGTAAGGTTTAGGGCTGGTGGTGGGTTTCCGTTCCGGACTGGGGTTAGGGTTAGGGAACGGCAAGGCTTAGGGCACAGGTCAGAGTACGGAAACGCGTGAGGGTAAGGCTACGTGCTGATGCACGGTTCAGTGCCAGAGTACAGGCCAGGATTAGGCAACAGCGTAGGGTAAGGTGTAGGGCTGGTGGTGGGTTTCCGTTCAGGGCTAGGTTTAGGGTTAGGGAACGGCAAGGCTTAGGGCACAGGTGAGGTATGTAAACGTGGGAGGGTCAGGCTACGTGCTGACGCACGGGTCAATGCCAGCGTACGGGCGAGGAGTAGGCAACGACGTAAGGTGAGGTGTACGGCTGGTGGTTGGTTTCCGTTCCAGGCTAGGGTTAGGGTTAGGGAATGGCACGGCTTAGGGCACAGGTGAGGGTACGGAAACGTAGGAGGGTCAGGCTACGTGCTGACGCACGGTTCAGTGCCAGCGTACGGGCCAGGAATAGGGTACGGCGTAAGGTAAGGTGTAGGGCTGTTGGTGGGTTTCTAATCCGGGCTAGGGTTAGGGTTAGGGAACGGCAAGTCTTAGGGCAAAGGAGAGGGTACGGAAAGGTGGGAGGGTCAGGCTACGTGCTGACGCACGGTTCAGTGCCAGCGTACGGGCCAGGAATAGGGTACGGCGTAAGGTAAGGTGTATGGCTGGTGGTGGGTTTCCGTTCCGGGCTAGGGTTAGGGTTAGGGAACGGCAAGGCTTAGGGCACAGGTGAGGTTACAGAAACGTGGGACGGTCAGGCTACGTGCTGACGCACGTGTCAGTGCCAGCGTACGGGCCAGGGGTAGGCATCGGCGTAAGGTAAGATGTAGGGCTGGTGGTTGGTTTCCGTTCCAGGCTAGGGTTAGGGTAAGGGAACGGCAAGGCTTAGGGCACAGGTGAGGGTACCGAAACGTGGGAGGGTCAGGCTACATGCTGACGCACGGTTCAGTGCCTGCGTATGGGCCAGGAATAAGTTACGGCGTAAGGTAAGGTGTAGGGCTGGTGGTGGGTTTCCGTTTGGGCCTAGGGTTAGGGTTAGGGAACGGCAAGGCTTAGGGCACAGGTGAGGGTACGGAAACGTGGGAGGGTCCGGCTACGTGCTGACGCACGGGTCAGTGCCAGCGTACGGGTCAGTATCAGCGTACGGCGTAAGGTATGGTGTAGGGCTGGTGGTGGGTTCCTATTCCGGGCTAGGGTTAGGGTTAGGGAATGGCAAGGCTTAGGGCACAGGTGAGGGTACGGAAACGTGGGAGGGTCAGGCTATGTGCTGACGCACGGGTCAGTGCCAGCGTACGGGCCAGGAGTAGGCAACGGCGTAAGGTAAGGTGTAGGGCTGGTGGTTGGTTTCCGTTCCAGGCTAGGGTTAGGGTTAGGGAACGGCAAGGCTTAGGGCAGAGGTGAGGGTACGGAAACGTGGGAGGGTCGGGCTACGTACCGACGCACGGGTCAGTGCCAGCGTACGGGCCAGGAGTAGGCAACGGCGTAGGATAAAGTGTAGGGCTGTTGGTGGATTTGCGTTCTGGGCTAGGGTTAGGGTTAGGGAACGGCAAGGCTTAGGGCACAGGTCAGGGTACGGAAACGCGGGAGGCTAAGGCTACGTGCTGATGCACGGTTCAGTGCCAGAGTACAGGCCAGGAGTAGGCAACGGCGTAGGGTAAGGTGTAGGGCTGGTGGTGGCTTTCCGTTCTGAGCTAGGGTTAGGGTTAGGGAACGGCAAGGCTTAGGGCACAGGTGAGGGTACGTAAACGTGGGAGGGTCAGACTACGTGCTGACGCACTTGTCAATGCCAGCGTACGGGCGAGGAGTAGGCAACGGCGTAAGGTAATGTTTAGGGCTGGTGGTGGGTTTCCGTTCCGGACTAGGGTTAGGGTTTGGGAACGTCACGGCTTAGGGCACAGGTCAGGGTATGGAAACGCGGGAGGGTAAGGCTACGTGCTGATGCACGGTTCAGTGCCAGAGTACAGGCCAGGAATAGGCAACGGCGTAGGGAAAGGTGTAGGGCTGGTGGTGGGTTTCCGTTCCGGGCTAGGGTTAGGGTTAGGTAACGCAAGGCTTAGGGCACAGGTGAGGGTACGTAAACGTGGGAGGGTCAGGCTACGTGCTGACGCATGGGTCAATGCCAGCGTACGGGCGAGGAGTAGGCAACGACGTAAGGTAAGGTGTACGGCTGGTGGTTGGTTTCCGTTCCAGGCTAGGGTTAGGGTTAGGGAACGGCAAGTCTTAGGGCAAAGGAGAGGATACGGAAACGTGGGAGGGTCAGGCTACGTGCTGACGCACGGTTCAGTGCCTGCGTACGGGACAGGAATAGGGTACGGCGTAAGGTAAGGTGTACGGTTGGTGGTGGGTTTCCGTTCTGTTCTAGGGTTAGGGTTAGGGAACAGCAAGGCTTAGGGCACAGGTGAGGTTACAGAAACGTGGGACGGTCAAACTACGTGCTGACGCACGTGTCAGTGCCAGCGTACGGGCCAGGGGTAGGCAACGGCGTAAGGTAAGATGTAGGGCTCTTGGTTGGTTTCCGTTCCAGGGTAGGGTTAGGGTAAGGGAACGGCAAGGCTTAGGGCACAGGTGAGAGTACCGAAACGTGGGAGGGTCAGGCTACATGCTGACGCATGTTTTAGTGCCAGCGTATGGGCCAGGAATAAGTTACGGCTTAAGGTAAGGTCTAGGGCTGGTGGTGGGTTTCCGTTAGGGGCTAGGGTTAGGGTTAGGGAACGGCAAGGCTTAGGGCACAGGTGAGGGTACGGAAAGGTGGGAGGGTCAGGCTACGTGCTGACGCACGGGTCAGTGCCAGCGTACGGGTCAGTAGCAGCGTACGGCGTAAGGTATGGTGTAGGGCTGGTGGTGGGTTACTATTCTGGGCTAGGGTTAGGGTTAGGGAATGGCAAGGCTTAGGGCACAGGTGAGGGTACGGAAACGTGGGAGGGTCGGGCTACGTGCTGACGCACGGGTCAGTGCCAGCGTACGGGCCAGGAGTAGGCAACGGCGTAGGATAAAGTGTAAGGCTGGTGGTGGATTTGCGTTCTGGTCTAGGGTTAGGGTTAGGGAACGGCAAGGCTTAGGGCACAGGTCAGGGTACAGAAACGCGGGAAGGTAAGGCTACGTGCTGATGCACGGTTAAGTGCCAGAGTACAGGCCAGGAATAGGCAACGGCGTAGGGTAAGGTGTAGGGCTGGTGGTTGGTTTCCGTTCCAGGCTAGGGTTAGTGTTAGGGAACGGCAAGGCTTAGGGCACAGGTGAGGGTACGGAAACGTGGGAGGGTCGGGCTACGTGCTGACGGACTGGTCAGTGCCAGCGTACGGGCCAGGAGTAGGCAACGGCGTAGGATAAAGTGTAGGGCTGGTGGTGGATTTGCGTTCTGGGCTAGGGTTAGGGTTAGGGAACGGCAAGGCTTAGGGCACAGGTCAGGGTACGGAAACGCGGGAGGGTAAGGCTACGTGCAGATGCTCGGTTAAGTGCCAGAGTACAGGCCAGGAATAGGCAACGGCGTAGGGTAAGGTGTAGGGCTGGTGGTTGGTTTCCGTTCCAGGCTAGGGTTAGTGTTAGGGAACGGCAAGGCTTAGGGCAGAGGTGAGGGTACGGAAACGTGGGAGGGTCGGGCTACG
Source organism: Mesoplodon bidens (assembly GCF_964165515.1). Taxonomy (NCBI): domain Eukaryota; kingdom Metazoa; phylum Chordata; class Mammalia; order Artiodactyla; family Ziphiidae; genus Mesoplodon; species Mesoplodon bidens. The sequence goes on along the minus strand of NW_027671966.1, from coordinate 612,431 downwards.
TGCTGACGGACTGGTCAGTGCCAGCGTACGGGCCAGGAGTAGGCAACGGCGTAGGATAAAGTGTAGGGCTGGTGGTGGATTTGCGTTCCTGGCTAGGGTTAGGGTTAGGGAACGGCAAGGCTTAGGGCACAGGTGAGGGAACGGAAACGTGGGAGGGTCAGGCTACGTGCTGACACACGGTTCAGTGCCAGCGTACGGGCCAGGAATAGGGAACGGCGTAAGTTAAGGTGTAGGGCTGGTGGTGGGTTTCCGTTCCGGGCTAGGGTTAGGGTTAGGGAACGTCAAGGCTTAGGGCACAGGTGAGGGTACGGAAACGTTGGAGGCTCAGACTACGTGCTGACGCATGGTTCAGTGCCAGCGTACGGGTCAGGAGTAGGATACGGCGTAAGGTAAGGTGTAGGGCTGGTGGTGGGTTTCTATTCCGGGCTAGGGTTAGGGTTAGGGAAAGGCAAGGCTTAGGGCACAGGTGAGGATACGGAAACGTGGGAGGGTCAGGCTACATGCTGACGCACGGTTCATTGCCAGCGTACGGGCCAGGAATAGGTTACGGCGTAAGGTAAGGTGTAGGGCTGGTGGTGGGTTTCCGTTCCGGGCTAGGGTTATGGTTAGGGAACGGCAAGGCTTAGGGCACAAGTGAGGGTACTGAAACGTGGGAGGGTCAGGCTACGTGCTGACGCATGGGTCAGTGCCAGTGTACGGGCCAGGAGTAGGGTATGGCGTAAGGTAAAGTGTAGCGCTTGTGGTTGATTTCCTTTCCAGGCTAGGTTTAGGGTTAGGGAACGGCAAGGCTTAGGGCACAGGTGAGGGTACGGAAACGTGAGAGGGACGGGCTACGTGCTGACCCACGGGTCAGTGCCAGCGTACGGAACAGGAGTAGGCAACGGCATAGGATACAGTGTAGGGCTGGTGGTGGATTTGCGTTCAGGGCTAGGGTTAGGGTTAGGGAACGGCAAGGCTTAGGGCACAGGTGAGGGTATGGAAACGTGGGAGGGTCAGGCTACGTGCTGACGCAAGGGTCAGTGCCAGCGTACGGGCCAGGAGTAGGCAACGGTGTAAGGTAAGGTGTAGGCCTGGAGGTTGGTTTCCGTTCCGGGCTAGGGTTAGCGTTAGGGAACGGCAAGGCTTAGGGCACAGGTGAGGGTACGGAAACGTGGGAGGGTCGGGTTACGTGCTGACGCACGGGTCAGTGCCAGCGTACGGTTCAGGATTAGGGTACGGCGTAATGTAAGGTGTAGGGCTGGTGGTGGGTTTCTATTCCGGGCTAGGGTTAGGGTTAGGGAACGGCTAGGCTTAGGGCACAGGTGAGGGTACAGAAACTTGGGTGGGTCAGGCTACATGCTGACGCAATGTTCAGTGCCAGCGTACGGGCCAGGAATAGGGTACGGCGTACGGTAAGGTGTAGGGCTGGTGGTGGGTTTCTAATCCGGGCTAGGGTTAGGGTTATGGAACGGCAAGTCTTAGGGCAAAGGAGAGGGTACGGAAACGTGGGAGGGTCAGGCTACATGCTGACGCACGGTTCAGTGCCAGCGTACGGGCCAGGAATAGGGTACGGCGTAAGGTAAGGTGTACGGCTGGTGGTGGGTTTCCGTTCTGGGCTAGGGTTAGGGTTAGGGAACGGCAAGGCTTAGGGCACAGGTGAGGTTACAGAAACGTGGGACGGTCAGGCTACGTGCTGACGCATGTGTCAATGCCAGCATACGGGCGAGGAGTAGGCAACGGCGTAAGGTAAGGTGTACGGCTGGTGGTTGGTTTCCGTTCCGGGCTAGGGTTAGGGTTAGGGAACGGCAAATTTTAGGGCAAAGGAGAGGGTACGGAAACGTGGGAGGGTCAGGCTACGTGCTGACGCACGGTTTTTTGCCAGCGTACGGGCCAGGAATAGGGTACGGCGTAAGGTAAGGTGTACGGCTGGTGGTGGGTTTCCGTTCCGGGCTAGGGTTAGGGTTAGGGAACGACAAGGCTTAGGGCACAGGTGAAGTTACCGAAACGTGTGACGGTCAGGCTACGTGCTGACGCACGTGTCAGTGCCAGCGTACGGGCCAGGGGTAGGCAACGGCGTAAGGTAAGATGTAGGGCTGGTGGTTGGTTTCCGTTCCAGGCTAGGGTTAGGGTAAGGGAACGGCAAGGCTTACGGCACAGGTGAGGGTACCGAAACGTGGGAGGGTCAGGCTACATGCTGACGCACGTTTCAGTGCCAGCGTATGGGCCAGGAATAAGTTACGGCGTAAGGTAAGGTGTAGGGCTGGTGGTGGGTTTCCGTTCGGGGCTAGGGTTAGGGTTAGGGAACGGCAAGGCTTAGGGCACAGGTGAGGGTACGGAAACGTGGGAGGGTCAGGCTACGTGCTGACGCACGGGTCAGTGCCAGCGTGAGGGTCAGTAGCAGCGTACGGCGTAAGGTATGGTGTAGGGTTGGTGGTGGGTTACTATTCCGGGCTAGGGTTAGGGTTAGGGAATGGCAAGGCTTAGGGCACAGGTGAGGGTACGGAAACGTTGGAGGCTCAGACTACGTGCAGACGCATGGTTCAGTGCCAGCGTACGGGTCAGGAGTAGGATACGGCGTAAGGAAAGGTGTAGGGCTGGTGGTGGGATTCTATTCCGGGCTAGGGTTAGGGTTAGGGAAAGGCAAGGCTTAGGGCACAGGTGAGGTTACGGAAACGTGGGAGGGTCAGGCTACATGCAGACGAACGGTTCAGTGCCTGCGTACGGGCCAGGAATAGGTTACGGCGTAAGGTAAGGTGTAGGGCTGGTGGTGGGTTTCCATTCGGGGCTAGGGTTAGGGTTAGGGAACGGCAAGGCTTAGGGCACAGGTGAGTGTACGGAAACGTGGGAGGGTCAGGCTACGTGCTGACGCACGGGTCAGTGCCAGCGTACGGGTCAGTAGCAGCGTACGGCGTAAGGTATGGTGTAGGGCTGGTGGTGGGTTTCCGTTCCGGGCTAGGGTTAGGGTTAGGGAACGGCAAGGCTTAGGGCACAGGTCAGGGTACGGAAACGCGGGAGGCTATGGCTACGTGCTGATGCACGGTTCAGTGCCAGAGTACAGGCCAGGAGTAGGCAACGGCGTAGGGTAAGGTGTAGGGCTGGTGGTGGCTTTCCGTTCCGGGCTAGGGTTAGGGTTAGGGAACGGCAAGTCTTAGGGCAAAGGAGAGGGTACGTAAACGTGGGAAGGTCAGACTACGTGCTGACGCACGGGTCAATGCCAGCGTATGGGCGAGGAGTAGGCAACGGCGTAAGGTAAGGTTTAGGGATGGTGGTGGGTTTCCGTTCCGGACTAGGGTTAGGGTTAGGGAACGTCAAGGCTTAGGGCACAGGTCAGGGTACGGAAACGCGGGAGGGTAAGGCTACGTGCTGATGCACGGTTCAGTGCCAGCGTACGGGCCAGGAATAGGGTACGGCGTAAGGTAAGGTGTAGCTCTGGTGGTGGGTTTCTAATCAGGGCTAGGGTTAGGGTTAGGGAACGGCAAGGCTTAGGGCAAAGGAGAGGATACGGAAACGTGGGAGGGTCAGGCTACGTGCTGACGCACGGTTCAGTGCCTGCGTACGGGCCAGGAATAGGGTACGGCGTAAGGTAAGGTGTACGGCTGGTGGTGGGTTTCCGTTCAGGTCTAGGGTTAGGGTTAGGGAACGGCAAGGCTTAGGGCACAGGTGAGGTTACAGAAACGTGGGACGGTCAGGCTACGTGCTGACGCACGTGTCAGTGCCAGCGTACGGGCCAGGGGTAGGCAACGGCGTAAGGTAAGATGTAGGGCTGGTGGTTGGTTTCCGTTCCAGGCTAGGGTTAGGGTAAGGGAACGGCAAGGCTTAGGGCACAGATGAGAGTACCGAAACGTGGGAGGGTGAGGCTACATGCTGACGCATGTTTCAGTGCCAGCGTATGGGCCAGGAATAAGTTACGGCGTAAGGTAAGTTGTAGGGCTGGTGGTGGGTTTCCGTTCGGGGCTAGGGTTAGGGTTAGGGAACGGCAAGGCTTAGGGCACAGGTGAGGGTACGGAAAGGTGGGAGGTTCAGGCTACGTGCTGACGCACGGGTCAGTGCCAGCGTACGGGTCAGTAGCAGCGTACGGCGTAAGGTATGGTGTAGGGCTGGTGGTGGGTTACTATTCTGGGCTAGGGTTAGGGTTAGGGAATGGCAAGGCTTAGGGCACAGGTGAGGGTACGGAAACGTGGGAGGGTCAGGCTACGTGCTGACGCACGGGTCAGTGCCAGCGTACGGGCCAGGAATAGGCAACGGCGTAAGGTAAGGTGTAGGGCTGGTGGTTGGTTTCCGTTCCTGGCTAGGGTTAGGGTTAGGGAACGGCAAGGCATAGGGCACAGGTGAGGGTACGGAAACGTGGGAGGGTCGGGCTACGTGCTGACGCACGGGTCAGTGCCAGCGTACGGGCCAGGAGTAGGCAACGGCGTAGGATAAAGTGTAAGGCTGGTGGTGGATTTGCGTTGTGGGCTAGGGTTAGGGTTAGGGAACGGCAAGACTTAGGGCACAGGTCAGGGTACGGAAACGCGGGAGGGTAAGGCTACGTGCAGATGCACGGTTAAGTGCCAGAGTACAGGCCAGGAATAGGCAACGGCGTAGGGTAAGGTGTAGGGCTGGTGGTTGGTTTCCGTTCCAGGCTAGGGTTAGTGTTAGGGAACGGCAAGGCTTAGGGCACAGGTGAGGGTACGTAAACGTGGGAGGGTCAGACTACGTGCTGACGCACGGGTCAATGCCAGCGTACGGGCGAGGAGTAGGCAACGGCGTAAGGTAATGTTTAGGGCTGGTGGTGGGTTTCCGTTCCGGACTAGGGTTAGGGTTTGGGAACGTCACGGCTTAGGGCACAGGTCAGGTTATGGAAACGCGGGAGGGTAAGGCTAAGTGCTGATGCACGGTTCAGTGCCAGAGTACAGGCCAGGAGTAGGCAACGGCGTAGGGTAAGGTGTAGGGCTGGTGGTGGGTTTCCGTTCCGGGCTAGGGTTAGGGTTAGGTAACGCAAGGCTTAGGGCACAGGTGAGGGTACGTAAACGTGGGAGGGTCAGGCTACGTGCTGACGCATGGGTCAATGCCAGCGTACGGGCGAGGAGTAGGCAACGACGTAAGGTAAGGTGTACGGCTGGTGGTTGGTTTCCGTTCCAGGCTAGGGTTAGGGTTAGGGAACGGCAAGTCTTAGGGCAAAGGAGAGGATACGGAAACGTGGGAGGGTCAGGCTACGTGCTGACGCACGGTTCAGTGCCTGCGTACGGGCCAGGAATAGGGTACGGCGTAAGGTAAGGTGTACGGTTGGTGGTGGGTTTCCGTTCTGTTCTAGGGTTAGGGTTAGGGAACGGCAAGGCTTAGGCCACAGGTGAGGTTACAGAAACGTGGGACGGTCAAACTACGTGCTGACGCACGTGTCAGTGCCAGCGTACGGGCCAGGGGTAGGCAACGGCGTAAGGTAAGATGTAGGGCTGTTGGTTGGTTTCCGTTCCAGGCTAGGGTTAGGGTAAGGGAACGGCAAGGCTTAGGGCACAGGTGAGAGTACCGAAACGTGGGAGGGTCAGGCTACATGCTGACGCATGTTTTAGTGCCAGCGTATGGGCCAGGAATAAGTTACGGCTTAAGGTAAGGTCTAGGGCTGGTGGTGGGTTTCCGTTCGGGGCTAGGGTTAGGGTTAGGGAACGGCAAGGCTTAGGGCACAGGTGAGGGTACGGAAAGGTGGGAGGGTCAGGCTACGTGCTGACGCACGGGTCAGTGCCAGCGTACGGGTCAGTAGCAGCGTACGGCGTAAGGTATGGTGTAGGGCTGGTGGTGGGTTACTATTCTGGGCTAGGGTTAGGGTTAGGGAATGGCAAGGCTTAGGGCACAGGTGAGGGTACGGAAACGTGGGAGGGTCGGGCTACGTGCTGACGCACGGGTCAGTGCCAGCGTACGGGCCAGGAGTAGGCAACGGCGTAGGATAAAGTGTAAGGCTGGTGGTGGATTTGCGTTCTGGTCTAGGGTTAGGGTTAGGGAACGGCAAGGCTTAGGGCACAGGTCAGGGTACAGAAACGCGGGAAGGTAAGGCTACGTGCTGATGCACGGTTAAGTGCCAGAGTACAGGCCAGGAATAGGCAACGGCGTAGGGTAAGGTGTAGGGCTGGTGGTTGGTTTCCGTTCCAGGCTAGGGTTAGTGTTAGGGAACGGCAAGGCTTAGGGCACAGGTGAGGGTACGGAAACGTGGGAGGGTCGGGCTACGTGCTGACGGACTGGTCAGTGCCAGCGTACGGGCCAGGAGTAGGCAACGGCGTAGGATAAAGTGTAGGGCTGGTGGTGGATTTGCGTTCCTGGCTAGGGTTAGGGTTAGGGAACGGCAAGGCTTAGGGCACAGGTGAGGGAACGGAAACGTGGGAGGGTCAGGCTACGTCCTGACACACGGTTCAGTGCCAGCGTACGGGCCAGGAATAGGGAACGGCGTAAGTTAAGGTGTAGGGCTGGTGGTGGGTTTCCGTTCCGGGCTAGGGTTAGGGTTAGGGAACGTCAAGGCTTAGGGCACAGGTGAGGGTACGGAAACGTTGGAGGCTCAGACTACGTGCTGACGCATGGTTCAGTGCCAGCGTACGGGTCAGGAGTAGGATACGGCGTAAGGTAAAGTGTAGGGCTGGTGGTGGGTTTCTATTCAGGGATAGGGTTAGGGTTAGGGAAAGGCAAGGCTTAGGGCACAGGTGAGGATACGGAAACGTGGGAGGGTCAGGCTACATGCTGACGCACGGTTCATTGCCAGCGTACGGGCCAGGAATAGGTTACGGCGTAAGGTAAGGTGTAGGGCTGATGGTGGGTTTCCGTTCCGGGCTAGGGTTATGGTTAGGGAACGGCAAGGCTTAGGGCAAAAGTGAGGGAACTGAAACGTGGGAGGGTCAGGCTACGTGCTGACGCATGCGTCAGTGCCAGCGTACGGGCCAGGAGTAGGGTACGGAGTAAGGTAAAGTGTAGCGCTTGTGGTTGATTTCCTTTCCAGGCTAGGTTTAGGGTTAGGGAGCGGCAAGGCTTAGGGCACAGGTGAGGGTACGGAAACGTGAGAGGGACGGGCTACGTGCTGACGCACGGGTCAGTGCCAGCGTACGGAACAGGAGTAGGCAACGGCATAGGATACAGTGTAGGGCTGGTGGTGGATTTGCGTTCAGGGCTAGGGTTAGGGTTAGGGAACGGCAAGGCTTAGGGCACAGGTGAGGGTATGGAAACGTGGGAGGGTCAGGCTACGTGCTGACGCACGGGTCAGTGCCAGCGTACGGGACAGGAGTAGGGTACGGCGTAATGTAAGGTGTAGGGCTGGTGGTGGGTTTCCGTTCCGGGCTAGGGTTAGGGTTAGGGAACGGCTAGGCGTAGGGCACAGGTGAGGGTACGGAAACTTGGGAGGCTCAGGCTACATGCTGACGCAATGTTCAGTGCCAGCGTACGGGCCAGGAATAGGGTACAGCGTAAGGTAAGGTGTAGGGATGGTGGTGGGTTTCTAATCCGGGCTAGGGTTAGGGTTAGGGAACGGCAAGTCTTAGGGCAAAGGAGAGGGTACGGAAACGTGGGAGGGTCAGGCTACATGCTGACGCACGGTTCAGTGCCAGCGTACGGGCCAGGAATAGGGTACGGCGTAAGGTAAGGTGTACGGCTGGTGGTGGGTTTCCGTTCCGGGCTAGGGTTAGGGTTAGGGAATGGCAAGGCTTAGGGCACAGGTGAGGTTACAGAAACGTGGGACGGTCAGTCTACGTGCTGACGCATGTGTCAATGCCAGCATACGGGCGAGGAGTAGGCAACGGCGTAAGGTAAGGTGTACGGCTGGTGGTTGGTTTCCGTTCCAGGCTAGGGTTAGGGTTAGGGAACGGCAAGGCTTCGGGCACAGGTGATGGTACGGAAACGTGGGAGGGTCAGGCTACGTGCTGACGCACGGTTCAGTGCCAGCGTACGGGCCAGGAATAGGGAACGGCGTAAGGTAAGGTGTAGGGCTGGTGGTGGGTTTCCTTTCCGGGCTAGGGTTATGGTTAGGGAACGGCAAGGCTTAGGGCACAGGTGAGGGAACTGAAACGTGGGAGGGTCAGGCTACGTGCTGACGCATGAGTCAGTGCCAGCATACGGGCCAGGAGTAGGGTACGGCGTAAGGTAAAGTGATGGCTTGTGGTTGATTTCCTTTCCAGGCTAGGTTTAGGGTTAGGGAACGGCAAGGCTTAGGGCACAGGAGAGGGTACGGTAACGTGGGAGGGACGGGCTACGTGCTGACGCACGGGTCAGTGCCAGCGTACGGGCCAGGAGTAGGCAACGGCATAGGATACAGTGTAGGGCTGTTGGTGGATTTGCGTTCCGGGCTAGGGTTAGGGTTAGGGAACGGCAAGGCTTAGGGCACAGGTGAGGGTACGGAAACGTGGGAGGGTCGGGCTACGTGCTGACGCACGGGTCAGTGCCAGCGTACGGGTCAGTAGCAGCGTACGGCGTAAGGTATGGTGTAGGGCTGGTGGTGGGTTACTATTCCGGGCTAGGGTTAGGGTTAGGGAATGGCAAGGCTTAGGGCACAGGTGAGGGTACGGAAACGTGGGAGGGTCAGGCTACGTGCTGACGCACGTGTCAGTGCCAGCGTACGGGCCAGGAGTAGGCAACGGCGTAAGGTAAGGTGTAGGGCTGGTGGTTGGTTTCCGTTCCAGGCTAGGGTTAGGGTTAGGGAACGGCAAGGCTTAGGGCACAGGTGAGGGTACGGAAACGTGGGAGGGTCGGGCTACGTGCTGACGCACGGGTCAGTGCCAGCGTACGGGCCAGGAGTAGGCAACGGCGTACGATAAAGTGTAGGGATGGTGGTGGATTTGCGTTCTGGGCTAGGGTTAGGGTTAGGGAACGGCAAGACTTAGGGCACAGGTCAGGGTACAGAAACGCGGGATTGTAAGGCTACGTGCTGATGCACGGTTCAGTGCCAGAGTACAGGCCAGGAGTAGGCAACGGCGTAGGGTAAGGTGTAGGGCTGGTGGTGGGTTTCCGTTCCGGGCTAGGGTTAGGGTTAGGGAACGGCAAGGCTTAGGGCACACTTGAGTGTACGTAAACGTGGGAGGGTCAGGCTACGTGCTGACGCACGGGTCAATGCCAGCGTACGGGCGAGGAGTAGGCAACGGCGTAAGGTAAGGTTTAGGGCTGGTGGTGGGTTTCCGTTCCGGACTGGGGTTAGGGTTAGGGAACGGCAAGGCTTAGGGCACAGGTCAGAGTACGGAAACGCGTGAGGGTAAGGCTACGTGCTGATGCACGGTTCAGTGCCAGAGTACAGGCCACGATTAGGCAACAGCGTAGGGTAAGGTGTAGGGCTGGTGGTGGGTTTCCGTTCAGGGCTAGGTTTAGGGTTAGGGAACGGCAAGGCTTAGGGCACAGGTGAGGTATGTAAACGTGGGAGGGTCAGGCTACGTGCTGACGCACGGGTCAATGCCAGCGTACGGGCGAGGAGTAGGCAACGACGTAAGGTGAGGTGTACGGCTGGTGGTTGGTTTCCGTTCCAGGCTAGGATTAGGGTTAGGGAATGGCACGGCTTAGGGCACAGGTGAGGGTACGGAAACGTAGGAGGGTCAGGCTACGTGCTGACGCACGGTTCAGTGCCAGCGTACGGGCCAGGAATAGGGTACGGCGTAAGGTAAGGTGTAGGGCTGTTGGTGGGTTTCTAATCCGGGCTAGGGTTAGGGTTAGGGAACGGCAAGTCTTAGGGCAAAGGAGAGGGTACGGAAAGGTGGGAGGGTCAGGCTACGTGCTGACGCACGGTTCAGTGCCAGCGTACGGGCCAGGAATAGGGTACGGCGTAAGGTAAGGTGTATGGCTGGTGGTGGGTTTCCGTTCCGGGCTAGGGTTAGGGTTAGGGAACGGCAAGGCTTAGGGCACAGGTGAGGTTACAGAAACGTGGGACGGTCAGGCTACGTGCTGACGCACGTGTCAGTGCCAGCGTACGGGCCAGGGGTAGGCATCGGCGTAAGGTAAGATATAGGGCTGGTGGTTGGTTTCCGTTCCAGGCTAGGGTTAGGGTAAGGGAACGGCAAGGCTTAGGGCACAGGTGAGGGTACCGAAACGTGGGAGGGTCAGGCTACATGCTGACGCACGGTTCAGTGCCTGCGTATGGGCCAGGAATAAGTTACGGCGTAAGGTAAGGTGTAGGGCTGGTGGTGGGTTTCCGTTTGGGCCTAGGGTTAGGGTTAGGGAACGGCAAGGCTTAGGGCACAGGTGAGGGTACGGAAACGTGGGAGGGTCCGGCTACGTGCTGACGCACGGGTCAGTGCCAGCGTACGGGTCAGTATCAGCGTACGGCGTAAGGTATGGTGTAGGGCTGGTGGTGGGTTACTATTCTGGGCTAGGGTTAGGGTTAGGGAATGGCAAGGCTTAGGGCACAGGTGAGGGTACGGAAACGTGGGAGGGTCAGGCTATGTGCTGACGCACGGGTCAGTGCCAGCGTACGGGCCAGGAGTAGGCAACGGCGTAAGGTAAGGTGTAGGGCTGGTGGTTGGTTTCCGTTCCAGGCTAGGGTTAGGGTTAGGGAACGGCAAGGCTTAGGGCAGAGGTGAGGGTACGGAAACGTGGGAGGGTCGGGCTACGTACTGACGCACGGGTCCGTGCCAGCGTACGGGCCAGGAGTAGGCAACGGCGTAGGATAAAGTGTAGGGCTGTTGGTGGATTTGCGTTCTGGGCTAGGGTTAGGGTTAGGGAACGGCAAGGCTTAGGGCACAGGTCAGGGTACGGAAACGCGGGAGGCTAAGGCTACGTGCTGATGCACGGTTCAGTGCCAGAGTACAGGCCAGGAGTAGGCAACGGCGTAGGGTAAGGTGTAGGGCTGGTGGTGGCTTTCCGTTCTGAGCTAGGGTTAGGGTTAGGGAACGGCAAGGCTTAGGGCACAGGTGAGGGTACGTAAACGTGGGAGGGTCAGACTACGTGCTGACGCACTTGTCAATGCCAGCGTACGGGCGAGGAGTAGGCAACGGCGTAAGGTAATGTTTAGGGCTGGTGGTGGGTTTCCGTTCCGGACTAGGGTTAGGGTTTGGGAACGTCACGGCTTAGGGCACAGGTCAGGGTATGGAAACGCGGGAGGGTAAGGCTACGTGCTGATGCACGGTTCAGTGCCAGAGTACAGGCCAGGAATAGGCAACGGCGTAGGGAAAGGTGTAGGGCTGGTGGTGGGTTTCCGTTCCGGGCTAGGGTTAGGGTTAGGTAACGCAAGGCTTAGGGCACAGGTGAGGGTACGTAAACGTGGGAGGGTCAGGCTACGTGCTGACGCATGGGTCAATGCCAGCGTACGGGCGAGGAGTAGGCAACGACGTAAGGTAAGGTGTACGGCTGGTGGTTGGTTTCCGTTCCAGGCTAGGGTTAGGGTTAGGGAACGGCAAGTCTTAGGGCAAAGGAGAGGATACGGAAACGTGGGAGGGTCAGGCTACGTGCTGACGCACGGTTCAGTGCCTGCGTACGGGCCAGGAATAGGGTACGGCGTAAGGTAAGGTGTACGGTTGGTGGTGGGTTTCCGTTCTGTTCTAGGGTTAGGGTTAGGGAACAGCAAGGCTTAGGGCACAGGTGAGGTTACAGAAACGTGGGACGGTCAAACTACGTGCTGACGCACGTGTCAGTGCCAGCGTACGGGCCAGGGGTAGGCAACGGCGTAAGGTAAGATGTAGGGCTGTTGGTTGGTTTCCGTTCCAGGCTAGGGTTAGGGTAAGGGAACGGCAAGGCTTAGGGCACAGGTGAGAGTACCGAAACGTGGGAGGGTCAGGCTACATGCTGACGCATGTTTTAGTGCCAGCGTATGGGCCAGGAATAAGTTACGGCTTAAGGTAAGGTCTAGGGCTGGTGGTGGGTTTCCGTTAGGGGCTAGGGTTAGGGTTAGGGAACGGCAAGGCTTAGGGCACAGGTGAGGGTACGGAAAGGTGGGAGGGTCAGGCTACGTGCTGACGCACGGGTCAGTGCCAGCGTACGGGTCAGTAGCAGCGTACGGCGTAAGGTATGGTGTAGGGCTGGTGGTGGGTTACTATTCTGGGCTAGGGTTAGGGTTAGGGAATGGCAAGGCTTAGGGCACAGGTGAGGGTACGGAAACGTGGGAGGGTCGGGCTACGTGCTGACGCACGGGTCAGTGCCAGCGTACGGGCCAGGAGTAGGCAACGGCGTAGGATAAAGTGTAAGGCTGGTGGTGGATTTGCGTTCTGGTCTAGGGTTAGGGTTAGGGAACGGCAAGGCTTAGGGCACAGGTCAGGGTACAGAAACGCGGGAAGGTAAGGCTACGTGCTGATGCACGGTTAAGTGCCAGAGTACAGGCCAGGAATAGGCAACGGCGTAGGGTAAGGTGTAGGGCTGGTGGTTGGTTTCCGTTCCAGGCTAGGGTTAGTGTTAGGGAACGGCAAGGCTTAGGGCACAGGTGAGGGTACGGAAACGTGGGAGGGTCGGGCTACGTGCTGACGGACTGGTCAGTGCCAGCGTACGGGCCAGGAGTAGGCAACGGCGTAGGATAAAGTGTAGGGCTGGTGGTGGATTTGCGTTCTGGGCTAGGGTTAGGGTTAGGGAACGGCAAGGCTTAGGGCACAGGTCAGGGTACGGAAACGCGGGAGGGTAAGGCTACGTGCAGATGCTCGGTTAAGTGCCAGAGTACAGGCCAGGAATAGGCAACGGCGTAGGGTAAGGTGTAGGGCTGGTGGTTGGTTTCCGTTCCAGGCTAGGGTTAGTGTTAGGGAACGGCAAGGCTTAGGGCAGAGGTGAGGGTACGGAAACGTGGGAGGGTCGGGCTACGTGCTGACGGACTGGTCAGTGCCAGCGTACGGGCCAGGAGTAGGCAACGGCGTAGGATAAAGTGTAGGGCTGGTGGTGGATTTGCGTTCCTGGCTAGGGTTAGGGTTAGGGAACGGCAAGGCTTAGGGCACAGGTGAGGGAACGGAAACGTGGGAGGGTCAGGCTACGTGCTGACACACGGTTCAGTGCCAGCGTACGGGCCAGGAATAGGGAACGGCGTAAGTTAAGGTGTAGGGCTGGTGGTGGGTTTCCGTTCCGGGCTAGGGTTAGGGTTAGGGAACGTCAAGGCTTAGGGCACAGGTGAGGGTACGGAAACGTTGGAGGCTCAGACTACGTGCTGACGCATGGTTCAGTGCCAGCGTACGGGTCAGGAGTAGGATACGGCGTAAGGTAAGGTGTAGGGCTGGTGGTGGGTTTCTATTCCGGGCTAGGGTTAGGGTTAGGGAAAGGCAAGGCTTAGGGCACAGGTGAGGATACGGAAACGTGGGAGGGTCAGGCTACATGCTGACGCACGGTTCATTGCCAGCGTACGGGCCAGGAATAGGTTACGGCGTAAGGTAAGGTGTAGGGCTGGTGGTGGGTTTCCGTTCCGGGCTAGGGTTATGGTTAGGGAACGGCAAGGCTTAGGGCACAAGTGAGGGTACTGAAACGTGGGAGGGTCAGGCTACGTGCTGACGCATGGGTCAGTGCCAGTGTACGGGCCAGGAGTAGGGTATGGCGTAAGGTAAAGTGTAGCGCTTGTGGTTGATTTCCTTTCCAGGCTAGGTTTAGGGTTAGGGAACGGCAAGGCTTAGGGCACAGGTGAGGGTACGGAAACGTGAGAGGGACGGGCTACGTGCTGACCCACGGGTCAGTGCCAGCGTACGGAACAGGAGTAGGCAACGGCATAGGATACAGTGTAGGGCTGGTGGTGGATTTGCGTTCAGGGCTAGGGTTAGGGTTAGGGAACGGCAAGGCTTAGGGCACAGGTGAGGGTATGGAAACGTGGGAGGGTCAGGCTACGTGCTGACGCAAGGGTCAGTGCCAGCGTACGGGCCAGGAGTAGGCAACGGTGTAAGGTAAGGTGTAGGCCTGGAGGTTGGTTTCCGTTCCGGGCTAGGGTTAGCGTTAGGGAACGGCAAGGCTTAGGGCACAGGTGAGGGTACGGAAACGTGGGAGGGTCGGGTTACGTGCTGACGCACGGGTCAGTGCCAGCGTACGGTTCAGGATTAGGGTACGGCGTAATGTAAGGTGTAGGGCTGGTGGTGGGTTTCTATTCCGGGCTAGGGTTAGGGTTAGGGAACGGCTAGGCTTAGGGCACAGGTGAGGGTACAGAAACTTGGGTGGGTCAGGCTACATGCTGACGCAATGTTCAGTGCCAGCGTAAGGGCCAGGAATAGGGTACGGCGTACGGTAAGGTGTAGGGCTGGTGGTGGGTTTCTAATCCGGGCTAGGGTTAGGGTTATGGAACGGCAAGTCTTAGGGCAAAGGAGAGGGTACGGAAACGTGGGAGGGTCAGGCTACATGCTGACGCACGGTTCAGTGCCAGCGTACGGGCCAGGAATAGGGTACGGCGTAAGGTAAGGTGTACGGCTGGTGGTGGGTTTCCGTTCTGGGCTAGGGTTAGGGTTAGGGAACGGCAAGGCTTAGGGCACAGGTGAGGTTACAGAAACGTGGGACGGTCAGGCTACGTGCTGACGCATGTGTCAATGCCAGCATACGGGCGAGGAGTAGGCAACGGCGTAAGGTAAGGTGTACGGCTGGTGGTTGGTTTCCGTTCCGGGCTAGGGTTAGGGTTAGGGAACGGCAAGTTTTAGGGCAAAGGAGAGGGTACGGAAACGTGGGAGGGTCAGGCTACGTGCTGACGCACGGTTTTTTGCCAGCGTACGGGCCAGGAATAGGGTACGGCGTAAGGTAAGGTGTACGGCTGGTGGTGGGTTTCCGTTCCGGGCTAGGGTTAGGGTTAGGGAACGACAAGGCTTAGGGCACAGGTGAAGTTACCGAAACGTGTGACGGTCAGGCTACGTGCTGACGCACGTGTCAGTGCCAGCGTACGGGCCAGGGGTAGGCAACGGCGTAAGGTAAGATGTAGGGCTGGTGGTTGGTTTCCGTTCCAGGCTAGGGTTAGGGTAAGGGAACGGCAAGGCTTAGGGCACAGGTGAGGGTACCGAAACGTGGGAGGGTCAGGCTACATGCTGACGCACGTTTCAGTGCCAGCGTATGGGCCAGGAATAAGTTACGGCGTAAGGTAAGGTGTAGGGCTGGTGGTGGGTTTCCGTTCGGGGCTAGGGTTAGGGTTAGGGAACGGCAAGGCTTAGGGCACAGGTGAGGGTACGGAAACTTGGGTGGGTCAGGCTACATGCTGACGCAATGTTCAGTGCCAGCGTAAGGGCCAGGAATAGGGTACGGCGTACGGTAAGGTGTAGGGCTGGTGGTGCGTTTCTAATCCGGGCTAGGGTTAGGGTTATGGAACGGCAAGTCTTAGGGCAAAGGAGAGGGTACGGAAACGTGGGAGGGTCAGGCTACATGCTGACGCACGGTTCAGTGCCAGCGTACGGGCCAGGAATAGGGTACGGCGTAAGGTAAGGTGTACGGCTGGTGGTGGGTTTCCGTTCTGGGCTAGGGTTAGGGTTAGGGAACGGCAAGGCTTAGGGCACAGGTGAGGTTACAGAAACGTGGGACGGTCAGGCTACGTGCTGACGCATGTGTCAATGCCAGCATACGGGCGAGGAGTAGGCAACGGCGTAAGGTAAGGTGTACGGCTGGTGGTTGGTTTCCGTTCCGGGCTAGGGTTAGGGTTAGGGAACGGCAAGTTTTAGGGCAAAGGAGAGGGTACGGAAACGTGGGAGGGTCAGGCTACGTGCTGACGCACGGTTTTTTGCCAGCGTACGGGCCAGGAATAGGGTACGGCGTAAGGTAAGGTGTACGGCTGGTGGTGGGTTTCCGTTCCGGGCTAGGGTTAGGGTTAGGGAACGACAAGGCTTAGGGCACAGGTGAAGTTACCGAAACGTGTGACGGTCAGGCTACGTGCTGACGCACGTGTCAGTGCCAGCGTACGGGCCAGGGGTAGGCAACGGCGTAAGGTAAGATGTAGGGCTGGTGGTTGGTTTCCGTTCCAGGCTAGGGTTAGGGTAAGGGAACGGCAAGGCTTAGGGCACAGGTGAGGGTACCGAAACGTGGGAGGGTCAGGCTACATGCTGACGCACGTTTCAGTGCCAGCGTATGGGCCAGGAATAAGTTACGGCATAAGGTAAGGTGTAGGGCTGGTGGTGGGTTTCCGTTCGGGGCTAGGGTTAGGGTTAGGGAACGGCAAGGCTTAGGGCACAGGTGAGGGTACGGAAACGTGGGAGGGTCAGGCTACGTGCTGACGCACGGGTCAGTGCCAGCGTGAGGGTCAGTAGCAGCGTTCGGCGTAAGGTATGGTGTAGGGTTGGTGGTGGGTTACTATTCCGGGCTAGGGTTAGGGTTAGGGAATGGCAAGGCTTAGGGCACAGGTGAGGGTACGGAAACGTTGGAGGCTCAGACTACGTGCAGACGCATGGTTCAGTGCCAGCGTACGGGTCAGGAGTAGGATACGGCGTAAGGAAAGGTGTAGGGCTGGTGGTGGGATTCTATTCCGGGCTAGGGTTAGGGTTAGGGAAAGGCAAGGCTTAGGGCACAGGTGAGGTTACGGAAACGTGGGAGGGTCAGGCTACATGCAGACGAACGGTTCAGTGCCTGCGTACGGGCCAGGAATAGGTTACGGCGTAAGGTAAGGTGTAGGGCTGGTGGTGGGTTTCCATTCGGGGCTAGGGTTAGGGTTAGGGAACGGCAAGGCTTAGGGCACAGGTGAGTGTACGGAAACGTGGGAGGGTCAGGCTACGTGCTGACGCACGGGTCAGTGCCAGCGTACGGGTCAGTAGCAGCGTACGGCGTAAGGTATGGTGTAGGGCTGGTGGTGGGTTTCCGTTCCGGGCTAGGGTTAGCGTTAGGGAACGGCAAGGCTTAGGGCACAGGTCAGGGTACGGAAACGCGGGAGGCTATGGCTACGTGCTGATGCACGGTTCAGTGCCAGAGTACAGGCCAGGAGTAGGCAACGGCGTAGGGTAAGGTGTAGGGCTGGTGGTGGCTTTCCGTTCCGGGCTAGGGTTAGGGTTAGGGAACGGCAAGTCTTAGGGCAAAGGAGAGGGTACGTAAACGTGGGAAGGTCAGACTACGTGCTGACGCACGGGTCAATGCCAGCGTATGGGCGAGGAGTAGGCAACGGCGTAAGGTAAGGTTTAGGGATGGTGGTGGGTTTCCGTTCCGGACTAGGGTTAGGGTTAGGGAACGTCAAGGCTTAGGGCACAGGTCAGGGTACGGAAACGCGGGAGGGTAAGGCTACGTGCTGATGCACGGTTCAGTGCCAGCGTACGGGCCAGGAATAGGGTACGGCGTAAGGTAAGGTGTAGCTCAGGTGGTGGGTTTCTAATCAGGGCTAGGGTTAGGGTTAGGGAACGGCAAGGCTTAGGGCAAAGGAGAGGATACGGAAACGTGGGAGGGTCAGGCTACGTGCTGACGCACGGTTCAGTGCCTGCGTACGGGCCAGGAATAGGGTACGGCGTAAGGTAAGGTGTACGGCTGGTGGTGGGTTTCCGTTCAGGTCTAGGGTTAGGGTTAGGGAACGGCAAGGCTTAGGGCACAGGTGAGGTTACAGAAACGTGGGACGGTCAGGCTACGTGCTGACGCACGTGTCAGTGCCAGCGTACGGGCCAGGGGTAGGCAACGGCGTAAGGTAAGATGTAGGGCTGGTGGTTGGTTTCCGTTCCAGGCTAGGGTTAGGGTAAGGGAACGGCAAGGCTTAGGGCACAGATGAGAGTACCGAAACGTGGGAGGGTGAGGCTACATGCTGACGCATGTTTCAGTGCCAGCGTATGGGCCAGGAATAAGTTACGGCGTAAGGTAAGTTG
Organism: Mesoplodon bidens; assembly: GCF_964165515.1. NCBI lineage: Eukaryota > Metazoa > Chordata > Mammalia > Artiodactyla > Ziphiidae > Mesoplodon > Mesoplodon bidens. Next base: position 594,837 of record NW_027671966.1, on the reverse strand, counting down.
TAGGGCTGGTGGTGGGTTTCCGTTCGGGGCTAGGGTTAGGGTTAGGGAACGGCAAGGCTTAGGGCACAGGTGAGGGTACGGAAAGGTGGGAGGTTCAGGCTACGTGCTGACGCACGGGTCAGTGCCAGCGTACGGGTCAGTAGCAGCGTACGGCGTAAGGTATGGTGTAGGGCTGGTGGTGGGTTACTATTCTGGGCTAGGGTTAGGGTTAGGGAATGGCAAGGCTTAGGGCACAGGTGAGGGTACGGAAACGTGGGAGGGTCAGGCTACGTGCTGACGCACGGGTCAGTGCCAGCGTACGGGCCAGGAATAGGCAACGGCGTAAGGTAAGGTGTAGGGCTGGTGGTTGGTTTCCGTTCCTGGCTAGGGTTAGGGTTAGGGAACGGCAAGGCATAGGGCACAGGTGAGGGTACGGAAACGTGGGAGGGTCGGGCTACGTGCTGACGCACGGGTCAGTGCCAGCGTACGGGCCAGGAGTAGGCAACGGCGTAGGATAAAGTGTAAGGCTGGTGGTGGATTTGCGTTGTGGGCTAGGGTTAGGGTTAGGGAACGGCAAGACTTAGGGCACAGGTCAGGGTACGGAAACGCGGGAGGGTAAGGCTACGTGCAGATGCACGGTTAAGTGCCAGAGTACAGGCCAGGAATAGGCAACGGCGTAGGGTAAGGTGTAGGGCTGGTGGTTGGTTTCCGTTCCAGGCTAGGGTTAGTGTTAGGGAACGGCAAGGCTTAGGGCACAGGTGAGGGTACGTAAACGTGGGAGGGTCAGACTACGTGCTGACGCACGGGTCAATGCCAGCGTACGGGCGAGGAGTAGGCAACGGCGTAAGGTAATGTTTAGGGCTGGTGGTGGGTTTCCGTTCCGGACTAGGGTTAGGGTTTGGGAACGTCACGGCTTAGGGCACAGGTCAGGGTATGGAAACGCGGGAGGGTAAGGCTAAGTGCTGATGCACGGTTCAGTGCCAGAGTACAGGCCAGGAGTAGGCAACGGCGTAGGGTAAGGTGTAGGGCTGGTGGTGGGTTTCCATTCCGGGCTAGGGTTAGGGTTAGGTAACGCAAGGCTTAGGGCACAGGTGAGGGTACGTAAACGTGGGAGGGTCAGGCTACGTGCTGACGCATGGGTCAATGCCAGCGTACGGGCGAGGAGTAGGCAACGACGTAAGGTAAGGTGTACGGCTGGTGGTTGGTTTCCGTTCCAGGCTAGGGTTAGGGTTAGGGAACGGCAAGTCTTAGGGCAAAGGAGAGGATACGGAAACGTGGGAGGGTCAGGCTACGTGCTGACGCACGGTTCAGTGCCTGCGTACGGGCCAGGAATAGGGTACGGCGTAAGGTAAGGTGTACGGTTGGTGGTGGGTTTCCGTTCTGTTCTAGGGTTAGGGTTAGGGAACGGCAAGGCTTAGGGCACAGGTGAGGTTACAGAAACGTGGGACGGTCAAACTACGTGCTGACGCACGTGTCAGTGCCAGCGTACGGGCCAGGGGTAGGCAACGGCGTAAGGTAAGATGTAGGGCTGTTGGTTGGTTTCCGTTCCAGGCTAGGGTTAGGGTAAGGGAACGGCAAGGCTTAGGGCACAGGTGAGAGTACCGAAACGTGGGAGGGTCAGGCTACATGCTGACGCATGTTTTAGTGCCAGCGTATGGGCCAGGAATAAGTTACGGCTTAAGGTAAGGTCTAGGGCTGGTGGTGGGTTTCCGTTCGGGGCTAGGGTTAGGGTTAGGGAACGGCAAGGCTTAGGGCACAGGTGAGGGTACGGAAAGGTGGGAGGGTCAGGCTACGTGCTGACGCACGGGTCAGTGCCAGCGTACGGGTCAGTAGCAGCGTACGGCGTAAGGTATGGTGTAGGGCTGGTGGTGGGTTACTATTCTGGGCTAGGGTTAGGGTTAGGGAATGGCAAGGCTTAGGGCACAGGTGAGGGTACGGAAACGTGGGAGGGTCGGGCTACGTGCTGACGCACGGGTCAGTGCCAGCGTACGGGCCAGGAGTAGGCAACGGCGTAGGATAAAGTGTAAGGCTGGTGGTGGATTTGCGTTCTGGTCTAGGGTTAGGGTTAGGGAACGGCAAGGCTTAGGGCACAGGTCAGGGTACAGAAACGCGGGAAGGTAAGGCTACGTGCTGATGCACGGTTAAGTGCCAGAGTACAGGCCAGGAATAGGCAACGGCGTAGGGTAAGGTGTAGGGCTGGTGGTTGGTTTCCGTTCCAGGCTAGGGTTAGTGTTAGGGAACGGCAAGGCTTAGGGCACAGGTGAGGGTACGGAAACGTGGGAGGGTCGGGCTACGTGCTGACGGACTGGTCAGTGCCAGCGTACGGGCCAGGAGTAGGCAACGGCGTAGGATAAAGTGTAGGGCTGGTGGTGGATTTGCGTTCCTGGCTAGGGTTAGGGTTAGGGAACGGCAAGGCTTAGGGCACAGGTGAGGGAACGGAAACGTGGGAGGGTCAGGCTACGTGCTGACACACGGTTCAGTGCCAGCGTACGGGCCAGGAATAGGGAACGGCGTAAGTTAAGGTGTAGGGCTGGTGGTGGGTTTCCGTTCCGGGCTAGGGTTAGGGTTAGGGAACGTCAAGGCTTAGGGCACAGGTGAGGGTACGGAAACGTTGGAGGCTCAGACTACGTGCTGACGCATGGTTCAGTGCCAGCGTACGGGTCAGGAGTAGGATACGGCGTAAGGTAAAGTGTAGGGCTGGTGGTGGGTTTCTATTCCGGGATAGGGTTAGGGTTAGGGAAAGGCAAGGCTTAGGGCACAGGTGAGGATACGGAAACGTGGGAGGGTCAGGCTACATGCTGACGCACGGTTCATTGCCAGCGTACGGGCCAGGAATAGGTTACGGCGTAAGGTAAGGTGTAGGGCTGATGGTGGGTTTCCGTTCCGGGCTAGGGTTATGGTTAGGGAACGGCAAGGCTTAGGGCAAAAGTGAGGGAACTGAAACGTGGGAGGGTCAGGCTACGTGCTGACGCATGCGTCAGTGCCAGCGTACGGGCCAGGAGTAGGGTACGGCGTAAGGTAAAGTGTAGCGCTTGTGGTTGATTTCCTTTCCAGGCTAGGTTTAGGGTTAGGGAACGGCAAGGCTTAGGGCACAGGTGAGGGTACGGAAACGTGAGAGGGACGGGCTACGTGCTGACGCACGGGTCAGTGCCAGCGTACGGAACAGGAGTAGGCAACGGCATAGGATACAGTGTAGGGCTGGTGGTGGATTTGCGTTCAGGGCTAGGGTTAGGGTTAGGGAACGGCAAGGCTTAGGGCACAGGTGAGGGTATGGAAACGTGGGAGGGTCAGGCTACGTGCTGACGCACGGGTCAGTGCCAGCGTACGGGACAGGAGTAGGGTACGGCGTAATGTAAGGTGTAGGGCTGGTGGTGGGTTTCCGTTCCGGGCTAGGGTTAGGGTTAGGGAACGGCTAGGCGTAGGGCACAGGTGAGGGTACGGAAACTTGGGAGGCTCAGGCTACATGCTGACGCAATGTTCAGTGCCAGCGTACGGGCCAGGAATAGGGTACAGCGTAAGGTAAGGTGTAGGGATGGTGGTGGGTTTCTAATCCGGGCTAGGGTTAGGGTTAGGGAACGGCAAGTCTTAGGGCAAAGGAGAGGGTACGGAAACGTGGGAGGGTCAGGCTACATGCTGACGCACGGTTCAGTGCCAGCGTACGGGCCAGGAATAGGGTACGGCGTAAGGTAAGGTGTACGGCTGGTGGTGGGTTTCCGTTCCGGGCTAGGGTTAGGGTTAGGGAATGGCAAGGCTTAGGGCACATGTGAGGTTACAGAAACGTGGGACGGTCAGGCTACGTGCTGACGCATGTGTCAATGCCAGCATACGGGCGAGGAGTAGGCAACGGCGTAAGGTAAGGTGTACGGCTGGTGGTTGGTTTCCGTTCCAGGCTAGGGTTAGGGTTAGGGAACGGCAAGGCTTCGGGCACAGGTGATGGTACGGAAACGTGGGAGGGTCAGGCTACGTGCTGACGCACGGTTCAGTGCCAGCGTACGGGCCAGGAATAGGGAACGGCGTAAGGTAAGGTGTAGGGCTGGTGGTGGGTTTCCTTTCCGGGCTAGGGTTAGGGTTAGGGAACGGCAAGGCTTAGGGCACAGTTCAGGGTACGGAAACGCGGGAGGGTAATGCTACATGCTGATGCACGGGTCAGTGCCAGAGTACGGGCCAGTAGTAGGCAACGGCGTAGGGTAAGGTTTTGGGCTGGTGGTGGGATTCCATTCCGGGCTAGGGTTAGGGTTAGGGAACCGCAGGGCTTAGGGCACAGGTGAGGGTACGGAGACGAGGGAGGGTCAGGCTACGTGCTGACGCACGAGTCACTGCCAGCGTACGGACCAGGAGTAGGCAACGGCGTAAGGTAAGGTGTAGGGCTGGTGGTTGGTTTCTGTTCCAGGCTAGGGTTAGGGTTAGGGAACGGCAAGGCTTAGGGCACAGGTGAGGGTACGGAAACGTTGGAGGGTCGGGCTACGTGCTGATGCACGGGTCAGTGCCAGCGTACGGGACAGGAGTAGGCAACGGCGTAGGATAAAGTGTAGGGCTGGTGGTGGATTTGGGTTCCGGGCTAGGGTTAGGGTTAGGGAAAGGCAAGGCTTAGGGCTCAGGTGAGGGAACGGAAACGTGGGAGGGTCAGGCTACGTGCTGACGCACGGTTCAGTGCCAGCGTACGGGCCAGGAATAGGGAACGGCATAAGTTAAGGTGTAGGGCTGGTGGTGGGTTTCCGTTCCGGGCTAGGGTTAGGGTTAGGGAACAGCAAGGATTAGGGCACAGGTGAGGATACATAAACGTGGGAGGGTCAGGCTACGTGCTGACGCACGGGTCAATGCCAGCGTACGGGCGAGTAGTAGGCAACGGCGTAAGGTAAGGTGTACGGCAGGTGGTTGTTTTCCGTTCCAGGCTAGGGTTAGGGTTAGGGAACGGCAAGGCTTAGGACACAGGTGAGGGTACGGAAAAGTGGGAGGGTCAGGCTACGTGCTGACGCACGGTTCAGTGCCAATATACGGGCCAGGAATAGGGAAAGTCGTAAGGTAAGGTATAGGGCTGGTGGTGGGTTTCCGTTCCGGGCTAGGGTTAGGGTTAGGGAACGGCAAGGCTTCGGGCACAGGTCAGGGTACGGAAACGCGTGAGGGTAAGGCCACGTGCTAATGCACGGGTCAGTGCCGGAGTACAGGCCAGTAGTAGGCAACGGCGTAAGGTAAGGTGTAGGGCTGGTGGTTGGTTTCCGTTCCAGGCTAGGGTTAGTGTTAGGGAACGGCAAGGCTTAGGGCACAGGTGAGGGTACGGAAACGTGGGAGGGTCGGGCTACGGGCTGACGCACTGGTCAGTGCCAGCGTACGGGCCAGGAGTAGGCAACGGCGTAGGATAAAGTTTAGGGCTTGTGGTGGATTTGCGTTCCTGGCTAGGGTTAGGGTTAGGGAACGGCAAGGCTTAGGGCACAGGTGAGGGAACGGAAACGTGGGAGGGTCAGGCTACGTGTTGACACACGGTTCAGTGCCAGCGTACGGGCCAGGAATAGGGAACTGCGTAAGTTAAGGTGTAAGGCTGGTGGTGGGTTTCCGTTCCGGGCTAGGGTTAGGGTTAGGGAACGTCAAGGCTTAAGGCACAGGTGAGGTTACGGAAACGTTGGAGGCTCAGACTACGTACTGACGCATGGTTCAGTGCCAGCGTACGGGTCAGGAGTAGGATACGGCGTAAGGTAAGGTGTAGGGCTGGTGTTGGGTTTCTATTCCGGGCTAGGGTTAGGGTTAGGGAAAGGCAAGTCTTAGGGCACAGGTTAGGTTACGGAAACGTGGGAGGGTCAGGCTACATGCTGACGCACGGTTCAGTGCCAGCGTACAGGCCAGGAATAGGTTACGGCGTAAGGTAAGGTGTAGGGCTGGTGGTGGGTTTCCGTTCCGGTCTAGGGTTATGGTTAGGGAACGGCAAGGCTTAGGGCACAGGTGAGGGTACTGAAACGTGGGAGGGTCAGGCTACGTGCTGACGCATGGGTCAGTGCCAGCGTACGGACCAGGAGTAGGGTACGGCGTAAGGTAAAGTGTAGCGCTTGTGGTTGATTTCCTTTCCAGGCTAGGTTTAGTGTTAGGGAACGGCAAGGCTTAGGGCACAGGTGAGGGTACGGAAACTTGGGAGGGTCAGGCTACATGCTGACGCAATGTTCAGTGCCAGCGTACAGGCCAGGAATAGGGTACGGCGTAAGGTAAGGTGTAGGGCTGGTGGTGGGTTTCTAATCCGGGCTAGGCTTAGGGTTAGGGAACGGCAAGTCTTAGGGCAAAGGAGAGGGTATGGAAACGTGGGAGGGTCAGGCTACATGCTGACGCACGGTTCAGTGCCAGCGTACGGGCCAGGAATAGGGTACGGCGTAAGGTAAGGTGAACGGCTGGTGGTGGTTTTCCGTACCGGGCTAGGGTTAGGGTTAGGGAACGGCAAGGCTTAGGGCACAGATGAGGTTACAGAAACGTGGGACGGTCAGGCTACGTGCTGACGCATGTGTCAATGCCAGCATACGGGCGAGGAGTAGGCAACGGCGTAAGGTAAGGTGTACGGCTGGTGGTTGGTTTCCGTTCCAGGCTAAGGTTAGGGTTAGGGAACGGCAAGGCTTAGGGCACAGGTGATGGTAAGGAAACGTGGGAGGGTCAGGCTACGTGCTGACGCACGATTCAGTGCCAGCGTACGGGCCAGGAATAGGGAACGTCGTAAGGTAAGGTGTAGGGCTGGTGGTGGGTTTCCGTTCCGGGCTAGGGTTAGGGTTAGGGAACGGCAAGGCTTAGGGCACAGGTCAGGGTACGGAAACGCGGGAGGGTAAGGCTACGTGCTGATGCACGGGTCAGTACCAGAGTACAGGCCAGTAGTAGGCAACGGCGTAGGGTAAGGTTTTGGGCTGGTGGTGGGATTCCATTCCGGGCTAGGGTTAGGGTTAGGGAACCGCAGGGCTTAGCGCACAGGTGAGGGTACGGAGACGAGGGAGGGTCAGGCTACGTGCTGACGCACGGGTCAATGCCAGCGTACGGGCCAGGAGTAGGCAACGGCGTAAGATAAGGTGTAGGGCTGGTGGTTGGTTTCTGTTCCAGGCTAGGGTTAGGGTTAGGAAACGGCAAGGCTTAGGGCACAGGTGAGGGTACGGAAACTTTGGAGGGTCGGGCTACGTGCTGATGCACGGGTCAGTGCCAGCGTATGGGCCAGGAGTAGGCAACGGCATAGGATAAAGTCTAGGGCTGGTGGTGGATTTGCGTTCCGGGCTAGGGTTAGGGTTAGGGAACAGCAAGGCTTAGGGCTCAGGTGAGGGAACGGAAACGTGGGAGGGTCAGGCTACGTGCTGACGCATGGTTCAGTGCCAAAGTACGGGCCAGGAATAGGGAACGGCGTAAGTTAAGGTGTAGGGCTGGTGGTGGGTTTCCGTTCCGGGCTAGGGTTAGGGTTAGGGAACGGCAAGGCTTAGGGCACAGGTCAGGGTACGGAAACGCGGGAGGGTAAGGCTACGTGCTGATGCGCACGTCAGTGCCAGAGTACAGGCCAGTAGTAGGCAACGGCGTAGGGTAAGGTTTTGGGCTGGTGGTGGGTTTCCATTCCGGGCTAGGGTTAGGGTTAGGGAAAGGCAAGGCTTAGGGCACAGGTGAGGTTACGGAAACTTGGGAGGGTCAGGCTACATGCTGACGCACGGTTCAGTGCCAGCGTACGGGCCAGGAATAGGTTACGGCGTAAGGTAAGGTGTAGGGCTGGTGGTGGGTTTCCGTTCCGGGCTAGGGTTATGGTTAGGGAACGGCAAGGCTTAGGGCACAGGTGAGGGTACTGAAACGTGGGAGGGTCAGGCTACGTGCTGACGCATGGGTCAGTGCCAGGGTACGGGCCAGGAGTAGGGTACGGCGTAAGGTAAAGTGTAGCGCTTGTGGTTGATTTCCTTTCCAGGCTAGGTTTAGGGTTAGGGAACGGCAAGGCTTAGGGCACAGGTGAGGGTACGGAAACGTGAGAGGGACGGGCTACGTGCTGACGCACGGGTCTGTGCCAGCGTACGGAACAGGAGTAGGCAACGGCATAGGATACAGTGTAGGGCTGTTGGTGGATTTGCGTTCAGGGCTAGGGTTAGGGATAGGGAACGGCAAGGCTTAGGGCACAGGTGAGGGTATGGAAACTTGGGAGGGTCAGGCTACATGCTGACGCAATGTTCAGTGCCAGCGTACGGGCCAGGAATAGGGTACGGCGTAAGGTAAGGTGTAGGGCTGGTGGTGGGTTTCTAATCCGGGCTAGGGTTAGGGTTAGGGAAAGGAAAGTCTTAGGGCAAAGGAGAGGGTACGGAAACGTGGGAGGGTCATGCTACATGCTGACGCACGGGTCAGTGCCAGCGTACGGGCCAGGAATAGGGTACGGCGTAAGGTAAGGTGTACGGCTGGTGGTGGGTTTCCGTTCCGGGCTAGGGTTAGGGTTAGGGAACGGCAAGGCTTAGGGCACAGGTGAGGGTACGTAAACGTGGGAGGGTCAGACTACGTGCTGACGCACGGGTCAATGCCAGCGTACGGGCGAGGAGTAGGCAACGGCGTAAGGTAATGTTTAGGGCTGGTGGTGGGTTTCCGTTCCGGACTAGGGTTAGGGTTTGGGAACGTCACGGCTTAGGGCACAGGTCAGGGTATGGAAACGCGGGAGGGTAAGGCTACGTGCTGATGCACGGTTCAGTGCCACAGTACAGGCCAGGAGTAGGCAACGGCGTAGGGTAAGGTGTAGGGCTGGTGGTGGGTTTCCGTTCCGGGCTAAGGTTAGGGTTAGGTAACGCAAGGCTTAGGGCACAGGTGAGGGTACGTAAACGTGGGAGTGTCAGGCTACGTGCTGACGCACGGTTCAGTGCCAGCGTACGGGCGAGGAATAGGGTACGGCGTAAGGTAAGGTGTAGGGCTGGTGGTGGGTTTCTAATCAGGGCTAGGGTTAGGGTTAGGGAACGGCAAGTCTTAGGGCAAAGGAGAGGATACGGAAACGTGGGAGGATCAGGCTACGTGCTGACGCACGGTTCAGTGCCTGCGTACGGGCCAGGAATAGGGTACGGCGTAAGGTAAGGTGTACGGCTGGTGGTGGGTTTCCGTTCCGGTCTAGGGTTAGGGTTAGGGAACGTCAAGGCTTAGGGCACAGGTCAGGGTACGGAAACGCGTGAGGGTAAGGCTACGTGCTGAAGCACGGTTCAGTGCCAGAGTACAGGCCAGGATAGGCAACGGCGTAGGGTAACGTGTGGGGCTGGTGGTGGGTTTCCGTTCCGGGCTAGGGTTAGGGTTAGGGAACGGCAAGGCTTAGGGCACAGGTGAGGGTACGGAAACGTGGGAGGGTCAGGCTACGTGCTGACGCACGGTTCAGTGCCAGCGTACGGGCCAGGAATAGGGTACGGCGTAAGGTAAGGTGTAGGGCTGGTGGTGGGTTTCTAATCCGGGCTAGGGTTAGGGTTAGGGAACGGCAAGTCTTAGGGCAAAGGAGAGGGTACGGAAACGTGGGAGGGTCAGGCTACGTGCTGACGCACGGTTCAGTGCCAGCGTACGGGCCAGGAATAGGGAACGGCGTAAGGTAAGGTGTACGGGTGGTGGTGGGTTTCCGTTCAGGGCTAGGGTTAGGGTCAGGGAACGGCAAGGCTTAGGGCACAGGTGAAGTTACAGAAACGTGGGACGGTCAGGCTACGTGCTGACGCACGTGTCAGTGCCAGCGTACGGGCCAGGGGTAGGCAACGGCGTAAGGTAAGATGTAGGGCTGGTGGTTGGTTTCCGTTCCAGGCTAGGGTTAGGGTAAGGGAACGGCAAGGCTTAGGGCACAGGTCAGGGTACGGAAACGCGGGAGGGTAAGGCTACGTGCTGATGCACGGGTCAGTACCAGAGTACAGGCCAGTAGTAGGCAACGGCGTAGGGTAAGGTTTTGGGCTGGTGGTGGGATTCCTTTTCGGGCTAGGGTTAGGGTTAGGGAACCGCAGTGCTTAGCGCACAGGTGAGGGTACGGAGACGAGGGAGGGTCAGGCTACGTGCTGACGCACGGGTCAATGCCAGCGTACGGGCCAGGAGTAGGCAACGGCGTAAGGTAAGGTGTAGGGCTGGTGGTTGGTTTCTGTTCCAGGCTAGGGTTAGGGTTAGGGAACGGCAAGGCTTAGGGCACAGGTGAGGGTACGGAAACGTTGGAGGGTCGGGCTACGTGCTGATGCACGGGTCAGTGCCAGCGTACGGGCCAGGAGTAGGCAACGGCGTAGGATAAAGTGTAGGGCTGGTGGTGGATTTGCGTTCCGGGCTAGGGTTAGGGTTAGGGAATGGCAAGGCTTAGGGCACAGGTGAGGGTACGGAAACGTGGGACGGTCAGGCTACGTGCTGACGCACGTGTCAGTGCCAGCGTACGGGCCAGGGTTAGGCAATGGCGTAAGGTAAGATGTAGGGCTGGTGGTTGGTTTCCGTTTCAGGTTAGGGTTAGGGTAACGGAACGGCAAGGCTTAGGGCACAGGTGAGGGTACCGAAACGTGGGAGGGTCAGGCTACATGCTGACGCACGGTTCAGTGCCAGCGTATGGGCCAGGAATAAGTTACGGCGTATGGTAAGGTGTAGGGCTGGTGGTGGGTTTCCGTTCGGGGCTAGGGTTAGGGTTAGGGAACGGCAAGTCTTAGGGCACAGGTCAGGGTACGGAAACGCGTGAGGGTAAGGCCACGTGCTAATGCACGGGTCAGTGCCGGAGTACAGGCCAGTAGTAGGCAACGGCGTAAGGTAAGGTGTAGGGCTGGTTGTTGGTTTCCGTTCCAGGCTAGGGTGAGTGTTAGGGAACGGCAAGGCTTAGGGCACAGGTGAGGGTACGGAAACGTGGGAGGGTCGGGCTACGTGCTGACGCACTGGTCAGTGCCAGCGTACGGGCCAGGAGTAGGCAACGGCATAGGATAAAGTGTAGGGCTGGTGGTGGATTTGCGTTCCTGGCTAGGGTTAGGGTTAGGGAACGGCAAGGCTTAGGGCACAGGTGAGGGAACGGAAACGTGGGAGGGTCAGGCTACGTGCTGACACACGGTTCTGTGCCAGCGTACGGGCCAGGAATAGGGAACGGCGTAAGTTAAGGTGTAGGGCTGGTGGTGGGTTTCCGTTCCGGGCTAGGGTTAGGGTAAGGGAACGGCAAGGCTTAGGGCACAGGTGAGGGTACGTAAACGTGGGAGGGTCAGGCTACGTGCTGACGCATGGGTCAATGCCAGCGTACGGGCGAGGAGTAGGCAACGGCGTAAGGTAATGTTTAGGGCTGGTGGTGGGTTTCCGTTCCGGACTAGGGTTAGGGTTAGGGAACAGCAAGGCTTAGGGCACAGGTCAGGGTACGGAAACGCGTGAGTGTAAGGCTACGTGCTGATGCACGGTTCAGTGCCAGAGTACAGGCCAGGATAGGCAACGGCGTAGGGTAAGGTGTAGGGCTGGTGGTGGGTTTCCGTTCCGGGCTAGGGTTATGGTTAGGGAACGGCAAGGCTTAGGGCACAGGTGAGGGTACGGAAACGTGGGAGGGTCAGGCTACGTGCTGACGCACGGTTCAGTGCCAGCGTACGGGCCAGGAATAGGGTACGGCGTAAGGTAAGGTGTAGGGCTGGTGGTGGGTTTCTAATCCGGGCTAGGGTTAGGGTTAGGGAACGGCAAGTCTTAGGGCAAAGGAGAGGGTACGGAAACGTGGGAGGGTCAGGCTACGTGCTGACGCACGGTTCAGTGCCAGCGTACGGGCCAGGAATAGGGTACGGCGTAAGGTAAGGTGTACGGCTGGTGGTGGGTTTCCGTTCCGGGCTAGGGTTAGGGTTAGGGAACGGCAAGGCTTAGGGCACAGGTGAAGTTTCAGAAACGTGGGACGGTCAGGCTACGTGCTGACGCACGTGTCAGTGCCAGCGTACGGGCCAGGGGTAGGCAACGGCGTAAGGTAAGATGTAGGGCTGGTGGTTGGTTTCCGTTCCAGGCTAGGGTTAGGGTAAGGGAACGGCAAGGCTTAGGGCACAGGTGAGGGTACCGAAACGTTGGAGGGTCAGGCTACATGCTGACGCAAGATTCAGTGCCAGCGTATGGGCCAGGAATAAGTTACGGCGTAAGGTAAGGTGTAGGGCTGGTGGTGGGTTTCCGTTCGGGGCTAGGGTTAGGGTTAGGGAATGGCAAGGCTTAGGGCACAGGTGAGGGTACGGAAACGTGGGAGGGTCAGGCTACGTGCTGACGCACGGGTCAGTGCCAGCGTGCGGGTCAGTAGCAGCGTACGGCGTAAGGTATGGTGTAGGGCTGGTGGTGGGTTACTATTCCGGGCTAGGGTTAGGGTTAGGGAATGGCAAGTCTTAGGGCACAGGTGAGGGTACGGAAACGTGGGAGGGTCAGGCTATGTGCTGACGCACGGGTCAGTGCCAGCGTACGGGCCAGGAGTAGGCAACGGCGTAAGGTAAGGTGTAGGGCTGGTGGTTGGTTTCCGTTCCAGGCTAGGGTTAGGGTTAGGGAACGGCAAGGCTTAGGGCACAGGTGAGGGTACGGAAACGTGGGAGTGTCGGGCTACGTGCTGACGCACGGGTCAGTGCCAGCGTACGGGCCAGGAGTAGGCAACGGCGTAGGATAAAGTGTAGGGCTGGTGGTGGAATTGCGTTCTGGGCTAGGGTTAGGGTTAGGGAACGGCAAGGCTTAGGGCACATGTCAGGGAACGGAAACGCGGGAGGGTAAGGCTACGTGCTGATGCGCGGTTCAGTGCCAGAGTACAGGCCAGGAGTAGGCAACGGCGTAGGGTAAGGTGTAGGGCTGGTGGTGGGTTTCCGTTCCGGGCTAGGGTTAGGGTTAGGGAACGGCAAGGCTTAGGGCACAGGTGAGTGTACGTAAACGTGGGAGGGTCAGGCTACGTGCTGACGCACGGGTCAATGCCAGCGTACGGGCGAGGAGTAGGCAACGGCGTAAGGTAAGGTGTAGGGCTGGTGTTGGGTTTCTATTCCGGGCTAGGGTTAGGGTTAGGGAAAGGCAAGTCTTAGGGCACAGGTTAGGTTACGGAAACGTGGGAGGGTCAGGCTACATGCTGACGCACGGTTCAGTGCCAGCGTACAGGCCAGGAGTAGGCAACGGCGTACGGTAAGGTGTAGGGCTGGTGGTGGCTTTCCGTTCCGGGCTAGGGTTAGGGTTAGGGAACGGCAAGGCTTAGGGCACAGGTGAGGGTATGGAAACGTGGGATGGTCAGGCTATGTGCTGACGCACGGGTCAGTGCCAGCGTACGGGTCAGGAGTAGGGTACGGCGTAATGTAAGGTGTAGGGCTGGTGGTGGGTTTCTATTCCGGGCTAGGGTTAGGGTTAGGGAACGGCAAGGCTTAGGGCACAGGTGAGGGTACGGAAACTTGGGAGGGTCAGGCTACATGCTGACGCAATGTTCAGTGCCAGCGTACGGGCCAGGAATAGGGTACGGCGTAAGGTAAGGTGTAGGGCTGGTGGTGGGTTTCTAATCCGTGCTAGGGTTAGGGTTAGGGAACGGCAAGTCTTAGGGCAAAGGAGAGGTTACGGAAACGTGGGAGGGTCAGGCTACATGCTGACGCACGGTTCAGTGCCAGCGTACGGGCCAGGAATAGGGTACGGCGTAAGGTAAGGTGTACGGCTGGTGGTGGGTTTCCGTTCCGGGCTAGGGTTAGGGTTAGGGAACGGCAAGGCTTAGGGCACAGGTGAGGTTACAGAAACGTGGGACGGTCAGGCTACGTGCTGACGCATGTGTCAATGACAGCATACGGGCGAGGAGTAGGCAACGGCGTAAGGTAAGGTGTACGGCTGGTGGTTGGTTTCCGTTCCAGGCTAAGGTTATGGTTAGGGAACGGCAAGGCTTAGGGCACAGGTGATGGTACGGAAACGCGGGAGGGTAAGGCTACAGGCTGATGCACGGGTCAGTACCAGAGTACAGGCCAGTAGTAGGCAACGGCGTAGGGTAAGGTTTTGCGCTGGTGGTGGGATTCCATTCCGGGCTAGGGTTAGGGTTAGGGAACCGCAGGGCTTAGCGCACAGGTGAGGGTACGGAGACGAGGGAGGGTCAGGCTACGTGCTGACGCACGGGTCAATGCCAGCGTACGGGCCAGGAGTAGGCAACGGCGTAAGGTAAGGTGTAGGGCTGGTGGTTGGTTTCTGTTCCAGGCTAGGGTTAGGGTTAGGGAACGGCAAGGCTTAGGGCACAGGTGAGGGTACGGAAACGTTGGAGGGTAGGGCTACGTGCTGATGCACGGGTCAGTGCCAGCGTACGGGCCAGGAGTAGGCAACGGCGTAGGATAAAGTGTAGGGCTGGTGGTGGATTTGCGTTCTGGGCTAGGGTTAGGGTTAGGGAATGGCAAGGCTTAGGGCACAGGTGAGGGTACGGAAACGTGGGACGGTCAGGCTACGTGCTGACGCACGTGTCAGTGCCAGCGTACGGGCCAGGGGTAGTCAACGGCGTAAGGTAAGATGTAGGGCTGGTGGTTGGTTTCCGTTCCAGGCTAGGGTTAGGGTAAGGGAACGGCAAGGCTTAGGGCACAGGTGAGGGTACCGAAACGTGGGAGGGTCAGGCTACATGCTGACGCACGGTTCAGTGCCAGCGTATGGGCCAGGAATAAGTTACGGCGTAAGGTAAGGTGTAGGGCTGGTGGTGGGTTTCCATTCGGGGCTAGGGTTAGGGTTAGGGAACGGCAAGGCTTAGGGCACAGGTGAGGGTACGGAAACGTGGGAGGGTCAGGCTACGTGCTGACGCACGGGTCAGTGCCAGCATGCGGGTCAGTAGCAGCGTACGGCGTAAGGTATGGTGTAGGGCTGGAGGTGGGTTACTATTCCGGGCTAGGGTTAGGGTTAGGGAATGGCAAGGCTTAGGGCACAGGTGAGGGTACGGAAACGTGGGAGGGTCAGGCTATGTGCTGACGCACGGGTCAGTGCCAGCGTACGGGCCAGGAGTAGGCAACGGCGTAAGGTAAGGTGTAGGGCTGGTGGTTGGTTTCCGTTCCAGGCTAGGGTTAGGGTTAGGGAACGGCAAGGCTTAGGGCACAGGTGAGGGTACGGAAACGTGGGAGGGTCGGGCTACGTGCTGACGCACGGGTCAGTGCCAGCGTACGGGCCAGGAGTAGGCAACGGCGTAGGATAAAGTGTAGGGCTGGTGGTGGATTTGCGTTCTTGGCTAGGGTTAGGGTTAGGGAACGGCAAGGCTTAGGGCACATGTCAGGGAACGGAAACGCGGGAGGATAAGGCTACGTGCTGATGCACGGTTCAGTGCCAGAGTACAGGCCAGGAGTAGGCAACGGCGTAGGGTAAGGTGTAGGGCTGGTGGTGGGTTTCCGTTCCGGGCTAGGGTTAGGGTTAGGGAACGGCAAGGCTTAGGGCAGAGGTGAGGGTACGGAAACGTGAGAGGGACGGGCTACGTGCTGACGCACGGGTCAGTGGCAGCGTACGGAACAGAAGTAGGCAACGGCATAGGATACAGTGTAGGGCTGGTGGTGGATTTGCGTTCAGGGCTAGGGTTAGGGTTAGGGAACGGCAAGGCTTAGGGCACAGGTGAGGGTATGGAAACGTGGGAGGGTCAGGCTACGTGATGACGCACGGGTCAGTGCCAGCGTACGGGTCAGGAGTAGGGTACGGCGTAATGTAAGGTGTAGGGCTGGTGGTGGGTTTCTATTCCGGGCTAGGGTTAGGGTTAGGGAACGGCAAGGCTTAGGGCACAGGTGAGGGTACGGAAACTTGGGAGGGTCAGGCTACATGCTGACGCAATGTTCAGTGCCAGCGTACGGGCCAGGAATAGGGTACGGCGTAAGGTAAGGTGTAGGGCTGGAGGTGGGTTTCTAATCCGGGCTAGGGTTAGGGTTAGGGAACGGCAAGTCTTAGGGCAAAGGAGACGGTACGGAAACGTGGGAGGGTCAGGCTACATGCTGATGCACGGTTCAGTGCCAGCGTACGGGCCAGGAATAGGGTACGGCGTAAGGTAAGGTTTACGGCTGGTGGTGGGTTTCCGTTCCGGGCTAGGGTTAGGGTTAGGTAACGGCAAGGCTTAGGGCACAGGTGAGGTTACAGAAACGTGGGACGGTCAGGCTACGTGCTGACGCATGTGTCAATGCCAGCATACGGGCGAGGAGTAGGCAACTGCGTAAGGTAAGGTGTACGGCTGGTGGTTGGTTTCCGTTCCAGGCTAAGGTTAGGGTTAGGGAACGGCAAGGCTTAGGGCACAGGTGATGGTACGGAAACGTGGGAGGGTCAGGCTACGTGCTGACGCACGGTTCAGTGCCAGCATACGGGCCAGGAATAGGGAACGGCGTAAGGTAAGGTGTAGGGCTGGTGGTGGGTTTCCGTTCCGGGCTAGGGTTAGGGTTAGGGAACGGCAAGGCTTAGGGCACAGGTCAGGGTACGGAAACGCGGGAGGGTAAGGCTACGTGCTGATGCACGGGTCAGTACCAGAGTACAGGCCAGTAGTAGGCAACGGCGTAGGGTAAGGTTTTGGGCTGGTGGTGGGATTCCATTCCGGGCTAGGGTTAGGGTTAGGGAACCGCAGGGCTTAGCGCACAGGTGAGGGTACGGAGACGAGGGAGGGTCAGGCTACGTGCTGACGCACGGGTCAATGCCAGCGTACGGGCCAGGAGTAGGCAACGGCGTAAGATAAGGTGTAGGGCTGGTGGTTGGTTTCTGTTCCAGGCTAGGGTTAGGGTTAGGGAACGGCAAGGCTTAGGGCACAGGTGAGGGTACGGAAACGTTGGAGGGTCGGGCTACGTGCTGATGCACGGGTCAGTGCCAGCGTATTGGCCAGGAGTAGGCAACGGCGTAGGATAAAGTGTAGGGCTGGTGGTGGATTTGCGTTCCGGGCTAGGGTTAGGGTTAGGGAACGGCAGGGCTTAGGGCTCAGGTGAGGGAACGGAAACGTGGGAGGGTCAGGCTACGTGCTGACGCACGGTTCAGTGCCAGCGTACGGGCCAGGAATAGGGAACGGCGTAAGTTAAGGTGTAGGGCTGGTGGTGGGTTTCCGTTCCGGGCTAGGGTTAGGGTTAGGGAACGGCAAGGCTTAGGGTACAGGTCAGGGTACGGAAACGCGGGAGGGTAAGGCTACGTGCTGATGCGCAGGTCAGTGCCAGAGTACACGCCAGAAGTAGGCAACGGCGTAGGGTAAGGTTTTGGGCTGGTGGTGGGTTTCAATTCCGGGCTAGTGTTAGGGTTAGGGAACCGCAAGACTTAGGGCACAGGTGAGCGTACGGAGACGTGGGTGGGTCAGGCTACGTGCTGACGCACGGGTCAATGCCAGCGTACGGGCCAGGAGTAGGCAACGGCGTAAGGTATGGTGTAGGGCTGGTGGTTGGTTTCCGTTCCAGGCTAGGGTTAGGGTAAGGGAACGGCAAGGCTTAGGGCACAGGTGAGGGTACGGAAACGTGGGAGGGTCGGGCTACGTGCTGACGCACGGGTCAGTGCCAGCGTACGGGCCAGGAGTAGGCAACGGCGTAGGATAAAGTGTAGGGCTGGTGGTGGATTTGCGTTCCGGGCTAGGGTTAGGGTTAGGGAACGGTAAGGCTTAGGGCACAGGTGTGGGAACGAAAACGTGGGAGGGTCAGGCTACGTGCTGACGCACGGTTCAGTGCCAGCGTACGGGCCAGGAATAGGAAACGGCATAAGTTAGGGTGTAGGGCTGGTGGAGGGTTTCCGTTCCGGGCTAGGGTTAGGGTTAGGGAACGGCAAGGCTTAGGGCACAGTTGAGGGTATGGAAACGTGGGAGGGTCAGGCTACGTGCTGACGCATGGGTCAGTGCCAGCGTACGGGTCAGCAGTAGGGTACGGCGTAATGTAAGGTGTAGGGCTGGTGGTGGGTTTCTATTCCGGGCTAGGTTTAGGGTTAGGGAACGGCAAGGCTTAGGGCACAGGTGAGGGTACGGAAAATTGGGAGGGTCAGGCTACATGCTGACGCACTGTTCAGTGCCAGCGTACGGGCCAGGAATAGGGTACGGCGTAAGGTAAGGTGTATGGCTGGTGGTGGGTTTCTAATCCGGGCTAGGGTTAGGGTTAGGGAACGGCAAGACTTAGGGCAAAGGAGAGGGTACGGAAACGTGGGAGGGTCAGGCTACGTGCTGACGCACGGTTCAGTGCCAGCGTACGGGCCAGGAATAGGGTACGGCGTAAGGTAAGGTGTACGGCTGGTGGTGGGTTTCCGTTCCGGGCTAGGGTTAGGGTTAGGGAACGGCAAGCCTTAGGGCACAGGTGAGGTTACATAAACGTGGGACTGTCAGGCTACGTGCTGACGCACGTGTCAGTGCCAGCGTACGGGCCAGGTGTAGGCAACGGCGTAAGTTAAGATGTAGGGCTGGTGGTTGGTTTCCGTTCCAGGCTAGGGTTAGCGTAAGGGAACGGCATGGCTTAGGGCACAGGTGAGGGTACCGAAACGTGGGAGGGTCAGGCTACATGCTGACGCACGGTTCAGTGCCAGCGTACGGGCCAGGAATAAGTTACGGCGTAAGGTAAGGTGTAGGGCTGGTGGTGGGTTTCCGTTCGGGGCTAGGGTTAGGGTTAGGGAACGGCAAGGCTTAGGGCACAGGTGAGGGTACGGAAACGTGGGAGGGTCAGGCTACGTGCTGACGCACGGGTCAGTGCCAGCGTGCGGGTCAGTAGCAGCGTACGGCGTAAGGTATGGTGTAGGGTTGGTGGTGGGTTACTATTCCGGGCTAGGGTTAGTGTTAGGGAATGGCAAGGCTTAGGGCACAGGTGAGGGTACGGAAACGTTGGATGCTCAGACTACGTGCAGACACATGGTTCAGTGCCAGCGTACGTGTCAGGAGTAGGGTACGGCGTAAGGTAAGGTGTAGGGCTGGTGGTGGGATTCTATTCCGGGCTACGGTTAGGGTTAGGGAAAGGCAAGGCTTAGGGCACAGGTGAGGTTACGGAAACGTGGGAGGGTCAGGCTACATGCAAACGAACGGTTCAGTGCCTGAGTACGGGCCAGGAATAGGTTACGGCGTAAGGTAAGGTGTAGGGCTGGTGGTGGGTTTCCGTTCCGGGCTAGGGTTATGGTTAGGGAACGGCAAGGCTTAGGGCACAGGTGAGGGAACTGAAACGTGGGAGGGTCAGGCTACGTGCTGACGCATGGGTCAGTGCCAGCATACGGGCCAGGAGTAGGGTACGGCGTAAGGTAAAGTGATGGCTTGTGGTTGATTTCCTTTCCAGGCTAGGTTTAGGGTTAGGGAACGGCAAGGCTTAGGGCACAGGAGAGGGTACGGTAACGTGGGAGGGACGGGCTACATGCTGACGCACGGGTCAGTGCCAGCGTACGGGCCAGGAGTAGGCAACGGCATAGGATACAGTGTAGGGCTGTTGGTGGATTTGCGTTCCGGGCTAGGGTTAGGGTTAGGGAACGGCAAGGCTTAGGGCACAGGTGAGGGTACGGAAACGTGGGAGGGTCGGGCTACGTGCTGACGCACGGGTCAGTGCCAGCGTACGGGTCAGTAGCAGCGTACGGCGTAAGGTATGGTGTAGGGCTGGTGGTGGGTTACTATTCCGGGCTAGGGTTAGGGTTAGGGAATGGCAAGGCTTAGGGCACAGGTGAGGGTACGGAAACGTGGGAGGGTCAGGCTACGTGCTGACGCACGTGTCAGTGCCAGCGTACGGGCCAGGAGTAGGCAACGGCGTAAGGTAAGGTGTAGGGCTGGTGGTTGGTTTCCGTTCCAGGCTAGGGTTAGGGTTAGGGAACGGCAAGGCTTAGGGCACAGGTGAGGGTACGGAAACGTGGGAGGGTCGGGCTACGTGCTGACGCACGGGTCAGTGCCAGCGTACGGGCCAGGAGTAGGCAACGGCGTACGATAAAGTGTAGGGATGGTGGTGGATTTGCGTTCTTGGCTAGGGTTAGGGTTAGGGAACGGCAAGGCTTAGGGCACAGGTCAGGGTACAGAAACGCGGGATTGTAAGGCTACGTGCTGATGCACGGTTCAGTGCCAGAGTACAGGCCAGGAGTAGGCAACGGCGTAGGGTAAGGTGTAGGGCTGGTGGTGGGTTTCCGTTCCGGGATAGGGTTAGGGTTAGGGAACGGCAAGGCTTAGGGCACAGGTGAGTGTACGTAAACGTGGGAGGGTCAGGCTACGTGCTGACGCACGGGTCAATGCCAGCGTACGGGCGAGGAGTAGGCAACGGCGTAAGGTAAGGTGTAGGGCTGGTGTTGGGTTTCTATTCCGGGCTAGGGTTAGGGTTAGGGAAAGGCAAGTCTTAGGGCACAGGTTAGGTTACGGAAACGTGGGAGGGTCAGGCTACATGCTGACGCACGGTTCAGTGCCAGCGTACAGGCCAGGAATAGGTTACGGCGTAAGGTAAGGTGTAGGGCTGGTGGTGGGTTTCCGTTCCGGTCTAGGGTTATGGTTAGGGAACGGCAAGGCTTAGGGCACAGGTGAGGGTACTGAAACGTGGGAGGGTCAGGCTACGTGCTGACGCATGGGTCAGTGCCAGCGTACGGACCAGGAGTAGGGTACGGCGTAAGGTAAAGTGTAGCGCTTGTGGTTGATTTCCTTTCCAGGCTAGGTTTAGTGTTAGGGAACGGCAAGGCTTAGGGCACAGGTGAGGGTACGGAAACTTGGGAGGGTCAGGCTACATGCTGACGCAATGTTCAGTGCCAGCGTACAGGCCAGGAATAGGGTACGGCGTAAGGTAAGGTGTAGGGCTGGTGGTGGGTTTCTAATCCGGGCTAGGCTTAGGGTTAGGGAACGGCAAGTCTTAGGGCAAAGGAGAGGGTATGGAAACGTGGGAGGGTCAGGCTACATGCTGACGCACGGTTCAGTGCCAGCGTACGGGCCAGGAATAGGGTACGGCGTAAGGTAAGGTGAATGGCTGGTGGTGGTTTTCCGTACCGGGCTAGGGTTAGGGTTAGGGAACGGCAAGGCTTAGGGCACAGGTGAGGTTACAGAAACGTGGGACGGTCAGGCTACGTGCTGACGCATGTGTCAATGCCAGCATACGGGCGAGGAGTAGGCAACGGCGTAAGGTAAGGTGTACGGCTGGTGGTTGGTTTCCGTTCCAGGCTAAGGTTAGGGTTAGGGAACGGCAAGGCTTAGGGCACAGGTGATGGTAAGGAAACGGGGGAGGGTCAGGCTACGTGCTGACGCACGATTCAGTGCCAGCGTACGGGCCAGGAATAGGGAACGTCGTAAGGTAAGGTGTAGGGCTGGTGGTGGGTTTCCGTTCCGGGCTAGGGTTAGGGTTAGGGAACGGCAAGGCTTAGGGCACAGGTCAGGGTACGGAAACGCGGGAGGGTAAGGCTACGTGCTGATGCACGGGTCAGTACCAGAGTACAGGGCAGTAGTAGGCAACGGCATAGGGTAAGGTTTTGGGCTGGTGGTGGGATTCCATTCCGGGCTAGGGTTAGGGTTAGGGAACCGCAGGGCTTAGGGCACAGGTGAGGGTACGGAGACGAGGGAGGGTCAGGTTACATGCTGACGCACGAGTCAATGCCAGCGTACGGGCCAGGAGTAGGCAACGGCATAGGATAAAGTCTAGGGCTGGTGGTGGATTTGCGTTCCGGGCTAGGGTTAGGGTTAGGGAACGGCAAGGCTTAGGGCTCAGGTGAGGGAACGGAAACGTGGGAGGGTCAGGCTACGTGCTGACGCACGGTTCAGTGCCAAAGTACGGGCCAGGAATAGGGAACAGCGTAAGTTAAGGTGTAGGGCTGGTGGTGGGTTTCCGTTCCGGGCTAGGGTTAGGGTTAGGGAACGGCAAGGCTTAGGGCACAGGTCAGGGTACGGAAACGCGGGAGGGTAAGGCTACGTGCTGATGCGCACGTCAGTGCCAGAGTACACGCCAGTAGTAGGCAACGGCGTAGGGTAAGGTTTTGGGCTGGTGGTGGGTTTCCATTCCGGGCTAGGGTTAGGGTTAGGGAAAGGCAAGGCTTAGGGCACAGGTGAGGTTACGGAAACTTGGGAGGGTCAGGCTACATGCTGACGCACGGTTCAGTGCCAGCGTACGGGCCAGGAATAGGTTACGGCGTAAGGTAAGGTGTAGGGCTGGTGGTGGGTTTCCGTTCCGGGCTAGGGTTATGGTTAGGGAACGGCAAGGCTTAGGTCACAGGTGAGGGTACTGAAACGTGGGAGGGTCAGGCTACGTGCTGACGCATGGATCAGTGCCAGGGTACGGGCCAGGAGTAGGGTACGGCGTAAGGTAAAGTGTAGCGCTTGTGGTTGATTTCCTTTCCAGGCTAGGTTTAGGGTTAGGGAACGGCAAGTCTTAGGGCACAGGTGAGGGTACGGAAACGTGAGAGGGACGGGCTACGTGCTGACGCACGGGTCTGTGCCAGCGTACGGAACAGGAGTAGGCAACGGCATAGGATACAGTGTAGGGCTGTTGGTGGATTTGCGTTCAGGGCTAGGGTTAGGGATAGGGAACGGCAAGGCTTAGGGCACAGGTGAGGGTATGGAAACTTGGGAGGGTCAGGCTACATGCTGACGCAATGTTCAGTGCCAGCGTACGGGCCAGGAATAGGGTGCGGCGTAAGGTAAGGTGTAGGGCTGGTGGTGGGTTTCTAATCCGGGCTAGGGTTAGGGTTAGGGAAAGGCAAGTCTTAGGGCAAAGGAGAGGGTACGGAAACGTGGGAGGGTCATGCTACATGCTGACGCACGGGTCAGTGCCAGCGTACGGGCCAGGAATAGGGTACGGCGTAAGGTAAGGTGTGCGGCTGGTGGTGGGTTTCCGTTCCAGGCTAGGGTTAGTGTTAGGGAACGGCAAGGCTTAGGGCACAGGTGAGGGTACGGAAACGTGGGAGGGTCGGGCTACGGGCTGACGCACTGGTCAGTGCCAGCGTAAGGGCCAGGAGTAGGCAACGGCGTAGGATAAAGTTTAGGGCTGGTGGTGGATTTGCGTTCCTGGCTAGGGTTAGGGTTAGGGAACGGCAAGGCTTAGGGCACAGGTGAGGGAACGGAAACGTGGGAGGGTCAGGCTACGTGTTGACACACGGTTCAGTGCCAGCGTACGGGCCAGGAATAGGGAACTGCGTAAGTTAAGGTGTAAGGCTGGTGGTGGGTTTCCGTTCCGGGCTAGGGTTAGGGTTAGGGAACGTCAAGGCTTAGGGCACAGGTGAGGTTACGGAAACGTTGGAGGCTCAGACTACGTACTGACGCATGGTTCAGTGCCAGCGTACGGGTCAGGAGTAGGATACGGCGTAAGGTAAGGTGTAGGGCTGGTGGTGGGTTTCTATTCCGGGCTAGGGTTAGGGTTAGGGAAAGGCAAGTCTTAGGGCACAGGTTAGGTTACGGAAACGTGGGAGGGTCAGGCTACATGCTGACGCACGGTTCAGTGCCAGCGTACAGGCCAGGAATAGGTTACGGCGTAAGGTAAGGTGTAGGGCTGGTGGTGGGTTTCCGTTCCGGTCTAGGGTTATGGTTAGGGAACGGCAAGGCTTAGGGCACAGGTGAGGGTACTGAAACGTGGGAGGGTCAGGCTACGTGCTGACGCATGGGTCAGTGCCAGCGTACGGACCAGGAGTAGGGTACGGCGTAAGGTAAAGTGTAGCGCTTGTGGTTGATTTCCTTTCCAGGCTAGGTTTAGTGTTAGGGAACGGCAAGGCTTAGGGCACAGGTGAGGGTACGGAAACTTGGGAGGGTCAGGCTACATGCTGACACAATGTTCAGTGCCAGCGTACAGGCCAGGAATAGGGTACGGCGTAAGGTAAGGTGTAGGGCTGGTGGTGGGTTTCTAATCCGGGCTAGGCTTAGGGTTAGGGAACGGCAAGTCTTAGGGCAAAGGAGAGGGTATGGAAACGTGGGAGGGTCAGGCTACATGCTGACGCACGGTTCAGTGCCAGCGTACGGGCCAGGAATAGGGTACGGCGTAAGGTAAGGTGAACGGCTGGTGGTGGTTTTCCGTACCGGGCTAGGGTTAGGGTTAGGGAACGGCAAGGCTTAGGGCACAGGTCAGGGTACGGAAACGTTGGAGGGTCGGGCTACGTGCTGATGCACGGGTCAGTGCCAGCGTATGGGCCAGGAGTAGGCAACGGCATAGGATAAAGTCTAGGGCTGGTGGTGGATTTGCGTTCCAGGCTAGGGTTAGGGTTAGGGAACGGCAAGGCTTAGGGCTCAGGTGAGGGAACGGAAACGTGGGAGGGTCAGGCTACGTGCTGACGCACGGTTCAGTGCCAAAGTACGGGCCAGGAATAGGGAACGGCGTAAGTTAAGGTGTAGGGCTGGTGGTGGGTTTCCGTTCCGGGCTAGGGTTAGGGTTAGGGAACGGCAAGGCTTAGGGCACAGGTCAGGGTACGGAAACGCGGGAGGGTAAGGCTACGTGCTGATGCGCACGTCAGTGCCAGAGTACACGCCAGTAGTAGGCAACGGCGTAGGGTAAGGTTTTGGGCTGGTGGTGGGTTTCCATTCCGGGCTAGGGTTAGGGTTAGGGAAAGGCAAGGCTTAGGGCACAGGTGAGGTTACGGAAACTTGGGAGGGTCAGGCTACATGCTGACGCACGGTTCAGTGCCAGCGTACGGGCCAGGAATAGGTTCCGGCGTAAGGTAAGGTGTAGGGCTGGTGGTGGGTTTCCGTTCCGGGCTAGGGTTATGGTTAGGGAACGGCAAGGCTTAGGGCACAGGTGAGGGTACTGAAACGTGGGAGGGTCAGGCTACGTGCTGACGCATGGGTCAGTGCCAGGGTACGGGCCAGGAGTAGGGTACGGCGTAAGGTAAAGTGTAGCGCTTGTGGTTGATTTCCTTTCCAGGCTAGGTTTAGGGTTAGGGAACGGCAAGGCTTAGGGCACAGGTGAGGGTACGGAAACGTGAGAGGGACGGGCTACGTGCTGACGCACGGGTCTGTGCCAGCGTACGGAACAGGAGTAGGCAACGGCATAGGATACAGTGTAGGGCTGTTGGTGGATTTGCGTTCAGGGCTAGGGTTAGGGATAGGGAACGGCAAGGCTTAGGGCACAGGTGAGGGTATGGAAACTTGGGAGGGTCAGGCTACATGCTGACGCAATGTTCAGTGCCAGCGTACGGGCCAGGAATAGGGTACGGCGTAAGGTAAGGTGTAGGGCTGGTGGTGGGTTTCTAATCCGGGCTAGGGTTAGGGTTAGGGAAAGGCAAGTCTTAGGGCAAAGGAGAGGGTACGGAAACGTGGGAGGGTCATGCTACATGCTGACGCACGGGTCAGTGCCAGCGTACGGGCCAGGAATAGGGTACGGCGTAAGGTAAGGTGTACGGCTGGTGGTGGGTTTCCGTTCCGGGCTAGGGTTAGGGTTAGGGAACGGCAAGGCTTAGGGCACAGGTGAGGGTACGTAAACGTGGGAGGGTCAGACTACGTGCTGACGCACGGGTCAATGCCAGCGTACGGGCGAGGAGTAGGCAACGGCGTAAGGTAATGTTTAGGGCTGGTGGTGGGTTTCCGTTCCGGACTAGGGTTAGGGTTTGGGAACGTCACGGCTTAGGGCACAGGTCAGGGTATGGAAACGCGGGAGGGTAAGGCTACGTGCTGATGCACGGTTCAGTGCCACAGTACAGGCCAGGAGTAGGCAACGGCGTAGGGTAAGGTGTAGGGCTGGTGGTGGGTTTCCGTTCCGGGCTAGGGTTAGGGTTAGGTAACGCAAGGCTTAGGGCACAGGTGAGGGTACGTAAACGTGGGAGTGTCAGGCTACGTGCTGACGCACGGTTCAGTGCCAGCGTACGGGCGAGGAATAGGGTACGGCGTAAGGTAAGGTGTAGGGCTGGTGGTGGGTTTCTAATCAGGGCTAGGGTTAGGGTTAGGGAACGGCAAGTCTTAGGGCAAAGGAGAGGATACGGAAACGTGGGAGGATCAGGCTACGTGCTGACGCACGGTTCAGTGCCTGCGTACGGGCCAGGAATAGGGTACGGCGTAAGGTAAGGTGTACGGCTGGTGGTGGGTTTCCGTTCCAGTCTAGGGTTAGGGTTAGGGAACGTCAAGGCTTAGGGCACAGGTCAGGGTACGGAAACGCGTGAGGGTAAGGCTACGTGCTGAAGCACGGTTCAGTGCCAGAGTACAGGCCAGGATAGGCAACGGCGTAGGGTAACGTGTGGGGCTGGTGGTGGGTTTCCGTTCCGGGCTAGGGTTAGGGTTAGGGAACGGCAAGGCTTAGGGCACAGGTGAGGGTACGGAAACGTGGGAGGGTCAGGCTACGTGCTGACGCACGGTTCAGTGCCAGCGTACGGGCCAGGAATAGGGTACGGCGTAAGGTAAGGTGTAGGGCTGGTGGTGGGTTTCTAATCCGGGCTAGGGTTAGGGTTAGGGAACGGCAAGTCTTAGGGCAAACGAGAGGGTACGGAAACGTGGGAGGGTCAGGCTACGTGCTGACGCACGGTTCAGTGCCAGCGTACGGGCCAGGAATAGGGAACGGCGTAAGGTAAGGTGTACGGGTGGTGGTGGGTTTCCGTTCAGGGCTAGGGTTAGGGTCAGGGAACGGCAAGGCTTAGGGCTCAGGTGAAGTTACAGAAACGTGGGACGGTCAGGCTACGTGCTGACGCACGTGTCAGTGCCAGCGTACGGGCCAGGGGTCGGCAACGGCGTAAGGTAAGATGTAGGGCTGGTGGTTGGTTTCCGTTCCAGGCTAGGGTTAGGGTAAGGGAACGGCAAGGCTTAGGGCACAGGTCAGGGTACGGAAACGCGGGAGGGTAAGGCTACGTGCTGATGCACGGGTCAGTACCAGAGTACAGGCCAGTAGTAGGCAACGGCGTAGGGTAAGGTTTTGGGCTGGTGGTGGGATTCCTTTTCGGGCTAGGGTTAGGGTTAGGGAACCGCAGTGCTTAGCGCACAGGTGAGGGTACGGAGACGAGGGAGGGTCAGGCTACGTGCTGACGCACGGGTCAATGCCAGCGTACGGGCCAGGAGTAGGCAACGGCGTAAGGTAAGGTGTAGGGCTGGTGGTTGGTTTCTGTTCCAGGCTAGGGTTAGGGTTAGGGAATGGCAAGGCTTAGGGCACAGGTGAGGGTACGGAAACGTGGGACGGTCAGGCTACGTGCTGACGCACGTGTCAGTGCCAGCGTACGGGCCAGGGTTAGGCAACGGCGTAAGGTAAGATGTAGGGCTGGTGGTTGGTTTCCGTTTCAGGTTAGGGTTAGGGTAAGGGAACGGCAAGGCTTAGGGCACAGGTGAGGGTACCGAAACGTGGGAGGGTCAGGCTACATGCTGACGCACGGTTCAGTGCCAGCGTATGGGCCAGGAATAAGTTACGGCGTAAGGTAAGGTGTAGGGCTGGTGGTGGGTTTCCGTTCCGGGCTAGGGTTAGGGTTAGGGAACGGCAAGTCTTAGGGCACAGGTCAGGGTACGGAAACGCGTGAGGGTAAGGCCACGTGCTAATGCACGGGTCAGTGCCGGAGTACAGGCCAGTAGTAGGCAACGGCGTAAGGTAAGGTGTAGGGCTGGTTGTTGGTTTCCGTTCCAGGCTAGGGTGAGTGTTAGGGAACGGCAAGGCTTAGGGCACAGGTGAGGGTACGGAAACGTGGGAGAGTCGGGCTACGTGCTGACGCACTGGTCAGTGCCAGCGTACGGGCCAGGAGTAGGCAACGGCATAGGATAAAGTGTAGGGCTGGTGGTGGATTTGCGTTCCTGGCTAGGGTTAGGGTTAGGGAACGGCAAGGCTTAGGGCACAGGTGAGGGAACGGAAACGTGGGAGGGTCAGGCTACGTGCTGACACACGGTTCTGTGCCAGCGTACGGGCCAGGAATAGGGAACGGCGTAAGTTAAGGTGTAGGGCTGGTGGTGGGTTTCCGTTCCGGGCTAGGGTTAGGGTAAGGGAACGGCAAGGTTTAGGGCACAGGTGAGGGTACGTAAACGTGGGAGGGTCAGGCTACGTGCTGACGCATGGGTCAATGCCAGCGTACGGGCGAGGAGTAGGCAACGGCGTAAGGTAATGTTTAGGGCTGGTGGTGGGTTTCCGTTCCGGACTAGGGTTAGGGTTAGGGAACGGCAAGGCTTAGGGCACAGGTCAGGGTACGGAAACGCGTGAGTGTAAGGCTACGTGCTGATGCACGGTTCAGTGCCAGAGTACAGGCCAGGATAGGCAACGGCGTAGGGTAAGGTGTAGGGCTGGTGGTGGGTTTCCGTTCCGGGCTAGGGTTATGGTTAGGGAACGGCAAGGCTTAGGGCACAGGTGAGGGTACGGAAACGTGGGAGGGTCAGGCTACGTGCTGACGCACGGTTCAGTGCCAGCGTACGGGCCAGGAATAGGGTACAGCGTAAGGTAAGGTGTAGGGCTGGTGGTGGGTTTCTAATCCGGGCTAGGGTTAGGGTTAGGGAACGGCAAGTCTTAGGGCAAAGGAGAGGGTACGGAAACGTGGGAGGGTCAGGCTACGTGCTGACGCACGGTTCAGTGCCAGCGTACGGGCCAGGAATAGGGTACGGCGTAAGGTAAGGTGTACGGCTGGTGGTGGGTTTCGGTTCCGGGCTAGGGTTAGGGTTAGGGAACGGCAAGGCTTAGGGCACAGGTGAAGTTTCAGAAACGTGGGACGGTCAGGCTACGTGCTGACGCACGTGTCAGTGCCAGCGTACGGGCCAGGGGTAGGCAACGGCGTAAGGTAAGATGTAGGGCTGGTGGTTGGTTTCCGTTCCAGGCTAGGGTTAGGGTAAGGGAACGGCAAGGCTTAGGGCACAGGTGAGGGTACCGAAACGTTGGAGGGTCAGGCTACATGCTGACGCAAGATTCAGTGCCAGCGTATGGGCCAGGAATAAGTTACGGCGTAAGGTAAGGTGTAGGGCTGGTGGTGGGTTTCCGTTCGGGGCTAGGGTTAGGGTTAGGGAACGGCAAGGCTTAGGGCACAGGTGAGGGTACGGAAACGTGGGAGGGTCAGGCTACGTGCTGACGCACGGGTCAGTGCCAGCGTGCGGGTCAGTAGCAGCGTACGGCGTAAGGTATGGTGTAGGGCTGGTGGTGGGTTACTATTCCGGGCTAGGGTTAGGGTTAGGGAATGGCAAGTCTTAGGGCACAGGTGAGGGTACGGAAACGTGGGAGGGTCAGGCTATGTGCTGACGCACGGGTCAGTGCCAGCGTACGGGCCAGGAGTAGGCAACGGCGTAAGGTAAGGTGTAGGGCTGGTGGTTGGTTTCCGTTCCAGGCTAGGGTTAGGGTTAGGGAACGGCAAGGCTTAGGGCACAGGTGAGGGTACGGAAACGTGGGAGTGTCGGGCTACGTGCTGACGCACGGGTCAGTGCCAGCGTACGGGCCAGGAGTAGGCAACGGCGTAGGATAAAGTGTAGGGCTGGTGGTGGAATTGCGTTCTGGGCTAGGGTTAGGGTTAGGGAACGGCAAGGCTTAGGGCACATGTCAGGGAACGGAAACGCGGGAGGGTAAGGCTACGTGCTGATGCACGGTTCAGTGCCAGAGTACAGGCCAGGAGTAGGCAACGGCGTACGGTAAGGTGTAGGGCTGGTGGTGGGTTTCCGTTCCGGGCTAGGGTTAGGGTTAGGGAACGGCAAGGCTTAGGGCACAGGTGAGGGTATGGAAACGTGCGATGGTCAGGCTACGTGCTGACGCACGGGTCAGTGCCAGCGTACGGGTCAGGAGTAGGGTACGGCGTAATGTAAGGTGTAGGGCTGGTGTTGGGTTTCTATTCCGGGCTAGGGTTAGGGTTAGGGAACGGCAAGGCTTAGGGCACAGGTGAGGGTACGGAAACTTGGGAGGGTCAGGCTACATGCTGACGCAATGTTCAGTGCCAGCGTACGGGCCAGGAATAGGGTACGGCGTAAGGTAAGGTGTAGTGCTGGTGGTGGGTTTCTAATCCGGGCTAGGGTTAGGGTTAGGGAACGGCAAGTCTTAGGGCAAAGGAGACGGTACGGAAACGTGGGAGGGTCAGGCTACATGCTAACGCACGGTTCAGTGCCAGCGTACGGGCCAGGAATAGGGTACGGCGTAAGGTAAGGTGTACGGCTGGTGGTGGGTTTCCGTTCCGGGCTAGGGTTAGGGTTAGGGAACGGCAAGGCTTAGGGCACAGGTGAGGTTACAGAAACGTGGGACGGTCAGGCTACGTGCTGACGAATGTGTCAATGCCAGCATACGGGCGAGGAGTAGGCAACGGCGTAAGGTAAGGTGTACGGCTGGTGGTTGGTTTCCGTTCCAGGCTAAGGTTATGGTTAGGGAACGGCAAGGCTTAGGGCACAGGTGATGGTACGGAAACGCGGGAGGGTAAGGCTACAGGCTGATGCACGTGTCAGTACCAGAGTACAGGCCAGTAGTAGGCAACGGCGTAGGGTAAGGTTTTGCGCTGGTGGTGGGATTCCATTCCGGGCTAGGGTTAGTGTTAGGGAACCGCAGGGCTTAGCGCACAGGTGAGGGTACGGAGACGAGGGAGGGTCAGGCTACGTGCTGACGCACGGGTCAATGCCAGCGTACGGGCCAGGAGTAGGCAACGGCGTAAGGTAAGGTGTAGGGCTGGTGGTTGGTTTCTGTTCCAGGCTAGGGTTAGGGTTAGGGAACGGCAAGGCTTAGGGCACAGGTGAGGGTACGGAAACGTTGGAGGGTAGGGCTACGTGCTGATGCACGGGTCAGTGCCAGCGTACGGGCCAGGAGTAGGCAACGGCGTAGGATAAAGTTTAGGGCTGGTGGTGGATTTGCGTTCCGGGCTAGGGTTAGGGTTAGGGAATGGCAAGGCTTAGGGCACAGGTGAGGGTACGGAAACGTGGGACGGTCAGGCTACGTGCTGACGCACGTGTCAGTGCCAGCGTACGGGCCAGGGGTAGTCAACGGCGTAAGGTAAGATGTAGGGCTGGTGGTTGGTTTCCGTTCCAGGCTAGGGTTAGGGTAAGGGAACGGCAAGGCTTAGGGCACAGGTGAGGGTACCGAAACGTGGGAGGGTCAGGCTACATGCTGACGCACGGTTCAGTGCCAGCGTATGGGCCAGGAATAAGTTACGGCGTAAGGTAAGGTGTAGGGCTGGTGGTGGGTTTCCATTCGGGGCTAGGGTTAGGGTTAGGGAACGGCAAGGCTTAGGGCACAGGTGAGGGTACGGAAACGTGGGAGGGTCAGGCTACGTGCTGACGCACGGGTCAGTGCCAGCATGCTGGTCAGTAGCAGCATACGGCGTAAGGTATGGTGTAGGGCTGGAGGTGGGTTACTATTCCGGGCTAGGGTTAGGGTTAGGGAATGGCAAGGCTTAGGGCACAGGTGAGGGTACGGAAACGTGGGAGGGTCAGGCTATGTGCTGACGCACGGGTCAGTGCCAGCGTACGGGCCAGGAGTAGGCAACGGCGTAAGGTAAGGTGTAGGGCTGGTGGTTGGTTTCCGTTCCAGGCTAGGGTTAGGGTTAGGGAACGGTAAGGCTTAGGGCACAGGTGAGGGTACGGAAACGTGGGAGGGTCGGGCTACGTGCTGACGCACGGGTCAGTGCCAGCGTACGGGCCAGGAGTAGGCAACGGCGTAGGATAAAGTGTAGGGCTGGTGGTGGATTTGCGTTCTGGGCTAGGGTTAGGGTTAGGGAACGGCAAGGCTTAGGGCACATGTCAGGGAACGGAAACGCGGGAGGATAAGGCTACGTGCTGATGCACGGTTCAGTGCCAGAGTACAGGCCAGGAGTAGGCAACGGCGTAGGGTAAGGTGTAGGGCTGGTGGTGGGTTTCCGTTCCGGGCTAGGGTTAGGGTTAGGGAACGGCAAGGCTTAGGGCAGAGGTGAGGGTACGGAAACGTGAGAGGGATGGGCTACGTGCTGACGCACGGGTCAGTGGCAGCGTACGGAACAGAAGTAGGCAACGGCATAGGATACAGTGTAGGGCTGGTGGTGGATTTGCGTTCAGGGCTAGGGTTAGGGTTAGGGAACGGCAAGGCTTAGGGCACAGGTGAGGGTATGGAAACGTGGGAGGGTCAGGCTACGTGATGACGCACGGGTCAGTGCCAGCGTACGGGTCAGGAGTAGGGTACGGCGTAATGTAAGGTGTAGGGCTGGTGGTGGGTTTCTATTCCGGGCTAGGGTTAGGGTTAGGGAACGGCAAGGCTTAGGGCACAGGTGAGGGTACGGAAACTTGGGAGGGTCAGGCTACATGCTGACGCAATGTTCAGTGCCAGCGTACGGGCCAGGAATAGGGTACGGCGTAAGGTAAGGTGTAGGGCTGGAGGTGGGTTTCTAATCCGGGCTAGGGTTAGGGTTAGGGAACGGCAAGTCTTAGGGCAAAGGAGACGGTACGGAAACGTGGGAGGGTCAGGCTACATGCTGACGCACGGTTCAGTGCCAGCGTACGGGCCAGGAATAGGGTACGGCGTAAGGTAAGGTTTACGGCTGGTGGTGGGTTTCCGTTCCGGGCTAGGGTTAGGGTTAGGTAACGGCAAGGCTTAGGGCACAGGTGAGGTTACAGAAACGTGGGACGGTCAGGCTACGTGCTGACGCATGTGTCAATGCCAGCATACGGGCGAGGAGTAGGCAACGGCGTAAGGTAAGGTGTACGGCTGGTGGTTGGTTTCCGTTCCAGGCTAAGGTTAGGGTTAGGGAACGGCAAGGCTTAGGGCACAGGTGATGGTACGGAAACGTGGGAGGGTCAGGCTACGTGCTGACGCACGGTTCAGTGCCAGCATACGGGCCAGGAATAGGGAACGGTGTAAGGTAAGGTGTAGGGCTGGTGGTGGGTTTCCGTTCCGGGCTAGGGTTAGGGTTAGGGAACGGCAAGGCTTAGGGCACAGGTCAGGGTACGGAAACGCGGGAGGGTAAGGCTACGTGCTGATGCACGGGTCAGTACCAGAGTACAGGCCACTAGTAGGCAACGGCGTAGGGTAAGGTTTTGGGCTGGTGGTGGGATTCCATTCCTGGCTAGGGTTAGGGTTAGGGAACCGCAGGGCTTAGCGCACAGGTGAGGGTACGGAGACGAGGGAGGGTCAGGCTACGTGCTGACGCACGGGTCAATGCCAGCGTACGGGCCAGGAGTAGGCAACGGCGTAAGATAAGGTGTAGGGCTGGTGGTTGGTTTCTGTTCCAGGCTAGGGTTAGGGTTAGGGAACGGCAAGGCTTAGGGCACAGGTGAGGGTACGGAAACGTTGGAGGGTCGGGCTACGTGCTGATGCACGGGTCAGTGCCAGCGTACGGGCCAGGAGTAGGCAACGGCGTAGGATAAAGTGTAGGGCTGGTGGTGGATTTGCGTTCCGGGCTAGGGTTAGGGTTAGGGAACGGCAGGGCTTAGGGCTCAGGTGAGGGAACGGAAACGTGGGAGGGTCAGGCTACGTGCTGACGCACGGTTCAGTGCCAGCGTACGGGCCAGGAATAGGGAACGGCGTAAGTTAAGGTGTAGGGCTGGTGGTGGGTTTCCGTTCCGGGCTAGGGTTAGGGTTAGGGAACGGCAAGGCTTAGGGTACAGGTCAGGGTACGGAAACGCGGGAGGGTAAGGCTACGTGCTGATGCGCAGGTCAGTGCCAGAGTACACGCCAGAAGTAGGCAACGGCGTAGGGTAAGGTTTTGGGCTGGTGGTGGGTTTCAATTCCGGGCTAGTGTTAGGGTTAGGGAACCGCAAGACTTAGGGCACAGGTGAGCGTACGGAGACGTGGGTGGGTCAGGCTACGTGCTGACGCACGGGTCAATGCCAGCGTATGGGCCAGGAGTAGGCAACGGCGTAAGGTATGGTGTAGGGCTGGTGGTTGGTTTCCGTTCCAGGCTAGGGTTAGGGTAAGGGAACGGCAAGGCTTAGGGCACAGGTGAGGGTACGGAAACGTGGGAGGGTCGGGCTACGTGCTGACGCACGGGTCAGTGCCAGCGTACGGGCCAGGAGTAGGCAACGGCGTAGGATAAAGTGTAGGGCTGGTGGTGGATTTGCGTTCCGGGCTAGGGTTAGGGTTAGGGAACGGTAAGGCTTAGGGCACAGGTGTGGGAACGAAAACGTGGGAGGGTCAGGCTACGTGCTGACGCACGGTTCAGTGCCAGCGTACGGGCCAGGAATAGGAAACGGCATAAGTTAGGGTGTAGGGCTGGTGGAGGGTTTCCGTTCCGGGCTAGGGTTAGGGTTAGGGAACGGCAAGGCTTAGGGCACAGTTGAGGGTATGGAAACGTGGGAGGGTCAGGCTACGTGCTGACGCATGGGTCAGTGCCAGCGTACGGGTCAGCAGTAGGGTACGGCGTAATGTAAGGTGTAGGGCTGGTGGTGGGTTTCTATTCCGGGCTAGGTTTAGGGTTAGGGAACGGCAAGGCTTAGGGCACAGGTGAGGGTACGGAAAATTGGGAGGGTCAGGCTACATGCTGACGCACTGTTCAGTGCCAGCGTACGGGCCAGGAATAGGGTACGGCGTAAGGTAAGGTGTAGGGCTGGTGGTGGGTTTCTAATCCGGGCTAGGGTTAGGGTTAGGGAACGGCAAGACTTAGGGCAAAGGAGAGGGTACGGAAACGTGGGAGGGTCAGGCTACGTGCTGACGCACGGTTCAGTGCCAGCGTACGGGCCAGGAATAGGGTACGGCGTAAGGTAAGGTGTACGGCTGGTGGTGGGTTTCCGTTCCGGGCTAGGGTTAGGGTTAGGGAACGGCAAGGCTTAGGGCACAGGTGAGGTTACAGAAACGTGGGACTGTCAGGCTACGTGCTGACGCACGTGTCAGTGCCAGCGTACGGGCCAGGTGTAGGCAACGGCGTAAGTTAAGATGTAGGGCTGGTGGTTGGTTTCCGTTCCAGGCTAGGGTTAGGGTAAGGGAACGGCATGGCTTAGGGCACAGGTGAGGGTACCGAAACGTGGGAGGGTTAGGCTACATGCTGACGCACGGTTCAGTGCCAGCGTACGGGCCAGGAATAAGTTACGGCGTAAGGTAAAGTGTAGGGCTGGTGGTGGGTTTCCGTTCGGGGCTAGTGTTAGGGTTAGGGAACGGCAAGGCTTAGGGCACAGGTGAGGGTACGGAAACGTGGGAGGGTCAGGCTACGTGCTGACGCACGGGTCAGTGCCAGCGTGCGGGTCAGTAGCAGCGTACGGCGTAAGGTATGGTGTAGGGTTGGTGGTGGGTTACTATTCCGGGCTAGGGTTAGGGTTAGGGAATGGCAAGGCTTAGGGCACAGGTGAGGGTACGGAAACGTTGGATGCTCAGACTACGTGCAGACACATGGTTCAGTGCCAGCGTACGTGTCAGGAGTAGGGTACGGCGTAAGGTAAGGTGTAGGGCTGGTGGTGGGATTCTATTCCGGGCTAGGGTTAGGGTTAGGGAAAGGCAAGGCTTAGGGCACAGGTGAGGTTACGGAAACGTGGGAGGGTCAGGCTACATGCAAACGAACGGTTCAGTGCCTGCGTACGGGCCAGGAATAGGTTACGGCGTAAGGTAAGGTGTAGGGCTGGTGGTGGGTTTCCGTTCCGGGCTAGGGTTATGGTTAGGGAACGGCAAGGCTTAGGGCACAGGTGAGGGAACTGAAACGTGGGAGGGTCAGGCTACGTGCTGACGCATGGGTCAGTGCCAGCATACGGGCCAGGAGTAGGGTACGGCGTAAGGTAAAGTGATGGCTTGTGGTTGATTTCCTTTCCAGGCTAGGTTTAGGGTTAGGGAACGGCAAGGCTTAGGGCACAGGAGAGGGTACGGTAACGTGGGAGGGACGGGCTACATGCTGACGCACGGGTCAGTGCCAGCGTACGGGCCAGGAGTAGGCAACGGCATAGGATACAGTGTAGGGCTGTTGGTGGATTTGCGTTCCGGGCTAGGGTTAGGGTTAGGGAACGGCAAGGCTTAGGGCACAGGTGAGGGTACGGAAACGTGGGAGGGTCAGGCTACGTGCTGACGCACGTGTCAGTGCCAGCGTACGGGCCAGGAGTAGGCAACGGCGTAAGGTAAGGTGTAGGGCTGGTGGTTGGTTTCCGTTCCAGGCTAGGGTTAGGGTTAGGGAACGGCAAGGCTTAGGGCACAGGTGAGGGTACGGAAACGTGGGAGGGTCGGGCTACGTGCTGACGCACGGGTCAGTGCCAGCGTACGGGCCAGGAGTAGGCAACGGCGTACGATAAAGTGTAGGGATGGTGGTGGATTTGCGTTCTGGGCTAGGGTTAGGGTTAGGGAACGGCAAGGCTTAGGGCACAGGTCAGGGTACAGAAACGCGGGATTGTAAGGCTACGTGCTGATGCACGGTTCAGTGCCAGAGTACAGGCCAGGAGTAGGCAACGGCGTAGGGTAAGGTGTAGGGCTGGTGGTGGGTTTCCGTTCCGGGCTAGGGTTAGGGTTAGGGAACGGCAAGGCTTAGGGCACAGGTGAGTGTACGTAAACGTGGGAGGGTCAGGCTACGTGCTGACGCACGGGTCAATGCCAGCGTACGGGCGAGGAGTAGGCAACGGCGTAAGGTAAGGTTTAGGGCTGGTGGTGGGTTTCCGTTCCGGACTGGGGTTAGGGTTAGGGAACGGCAAGGCTTAGGGCACAGGTCAGAGTACGGAAACGCGTGAGGGTAAGGCTACGTGCTGATGCACGGTTCAGTGCCAGAGTACAGGCCAGGATTAGGCAACAGCGTAGGGTAAGGTGTAGGGCTGGTGGTGGGTTTCCGTTCAGGGCTAGGTTTAGGGTTAGGGAACGGCAAGGCTTAGGGCACAGGTGAGGTATGTAAACGTGGGAGGGTCAGGCTACGTGCTGACGCACGGGTCAATGCCAGCGTACGGGCGAGGAGTAGGCAACGACGTAAGGTGAGGTGTACGGCTGGTGGTTGGTTTCCGTTCCAGGCTAGGGTTAGGGTTAGGGAATGGCACGGCTTAGGGCACAGGTGAGGGTACGGAAACGTAGGAGGGTCAGGCTACGTGCTGACGCACGGTTCAGTGCCAGCGTACGGGCCAGGAATAGGGTACGGCGTAAGGTAAGGTGTAGGGCTGTTGGTGGGTTTCTAATCCGGGCTAGGGTTAGGGTTAGGGAACGGCAAGTCTTAGGGCAAAGGAGAGGGTACGGAAACGTGGGAGGGTCAGGCTACGTGCTGACGCACGGTTCAGTGCCAGCGTACGGGCCAGGAATAGGGTACGGCGTAAGGTAAGGTGTATGGCTGGTGGTGGGTTTCCGTTCCGGGCTAGGGTTAGGTTTAGGGAACGGCAAGGCTTAGGGCACAGGTGAGGTTACAGAAACGTGGGACGGTCAAGCTACGTGCTGACGCACGTGTCAGTGCCAGCGTACGGGCCAGGGGTAGGCATCGGCGTAAGGTAAGATGTAGGGCTGGTGGTTGGTTTCCGTTCCAGGCTAGGGTTAGGGTAAGGGAACGGCAAGGCTTAGGGCACAGGTGAGGGTACCGAAACGTGGGAGGGTCAGGCTACATGCTGACGCACGGTTCAGTGCCTGCGTATGGGCCAGGAATAAGTTACGGCGTAAGGTAAGGTGTAGGGCTGGTGGTGGGTTTCCGTTTGGGCCTAGGGTTAGGGTTAGGGAACGGCAAGGCTTAGGGCACAGGTGAGGGTACGGAAACGTGGGAGGGTCCGGCTACGTGCTGACGCACGGGTCAGTGCCACCGTACGGGTCAGTATCAGCGTACGGCGTAAGGTATGGTGTAGGGCTGGTGGTGGGTTACTATTCCGGGCTAGGGTTAGGGTTAGGGAATGGCAAGGCTTAGGGCACAGGTGAGGGTACGGAAACGTGGGAGGGTCAGGCTATGTGCTGACGCACGGGTCAGTGCCAGCGTACGGGCCAGGAGTAGGCAACGGCGTAAGGTAAGGTGTAGGGCTGGTGGTTGGTTTCCGTTCCAGGCTAGGGTTAGGGTTAGGGAACGGCAAGGCTTAGGGCAGAGGTGAGGGTACGGAAACGTGGGAGGGTCGGGCTACGTGCTGACGCA
Source organism: Mesoplodon bidens (assembly GCF_964165515.1). Taxonomy (NCBI): domain Eukaryota; kingdom Metazoa; phylum Chordata; class Mammalia; order Artiodactyla; family Ziphiidae; genus Mesoplodon; species Mesoplodon bidens. The sequence continues at coordinate 557,325 of NW_027671966.1, read as the reverse complement.
CGGGTCAGTGCCAGCGTACGGGCCAGGAGTAGGCAACGGCGTAGGATAAAGTGTAGGGCTGTTGGTGGATTTGCGTTCTGGGCTAGGGTTAGGGTTAGGGAACGGCAAGGCTTAGGGCACAGGTCAGGGTACGGAAACGCGGGAGGCTAAGGCTACGTGCTGATGCACGGTTCAGTGCCAGAGTACAGGCCAGGAGTAGGCAACGGCGTAGGGTAAGGTGTAGGGCTGGTGGTGGCTTTCCGTTCTGAGCTAGGGTTAGGGTTAGGGAACGGCAAGGCTTAGGGCACAGGTGAGGGTACGTAAACGTGGGAGGGTCAGACTACGTGCTGACGCACGGGTCAATGCCAGCGTACGGGCGAGGAGTAGGCAACGGCGTAAGGTAATGTTTAGGGCTGGTGGTGGGTTTCCGTTCCGGACTAGGGTTAGGGTTTGGGAACGTCACGGCTTAGGGCACAGGTCAGGGTATGGAAACGCGGGAGGGTAAGGCTACGTGCTGATGCACGGTTCAGTGCCAGAGTACAGGCCAGGAGAAGGCAACGGCGTAGGGTAAGGTGTAGGGCTGGTGGTGGGTTTCCGTTCCGGGCTAGGGTTAGGGTTAGGTAACGCAAGGCTTAGGACACAGGTGAGGGTACGTAAACGTGGGAGGGTCAGGCTACGTGCTGACGCATGGGTCAATGCCAGCGTACGGGCGAGGAGTAGGCAACGACGTAAGGTAAGGTGTACGGCTGGTGGTTGGTTTCCGTTCCAGGCTAGGGTTAGGGTTAGGGAACGGCAAGTCTTAGGGCAAAGGAGAGGATACGGAAACGTGGGAGGGTCAGGCTACGTGCTGACGCACTGTTCAGTGCCTGCGTACGGGCCAGGAATAGGGTACGGCGTAAGGTAAGGTGTACGGTTGGTGGTGGGTTTCCGTTCTGTTCTAGGGTTAGGGTAAGGGAACGGCAAGGCTTAGGGCACAGGTGAGGTTACAGAAACGTGGGACGGTCAAACTACGTGCTGACGCACGTGTCAGTGCCAGCGTACGGGCCAGGGGTAGGCAACGGCGTAAGGTAAGATGTAGGGCTGTTGGTTGGTTTCCGTTCCAGGCTAGGGTTAGGGTAAGGGAACGGCAAGGCTTAGGGCACAGGTGAGAGTACCGAAACGTGGGAGGGTCAGGCTACATGCTGACGCATGTTTTAGTGCCAGCGTATGGGCCAGGAATAAGTTACGGCTTAAGGTAAGGTGTAGGGCTGGTGGTGGGTTTCCGTTCGGGGCGAGGGTTAGGGTTAGGGAACGGCAAGGCTTAGGGCACAGGTGAGGGTACGGAAAGGTGGGAGGGTCAGGCTACGTGCTGACGCACGGGTCAGTGCCAGCGTACGGGTCAGTAGCAGCGTACGGCGTAAGGTATGGTGTAGGGCTGGTGGTGGGTTACTATTCTGGGCTAGGGTTAGGGTTAGGGAATGGCAAGGCTTAGGGCACAGGTGAGGGTACGGAAACGTGGGAGGGTCGGGCTACGTGCTGACGCACGGGTTAGTGCCAGCGTACGGGCCAGGAGTAGGCAACGGCGTAGGATAAAGTGTAAGGCTGGTGGTGGATTTGCGTTCTGGTCTAGGGTTAGGGTTAGGGAACGGCAAGGCTTAGGGCACAGGTCAGGGTACAGAAACGCGGGAAGGTAAGGCTACGTGCTGATGCACGGTTAAGTGCCAGAGTACAGGCCAGGAATAGGCAACGGCGTAGGGTAAGGTGTAGGGCTGGTGGTTGGTTTCCGTTCCAGGCTAGGGTTAGTGTTAGGGAACGGCAAGGCTTAGGGCACAGGTGAGGGTACGGAAACGTGGGAGGGTCAGGCTACGTGCTGACGCACGGGTCAATGCCAGCGTACGGGCGAGGAGTAGGCAACGACGTAAGGTGAGGTGTACGGCTGGTGGTTGGTTTCCGTTCCAGGCTAGGGTTAGGGTTAGGGAATGGCACGGCTTAGGGCACAGGTGAGGGTACGGAAACGTAGGAGGGTCAGGCTACGTGCTGACGCACGGTTCAGTGCCAGCGTACGGGCCAGGAATAGGGTACGGCGTAAGGTAAGGTGTAGGGCTGTTGGTGGGTTTCTAATCCGGGCTAGGGTTAGGGTTAGGGAACGGCAAGTCTTAGGGCAAAGGAGAGGGTACGGAAACGTGGGAGGGTCAGGCTACGTGCTGACGCACGGTTCAGTGCCAGCGTACGGGCCAGGAATAGGGTACGGCGTAAGGTAAGGTGTATGGCTGGTGGTGGGTTTCCGTTCCGGGCTAGGGTTAGGTTTAGGGAACGGCAAGGCTTAGGGCACAGGTGAGGTTACAGAAACGTGGGACGGTCAAGCTACGTGCTGACGCACGTGTCAGTGCCAGCGTACGGGCCAGGGGTAGGCATCGGCGTAAGGTAAGATGTAGGGCTGGTGGTTGGTTTCCGTTCCAGGCTAGGGTTAGGGTAAGGGAACGGCAAGGCTTAGGGCACAGGTGAGGGTACCGAAACGTGGGAGGGTCAGGCTACATGCTGACGCACGGTTCAGTGCCTGCGTATGGGCCAGGAATAAGTTACGGCGTAAGGTAAGGTGTAGGGCTGGTGGTGGGTTTCCGTTTGGGCCTAGGGTTAGGGTTAGGGAACGGCAAGGCTTAGGGCACAGGTGAGGGTACGGAAACGTGGGAGGGTCCGGCTACGTGCTGACGCACGGGTCAGTGCCACCGTACGGGTCAGTATCAGCGTACGGCGTAAGGTATGGTGTAGGGCTGGTGGTGGGTTACTATTCCGGGCTAGGGTTAGGGTTAGGGAATGGCAAGGCTTAGGGCACAGGTGAGGGTACGGAAACGTGGGAGGGTCAGGCTATGTGCTGACGCACGGGTCAGTGCCAGCGTACGGGCCAGGAGTAGGCAACGGCGTAAGGTAAGGTGTAGGGCTGGTGGTTGGTTTCCGTTCCAGGCTAGGGTTAGGGTTAGGGAACGGCAAGGCTTAGGGCAGAGGTGAGGGTACGGAAACGTGGGAGGGTCGGGCTACGTGCTGACGCACGGGTCAGTGCCAGCGTACGGGCCAGGAGTAGGCAACGGCGTAGGATAAAGTGTAGGGCTGTTGGTGGATTTGCGTTCTGGGCTAGGGTTAGGGTTAGGGAACGGCAAGGCTTAGGGCACAGGTCAGGGTACGGAAACGCGGGAGGCTAAGGCTACGTGCTGATGCACGGTTCAGTGCCAGAGTACAGGCCAGGAGTAGGCAACGGCGTAGGGTAAGGTGTAGGGCTGGTGGTGGCTTTCCGTTCTGAGCTAGGGTTAGGGTTAGGGAACGGCAAGGCTTAGGGCACAGGTGAGGGTACGTAAACGTGGGAGGGTCAGACTACGTGCTGACGCACGGGTCAATGCCAGCGTACGGGCGAGGAGTAGGCAACGGCGTAAGGTAATGTTTAGGGCTGGTGGTGGGTTTCCGTTCCGGACTAGGGTTAGGGTTTGGGAACGTCACGGCTTAGGGCACAGGTCAGGGTATGGAAACGCGGGAGGGTAAGGCTACGTGCTGATGCACGTTTCAGTGCCAGAGTACAGGCCAGGAGAAGGCAACGGCGTAGGGTAACGTGTAGGGCTGGTGGTGGGTTTCCGTTCCGGGCTAGGGTTAGGGTTAGGTAACGCAAGGCTTAGGACACAGGTGAGGGTACGTAAACGTGGGAGGGTCAGGCTACGTGCTGACGCATGGGTCAATGCCAGCGTACGGGCGAGGAGTAGGCAACGACGTAAGGTAAGGTGTACGGCTGGTGGTTGGTTTCCGTTCCAGGCTAGGGTTAGGGTTAGGGAACGGCAAGTCTTAGGGCAAAGGAGAGGATACGGAAACGTGGGAGGGTCAGGCTACGTGCTGACGCACTGTTCAGTGCCTGCGTACGGGCCAGGAATAGGGTACGGCGTAAGGTAAGGTGTACGGTTGGTGGTGGGTTTCCGTTCTGTTCTAGGGTTAGGGTAAGGGAACGGCAAGGCTTAGGGCACAGGTGAGGTTACAGAAACGTGGGACGGTCAAACTACGTGCTGACGCACGTGTCAGTGCCAGCGTACGGGCCAGGGGTAGGCAACGGCGTAAGGTAAGATGTAGGGCTGTTGGTTGGTTTCCGTTCCAGGCTAGGGTTAGGGTAAGGGAACGGCAAGGCTTAGGGCACAGGTGAGAGTACCGAAACGTGGGAGGGTCAGGCTACATGCTGACGCATGTTTTAGTGCCAGCGTATGGGCCAGGAATAAGTTACGGCTTAAGGTAAGGTGTAGGGCTGGTGGTGGGTTTCCGTTCGGGGCGAGGGTTAGGGTTAGGGAACGGCAAGGCTTAGGGCACAGGTGAGGGTACGGAAAGGTGGGAGGGTCAGGCTACGTGCTGACGCACGGGTCAGTGCCAGCGTACGGGTCAGTAGCAGCGTACGGCGTAAGGTATGGTGTAGGGCTGGTGGTGGGTTACTATTCTGGGCTAGGGTTAGGGTTAGGGAATGGCAAGGCTTAGGGCACAGGTGAGGGTACGGAAACGTGGGAGGGTCGGGCTACGTGCTGACGCACGGGTCAGTGCCAGCGTACGGGCCAGGAGTAGGCAACGGCGTAGGATAAAGTGTAAGGCTGGTGGTGGATTTGCGTTCTGGTCTAGGGTTAGGGTTAGGGAACGGCAAGGCTTAGGGCACAGGTCAGGGTACAGAAACGCGGGAAGGTAAGGCTACGTGCTGATGCACGGTTAAGTGCCAGAGTACAGGCCAGGAATAGGCAACGGCGTAGGGTAAGGTGTAGGGCTGGTGGTTGGTTTCCGTTCCAGGCTAGGGTTAGTGTTAGGGAACGGCAAGGCTTAGGGCACAGGTGAGGGTACGGAAACGTGGGAGGGTCGGGCTACGTGCTGACGGACTGGTCAGTGCCAGCGTACGGGCCAGGAGTAGGCAACGGCGTAGGATAAAGTGTAGGGCTGGTGGTGGATTTGCGTTCCTGGCTAGGGTTAGGGTTAGGGAACGGCAAGGCTTAGGGCACAGGTGAGGGAACGGAAACGTGGGAGGGTCAGGCTACGTGCTGACACACGGTTCAGTGCCAGCGTACGGGCCAGGAATAGGGAACGGCGTAAGTTAAGGTGTAGGGCTGGTGGTGGGTTTCCGTTCCGGGCTAGGGTTAGGGTTAGGGAACGTCAAGGCTTAGGGCACAGGTGAGGGTACGGAAACGTTGGAGGCTCAGACTACGTGCTGACGCATGGTTCAGTGCCAGCGTACGGGTCAGGAGTAGGATACGGCGTAAGGTAAAGTGTAGGGCTGGTGGTGGGTTTCTATTCCGGGATAGGGTTAGGGTTAGGGAAAGGCAAGGCTTAGGGCACAGGTGAGGATACGGAAACGTGGGAGGGTCAGGCTACATGCTGACGCACGGTTCATTGCCAGCGTACGGGCCAGGAATAGGTTACGGCGTAAGGTAAGGTGTAGGGCTGATGGTGGGTTTCCGTTCCGGGCTAGGGTTATGGTTAGGGAACGGCAAGGCTTAGGGCAAAAGTGAGGGAACTGAAACGTGGGAGGGTCAGGCTACGTGCTGACGCATGCGTCAGTGCCAGCGTACGGGCCAGGAGTACGGTACGGCGTAAGGTAAAGTGTAGCGCTTGTGGTTGATTTCCTTTCCAGGCTAGGTTTAGGGTTAGGGAACGGCAAGGCTTAGGGCACAGGTGAGGGTACGGAAACGTGAGAGGGACGGGCTACGTGCTGACGCACGGGTCAGTGCCAGCGTACGGAACAGGAGTAGGCAACGGCATAGGATACAGTGTAGGGCTGGTGGTGGATTTGCGTTCAGGGCTAGGGTTAGGGTTAGGGAACGGCAAGGCTTAGGGCACAGGTGAGGGTATGGAAACGTGGGAGGGTCAGGCTACGTGCTGACGCACGGGTCAGTGCCAGCGTACGGGACAGGTGTAGGGTACGGCGTAATGTAAGGTGTAGGGCTGGTGGTGGGTTTCCGTTCCGGGCTAGGGTTAGGGTTAGGGAACGGCTAGGCGTAGGGCACAGGTGAGGGTACGGAAACTTGGGAGGCTCAGGCTACATGCTGACGCAATGTTCAGTGCCAGCGTACGGGCCAGGAATAGGGTACAGCGTAAGGTAAGGTGTAGGGATGGTGGTGGGTTTCTAATCCGGGCTAGGGTTAGGGTTAGGGAACGGCAAGTCTTAGGGTAAAGGAGAGGGTACGGAAACGTGGGAGGGTCAGGCTACATGCTGACGCACGGTTCAGTGCCAGCGTACGGGCCAGGAATAGGGTACGGCGTAAGGTAAGGTGTACGGCTGGTGGTGGGTTTCCGTTCCGGGCTAGGGTTAGGGTTAGGGAATGGCAAGGCTTAGGGCACAGGTGAGGTTACAGAAACGTGGGACGGTCAGGCTACGTGCTGACGCATGTGTCAATGCCAGCATACGGGCGAGGAGTAGGCAACGGCGTAAGGTAAGGTGTACGGCTGGTGGTTGGTTTCCGTTCCAGGCTAGGGTTAGGGTTAGGGAACGGCAAGGCTTAGGGCACAGGTGATGGTACGGAAACGTGGGAGGGTCAGGCTACGTGCTGACGCACGGTTCAGTGCCAGCGTACGGGCCAGGAATAGGGAACGGCGTAAGGTAAGGTGTAGGGCTTGTGGTGGGTTTCCTTTCCGGGCTAGGGTTAGGGTTAGGGAACGGCAAGGCTTAGGGCACAGTTCAGGGTACGGAAACGCGGGAGGGTAATGCTACATGCTGATGCACGGGTCAGTGCCAGAGTACGGGCCAGTAGTAGGCAACGGCGTAGGGTAAGGTTTTGGGCTGGTGGTGGGATTCCATTCCGGGCTAGGGTTAGGGTTAGGGAACCGCAGGGCTTAGGGCACAGGTGAGGGTACGGAGACGAGGGAGGGTCAGGCTACGTGCTGACGCACGAGTCACTGCCAGCGTACGGACCAGGAGTAGGCAACGGCGTAAGGTAAGGTGTAGGGCTGGTGGTTGGTTTCTGTTCCAGGCTAGGGTTAGGGTTAGGGAACGGCAAGGCTTAGGGCACAGGTGAGGGTACGGAAACGTTGGAGGGTCGGGCTACGTGCTGATGCACGGGTCAGTGCCAGCGTACGGGACAGGAGTAGGCAACGGCGTAGGATAAAGTGTAGGGCTGGTGGTGGATTTGGGTTCCGGGCTAGGGTTAGGGTTAGGGAAAGGCAAGGCTTAGGGCTCAGGTGAGGGAACGGAAACGTGGGAGGGTCAGGCTACGTGCTGACGCACGGTTCAGTGCCAGCGTACCGGCCAGGAATAGGGAACGGCATAAGTTAAGGTGTAGGGCTGGTGGTGGGTTTCCGTTCCGGGCTAGGGTTAGGGTTAGGGAACAGCAAGGCTTAGGGCACAGGTGAGGATACATAAACGTGGGAGGGTCAGGCTACGTGCTGACGCACGGGTCAATGCCAGCGTACGGGCGAGTAGTAGGCAACGGCATAAGGTAAGGTGTACGGCAGGTGGTTGTTTTCCGTTCCAGGCTAGGGTTAGGGTTAGGGAACGGCAAGGCTTAGGACACAGGTGAGGGTACGGAAAAGTGGGAGGGTCAGGCTACGTGCTGACGCACGGTTCAGTGCCAATATACGGGCCAGGAATAGGGAAAGTCGTAAGGTAAGGTATAGGGCTGGTGGTGGGTTTCCGTTCCGGGCTAGGGTTAGGGTTAGGGAACGGCAAGGCTTCGGGCACAGGTCAGGGTACGGAAACGCGTGAGGGTAAGGCCACGTGCTAATGCACGGGTCAGTGCCGGAGTACAGGCCAGTAGTAGGCAACGGCGTAAGGTAAGGTGTAGGGCTGGTGGTTGGTTTCCGTTCCAGGCTAGGGTTAGTGTTAGGGAACGGCAAGGCTTAGGGCACAGGTGAGGGTACGGAAACGTGGGAGGGTCGGGCTACGGGCTGACGCACTGGTCAGTGCCAGCGTACGGGCCAGGAGTAGGCAACGGCGTAGGATAAAGTTTAGGGCTGGTGGTGGATTTGCGTTCCTGGCTAGGGTTAGGGTTAGGGAACGGCAAGGCTTAGGGCACAGGTGAGGGAACGGAAACGTGGGAGGGTCAGGCTACGTGTTGACACACGGTTCAGTGCCAGCGTACGGGCCAGGAATAGGGAACTGCGTAAGTTAAGGTGTAAGGCTGGTGGTGGGTTTCCGTTCCGGGCTAGGGTTAGGGTTAGGGAACGTCAAGGCTTAGGGCACAGGTGAGGTTACGGAAACGTTGGAGGCTCAGACTACGTACTGACGCATGGTTCAGTGCCAGCGTACGGGTCAGGAGTAGGATACGGCGTAAGGTAAGGTGTAGGGCTGGTGGTGGGTTTCTATTACGGGCTAGGGTTAGGGTTAGGGAAAGGCAAGTCTTAGGGCACAGGTTAGGTTACGGAAACGTGGGAGGGTCAGGCTACATGCTGACGCACGGTTCAGTGCCAGCGTACAGGCCAGGAATAGGTTACGGCGTAAGGTAAGTTGTAGGGCTGGTGGTGGGTTTCCGTTCCGGTCTAGGGTTATGGTTAGGGAACGGCAAGGCTTAGGGCACAGGTGAGGGTACTGAAACGTGGGAGGGTCAGGCTACGTGCTGACGCATTGGTCAGTGCCAGCGTACGGACCAGGAGTAGGGTACGGCGTAAGGTAAAGTGTAGCGCTTGTGGTTGATTTCCTTTCCAGGCTAGGTTTAGTGTTAGGGAACGGCAAGGCTTAGGGCACAGGTGAGGGTACGGAAACTTGGGAGGGTCAGGCTACATGCTGACGCAATGTTCAGTGCCAGCGTACAGGCCAGGAATAGGGTACGGCGTAAGGTAAGGTGTAGGGCTGGTGGTGGGTTTCTAATCCGGGCTAGGCTTAGGGTTAGGGAACGGCAAGTCTTAGGGCAAAGGAGAGGGTATGGAAACGTGGGAGGGTCAGGCTACATGCTGACGCACGGTTCAGTGCCAGCGTACGGGCCAGGAATAGGGTACGGCGTAAGGTAAGGTGAACGGCTGGTGGTGGTTTTCCGTACCGGGCTAGGGTTAGGGTTAGGGAACGGCAAGGCTTAGGGCACAGGTGAGGTTACAGAAACGTGGGACGGTCAGGCTACGTGCTGACGCATGTGTCAATGCCAGCATACGGGCGAGGAGTAGGCAACGGCGTAAGGTAAGGTGTACGGCTGGTGGTTGGTTTCCGTTCCAGGCTAAGGTTAGGGTTAGGGAACGGCAAGGCTTAGGGCACAGGTGATGGTAAGGAAACGTGGGAGGGTCAGGCTACGTGCTGACGCACGATACAGTGCCAGCGTACGGGCCAGGAATAGGGAACGTCGTAAGGTAAGGTGTAGGGCTGGTGGTGGGTTTCCGTTCCGGGCTAGGGTTAGGGTTAGGGAACGGCAAGGCTTAGGGCACAGGTCAGGGTACGGAAACGCGGGAGGGTAAGGCTACGTGCTGATGCACGGGTCAGTACCAGAGTACAGGGCAGTAGTAGGCAACGGCATAGTGTAAGGTTTTGGGCTGGTGGTGGGATTCCATTCCGGGCTAGGGTTAGGGTTAGGGAACCGCAGGGCTTAGGGCACAGGTGAGGGTACGGAGACGAGGGAGGGTCAGGTTACATGCTGACGCACGAGTCAATGCCAGCGTACGGACCAGGAGTAGGCAACGGCATAGGATACAGTGTAGGGCTGTTGGTGGATTTGCGTTCAGGGCTAGGGTTAGGGTTAGGGAACGGCAAGGCTTAGGGCACAGGTGAGGGAACGGAAACGTGGGAGGGTCAGGCTACGTGCTGACGCACGGTTCAGTGCCAAAGTACGGGCCAGGAATAGGGAACGGCGTAAGTTAAGGTGTAGGGCTGGTGGTGGGTTTCCGTTCCGGGCTAGGGTTAGGGTTAGGGAACGGCAAGACTTAGGGCACAGGTCAGGGTACGGAAACGCGGGAGGGTAAGGCTACGTGCTGATGCGCACGTCAGTGCCAGAGTACACGCCAGTAGTAGGCAACGGCGTAGGGTAAGGTTTTGGGCTGGTGGTGGGTTTCCATTCCGGGCTAGGGTTAGGGTTAGGGAAAGGCAAGGCTTAGGGCACAGGTGAGGTTACGGAAACTTGGGAGGGTCAGGCTACATGCTGACGCACGGTTCAGTGCCAGCGTACGGGCCAGGAATAGGTTACGGCGTAAGGTAAGGTGTAGGGCTGGTGGTGGGTTTCCGTTCCGGGCTAGGGTTATGGTTAGGGAACGGCAAGGCTTAGGGCACAGGTGAGGGTACTGAAACGTGGGAGGGTCAGGCTACGTGCTGACGCATGGGTCAGTGCCAGGGTACGGTCCAGGAGTAGGGTACGGCGTAAGGTAAAGTGTAGCGCTTGTGGTTGATTTCCTTTCCAGGCTAGGTTTAGGGTTAGGGAACGGCAAGGCTTAGGGCACAGGTGAGGGTACGGAAACGTGAGAGGGACGGGCTACGTGCTGACGCACGGGTCTGTGCCAGCGTACGGAACAGGAGTAGGCAACGGCATAGGATACAGTGTAGGGCTGTTGGTGGATTTGCGTTCAGGGCTAGGGTTAGGGTTAGGGAACGGCAAGGCTTAGGGCACAGGTGAGGGTATGGAAACTTGGGAGGGTCAGGCTACATGCTGACGCAATGTTCAGTGCCAGCGTACGGGCCAGGAATAGGGTACGGCGTAAGGTAAGGTGTAGGGCTGGTGGTGGGTTTCTAATCCGGGCTAGGGTTAGGGTTAGGGAAAGGCAAGTCTTAGGGCAAAGGAGAGGGTACGGAAACGTGGGAGGGTCATGCTACATGCTGACGCACGTGTCAGTGCCAGCGTACGGGCCAGGAATAGGGTACGACGTAAGGTAAGGTGTACGGCTGGTGGTGGGTTTCCGTTCCGGGCTAGGGTTAGGGTTAGGGAACGGCAAGGCTTAGGGCACAGGTGAGGGTACGTAAACGTGGGAGGGTCAGACTACGTGCTGACGCACGGGTCAATGCCAGCGTACGGGCGAGGAGTAGGCAACGGCGTAAGGTAATGTTTAGGGCTGGTGGTGGGTTTCCGTTCCGGACTAGGGTTAGGGTTTGGGAACGTCATGGCTTAGGGCACAGGTCAGGGTATGGAAACGTGGGAGGGTAAGGCTACGTGCTGATGCACGGTTCAGTGCCACAGTACAGGCCAGGAGTAGGCAACGGCGTAGGGTAAGGTGTAGGGCTGGTGGTGGGTTTCCGTTCCGGGCTAGGGTTAGGGTTAGGTAACGCAAGGCTTAGGGCACAGGTGAGGGTACGTAAACGTGGGAGTGTCAGGCTACGTGCTGACGCACGGTTCAGTGCCAGCGTACGGGCCAGGAATAGGGTACGGCGTAAGGTAAGGTGTAGGGCTGTTGGTGGGTTTCTAATCAGGGCTAGGGTTAGGGTTAGGGAACGGCAAGTCTTAGGGCAAAGGAGAGGATACGGAAACGTGGGAGGATCAGGCTACGTGCTGACGCACGGTTCAGTGCCTGCGTACGGGCCAGGAATAGGGTACGGCGTAAGGTAAGGTGTACGGCTGGTGGTGGGTTTCCGTTCCGGTCTAGGGTTAGGGTTAGGGAACGGCAAGGCTTAGGGCACAGGTCAGGGTACGGAAACGCGTGAGGGTAAGGCTACGTGCTGAAGCACGGTTCAGTGCCAGAGTACAGGCCAGGATAGGCAACGGCGTAGGGTAACGTGTGGGGCTGGTGGTGGGTTTCCGTTCCGGGCTAGGGTTAGGGTTAGGGAACGGCAAGGCTTAGGGCACAGGTGAGGGTACGGAAACGTGGGAGGGTCAGGCTACGTGCTGACGCACGGTTCCCTGCCAGCGTACGGGCCAGGAATAGGGTACGGCGTAAGGTAAGGTGTAGGGCTGGTGGTGGGTTTCTAATCCGGGCTAGGGTTAGGGTTAGGGAACGGCAAGTCTTAGGGCAAAGGAGAGGGTACGGAAACGTGGGAGGGTCAGGCTACGTGCTGACGCACGGTTCAGTGCCAGCGTACGGGCCAGGAATAGGGAACGGCGTAAGGTAAGGTGTACGGGTGGTGGTGGGTTTCCGTTCAGGGCTAGGGTTAGGGTCAGGGAAAAACAAGGCTTAGGGCACAGGTGAAGTTACAGAAACGTGGGACGGTCAGGCTACGTGCTGACGCACGTGTCAGTGCCAGCGTATGGGCCAGGGGTAGGCAACGGCGTAAGGTAAGATGTAGGGCTGGTGGTTGGTTTCCGTTCCAGGCTAGGGTTAGGGTAAGGGAACGGCAAGGCTTAGGGCACAGGTCAGGGTACGGAAACGCGGGAGGGTAAGGCTACGTGCTGATGCACGGGTCAGTACCAGAGTACAGGCCAGTAGTAGGCAACGGCGTAGGGTAAGGTTTTGGGCTGGTGGTGGGATTCCTTTTCGGGCTAGGGTTAGGGTTAGGGAACCGCAGTGCTTAGCGCACAGGTGAGGGTACGGAGACGAGGGAGGGTCAGGCTACGTGCTGACGCACGGGTCAATGCCAGCGTACGGGCCAGGAGTAGGCAACGGCGTAAGGTAAGGTGTAGAGCTGGTGGTTGGTTTCTGTTCCAGGCTAGGGTTAGGGTTAGGGAACGGCAAGGCTTAGGGCACAGGTGAGGGTACGGAAACGTTGGAGGGTCGGGCTACGTGCTGATGCACGGGTCAGTGCCAGCGTACGGGCCAGGAGTAGGCAACGGCGTAGGATAAAGTGTAGGGCTGGTGGTGGATTTGCGTTCCGGGCTAGGGTTAGGGTTAGGGAATGGCAAGGCTTAGGGCACAGGTGAGGGTACGGAAACGTGGGACGGTCAGGCTACGTGCTGACGCACGTGTCAGTGCCAGCGTACGGGCCAGGGGTAGGCAACGGCGTAAGGTAAGATGTAGGGCTGGTGGTTGGTTTCCGTTTCAGGTTAGGGTTAGGGTAACGGAACGGCAAGGCTTAGGGCACAGGTGAGGGTACCGAAACGTGGGAGGGTCAGGCTACATGCTGACGCACGGTTCAGTGCCAGCGTATGGGCCAGGAATAAGTTACGGCGTAAGGTAAGGTGTAGGGCTGGTGGTGGGTTTCCATTCGGGGCTAGGGTTAGGATTAGGGAACGGCAAGTCTTAGGGCACAGGTGAGGGTACGGAAACGTGGGAGGGTCAGGCTACGTGCTGACGCACGGGTCAGTGCCAGCGTACGGGCCAGGAGTAGGCAACGGCGTAAGGTAAGGTGTAGGGCTGGTGGTTGGTTTCCGTTCCAGGCTAGGGTTAGGGTTAGGGAACGGCAAGGCTTAGGGCACAGGTGAGGGTACGGAAACGTGGGAGGGTCGGGCTACGTGCTGACGCACCGGTCAGTGCCAGCGTACGGGCCAGGAGTAAGCAACGGCGTAGGATAAAGTGTAGGGCTGGTGGTGGATTTGCGTTCTGGGCTAGGGTTAGGGTTAGGGAACGGCAAGGCTTAGGGCACATGTCAGGGAACGAAAACGCGGGAGGGTAAGGCTACGTGCTGATGCACGGTTCAGTGCCAGAGTACAGGCCAGGAGTAGGCAACGGCGTAGGGTAAGGTGTAGGGCTGGTGGTGGGTTTCCGTTCCGGGCTAGGGTTAGGGTTAGGGAACGGCAAGGCTTAGGGCAGAGGTGAGGGTACGGAAACGTGAGAGGGACGGGCTACGTGCTGACGCACGTGTCAGTGGCAGCGTACGGAACAGGAGTAGGCAACGGCATAGGATACAGGGTAGGGCTGGTGGTGGATTTGCGTTCAGGGCTAGGGTTAGGGTTAGGGAATGGCAAGGCTTCGGGCACAGGTGAGGGTATGGAAACGTGGGAGGGTCAGGCTACGTGCTGACGCACGGGTCAGTGCCAGCGTACGGGTCAGGAGTAGGGTACGGCGTAAGGTAAGGTGTAGGGCTGGTGGTGGGTTTCTAATCCGGGCTAGGGTTAGGGTTAGGGAACGGCAAGTCTTAGGGCAAAGGAGACGGTACGGAAACGTGGGAGGGTCAGGCTACATGCTGACGCACGGTTGGGTGCCAGCGTACGGGCCAGGAATAGGGTACGGCGTAAGGTAAGGTGTACGGCTGGTGGTGGGTTTCCGTTCCGGGCTAGGGTTAGGGTTAGGAAACGGCAAGGCTTAGGGCACAGGTGAGGTTACAGAAACGTGGGACGGTCAGGCTACGTGCTGACGCATGTGTCAATGCCAGCATACGGGCGAGGAATAGGCAACGGCGTAAGGTAAGGTGTACGGCTGGTGGTTGGTTTCCGTTCCAGGCTAAGGTTAGGGTTAGGGAACGGCAAGACTTAGGGCACAGGTGATGGTACGGAAACGTGGGAGGGTCAGGCTACGTGCTGACGCACGGTTCAGTGCCAGCATACGGCCCAGGAATAGGGAACGGCGTAAGGTAAGGTGTAGGGCTGGTGGTGGGTTTCCGTTCCGGGCTAGGGTTAGGGTTAGGGAACGGCAAGGCTTAGGGCACAGGTCAGGGTACGGAAACGCGGGAGGGTAAGGCTACGTGCTGATGCACGGGTCAGTACCAGAGTACAGGCCAGGAGTAGGCAGCGGCATAGGGTAAGGTTTTGGGCTGGTGGTGGGATTCCATTCCGGGCTAGGGATAGGGTTAGGGAACCGCAGGGCTTAGCGCACAGGTGAGGGTACGGAGACGAGGAAGGGTCAGGCTACGTGCTGACGCACGGGTCAATGCCAGCGTACGGGCCAGGAGTAGGCAACGGCGTAAGGTAAGGTGTAGGGCTGGTGGTTGGTTTCTGTTCCAGGCTAGGGTTAGGGTTAGGAAACGGCAAGGCTTAGGGCACAGGTGAGGGTACGGAAACGTTGGAGGGTCGGGCTACGTGCTGATGCACGGGTCAGTGCCAGCGTACGGGCCAGGAGTAGGCAACGGCGTAGGATAAAGTGTAGGGCTGGTGGTGGATTTGCGTTCCGGGCTAGGGTTAGGGTTAGGGAACGGCAAGGCTTAGATCTCAGGTGAGTGAACGGAAACGTGGGAGGGTCAGGCTACGTGCTGACGCACGGTTCAGTGCCAGCGTACGGGCCAGGAATAGGGAACGGCGTAAGTTAAGGTGTAGGGCTGGTGGTGGGTTTCCGTTCCGGGCTAGGGTTAGAGTTAGGGAACGGCAAGGCTTAGGGTACAGGTCAGGGTACGGAAACGCGGGAGGGTAAGGCTACGTGCTGATGCGCAGGTCAGTGCCAGAGTACACGCCAGTAGTAGGCAACGGCGTAGGGTAAGGTTTTGGGCTGGTGGTGGGTTTCCATTCCGGGCTAGTGTTAGGGTTAGGGAACCGCAAGGCTTAGGGCACAGGTGAGGGTACGGAGACGTGGGTGGGTCAGGCTACGTGCTGACGCACGGGTCAATGCCAGCGTACGGGCCAGGAGTAGGCAACGGCGTAAGGTATGGTGTAGGGCTGGTGGTTGGTTTCCGTTCCAGGCTAGGGTTAGGGTAAGGGAACGGCAAGGCTTAGGGCAAGGTGAGGGTACGGAAACGTGGGAGGGTCGGGCTACGTGCTGACGCACGGGTCAGTGCCAGCGTACGGGCCAGGAGTAGGCAACGGCGTAGGATAAAGTGTAGGGCTGGTGGTGGATTTGCGTTCCGGGCTAGGGTTAGGGTTACGGAACGGTAAGGCTTAGGGCACCGGTGTGGGAACGGAAACGTGGGAGGGTCAGGCTACGTGCTGACGCACGGTTCAGTACCAGCGTACGGGCCAGGAATAGGAAACGGCATAAGTTAGGGTGTAGGGCTGGTGGTGGGTTTCCGTTCCGGGCTAGGGTTAGGGTTAGGGAACGGCAAGGCTTAGGGCACAGGTGAGGGTATGGAAACGTGGGAGGGTCAGGCTACATGCTGACGCATGGGTCAGTGCCAGCGTACGGGTCAGCAGTAGGGTACGGCGTAATGTAAGGTGTAGGGCTGGTGGTGGGTTTCTATTCCGGGCTAGGTTTAGGGTTAGGGAACGGCAAGGCTTAGGGCACAGGTGAGGGTACGGAAACTTGGGAGGGTCAGGCTACATGCTGACGCAATGTTCAGTGCCAGCGTACGGGCCAGGAAGAGGGTACGGCGTAAGGTAAGGTGTAGGGCTGGTGGTGGGATTCTATTCCGGGCTAGGGTTAGGGTTAGGGAAAGGCAAGGCTTAGGGCACAGGTGAGGTTACGGAAACGTGGGAGGGTCAGGCACATGCAGACGAACGGTTCAGTGCCTGCGTACGGGGCAGGAATAAGTTACGGCGTAAGGTAAGGTTTAGGGCTGGTGGTGGGTTTCCGTTCCAGGCTAGGGTTAGGGTTAGGGAACGGCAAGACTTAGGGCACATGTGAGGGTACCGAAACGTGGGAGGGTCAGGCTACATGCTGACGCACGGTTCAGTGCCAGCGTATGGGCCAGGAATAAGTTACGGCGTAAGGTAAGGTTTAGGGCTGGTGGTGGGTTTCCGTTCCGGAGTAGGGTTAGGGTTAGGGAATGGCAAGGCTTAGGGCACAGGTGAGGGTACGGAAACGTGGGAGGGTCAGGCTACGTGCTGACGCACGGTTCAGTGCCAGCGTACGGGCCAGGAATAGGTTACGGCGTAAGGTAAGGTGTAGGGCTGGTGGTGGGTTTCTAATCCGGGCTAGGGTTAGGGTTAGGGAACGGCAAGTCTTAGGGCAAAGGAGAGGGTACGGAAACGTGGGAGGGTCAGGCTACGTGCTGACGCACGGTTCAGTGCCAGCGTACGGGCCAGGAATAGGGTACGGCGTAAGGTAAGGTGTACGGCTGGTGGTGGGTTTCCGTTCCGGGCTAGGGTTAGGGTTAGGGAACGGCAAGGCTTAGGGCACAGGTGAAGTTACCGAAACGTGTGACGGTCAGGCTACGTGCTGACGCACGTGTCAGTGCCAGCGTACGGGCCAGGGGTAGGCAACGGCGTAAGGTAAGATGTAGGGCTGGTGGTTGGTTTCCGTTCCAGGCTAGGTTTAGGGTAAGGGAACGGCAAGGCTTAGGGCACAGGTGAGGGTACCGAAACGTGGGAGGGTCAGGCTACATGCTGACGCACGTTTCAGTGCCAGCGTATGGGCCAGGAATAAGTTACGGCGTAAGGTAAGGTGTAGGGCTGGTGGTGGGTTTCCGTTCGGGGCTAGGGTTAGGGTTAGGGAACGGCAAGGCTTAGGGCACAGGTGAGGGTACGGAAACGTGGGAGGGTCAGGCTACGTGCTGACGCACGGGTCAGTGCCAGCGTGCGGGCCAGGAGTAGGCAACGGCGTAGGATAAAGTGTAGGGCTGGTGGTGGATTTGCGTTCTGGGCTAGGGTTAGGGTTAGGGAACGGCAAGGCTTAGGGCACAGGTCAGGGTACGGAAACGCGGGAGGCTAAGGCTACGTGCTGATGCACGGTTCAGTGCCAGAGTACAGGCCAGGAGTAGGCAACGGCGTAGGGTAAGGTGTAGGGCTGGTGGTGGTTTTCCGTTCCGGGCTAGGGTTAGGGTTAGGGAACGGCAAGGCTTAGGGCACAGGTGAGGGTACGTAAACGTTGGAGGGTCAGACTACGTGCTGACGCACGGGTCAATGCCAGCGTACGGGCGAGGAGTAGGCAACGGCGTAAGGTAAGGTTTAGGGATGGTGGTGGGTTTCCGTTCCGGACTAGGGTTAGGGTTAGGGAACGTCAAGGCTTAGGGCACAGGTCAGGGTACGGAAACGCGGGAGGGTAAGGCTACGTGCTGATGCACGGTTCAGTGCCAGCGTACGGGGCAGGAATAGGGTACGGCGTAAGGTAAGGTGTAGGGCTGCTGGTGGGTTTCTAATCAGGGCTAGGGTTAGGGTTAGGGAACGGCAAGGCTTAGGGCAAAGGAGAGGATATGGAAACGTGGGAGGGTCAGGCTACGTGCTGACGCACGGTTCAGTGCCTGCGTATGGGCCAGGAATAGGGTACGGCGTAAGGTAAGGTGTACGGCTGGTGGTGGGTTTCCATTCAGGTCTAGGGATAGGGTTATGGAACGGCAAGGCTTAGGGCACAGGTGAGGTTACAGAAACGTGGGACGGTCAGGCTACATGCTGACGCACGTGTCAGTGCCAGCGTACGGGCCAGGGGTAGGCAACGGCGTAAGGTAAGATGTAGGGCTGGTGGTTGGTTTCCGTTCCAGGCTAGGGTTAGGGTAAGGGAACGGCAAGGCTTAGGGCACAGATGAGAGTACCGAAACGTGGGAGGGTCAGGCTACATGCTGACGCATGTTTCAGTGCCAGCGTATGGGCCAGGAATAAGTTACGGCGTAAGGTAAGGTGTAGGGCTGGTGGTGGGTTTCCGTTCGGGGCTAGGGTTAGGGTTAGGGAACGGCAAGGCTTAGGGCACAGGTGAGGGTACGGAAAGGTGGGAGGGTCAGGCTACGTGCTGACGCAGGTGTCAGTGCCAGCGTACGGGTCAGTAGCAGCGTACGGCGTAAGGTATGGTGTAGGGCTGGTGGTGGGTTACTATTCTGGGCTCGGGTTAGGGTTAGGGAATGGCAAGGTTTAGGGCACAGGTGAGGGTATGGAAACGTGGGAGGGTCAGGCTACGTGCTGACGCACGGGTCAGTGCCAGCGTACGGGCCAGGAATAGGCAACGGCGTAAGGTAAGGTGTAGGGCTGGTGGTTGGTTTCCGTTCTTGGCTAGGGTTAGGGTTAGGGAACGGCAAGGCATAGGGCACAGGTGAGGGTACGGAAACGTGGGAGGGTCGGGCTACGTGCTGACGCACGGGTCAGTGCCAGCGTACGGGCCAGGAGTAGGCAACGGCGTAGGATAAAGTGTAAGGCTGGTGGTGGATTTGCGTTCTGGGCTAGGGTTAGGGTTAGGGAACGGCAAGGCTTAGGGCACAGGTCAGGGTACGGAATCGCGGGAGGGTAAGGCTACGTGCAGATGCACGGTTAAGTGCCAGAGTACAGGCCAGGAATAGGCAACGGCGTAGGGTAAGGTGTAGGGCTGGTGGTTGGTTTCCGTTCCAGGCTAGGGTTAGTGATAGGGAACGGCAAGGCTTAGGGCACAAGTGAGGGTACTGAAACGTGGGAGGGTCAGGCTACGTGCTGACGCATGTGTCAGTGCCAGCGTACGGGCCAGGAGTAGGGTATGGCGTAAGGTAAAGTGTAGCGCTTGTGGTTGATTTCCTTTCCAGGCTAGGTTTAGGGTTAGGGAACGGCAAGTCTTAGGGCACAGGTGAGGGTACGGAAACGTGAGAGGGACGGGCTACGTGCTGACCCACGGGTCAGTGCCAGCGTACGGAACAGGAGTAGGCAACGGCATAGGATACAGTGTAGGGCTGGTGGTGGATTTGCGTTCAGGGCTAGGGTTAGGGTTAGGGAACGGCAAGGCTTAGGGCACAGGTGAGGGTATGGAAACGTGGGAGGGACAGGCTACGTGCTGACGCAAGGGTCAGTGCCAGCGTACGGGCCAGGAGTAGGCAACGGTGTAAGGTAAGGTGTAGGCCTGGTGGTTGGTTTCCGTTCCGGGCTAGGGTTAGCGTTAGGGAACGGCAAGGCTTAGGGCACAGGTGAGGGTACGGAAACGTGGGAGGGTCGGGCTACGTGCTGACGCACGGGTCAGTGCCAGCGTACGGGCCAGGAGTAGGCAACGGCGTAGGATAAAGTGTAAGGCTGGTGGTGGATTTGCGTTCAGGGCTAGGGTTAGGGTTAGGGAACGGCAAGGCTTAGGGCACAGGTGAGGGTATGGAAACGTGGGAGGGACAGGCTACGTGCTGACGCACGGGTCAGTGCCAGCGTACGGGTCAGGATTAGGGTACGGCGTAATGTAAGGTGTAGGGCTGGTGGTGGGTTTCTATTCCGGGCTAGGGTTAGGGTTAGGGAACGGCAAGGCTTAGGGCACAGGTGAGGGTACGTAAACGTGGGAGGGTCAGACTACGTGCTGACGCACGGGTCAATGCCAGCGTACGGGCGAGGAGTAGGCAACGGCGTAAGGTAAGGTTTAGGGATGGTGGTGGGTTTCCGTTCCGGACTAGGGTTAGGGTTAGGGAACGTCAAGGCTTAGGGCACAGGTCAGGGTACGGAAACGCGGGAGGGTAAGGCTACGTGCTGATGCACGGTTCAGTGCCAGCGTACGGGGCAGGAATAGGGTACGGCGTAAGGTAAGGTGTAGGGCTGGTGGTGGGTTTCTAATCAGGGCTAGGGTTAGGGTTAGGGAACGGCAAGGCTTAGGGCAAAGGAGAGGATACGGAAACGTGGGAGGGTCAGGCTACGTGCTGACGCACGGTTCAGTGCCTGCGTACGGGCCAGGAATAGGGTACGGCGTAAGGTAAGGTGTACGGCTGGTGGTGGGTTTCCATTCAGGTCTAGGGTTAGGGTTATGGAACGGCAAGGCTTAGGGCACAGGTGAGGTTACAGAAACGTGGGACGGTCAGGCTACGTGCTGACGCACGTGTCAGTGCCAGCGTACGGGCCAGGGGTAGGCAACGGCGTAAGGTAAGATGTAGGGCTGGTGGTTGTTTTCCGTTCCAGGCTAGGGTTAGGGTAAGGGAACGGCAAGGCTTAGGGCACAGATGAGAGTACCGAAACGTGGGAGGGTCAGGCTACATGCTGACGCATGTTTCAGTGCCAGCGTATGGGCCAGGAATAAGTTACGGCGTAAGGTAAGGTGTAGGGCTGGTGGTGGGTTTCCGTTCGGGGCTAGGGTTAGGGTTAGGGAACGGCAAGGCTTAGGGCACAGGTGAGGGTACGGAAAGGTGGGAGGGTCAGGCTACGTGCTGACGCACGGGTCAGTGCCAGCGTACGGGTCAGTAGCAGCGTACGGCGTAAGGTATGGTGTAGGGCTGGTGGTGGGTTACTATTCTGGGCTAGGGTTAGGGTTAGGGAATGGCAAGGCTTAGGGCACAGGTGAGGGTACGGAAACGTGGGAGGGTCAGGCTACGTGCTGACGCACGGGTCAGTGCCAGCGTACGGGCCAGGAATAGGCAACGGCGTAAGGTAAGGTGTAGGGCTGGTGGTTGGTTTCCGTTCCTGGCTAGGGTTAGGGTTAGGGAACGGCAAGGCATAGGGCACAGGTGAGGGTACGGAAACGTGGGAGGGTCGGGCTACGTGCTGACGCACGGGTCAGTGCCAGCGTACGGGCCAGGAGTAGGCAACGGCGTAGGATAAAGTGTAAGGCTGGTGGTGGATTTGCGTTCTGGGCTAGGGTTAGGGTTAGGGAACGGCAAGGCTTAGGGCACAGGTCAGGGTACGGAAACGCGGGAGGGTAAGGCTACGTGCAGATGCACGGTTAAGTGCCAGAGTACAGGCCAGGAATAGGCAACGGCGTAGGGTAAGGTGTAGGGCTGGTGGTTGGTTTCCGTTCCAGGCTAGGGTTAGTGTTAGGGAACGGCAAGGCTTAGGGCACAGGTGAGGGTACGGAAACGTGGGAGGGTCGGGCTACGTGCTGACGGACTGGTCAGTGCCAGCGTACGGGCCAGGAGTAGGCAACGGCGTAGGATAAAGTGTAGGGCTGGTGGTGGATTTGCGTTCCTGGCTAGGGTTAGGGTTAGGGAACGGCAAGGCTTAGGGCACAGGTGAGGGAACGGAAACGTGGGAGGGTCAGGCTACGTGCTGACACACGGTTCAGTGCCAGCGTACGGGCCAGGAATAGGGAACGGCGTAAGTTAAGGTGTAGGTCTGGTGGTGGGTTTCCGTTCCGGGCTAGGGTTAGGGTTAGGGAACGTCAAGGCTTAGGGAACAGGTGAGGGTACGGAAACGTTGGAGGCTCAGACTACGTGCTGACGCATGGTTCAGTGCCAGCGTACGGGTCAGGAGTAGGATACGGCGTAAGGTAAGGTGTAGGGCTGGTGGTGGGTTTCTATTCCGGGCTAGGGTTAGGGTTAGGGAAAGGCAAGGCTTAGGGCACAGGTGAGGATACGGAAACGTGGGAGGGTCAGGCTACATGCTGACGCACGGTTCATTGCCAGCGTACGGGCCAGGAATAGGTTACGGCGTAAGGTAAGGTGTAGGGCTGGTGGTGGGTTTCCGTTCAGGGCTAGGGTTATGGTTAGGGAACGGCAAGGCTTAGGGCACAAGTGAGGGTACTGAAACGTGGGAGGGTCAGGCTACGTGCTGACGCATGGGTCAGTGCCAGCGTACGGGCCAGGAGTAGGGTATGGCGTAAGGTAAAGTTTAGCGCTTGTGGTTGATTTCCTTTCCAGGCTAGGTTTAGGGTTAGGGAACGGCAAGGCTTAGGGCACAGGTGAGGGTACGGAAACGTGAGAGGGACGGGCTACGTGCTGACCCACGGGTCAGTGCCAGCGTACGGAACAGGAGTAGGCAACGGCATAGGATACAGTGTAGGGCTGGTGGTGGATTTGCGTTCAGGGCTAGGGTTAGGGTTAGGGAACGGCAAGGCTTAGGGCACAGGTGAGGGTATGGAAACGTGGGAGGGTCAGGCTACGTGCTGACGCAAGGGTCAGTGCCAGCGTACGGGCCAGGAGTAGGCAACGGTGTAAGGTAAGGTGTAGGCCTGGTGGTTGGTTTCCGTTCCGGGCTAGGGTTAGCGTTAGGGAACGGCAAGGCTTAGGGCACAGGTGAGGGTATGGAAACGTGGGAGGGACAGGCTACGTGCTGACGCACGGGTCAGTGCCAGCGTACGGTTCAGGATTAGGGTACGGCGTAATGTAAGGTGTAGGGCTGGTGGTGGGTTTCTATTCCGGGCTAGGGTTAGGGTTAGGGAACGGCTAGGCTTAGGGCACAGGTGAGGGTACAGAAACTTGGGTGGGTCAGGCTACATGCTGACGCAATGTTCAGTGCCAGCGTACGGGCCAGGAATAGGGTACGGCGTACGGTAAGGTGTAGGGCTGGTGGTGGGTTTCTAATCCGGGCTAGGGTTAGGGTTATGGAACGGCAAGTCTTAGGGCAAAGGAGAGGGTACGGAAACGTGGGAGGGTCAGGCTACATGCTGACGCACTGTTCAGTGCCAGCGTACGGGCCAGGAATAGGGTACGGCGTAAGGTAAGGTGTACGGCTGGTGGTGGGTTTCCGTTCTGGGCTAGGGTTAGGGTTAGGGAACGGCAAGGCTTAGGGCACAGGTGAGGTTACAGAAACGTGGGACGGTCAGGCTACGTGCTGACGCATGTGTCAATGCCAGCATACGGGTGAGGAGTAGGCAACGGCGTAAGGTAAGGTGTACGGCTGGTGGTAGGTTTCCGTTCCGGGCTAGGGTTAGGGTTAGGGAACGGCAAGTCTTAGGGCAAAGGAGAGGGTACGGAAACGTGGGAGGGTCAGGCTACGTGCTGACGCACGGTTTTTTGCCAGCGTACGGGCCAGGAATAGGGTACGGCGTAAGGTAAGGTGTACGGCTGGTGGTGGGTTTCCGTTCCGGGCTAGGGTTAGGGTTAGGGAACGGCAAGGCTTAGGGCTCAGGTGAAGTTACCGAAACGTGTGACGGTCAGGCTACGTGCTGACGCACGTGTCAGTGCCAGCGTACGGGCCAGGGGTAGGCAACGGCGTAAGGTAAGATGTAGGGCTGGTGGTTGGTTTCCGTTCCAGGCTAGGGTTAGGGTAAGGGAACGGCAAGGCTTAGGGCACAGGTGAGGGTACCGAAACGTGGAAGGGTCAGGCTACATGCTGACGCACGTTTCAGTGCCAGCGTATGGGCCAGGAATAAGTTACGGCGTAAGGTAAGGTGTAGGGCTGGTGGTGGGTTTCCGTTCGGGGCTAGGGTTAGGGTTAGGGAACGGCAAGGCTTAGGGCACAGGTGAGGGTACGGAAACGTGGGAGGGTCAGGCTAGGTGCTGACGCACGGGTCAGTGCCAGCGTGCGGGTCAGTAGCAGCGTACGGCGTAAGGTATGGTGTAGGGTTGGTGGTGGGTTACTATTCCGGGCTATGGTTAGGGTTAGGGAATGGCAAGGCTTAGGGCACAGGTGAGGGTACGGAAACGTTGGAGGCTCAGACTACGTGCAGACGCATGGTTCAGTGCCAGCGTACGGGTCAGGAGTAGGATACGGCGTAAGGTAAGGTGTAGGGCTGGTGGTGGGATTCTATTCCGGGCTAGGGTTAGGGTTAGGGAAAGGCAAGGCTTAGGGCACAGGTGAGGTTACGGAAACGTGGGAGGGTCAGGCTACATGGAGACGAACGGTTCAGTGCCTGCGTACGGGCCAGGAATAGGTTACGGCGTAAGGTAAGGTGTAGGGCTGGTGGTGGGTTTCCGTTCGGGGCTAGGGTTAGGGTTAGGGAACGGCAAGGCTTAGGGCACAGGTGAGTGTACGGAAACGTGGGAGGGTCAGGCTACGTGCTGACGCACGGGTCAGTGCCAGCGTACGGGTCAGTAGCAGCGTACGGCGTAAGGTATGGTGTAGGGCTGGTGGTGGGTTTCCGTTCCGGGCTAGGGTTAGGGTTAGGGAACGGCAAGGCTTAGGGCACAGGTCAGGGTACGGAAACGCGGGAGGCTACGGCTACGTGCTGATGCACGGTTCAGTGCCAGAGTACAGGCCAGGAGTAGGCAGCGGCGTAGGGTAAGGTGTAGGGCTGGTGGTGGCTTTCCGTTCCGGGCTAGGGTTAGGGTTAGGGAACGGCAAGTCTTAGGGCAAAGGAGAGGGTACGTAAACGTGGGAAGGTCAGACTACGTGCTGACGCACGGGTCAATGCCAGCGTATGGGCGAGGAGTAGGCAACGGCGTAAGGTAAGGTTTAGGGATGGTGGTGGGTTTCCGTTCCGGACTAGGGTTAGGGTTAGGGAACGTCAAGGCTTAGGGCACAGGTCAGGGTACGGAAACGCGGGAGGGTAAGGCTACGTGCTGATGCACGGTTCAGTGCCAGCGTACGGGCCAGGAATAGGGTACGGCGTAAGGTAAGGTGTAGGGCTGGTGGTGGGTTTCTAATCAGGGCTAGGGTTAGGGTTAGGGAACGGCAAGGCTTAGGGCAAAGGAGAGGATACGGAAACGTGGGAGGGTCAGGCTACGTGCTGACGCACGGTTCAGTGCCTGCGTACGGGCCAGGAATAGGGTACGGCGTAAGGTAAGGTGTACGGCTGGTGGTGGGTTTCCGTTCAGGTCTAGGGTTAGGGTTAGGGAACGGCAAGGCTTAGGGCACAGGTGAGGTTACAGAAACGTGGGACGGTCAGGCTACGTGCTGACGCACGTGTCAGTGCCAGCGTACGGGCCAGGGGTAGGCAACGGCGTAAGGTAAGATGTAGGGCTGGTGGTTGGTTTCCGTTCCAGGCTAGGGTTAGGGTAAGGGAACGGCAAGGCTTAGGGCACAGATGAGAGTACCGAAACGTGGGAGGGTGAGGCTACATGCTGACGCATGTTTCAGTGCCAGCGTATGGGCCAGGAATAAGTTACGGCGTAAGGTAAGTTGTAGGGCTGGTGGTGGGTTTCCGTTCGGGGCTAGGGTTAGGGTTAGGGAACGGCAAGGCTTAGGGCACAGGTGAGGGTACGGAAAGGTGGGAGGGTCAGGCTACGTGCTGACGCACGGGTCAGTGCCAGCGTACGGGTCAGTAGCAGCGTACGGCGTAAGGTATGGTGTAGGGCTGGTGGTGGGTTACTATTCTGGGCTAGGGTTAGGGTTAGGGAATGGCAAGGCTTAGGGCACAGGTGAGGGTACGGAAACGTGGGAGGGTCAGGCTACGTGCTGACGCACGGGTCAGTGCCAGCGTACGGGCCAGGAATAGGCAACGGCGTAAGGTAAGGTGTAGGGCTGGTGGTTGGTTTCCGTTCCTGGCTAGGGTTAGGGTTAGGGAACGGCAAGGCATAGGGCACAGGTGAGGGTACGGAAACGTGGGAGGGTCAGGCTACGTGCTGACGCACGGGTCAGTGCCAGCGTACGGGCCAGGAGTAGGCAACGGCGTAGGATAAAGTGTAAGGCTGGTGGTGGATTTGCGTTGTGGGCTAGGGTTAGGGTTAGGGAACGGCAAGGCTTAGGGCACAGGTCAGGGTATGGAAACGCGGGAGGGTAAGGCTACGTGCAGATGCACGGTTAAGTGCCAGAGTACAGGCCAGGAATAGGCAACGGCGTAGGGTAAGGTGTAGGGCTGGTGGTTGGTTTCCGTTCCAGGCTAGGGTTAGTGTTAGGGAACGGCAAGGCTTAGGGCACAGGTGAGGGTACGTAAACGTGGGAGGGTCAGACTACGTGCTGACGCACGGGTCAATGCCAGCGTACGGGCGAGGAGTAGGCAACGGCGTAAGGTAATGTTTAGGGCTGGTGGTGGGTTTCCGTTCCGGACTAGGGTTAGGGTTTGGGAACGTCACGGCTTAGGGCACAGGTCAGTGTATGGAAACGCGGGAGGGTAAGGCTACGTGCTGATGCACGGTTCAGTGCCAGAGTACAGGCCAGGAGTAGGCAACGGCGTAGGGTAAGGTGTAGGGCTGGTGGTGGGTTTCCGTTCCGGGCTAGGGTTAGGGTTAGGTAACGCAAGGCTTAGGGCACAGGTGAGGGTACGTAAACGTGGGAGGGTCAGGCTACGTGCTGACGCATGGGTCAATGCCAGCGTACGGGCGAGGAGTAGGCAACGACGTAAGGTAAGGTGTACGGCTGGTGGTTGGTTTCCGTTCCAGGCTAGGGTTAGGGTTAGGGAACGGCAAGTCTTAGGGCAAAGGAGAGGATACGGAAACGTGGGAGGGTCAGGCTACGTGCTGACGCACGGTTCAGTGCCTGCGTACGGGCCAGGAATAGGGTACGGCGTAAGGTAAGGTGTACGGTTGGTGGTGGGTTTCCGTTCTGTTCTAGGGTTAGGGTTAGGGAACGGCAAGGCTTAGGGCACAGGTGAGGTTACAGAAACGTGGGACGGTCAAACTACGTGCTGACGCACGTGTCAGTGCCAGCGTACGGGCCAGGGGTAGGCAACGGCGTAAGGTAAGATGTAGGGCTGTTGGTTGGTTTCCGTTCCAGGCTAGGGTTAGGGTAAGGGAACGGCAAGGCTTAGGGCACAGGTGAGAGTACCGAAACGTGGGAGGGTCAGGCTACATGCTGACGCATGTTTTAGTGCCAGCGTATGGGCCAGGAATAAGTTACGGCTTAAGGTAAGGTCTAGGGCTGGTGGTGGGTTTCCGTTCGGGGCTAGGGTTAGGGTTAGGGAACGGCAAGGCTTAGGGCACAGGTGAGGGTACGGAAAGGTGGGAGGGTCAGGCTACGTGCTGACGCACGGGTCAGTGCCAGCGTACGGGTCAGTAGCAGCGTACGGCGTAAGGTATGGTGTAGGGCTGGTGGTGGGTTACTATTCTGGGCTAGGGTTAGGGTTAGGGAATGGCAAGGCTTAGGGCACAGGTGAGGGTACGGAAACGTGGGAGGGTCGGGCTACGTGCTGACGCACGGGTCAGTGCCAGCGTACGGGCCAGGAGTAGGCAACGGCGTAGGATAAAGTGTAAGGCTGGTGGTGGATTTGCGTTCTGGTCTAGGGTTAGGGTTAGGGAACGGCAAGGCTTAGGGCACAGGTCAGGGTACAGAAACGCGGGAAGGTAAGGCTACGTGCTGATGCACGGTTAAGTGCCAGAGTACAGGCCAGGAATAGGCAACGGCGTAGGGTAAGGTGTAGGGCTGGTGGTTGGTTTCCGTTCCAGGCTAGGGTTAGTGTTAGGGAACGGCAAGGCTTAGGGCACAGGTGAGGGTACGGAAACGTGGGAGGGTCGGGCTACGTGCTGACGGACTGGTCAGTGCCAGCGTACGGGCCAGGAGTAGGCAACGGCGTAGGATAAAGTGTAGGGCTGGTGGTGGATTTGCGTTCCTGGCTAGGGTTAGGGTTAGGGAACGGCAAGGCTTAGGGCACAGGTGAGGGAACGGAAACGTGGGAGGGTCAGGCTACGTGCTGACACACGGTTCAGTGCCAGCGTACGGGCCAGGAATAGGGAACGGCGTAAGTTAAGGTGTAGGGTTGGTGGTGGGTTACTATTCCGGGCTAGGGTTAGGGTTAGGGAATGGCAAGGCTTAGGGCACAGGTGAGGGTACGGAAACGTTGGAGGCTCAGACTACGTGCAGACGCATGGTTCAGTGCCAGCGTACGGGTCAGGAGTAGGATACGGCGTAAGGTAAGGTGTAGGGCTGGTGGTGGGATTCTATTCCGGGCTAGGGTTAGGGTTAGGGAAAGGCAAGGCTTAGGGCACAGGTGAGGTTACGGAAACGTGGGAGGGTCAGGCTACATGCAGACGAACGGTTCAGTGCCTGCGTACGGGCCAGGAATAGGTTACGGCGTAAGGTAAGGTGTAGGGCTGGTGGTGGGTTTCCGTTCGGGGCTAGGGTTAGGGTTAGGGAACGGCAAGGCTTAGGGCACAGGTGAGTGTACGGAAACGTGGGAGGGTCAGGCTACGTGCTGACGCACGGGTCAGTGCCAGCGTACGGGTCAGTAGCAGCGTACGGCGTAAGGTATGGTGTAGGGCTGGTGGTGGGTTTCCGTTCCGGGCTAGGGTTAGGGTTAGGGAACGGCAAGGCTTAGGGCACAGGTCAGGGTACGGAAACGCGGGAGGCTACGGCTACGTGCTGATGCACGGTTCAGTGCCAGAGTACAGGCCAGGAGTAGGCAACGGCGTAGGGTAAGGTGTAGGGCTGGTGGTGGCTTTCCGTTCCGGGCTAGGGTTAGGGTTAGGGAACGGCAAGTCTTAGGGCAAAGGAGAGGGTACGTAAACGTGGGAAGGTCAGACTACGTGCTGACGCACGGGTCAATGCCAGCGTATGGGCGAGGAGTAGGCAACGGCGTAAGGTAAGGTTTAGGGATGGTGGTGGGTTTCCGTTCCGGACTAGGGTTAGGGTTAGGGAACGTCAAGGCTTAGGGCACAGGTCAGGGTACGGAAACGCGGGAGGGTAAGGCTACGTGCTGATGCACGGTTCAGTGCCAGCGTACGGGCCAGGAATAGGGTACGGCGTAAGGTAAGGTGTAGGGCTGGTGGTGGGTTTCTAATCAGGGCTAGGGTTAGGGTTAGGGAACGGCAAGGCTTAGGGCAAAGGAGAGGATACGGAAACGTGGGAGGGTCAGGCTACGTGCTGACGCACGGTTCAGTGCCTGCGTACGGGCCAGGAATAGGGTACGGCGTAATGTAAGGTGTACGGCTGGTGGTGGGTTTCCGTTCAGGTCTAGGGTTAGGGTTAGGGAACGGCAAGGCTTAGGGCACAGGTGAGGTTACAGAAACGTGGGACGGTCAGGCTACGTGCTGACGCACGTGTCAGTGCCAGCGTACGGGCCAGGGGTAGGCAACGGCGTAAGGTAAGATGTAGGGCTGGTGGTTGGTTTCCGTTCCAGGCTAGGGTTAGGGTAAGGGAACGGCAAGGCTTAGGGCACAGATGAGAGTACCGAAACGTGGGAGGGTGAGGCTACATGCTGACGCATGTTTCAGTGCCAGCGTATGGGCCAGGAATAAGTTACGGCGTAAGGTAAGTTGTAGGGCTGGTGGTGGGTTTCCGTTCGGGGCTAGGGTTAGGGTTAGGGAACGGCAAGGCTTAGGGCACAGGTGAGGGTACGGAAAGGTGGGAGGGTCAGGCTACGTGCTGACGCACGGGTCAGTGCCAGCGTACGGGTCAGTAGCAGCGTACGGCGTAAGGTATGGTGTAGGGCTGGTGGTGGGTTACTATTCTGGGCTAGGGTTAGGGTTAGGGAATGGCAAGGCTTAGGGCACAGGTGAGGGTACGGAAACGTGGGAGGGTCAGGCTACGTGGTGACGCACGGGTCAGAGCCAGCGTACGGGCCAGGAATAGGCAACGGCGTAAGGTAAGGTGTAGGGCTGGTGGTTGGTTTCCGTTCCTGGCTAGGGTTAGGGTTAGGGAACGGCAAGGCATAGGGCACAGGTGAGGGTACGGAAACGTGGGAGGGTCGGGCTACGTGCTGACGCACGGGTCAGTGCCAGCGTACGGGCCAGGAGTAGGCAACGGCGTAGGATAAAGTGTAAGGCTGGTGGTGGATTTGCGTTGTGGGCTAGGGTTAGGGTTAGGGAACGGCAAGGCTTAGGGCACAGGTCAGGGTACGGAAACGCAGGAGGGTAAGGCTACGTGCAGATGCACGGTTAAGTGCCAGAGTACAGGCCAGGAATAGGCAACGGCGTAGGGTAAGGTGTAGGGCTGGTGGTTGGTTTCCGTTCCAGGCTAGGGTTAGTGTTAGGGAACGGCAAGGCTTAGGGCACAGGTGAGGGTACGTAAACGTGGGAGGGTCAGACTACGTGCTGACGCACGGGTCAATGCCAGCGTACGGGCGAGGAGTAGGCAACGGCGTAAGGTAATGTTTAGGGCTGGTGGTGGGTTTCCGTTCCGGACTAGGGTTAGGGTTTGGGAACGTCACGGCTTAGGGTACAGGTCAGGGTATGGAAACGCGGGAGGGTAAGGCTACGTGCTGATGCACGGTTCAGTGCCAGAGTACAGGCCCGGAGTAGGCAACGGCGTAGGGTAAGGTGTAGGGCTGGTGGTGGGTTTCCGTTCCGGGCTAGGGTTAGGGTTAGGGAACGGCAAGGCTTAGGGCACAGGTGAGGGAACGGAAACGGGGGAGGGTCAGGCTACGTGCTGACACACGGTTCAGTGCCAGCGTACGGGCCAGGAATAGGGAACGGCGTAAGTTAAGGTGTAGGTCTGGTGGTGGGTTTCCGTTCCGGGCTAGGGTTAGGGTTAGGGAACGTCAAGGCTTAGGGCACAGGTGAGGGTACGGAAACGTTGGAGGCTCAGACTACGTGCTGACGCATGGTTCAGTGCCAGCGTACGGGTCAGGAGTAGGATACGGCGTAAGGTAAGGTGTAGGGCTGGTGGTGGGTTTCTATTCCGGGCTAGGGTTAGGGTTAGGGAAAGGCAAGGCTTAGGGCACAGGTGAGGATACGGAAACGTGGGAGGGTCAGGCTACATGCTGACGCACGGTTCATTGCCAGCGTACGGGCCAGGAATAGGTTACGGCGTAAGGTAAGGTGTAGGGCTGGTGGTGGGTTTCCGTTCCGGGCTAGGGTTATGGTTAGGGAACGGCAAGGCTTAGGGCACAAGTGAGGGTACTGAAACGTGGGAGGGTCAGGCTACGTGCTGACGCATGGGTCAGTGCCAGCGTACGGGCCAGGAGTAGGGTATGGCGTAAGGTAAAGTTTAGCGCTTGTGGTTGATTTCCTTTCCAGGCTAGGTTTAGGGTTAGGGAACGGCAAGGCTTAGGGCACAGGTGAGGGTACGGAAACGTGAGAGGGACGGGCTACGTGCTGACCCACGGGTCAGTGCCAGCGTACGGAACAGGAGTAGGCAACGGCATAGGATACAGTGTAGGGCTGGTGGTGGATTTGCGTTCAGGGCTAGGGTTAGGGTTAGGGAACGGCAAGGCTTAGGGCACAGGTGAGGGTATGGAAACGTGGGAGGGTCAGGCTACGTGATGACGCAAGGGTCAGTGCCAGCGTACGGGCCAGGAGTAGGCAACGGTGTAAGGTAAGGTGTAGGCCTGGTGGTTGGTTTCCGTTCCGGGCTAGGGTTAGCGTTAGGGAACGGCAAGGCTTAGGGCACAGGTGAGGGTATGGAAACGTGGGAGGGACAGGCTACGTGCTGACGCACGGGTCAGTGCCAGCGTACGGTTCAGGATTAGGGTACGGCGTAATGTAAGGTGTAGGGCTGGTGGTGGGTTTCTATTCCGGGCTAGGGTTAGGGTTAGGGAACGGCTAGGCTTAGGGCACAGGTGAGGGTACAGAAACTTGGGTGGGTCAGGCTACATGCTGACGCAATGTTCAGTGCCAGCGTACGGGCCAGGAATAGGGTACGGCGTACGGTAAGGTGTAGGGCTGGTGGTGGGTTTCTAATCCGGGCTAGGGTTAGGGTTATGGAACGGCAAGTCTTAGGGCAAAGGAGAGGGTACGGAAACGTGGGAGGGTCAGGCTACATGCTGACGCACTGTTCAGTGCCAGCGTACGGGCCAGGAATAGGGTACGGCGTAAGGTAAGGTGTACGGCTGGTGGTGGGTTTCCGTTCTGGGCTAGGGTTAGGGTTAGGGAACGGCAAGGCTTAGGGCACAGGTGAGGTTACAGAAACGTGGGACGGTCAGGCTACGTGCTGACGCATGTGTCAATGCCAGCATACGGGTGAGGAGTAGGCAACGGCGTAAGGTAAGGTGTACGGCTGGTGGTAGGTTTCCGTTCCGGGCTAGGGTTAGGGTTAGGGAACGGCAAGTCTTAGGGCAAAGGAGAGGGTACGGAAACGTGGGAGGGTCAGGCTACGTGCTGACGCACGGTTTTTTGCCAGCGTACGGGCCAGGAATAGGGTACAGCGTAAGGTAAGGTGTACGGCTGGTGGTGGGTTTCCGTTCCGGGCTAGGGTTAGGGTTAGGGAACGGCAAGGCTTAGGGCTCAGGTGAAGTTACCGAAACGTGTGACGGTCAGGCTACGTGCTGACGCACGTGTCAGTGCCAGCGTACGGGCCAGGGGTAGGCAACGGCGTAAGGTAAGATGTAGGGCTGGTGGTTGGTTTCCGTTCCAGGCTAGGGTTAGGGTAAGGGAACGGCAAGGCTTAGGGCACAGGTGAGGGTACCGAAACGTGGGAGGGTCAGGCTACATGCTGACGCACGTTTCAGTGCCAGCGTATGGGCCAGGAATAAGTTACGGCGTAAGGTAAGGTGTAGGGCTGGTGGTGGGTTTCCGTTCGGGGCTAGGGTTAGGGTTAGGGAACGGCAAGGCTTAGGGCACAGGTGAGGGTACGGAAACGTGGGAGGGTCAGGCTAGGTGCTGACGCACGGGTCAGTGCCAGCGTGCGGGTCAGTAGCAGCGTACGGCGTAAGGTATGGTGTAGGGTTGGTGGTGGGTTACTATTCCGGGCTAGGGTTAGGGTTAGGGAATGGCAAGGCTTAGGGCACAGGTGAGGGTACGGAAACGTTGGAGGCTCAGACTACGTGCAGACGCATGGTTCAGTGCCAGCGTACGGGTCAGGAGTAGGATACGGCGTAAGGTAAGGTGTAGGGCTGGTGGTGGGATTCTATTCCGGGCTAGGGTTAGGGTTAGGGAAAGGCAAGGCTTAGGGCACAGGTGAGGTTACGGAAACGTGGGAGGGTCAGGCTACATGCAGACGAACGGTTCAGTGCCTGCGTACGGGCCAGGAATAGGTTACGGCGTAAGGTAAGGTGTAGGGCTGGTGGTGGGTTTCCGTTCGGGGCTAGGGTTAGGGTTAGGGAACGGCAAGGCTTAGGGCACAGGTGAGTGTACGGAAACGTGGGAGGGTCAGGCTACGTGCTGACGCACGGGTCAGTGCCAGCGTACGGGTCAGTAGCAGCGTACGGCGTAAGGTATGGTGTAGGGCTGGTGGTGGGTTTCCGTTCCGGGCTAGGGTTAGGGTTAGGGAACGGCAAGGCTTAGGGCACAGGTCAGGGTACGGAAACGCGGGAGGCTACGGCTACGTGCTGATGCACGGTTCAGTGCCAGAGTACAGGCCAGGAGTAGGCAACGGCGTAGGGTAAGGTGTAGGGCTGGTGGTGGCTTTCCGTTCCGGGCTAGGGTTAGGGTTAGGGAACGGCAAGTCTTAGGGCAAAGGAGAGGGTACGTAAACGTGGGAAGGTCAGACTACGTGCTGACGCACGGGTCAATGCCAGCGTATGGGCGAGGAGTAGGCAACGGCGTAAGGTAAGGTTTAGGGATGGTGGTGGGTTTCCGTTCCGGACTAGGGTTAGGGTTAGGGAACGTCAAGGCTTAGGGCACAGGTCAGGGTACGGAAACGCGGGAGGGTAAGGCTACGTGCTGATGCACGGTTCAGTGCCAGCGTACGGGCCAGGAATAGGGTACGGCGTAAGGTAAGGTGTAGGGCTGGTGGTGGGTTTCTAATCAGGGCTAGGGTTAGGGTTAGGGAACGGCAAGGCTTAGGGCAAAGGAGAGGATACGGAAACGTGGGAGGGTCAGGCTACGTGCTGACGCACGGTTCAGTGCCCGCGTACGGGCCAGGAATAGGGTACGGCGTAAGGTAAGGTGTACGGCTGGTGGTGGGTTTCCGTTCAGGTCTAGGGTTAGGGTTAGGGAACGGCAAGGCTTAGGGCACAGGTGAGGTTACAGAAACGTGGGACGGTCAGGCTACGTGCTGACGCACGTGTCAGTGCCAGCGTACGGGCCAGGGGTAGGCAACGGCGTAAGGTAAGATGTAGGGCTGGTGGTTGGTTTCCGTTCCAGGCTAGGGTTAGGGTAAGGGAACGGCAAGGCTTAGGGCACAGATGAGAGTACCGAAACGTGGGAGGGTGAGGCTACATGCTGACGCATGTTTCAGTGCCAGCGTATGGGCCAGGAATAAGTTACGGCGTAAGGTAAGTTGTAGGGCTGGTGGTGGGTTTCCGTTCGGGGCTAGGGTTAGGGTTAGGGAACGGCAAGGCTTAGGGCACAGGTGAGGGTACGGAAAGGTGGGAGGGTCAGGCTACGTGCTGACGCACGGGTCAGTGCCAGCGTACGGGTCAGTAGCAGCGTACGGCGTAAGGTATGGTGTAGGGCTGGTGGTGGGTTACTATTCTGGGCTAGGGTTAGGGTTAGGGAATGGCAAGGCTTAGGGCACAGGTGAGGGTACGGAAACGTGGGAGGGTCAGGCTACGTGCTGACGCACGGGTCAGTGCCAGCGTACGGGCCAGGAATAGGCAACGGCGTAAGGTAAGGTGTAGGGCTGGTGGTTGGTTTCCGTTCCTGGCTAGGGTTAGGGTTAGGGAACGGCAAGGCATAGGGCACAGGTGAGGGTACGGAAACGTGGGAGGGTCAGGCTACGTGCTGACGCACGGGTCAGTGCCAGCGTACGGGCCAGGAGTAGGCAACGGCGTAGGATAAAGTGTAAGGCTGGTGGTGGATTTGCGTTGTGGGCTAGGGTTAGGGTTAGGGAACGGCAAGGCTTAGGGCACAGGTCAGGGTATGGAAACGCGGGAGGGTAAGGCTACGTGCAGATGCACGGTTAAGTGCCAGAGTACAGGCCAGGAATAGGCAACGGCGTAGGGTAAGGTGTAGGGCTGGTGGTTGGTTTCCGTTCCAGGCTAGGGTTAGTGTTAGGGAACGGCAAGGCTTAGGGCACAGGTGAGGGTACGTAAACGTGGGAGGGTCAGACTACGTGCTGACGCACGGGTCAATGCCAGCGTACGGGCGAGGAGTAGGCAACGGCGTAAGGTAATGTTTAGGGCTGGTGGTGGGTTTCCGTTCTGGGCTAGGGTTAGGGTTAGGGAACGGCAAGGCTTAGGGCAGAGGTGAGGGTACGGAAACGTGAGAGGGACGGGCTACGTGCTGACGCACGTGTCAGTGGCAGCGTACGGAACAGGAGTAGGCAACGGCATAGGATAAAGGGTAGGGCTGGTGGTGGATTTGCGTTCAGGGCTAGGGTTAGGGTTAGGAAATGGCAAGGCTTAGGGCACAGGTGAGGGTATGGAAACGTGGGAGGGTCAGGCTACGTGCTGACGCACGGGTCAGTGCCAGCGTACGGGTCAGGAGTAGGGTACGGCGTAATGTAAGGTGTAGGGCTGGTGGTGGGTTTCTATTCCGGGCTAGGGTTAGGGTTAGGGAACGGCAAGGCTTAGGGCACAGGTGAGGGTACGGAAACTTGGGAGGGTCAGGCTACATGCTGACGCAATGTTCAGTGCCAGCGTACGGGCCAGGAATAGGGTACGGCGTAAGGTAAGGTGTTGGGCTGGTGGTGGGTTTCTAATCCGGGCTAGGGTTAGGGTTAGGGAACGGCAAGTCTTAGGGCAAAGGAGACGGTACGGAAACGTGGGAGGGTCAGGCTACATGCTGACGCACGATTGGGTGCCAGCGTACGGGCCAGGAATAGGGTACGGCGTAAGGTAAGGTGTACGGCTGGTGGTGGGTTTCCGTTCCGGGCTAGGGTTAGGGTTAGGAAACGGCAAGGCTTAGGGCACAGGTGAGGTTACAGAAACGTGGGACGGTCAGGCTACGTGCTGACGCATGTGTCAATGCCAGCATACGGGCGAGGAATAGGCAACGGCATAAGGTAAGGTGTACGGCTGGTGGTTGGTTTCCGTTCCAGGCTAAGGTTAGGGTTAGGGAACAGCAAGGCTTAGGGCACAGGTGATGGTACGGAAACGTGGGAGGGTCAGGCTACGTGCTGACGCACGGTTCAGTGCCAGCATACGGGCCAGGAATAGGGAACGGTGTAAGGTAAGGTGTAGGGCTGGTGGTGGGTTTCCGTTCCGGGCTAGGGTTAGGGTTAGGGAACGGCAAGGCTTAGGGCACAGGTCAGGGTACGGAAACGCGGGAGGGTAAGGCTACGTGCTGATGCACGGGTCAGTACCAGAGTACAGGCCAGGAGTAGGCAACGGCGTAGGGTAAGGTTTTGGGCTGGTGGTGGGATTCCATTCCGGGCTAGGGTTAGGGTAAGGGAACCGCAGGGCTTAGCGCACAGGTGAGGGTACGGAGACGAGGAAGGGTCAGGCTACGTGCTGACGCACGGGTCAATGCCAGCGTACGGGCCAGGAGTAGGCAACGGCGTAAGGTAAGGTGTAGGGCTGGTGGTTGGTTTCTGTTCCAGGCTAGGGTTAGGGTTAGGAAACGGCAAGGCTTAGGGCACAGGTGAGGGTACGGAAACGTTGGAGGGTCGGGCTACGTGCTGATGCACGGGTCAGTGCCAGCATACGGGCCAGGAGTAGGCAACGGCGTAGGATAAAGTGTAGGGCTGGTGGTGGATTTGCGTTCCGGGCTAGGGTTAGGGTTAGGGAACGGCAAGGCTTAGATCTCAGGTTAGGGAACGGAAACGTGGGAGGGTCAGGCTACGTGCTGACGCACGGTTCAGTGCCAGCGTACGGGCCAGGAATAGGGAACGGCGTAAGTTAAGGTGTAGGGCTGGTGGTGGGTTTCCGTTCCGGGCTAGGGTTAGAGTTAGGGAACGGCAAGGCTTAGGGTACAGGTCAGGGTACGGAAACGCGGGAGGGTAAGGCTACGTGCTGATGCACAGGTCAGTGCCAGAGTACACGCCAGTAGTAGGCAACGGCGTAGGGTAAGGTTTTGGGCTGGTGGTGGGTTTCCATTCCGGGCTAGTGTTAGGGTTAGGGAACCGCAAGGCTTAGGGCACAGGTGAGGGTACGGAGACGTGGGTGGGTCAGGCTACGTGCTGACGCACGGGTCAATGCCAGCGTACGGGCCAGGAGTAGGCAACGGCGTAAGGTATGGTGTAGGGCTGGTGGTTGGTTTCCGTTCCAGGCTAGGGTTAGTGTAAGGGAACGGCAAGGCTTAGGGCAAGGTGAGGGTACGGAAACGTGGGAGGGTCGGGCTACGTGCTGACGCACGGGTCAGTGCCAGCGTACGGGCCAGGAGTAGCCAACGGCGTAGGATAAAGTGTAGGGCTGGTGGTGGATTTGCGTTCCGGGCTAGGGTTAGGGTTACGGAACGGTAAGGCTTAGGGCACCGGTGTGGGAACGGAAACGTGGGAGGGTCAGGCTACGTGCTGACGCACGGTTCAGTACCAGCGTACGGGCCAGGAATAGGAAACGGCATAAGTTAGGGTGTAGGGCTGGTGGTGGGTTTCCGTTCCGGGCTAGGGTTAGGGTTAGGGAACGGCAAGGCTTAGGGCACAGGTGAGGGTATGGAAACGTGGGAGGGTCAGGCTACGTGCTGACGCATGGGTCAGTGCCAGCGTACGGGTCAGCAGTAGGGTACGGCGTAATGTAAGGTGTAGGGCTGGTGGTGGGTTTCTATTCCGGGCTAGGTTTAGGGTTAGGGAACGGCAAAGCTTAGGGCACAGGTGAGGGTACGGAAACTTGGGAGGGTCAGGCTACATGCTGACGCAATGTTCAGTGCCAGCGTACGGGCCAGGAAGAGGGTACGGCGTAAGGTAAGGTGTAGGGCTGGTGGTGGGATTCTATTCCGGGCTAGGGTTAGGGTTAGGGAAAGGCAAGGCTTAGGGCACAGGTGAGGTTACGGAAACGTGGGAGGGTCAGGCTACATGCAGACGAACGGTTCAGTGCCTGCGTACGGGGCAGGAATAAGTTACGGCGTAAGGTAAGGTTTAGGGCTGGTGGTGGGTTTCCGTTCCAGGCTAGGGTTAGGGTTAGGGAACGGCAAGACTTAGGGCACAGGTGAGGGTACCGAAACGTGGGAGGGTCAGGCTACATGCTGACGCACGGTTCAGTGCCAGCGTATGGGCCAGGAATAAGTTACGGCGTAAGGTAAGGTTTAGGGCTGGTGGTGGGTTTCCGTTCCGGACTAGGGTTAGGGTTAGGGAATGGGAAGGCTTAGGGCACAGGTGAGGGTACGGAAACGTGGGAGGGTCAGGCTACGTGCTGACGCTCGGTTCAGTGACAGCGTACGGGCCAGGAATAGGGTACGGCGTAAGGTAAGG
The DNA here is from genome assembly GCF_964165515.1 of Mesoplodon bidens. Taxonomy (NCBI): domain Eukaryota; kingdom Metazoa; phylum Chordata; class Mammalia; order Artiodactyla; family Ziphiidae; genus Mesoplodon; species Mesoplodon bidens. The sequence goes on along the minus strand of NW_027671966.1, from coordinate 519,373 downwards.
TGTAGGGCTGGTGGTGGTTTTCTAATCAGGGCTAGGGTTAGGGTTAGGGAACGGCAAGTCTTAGGGCAAAGGAGAGGGTACGGAAAAGTGGGAGGGTCAGGCTACGTGCTGACGCACGGTTCAGTGCCAGCGTACGGGCCAGGAATAGGGTACGGCGTAAGGTAAGGTGTACGGCTGGTGGTGGGTTTCCGTTCCGGGCTAGGGTTAGGGTTAGGGAACGGCAAGGCTTAGGGCACAGGTGAAGTTACCGAAACGTGTGACGGTCAGGCTACGTGCTGACGCACGTGTCAGTGCCAGCGTACGGGCCAGGAGTAGGCAACGGCGTAAGGTAAGATGTAGGGCTGGTGGTTGGTTTCCGTTCCAGGCTAGGTTTAGGGTAAGGGAACGGCAAGGCTTAGGGCACAGGTGAGGGTACCGAAACGTGGGAGGGTCAGGCTACATGCTGACGCACGTTTAAGTGCCAGCGTATGGGCCAGGAATAAGTTACGGCGTAAGGTAAGGTGTAGGGCTGGTGGTGGGTTTCCGTTCGGGGCTAGGGTTAGGGTTAGGGAACGGCAAGGCTTAGGGCACAGGTGAGGGTACGGAAACGTGGGAGGGTCAGGCTACGTGCTGACGCACGGGTCAGTGCCAGCGTGCGGGCCAGGAGTAGGCAACGGCGTAGGATAAAGTGTAGGGCTGGTGGTGGATTTGCGTTCTGGGCTAGGGTTAGGGTTAGGGAACGGCAAGGCTTAGGGCACAGGTCAGGGTACAGAAACGCGGGAGGCTAAGGCTACGTGCTGATGCACGGTTCAGTGCCAGAGTACAGGCCAGGAGTAGGCAATGGCGTAGGGTAAGGTGTAGGGCTGGTGGTGGCTTCCCGTTCCGGGCTAGGGTTAGGGTTAGGGAACGGCAAGGCTTAGGGCAAAGGTGAGGGTACGTAAACGTGGGAGGGTCAGACTACGTGCTGACGCACGGGTCAATGCCAGCGTACGGGCGAGGAGTAGGCAACGGCGTAAGGTAAGGTTTAGGGATGGTGGTGGGTTTCCGTTCCGGACTAGGGTTAGGGTTAGGGAACGGCAAGGCTTAGGGCACAGATGAGAGTACCGAAACGTGGGAGGGTCAGGCTACATGCTGACGCATGTTTCAGTGCCAGCGTATGGGCCAGGAATAAGTTTCGGCGTAAGGTAAGGTGTAGGGCTGGTGGTGGGTTTCCGTTCGGGGCTAGGGTTAGGGTTAGGGAACGGCAAGGCTTAGGGCACAGGTGAGGGTACGGAAAGGTGGGAGGGTCAGGCTACGTGCTGACGCAGGGGTCAGTGCCAGCGTACGGGTCAGTAGCAGCGTACGGCGTAAGGTATGGTGTAGGGCTGGTGGTGGGTTACTATTCTGGGCTAGGGTTAGGGTTAGGGAATGGCAAGGCTTAGGGCACAGGTGAGGGTATGGAAACGTGGGAGGGTCAGGCTACGTGCTGACGCACGGGTCAGTGCCAGCGTACGGGCCAGGAATAGGCAACGGCGTAAGGTAAGGTGTAGGGCTGGTGGTTGGTTTCCGTTCTTGGCTAGGGTTAGGGTTAGGGAACGGCAAGGCATAGGGCACAGGTGAGGGTACGGAAACGTGGGAGGGTTGGGCTACGTGCTGACGCACGGGTCAGTGCCAGCGTACGGGCCAGGAGTAGGCAACGGCGTAGGATAAAGTGTAAGGCTGGTGGTGGATTTGCGTTCTGGGCTAGGGTTACGGTTAGGGAACGGCAAGGCTTAGTGCACAGGTCAGGGTACGGAATCGCGGGAGGGTAAGGCTACGTGCAGATGCACGGTTAAGTGCCAGAGTACAGGCCAGGAATAGGCAACGGCGTAGGGTAAGGTGTAGGGCTGGTGGTTGGTTTCCGTTCCAGGCTAGGGTTAGTGTTAGGGAACGGCAAGGCTTAGGGCACAGGTGAGGGTACGGAAACGTGGGAGGGTCGGGCTACGTGCTGACGGACTGGTCAGTGCCAGCGTACGGGCCAGGAGTAGGCAACGGCGTAGGATAAAGTGTAGGGCTGGTGGTGGATTTGCGTTCCTGGCTAGGGTTAGGGTTAGGGAACGGCAAGGCTTAGGGCACAGGTGAGGGAACGGAAACGTGGGAGGGTCAGGCTACGTGCTGACACACGGTTCAGTGCCAGCGTACGGGCCAGGAATAGGGAACGGCGTAAGTTAAGGTGTAGGGCTGGTGGTGGGTTTCCGTTCCGGGCTAGGGTTAGGGTTAGGGAACGTCAAGGCTTAGGGCACAGGTGAGGGTACGGAAACGTTGGAGGCTCAGACTACGTGCTGACGCATGGTTCAGTGCCAGCGTACGGGTCAGGAGTAGGATACGGCGTAAGGTAAGGTGTAGGTCTGGTGGTGGGTTTCTATTCCGGGCTAGGGTTAGGGTTAGGGAAAGGCAAGGCTTAGGGCACAGGTGAGGATACGGAAACGTGGGAGGGTCAGGCTACATGCTGACGCACGGTTCATTGCCAGCGTACGGGCCAGGAATAGGTTACGGCGTAAGATAAGGTGTAGGGCTGGTGGTGGGTTTCCGTTCCGGGCTAGGGTTATGGTTAGGGAACGGCAAGGCTTAGGGCACAAGTGAGGGTACTGAAACGTGGGAGGGTCAGGCTACGTGCTGACGCATGGGTCAGTGCCAGCGTACGGGCCAGGAGTAGGGTATGGCGTAAGGTAAAGTGTAGCGCTTGTGGTTGATTTCCTTTCCAGGCTAGGTTTAGGGTTAGGGAACGGCAAGGCTTAGGGCACAGGTGAGGGTACGGAAACGTGAGAGGGACGGGCTACGTGCTGACCCACGGGTCAGTGCCAGCGTACGGAACAGGAGTAGGCAACGGCATAGGATACAGTGTAGGGCTGGTGGTGGATTTGCGTTCAGGGCTAGGGTTAGGGTTAGGGAACGGCAAGGCTTAGGGCACAGGTGAGGGTATGGAAACGTGGGAGGGTCAGGCTACGTGCTGACGCAAGGGTCAGTGCCAGCGTACGGGCCAGGAGTAGGCAACGGTGTAAGGTAAGGTGTAGGCCTGGTGGTTGGTTTCCGTTCCGGGCTAGGGTTAGCGTTAGGGAACGGCAAGGCTTAGGGCACAGGTGAGGGTACGGAAACGTGGGAGGGTCGGGCTACGTGCTGACGCACGGGTCAGTGCCAGCGTACGGGCCAGGAGTAGGCAACGGCGTAGGATAAAGTGTAGGACTGGTGGTGGATTTGCGTTCAGGGCTAGGGTTAGGGTTAGGGAACGGCAAGGCTTAGGGCACAGGTGAGGGTATGGAAACGTGGGAGGGACAGGCTACGTGCTGACGCACGGGTCAGTGCCAGCGTACGGGTCAGGATTAGGGTACGGCGTAATGTAAGGTGTAGGGCTGGTGGTGGGTTTCTATTCCGGGCTAGGGTTAGGGTTAGGGAACGGCAAGGCTTAGGGCACAGGTGAGGGTACGTAAACGTGGGAGGGTCAGACTACGTGCTGACGCACGGGTCAATGCCAGCGTACGGGCGAGGAGTAGGCAACGGCGTAAGGTAAGGTTTAGGGATGGTGGTGGGTTTCCGTTCCGGACTAGGGTTAGGGTTAGGGAACGTCAAGGCTTAGGGCACAGGTCAGGGTACGGAAACGCGGGAGGGTAAGGCTACGTGCTGATGCACGGTTCAGTGCCAGCGTACGGGGCAGGAATAGGGTACGGCGTAAGGTAAGGTGTAGGGCTGGTGGTGGGTTTCTAATCAGGGCTAGGGTTAGGGTTAGGGAACGGCAAGGCTTAGGGCAAAGGAGAGGATACGGAAACGTGGGAGGGTCAGGCTACGTGCTGACGCACGGTTCAGTGCCTGCGTACGGGCCAGGAATAGGGTACGGCGTAAGGTAAGGTGTACGGCTGGTGGTGGGTTTCCATTCAGGTCTAGGGTTAGGGTTATGGAACGGCAAGGCTTAGGGCACAGGTGAGGTTACAGAAACGTGGGACGGTCAGGCTACGTGCTGACGCACGTGTCAGTGCCAGCGTACGGGCCAGGGGTAGGCAACGGCGTAAGGTAAGATGTAGGGCTGGTGGTTGGTTTCCGTTCCAGGCTAGGGTTAGGGTAAGGGAACGGCAAGGCTTAGGGCACAGATGAGAGTACCGAAACGTGGGAGGGTCAGGCTACATGCTGACGCATGTTTCAGTGCCAGCGTATGGGCCAGGAATAAGTTACGGCGTAAGGTAAGGTGTAGGGCTGGTGGTGGGTTTCCGTTCGGGGCTAGGGTTAGGGTTAGGGAACGGCAAGGCTTAGGGCACAGGTGAGGGTACGGAAAGGTGGGAGGGTCAGGCTACGTGCTGACGCACGGGTCAGTGCCAGCGTACGGGTCAGTAGCAGCGTACGGCGTAAGGTATGGTGTAGGGCTGGTGGTGGGTTACTATTCTGGGCTAGGGTTAGGGTTAGGGAATGGCAAGGCTTAGGGCACAGGTGAGGGTACGGAAACGTGGGAGGGTCAGGCTACTTGCTGACGCACGGGTCAGTGCCAGCGTACGGGCCAGGAATAGGCAACGGCGTAAGGTAAGGTGTAGGGCTGGTGGTTGGTTTCCGTTCCTGGCTAGGGTTAGGGTTAGGGAACGGCAAGGCATAGGGCACAGGTGAGGGTACGGAAACGTGGGAGGGTCGGGCTACGTGCTGACGCACGGGTCAGTGCCAGCATACGGGCCAGGAGTAGGCAACGGCGTAGGATAAAGTGTAAGGCTGGTGGTGGATTTGCGTTCTGGGCTAGGGTTAGGGTTAGGGAACGGCAAGGCTTAGGGCACAGGTCAGGGTACGGAAACGCGGGAGGGTAAGGCTACGTGCAGATGCACGGTTAATTGCCAGAGTACAGGCCAGGAATAGGCAACGGCGTAGGGTAAGGTGTAGGGCTGGTGGTTGGTTTCCGTTCCAGGCTAGGGTTAGTGTTAGGGAACGGCAAGGCTTAGGGCACAGGTGAGGGTACGGAAACGTGGGAGGGTCGGGCTACGTGCTGACGGACTGGTCAGTGCCAGCGTACGGGCCAGGAGTAGGCAACGGCGTAGGATAAAGTGTAGGGCTGGTGGTGGATTTGCATTCCTGGCTAGGGTTAGGGTTAGGGAACGGCAAGGCTTAGGGCACAGGTGAGGGAACGGAAACGTGGGAGGGTCAGGCTACGTGCTGACACACGGTTCAGTGCCAGCGTACGGGCCAGGAATAGGGGACGGCGTAAGTTAAGGTGTAGGGCTGGTGGTGGGTTTCCGTTCCGGGCTAGGGTTAGGGTTAGGGAACGTCAAGGCTTAGGGCACAGGTGAGGGTACGGAAACGTTGGAGGCTCAGACTACGTGCTGACGCATGGTTCAGTGCCAGCGTACGGGTCAGGAGTAGGATACGGCGTAAGGTAAGGTGTAGGGCTGGTGGTGGGTTTCTATTCCGGGCTAGGGTTAGGGTTAGGGAAAGGCAAGGCTTAGGGCACAGGTGAGGATACGGAAACGTGGGAGGGTCAGGCTACATGCTGACGCACGGTTCATTGCCAGCGTACGGGCCAGGAATAGGTTACGGCGTAAGGTAAGGTGTAGGGCTGGTGGTGGGTTTCCGTTCCGGGCTAGGGTTATGGTTAGGGAACGGCAAGGCTTAGGGCACAAGTGAGGGTACTGAAACGTGGGAGGGTCAGGCTACGTGCTGACGCATGGGTCAGTGCCAGCGTACGGGCCAGGAGTAGGGTATGGCGTAAGGTAAAGTGTAGCGCTTGTGGTTGATTTCCTTTCCAGGCTAGGTTTAGGGTTAGGGAACGGCAAGGCTTAGGGCACAGGTGAGGGTACGGAAACGTGAGAGGGACGGGCTACGTGCTGACCCACGGGTCAGTGCCAGCGTACGGAACAGGAGTAGGCAACGGCATAGGATACAGTGTAGGGCTGGTGGTGGATTTGCGTTCAGGGCTAGGGTTAGGGTTAGGGAACGGCAAGGCTTAGGGCACAGGTGAGGGTATGGAAACGTGGGAGGGTCAGGCTACGTGCTGACGCAAGGGTCAGTGCCAGCGTACGGGCCAGGAGTAGGCAACGGTGTAAGGTAAGGTGTAGGCCTGGTGGTTGGTTTCCGTTCCGGGCTAGGGTTAGCGTTAGGGAACGGCAAGGCTTAGGGCACAGGTGAGGGTACGGAAACGTGGGAGGGTCGGGCTACGTGCTGACGCACGGGTCAGTGCCAGCGTACGGGCCAGGAGTAGGCAACGGCGTAGGATAAAGTGTAGGACTGGTGGTGGATTTGCGTTCAGGGCTAGGGTTAGGGTTAGGGAACGGCAAGGCTTAGGGCACAGGTGAGGGTATGGAAACGTGGGAGGGACAGGCTACGTGCTGACGCAAGGGTCAGTGCCAGCGTACGGTTCAGGATTAGGGTACGGCGTAATGTAAGGTGTAGGGCTGGTGGTGGGTTTCTATTCCGGGCTAGGGTTAGGGTTAGGGAACGGCTAGGCTTAGGGCACAGGTGAGGGTACAGAAACTTGGGTGTGTCAGGCTACATGCTGACGCAATGTTCAGTGCCAGCGTACGGGCCAGGAATAGGGTACGGCGTACGGTAAGGTGTAGGGCTGGTGGTGGGTTTCTAATCCGGGCTAGGGTTAGGGTTATGGAACGGCAAGTCTTAGGGCAAAGGAGAGGGTACGGAAACGTGGGAGGGTCAGGCTACATGCTGACGCACGGTTCAGTGCCAGCGTACGGGCCAGGAATAGGGTACGGCGTAAGGTAAGGTGTACGGCTGGTGGTGGGTTTCCGTTCTGGGCTAGGGTTAGGGTTAGGGAACGGCAAGGCTTAGGGCACAGGTGAGGTTACAGAAACGTGGGACGGTCAGGCTACGTGCTGACGCATGTGTCAATGCCAGCATACGGGCGAGGAGTAGGCAATGGCGTAAGGTAAGGTGTACGGCTGGTGGTTGGTTTCCGTTCCGGGCTAGGGTTAGGGTTAGGGAACGGCAAGTCTTAGGGCAAAGGAGAGGGTACGGAAACGTGGGAGGGTCAGGCTACGTGCTGACGCACGGTTTAGTGCCAGCGTACGGGCCAGGAATAGGGTACGGCGTAAGGTAAGGTGTACGGCTGGTGGTGGGTTTCCGTTCCGGGCTAGGGTTAGGGTTAGGGAACGGCAAGGCTTAGGGCACATGTGAAGTTACCGAAACGTGTGACGGTCAGGCTACGTGCTGACGCACGTGTCAGTGCCAGCGTACGGGCCAGGGGTAGGCAACGGCGTAAGGTAAGATGTAGGGCTGGTGGTTGGTTTCCGTTCCAGGCTAGGGTTAGGGTAAGGGAACGGCAAGGCTTAGGGCACAGGTGAGGGTACCGAAACGTGGGAGGGTCAGGCTACATGCTGACGCACGTTTCAGTGCCAGCGTATGGGCCAGGAATAAGTTACGGCGTAAGGTAAGGTGTAGGGCTGGTGGTGGGTTTCCGTTCGGGGCTAGGGTTAGGGTTAGGGAACGGCAAGGCTTAGGGCACAGGTGAGGGTACGGAAACGTGGGAGGGTCAGGCTACGTGATGACGCACGGGTCAGTGCCAGCGTGCGGGTCAGTAGCAGCGTACGGCGTAAGGTATGGTGTAGGGTTGGTGGTGGGTTACTATTCCGGGCTAGGGTTAGGGTTAGGGAATGGCAAGGCTTAGGGCACAGGTGAGGGTACGGAAACGTTGGAGGCTCAGACTACGTGCAGACGCATGGTTCAGTGCCAGCGTACGGGTCAGGAGTAGGATACGGCGTAAGGTAAGGTGTAGGGCTGGTGGTGGGATTCTATTCCGGGCTAGGGTTAGGGTTAGGGAAAGGCAAGGCTTAGGGCACAGGTGAGGTTACGGAAACGTGGGAGGGTCAGGCTACATGCAGACGAACGGTTCAGTGCCTGCGTACGGGCCAGGAATAGGTTACGGCGTAAGGTAAGGTGTAGGGCTGGTGGTGGGTTTCCGTTCGGGGCTAGGGTTAGGGTTAGGGAACGGCAAGGCTTAGGGCACAGGTGAGTGTACGGAAACGTGGGAGGGTCAGGCTACGTGCTGACGCACGGGTCAGTGCCAGCGTACGGGTCAGTAGCAGCGTACGGCGTAAGGTATGGTGTAGGGCTGGTGGTGGGTTTCCGTTCCGGGCTAGGGTTAGGGTTAGGGAACGGCAAGGCTTAGGGCACAGGTCAGGGTACGGAAACGCGGGAGGCTACGGCTACGTGCTGATGCACGGTTCAGTGCCAGAGTACAGGCCAGGAGTAGGCAACGGCGTAGGGTAAGGTGTAGGGCTGGTGGTGGCTTTCCGTTCCGGGCTAGGGTTAGGGTTAGGGAACGGCAAGGCTTACGGCACAGGTGAGGGTACGTAAACGTGGGAAGGTCAGACTACGTGCTGACGCACGGGTCAATGCCAGCGTATGGGCGAGGATTAGGCAACGGCGTAAGGTAAGGTTTAGGGATGGTGGTGGGTTTCCGTTCCGGACTAGGGTTAGGGTTAGGGAACGTCAAGGCTTAGGGCACAGGTCAGGGTACGGAAACGCGGTAGGGTAAGGCTACGTGCTGATGCACGGTTCAGTGCCAGCGTACGGGCCAGGAATAGGGTACGGCGTAAGGTAAGGTGTAGGGCTGGTGGTGGGTTTCTAATCAGGGCTAGGGTTAGGGTTAGGGAACGGCAAGGCTTAGGGCAAAGGAGAGGATACGGAAACGTGGGAGGTTCAGGCTACGTGCTGACGCACGGTTCAGTGCCTGCGTACGGGCCAGGAATAGGGTACGGCGTAAGGTAAGGTGTAGGGCTGGTGGTGGTTTTCTAATCCGGGCTAGGGTTAGGGTTAGGGAACGGCAAGTCTTAGGGCAAAGGAGAGGGTACGGAAAAGTGGGAGGGTCAGGCTACGTGCTGACGCACGGTTCAGTGCCAGCGTACGGGCCAGGAATAGGGTACGGCGTAAGGTAAGGTGTACGGCTGGTGGTGGGTTTCCGTTCCGGGCTAGGGTTAGGGTTAGGGAACGGCAAGGCTTAGGGCACAGGTGAAGTTACCGAAACGTGTGACGGTCAGGCTACGTGCTGACGCACGTGTCAGTGCCAGCGTACGGGCCAGGGGTAGGCAACGGCGTAAGGTAAGATGTAGGGCTGGTGGTTGGTTTCCGTTCCAGGCTAGGTTTAGGGTAAGGGAACGGCAAGGCTTAGGGCACAGGTGAGGGTACCGAAACGTGGGAGGGTCAGGCTACATGCTGACGCACGTTTAAGTGCCAGCGTATGGGCCAGGAATAAGTTACAGCGTAAGGTAAGGTGTAGGGCTGGTGGTGGGTTTCCGTTCGGGGCTAGGGTTAGGGTTAGGGAACGGCAAGGCTTAGGGCACAGGTGAGGGTACGGAAACGTGGGAGGGTCAGGCTACGTGCTGACGCACGGGTCAGTGCCAGCGTGCGGGCCAGGAGTAGGCAACGGCGTAGGATAAAGTGTAGGGCTGGTGGTGGATTTGCGTTCTGGGCTAGGGTTAGGGTTAGGGAACGGCAAGGCTTAGGGCACAGGTTAGGGTACGGAAACGCGGGAGGCTAAGGCTACGTGCTGATGCACGGTTCAGTGCCAGAGTACAGGCCAGGAGTAGGCAATGGCGTAGGGTAAGGTGTAGGGCTGGTGGTGGCTTCCCGTTCCGGGCTAGGGTTAGGGTTAGGGAACGGCAAGGCTTAGGGCACAGGTGAGGGTACGTAAACGTGGGAGGGTCAGACTACGTGCTGACGCACGGGTCAATGCCAGCGTACGGGCGAGGAGTAGGCAACGGCGTAAGGTAAGGTTTAGGGATGGTGGTGGGTTTCCGTTCCGGACTAGGGTTAGGGTTAGGGAACGGCAAGGCTTAGGGCACAGATGAGAGTACCGAAACGTGGGAGGGTCAGGCTACATGCTGACGCATGTTTCAGTGCCAGCGTATGGGCCAGGAATAAGTTACGGCGTAAGGTAAGGTGTAGGGCTGGTGGTGGGTTTCCGTTCGGGGCTAGGGTTAGGGTTAGGGAACGGCAAGGCTTAGGGCACAGGTGAGGGTACGGAAAGGTGGGAGGGTCAGGCTACGTGCTGACGCACGGGTCAGTGCCAGCGTACGGGTCAGTAGCAGCGTACGGCGTAAGGTATGGTGTAGGGCTGGTGGTGGGTTACTATTCTGGGCTAGGGTTAGGGTTAGGGAATGGCAAGGCTTAGGGCACAGGTGAGGGTATGGAAACGTGGGAGGGTCAGGCTACGTGCTGACGCACGGGTCAGTGCCAGCGTACGGGCCAGGAATAGGCAACGGCGTAAGGTAAGGTGTAGGGCTGGTGGTTGGTTTCCGTTCTTGGCTAGGGTTAGGGTTAGGGAACGGCAAGGCATAGGGCACAGGTGAGGGTACGGAAACGTGGGAGGGTTGGGCTACGTGCTGACGCACGGGTCAGTGCCAGCGTACGGGCCAGGAGTAGGCAACGGCGTAGGATAAAGTGTAAGGCTGGTGGTGGATTTGCGTTCTGGGCTAGGGTTACGGTTAGGGAATGGCAAGGCTTAGGGCACAGGTCAGGGTACGGAATCGCGGGAGGGTAAGGCTACGTGCAGATGCACGGTTAAGTGCCAGAGTACAGGCCAGGAATAGGCAACGGCGTAGGGTAAGGTGTAGGGCTGGTGGTTGGTTTCCGTTCCAGGCTAGGGTTAGTGTTAGGGAACGGCAAGGCTTAGGGCACAGGTGAGGGTACGGAAACGTGGGAGGGTCGGGCTACGTGCTGACGGACTGGTCAGTGCCAGCGTACGGGCCAGGAGTAGGCAACGGCGTAGGATAAAGTGTAGGGCTGGTGGTGGATTTGCGTTCCTGGCTAGGGTTAGGGTTAGGGAACGGCAAGGCTTAGGGCACAGGTGAGGGAACGGAAACGTGGGAGGGTCAGGCTACGTGCTGACACACGGTTCAGTGCCAGCGTACGGGCCAGGAATAGGGAACGGCGTAAGTTAAGGTGTAGGGCTGGTGGTGGGTTTCCGTTCCGGGCTAGGGTTAGGGTTAGGGAACGTCAAGGCTTAGGGCACAGGTGAGGGTACGGAAACGTTGGAGGCTCAGACTATGTGCTGACGCATGGTTCAGTGCCAGCGTACGGGTCAGGAGTAGGATACGGCGTAAGGTAAGGTGTAGGTCTGGTGGTGGGTTTCTATTCCGGGCTAGGGTTAGGGTTAGGGAAAGGCAAGGCTTAGGGCACAGGTGAGGATACGGAAACGTGGGAGGGTCAGGCTACATGCTGACGCACGGTTCATTGCCAGCGTACGGGCCAGGAATAGGTTACGGCGTAAGATAAGGTGTAGGGCTGGTGGTGGGTTTCCGTTCCGGGCTAGGGTTATGGTTAGGGAACGGCAAGGCTTAGGGCACAAGTGAGGGTACTGAAACGTGGGAGGGTCAGGCTACGTGCTGACGCATGGGTCAGTGCCAGCGTACGGGCCAGGAGTAGGGTATGGCGTAAGGTAAAGTGTAGCGCTTGTGGTTGATTTCCTTTCCAGGCTAGGTTTAGGGTTAGGGAACGGCAAGGCTTAGGGCACAGGTGAGGGTACGGAAACGTGAGAGGGACGGGCTACGTGCTGACCCACGGGTCAGTGCCAGCGTACGGAACAGGAGTAGGCAACGGCATAGGATACAGTGTAGGGCTGGTGGTGGATTTGCGTTCAGGGCTAGGGTTAGGGTTAGGGAACGGCAAGGCTTAGGGCACAGGTGAGGGTATGGAAACGTGGGAGGGTCAGGCTACGTGCTGACGCAAGGGTCAGTGCCAGCGTACGGGCCAGGAGTAGGCAACGGTGTAAGGTAAGGTGTAGGCCTGGTGGTTGGTTTCCGTTCCGGGCTAGGGTTAGCGTTAGGGAACGGCAAGGCTTAGGGCACAGGTGAGGGTACGGAAACGTGGGAGGGTCGGGCTACGTGCTGACGCACGGGTCAGTGCCAGCGTACGGGCCAGGAGTAGGCAACGGCGTAGGATAAAGTGTAGGACTGGTGGTGGATTTGCGTTCAGGGCTAGGGTTAGGGTTAGGGAACGGCAAGGCTTAGGGCACAGGTGAGGGTATGGAAACGTGGGAGGGACAGGCTACGTGCTGACGCACGGGTCAGTGCCAGCGTACGGGTCAGGATTAGGGTACGGCGTAATGTAAGGTGTAGGGCTGGTGGTGGGTTTCTATTCCGGGCTAGGGTTAGGGTTAGGGAACGGCAAGGCTTAGGGCACAGGTGAGGGTACGTAAACGTGGGAGGGTCAGACTACGTGCTGACGCACGGGTCAATGCCAGCGTACGGGCGAGGAGTAGGCAACGGCGTAAGGTAAGGTTTAGGGATGGTGGTGGGTTTCCGTTCCGGACTAGGGTTAGGGTTAGGGAACGTCAAGGCTTAGGGCACAGGTCAGGGTACGGAAACGCGGGAGGGTAAGGCTACGTGCTGATGCACGGTTCAGTGCCAGCGTACGGGGCAGGAATAGGGTACGGCGTAAGGTAAGGTGTAGGGCTGGTGGTGGGTTTCTAATCAGGGCTAGGGTTAGGGTTAGGGAACGGCAAGGCTTAGGGCAAAGGAGAGGATACGGAAACGTGGGAGGGTCAGGCTACGTGCTGACGCACGGTTCAGTGCCTGCGTACGGGCCAGGAATAGGGTACGGCGTAAGGTAAGGTGTACGGCTGGTGGTGGGTTTCCATTCAGGTCTAGGGTTAGGGTTATGGAACGGCAAGGCTTAGGGCACAGGTGAGGTTACAGAAACGTGGGACGGTCAGGCTACGTGCTGACGCACGTGTCAGTGCCAGCGTACGGGCCAGGGGTAGGCAACGGCGTAAGGTAAGATGTAGGGCTGGTGGTTGGTTTCCGTTCCAGGCTAGGGTTAGGGTAAGGGAACGGCAAGGCTTAGGGCACAGATGAGAGTACCGAAACGTGGGAGGGTCAGGCTACATGCTGACGCATGTTTCAGTGCCAGCGTATGGGCCAGGAATAAGTTACGGCGTAAGGTAAGGTGTAGGGCTGGTGGTGGGTTTCCGTTCGGGGCTAGGGTTAGGGTTAGGGAACGGCAAGGCTTAGGGCACAGGTGAGGGTACGGAAAGGTGGGAGGGTCAGGCTACGTGCTGACGCACGGGTCAGTGCCAGCGTACGGGTCAGTAGCAGCGTACGGCGTAAGGTATGGTGTAGGGCTGGTGGTGGGTTACTATTCTGGGCTAGGGTTAGGGTTAGGGAATGGCAAGGCTTAGGGCACAGGTGAGGGTACGGAAACGTGGGAGGGTCAGGCTACGTGCTGACGCACGGGTCAGTGCCAGCGTACGGGCCAGGAATAGGCAACGGCGTAAGGTAAGGTGTAGGGCTGGTGGTTGGTTTCCGTTCCTGGCTAGGGTTAGGGTTAGGGAACGGCAAGGCATAGGGCACAGGTGAGGGTACGGAAACGTGGGAGGGTCGGGCTACGTGCTGACGCACGGGTCAGTGCCAGCGTACGGGCCAGGAGTAGGCAACGGCGTAGGATAAAGTGTAAGGCTGGTGGTGGATTTGCGTTCTGGGCTAGGGTTAGGGTTAGGGAATGGCAAGGCTTAGGGCACAGGTGAGGGTATGGAAACGTGGGAGGGTCAGGCTACGTGCTGACGCAAGGGTCAGTGCCAGCGTACGGGCCAGGAGTAGGCAACGGTGTAAGGTAAGGTGTAGGCCTGGTGGTTGGTTTCCGTTCCGGGCTAGGGTTAGCGTTAGGGAACGGCAAGGCTTAGGGCACAGGTGAGGGTACGGAAACGTGGGAGGGTCGGGCTACGTGCTGACGCACGGGTCAGTGCCAGCGTACGGGCCAGGAGTAGGCAACGGCGTAGGATAAAGTGTAGGACTGGTGGTGGATTTGCGTTCAGGGCTAGGGTTAGGGTTAGGGAACGGCAAGGCTTAGGGCACAGGTGAGGGTATGGAAACGTGGGAGGGACAGGCTACGTGCTGACGCACTGGTCAGTGCCAGCGTACGGGTCAGGATTAGGGTACGGCGTAATGTAAGGTGTAGGGCTGGTGGTGGGTTTCTATTCCGGGCTAGGGTTAGGGTTAGGGAACGGCAAGGCTTAGGGCACAGGTGAGGGTACGTAAACGTGGGAGGGTCAGACTACGTGCTGACGCACGGGTCAATGCCAGCGTACGGGCGAGGAGTAGGCAACGGCGTAAGGTAAGGTTTAGGGATGGTGGTGGGTTTCCGTTCCGGACTAGGGTTAGGGTTAGGGAACGTCAAGGCTTAGGGCACAGGTCAGGGTACGGAAACGCGGGAGGGTAAGGCTACGTGCTGATGCACGGTTCAGTGCCAGCGTACGGGGCAGGAATAGGGTACGGCGTAAGGTAAGGTGTAGGGCTGGTGGTGGGTTTCTAATCAGGGCTAGGGTTAGGGTTAGGGAACGGCAAGGCTTAGGGCAAAGGAGAGGATACGGAAACGTGGGAGGGTCAGGCTACGTGCTGACGCACGGTTCAGTGCCTGCGTACGGGCCAGGAATAGGGTACGGCGTAAGGTAAGGTGTACGGCTGGTGGTGGGTTTCCATTCAGGTCTAGGGTTAGGGTTATGGAACGGCAAGGCTTAGGGCACAGGTGAGGTTACAGAAACGTGGGACGGTCAGGCTACGTGCTGACGCACGTGTCAGTGCCAGCGTACGGGCCAGGGGTAGGCAACGGCGTAAGGTAAGATGTAGGGCTGGTGGTTGGTTTCCGTTCCAGGCTAGGGTTAGGGTAAGGGAACGGCAAGGCTTAGGGCACAGATGAGAGTACCGAAAAGTGGGAGGGTCAGGCTACATGCTGACGCATGTTTCAGTGCCAGCGTATGGGCCAGGAATAAGTTACGGCGTAAGGTAAGGTGTAGGGCTGGTGGTGGGTTTCCGTTCGGGGCTAGGGTTAGGGTTAGGGAACGGCAAGGCTTAGGGCACAGGTGAGGGTACGGAAAGGTGGGAGGGTCAGGCTACGTGCTGACGCACGGGTCAGTGCCAGCGTACGGGTCAGTAGCAGCGTACGGCGTAAGGTATGGTGTAGGGCTGGTGGTGGGTTACTATTCTGGGCTAGGGTTAGGGTTAGGGAATGGCAAGGCTTAGGGCACAGGTGAGGGTACGGAAACGTGGGAGGGTCAGGCTACGTGCTGACGCACGGGTCAGTGCCAGCGTACGGGCCAGGAATAGGCAACGGCGTAAGGTAAGGTGTAGGGCTGGTGGTTGGTTTCCGTTCCTGGCTAGGGTTAGGGTTAGGGAACGGCAAGGCATAGGGCACAGGTGAGGGTACGGAAACGTGGGAGGGTCGGGCTACGTGCTGACGCACGGGTCAGTGCCAGCGTACGGGCCAGGAGTAGGCAACGG
This sequence comes from Mesoplodon bidens, assembly GCF_964165515.1. NCBI lineage: Eukaryota > Metazoa > Chordata > Mammalia > Artiodactyla > Ziphiidae > Mesoplodon > Mesoplodon bidens. The sequence goes on along the minus strand of NW_027671966.1, from coordinate 504,188 downwards.
CGTAGGATAAAGTGTAAGGCTGGTGGTGGATTTGCGTTCTGGGCTAGGGTTAGGGTTAGGGAACGGCAAGGCTTAGGGCACAGGTCAGGGTACGGAAACGCGGGAGGGTAAGGCTACGTGCAGATGCACGGTTAATTGCCAGAGTACAGGCCAGGAATAGGCAACGGCGTAGGGTAAGGTGTAGGGCTGGTGGTTGGTTTCCGTTCCAGGCTAGGGTTAGTGTTAGGGAACGGCAAGGCTTAGGGCACAGGTGAGGGTACGGAAACGTGGGAGGGTCGGGCTACGTGCTGACGGACTGGTCAGTGCCAGCGTACGGGCCAGGAGTAGGCAACGGCGTAGGATAAAGTGTAGGGCTGGTGGTGGATTTGCATTCCTGGCTAGGGTTAGGGTTAGGGAACGGCAAGGCTTAGGGCACAGGTGAGGGAACGGAAACGTGGGAGGGTCAGGCTACGTGCTGACACACGGTTCAGTGCCAGCGTACGGGCCAGGAATAGGGGACGGCGTAAGTTAAGGTGTAGGGCTGGTGGTGGGTTTCCGTTCCGGGCTAGGGTTAGGGTTAGGGAACGTCAAGGCTTAGGGCACAGGTGAGGGTACGGAAACGTTGGAGGCTCAGACTACGTGCTGACGCATGGTTCAGTGCCAGCGTACGGGTCAGGAGTAGGATACGGCGTAAGGTAAGATGTAGGGCTGGTGGTGGGTTTCTATTCCGGGCTAGGGTTAGGGTTAGGGAAAGGCAAGGCTTAGGGCACAGGTGAGGATACGGAAACGTGGGAGGGTCAGGCTACATGCTGACGCACGGTTCATTGCCAGCGTACGGGCCAGGAATAGGTTACGGCGTAAGGTAAGGTGTAGGGCTGGTGGTGGGTTTCCGTTCCGGGCTAGGGTTATGGTTAGGGAACGGCAAGGCTTAGGGCACAAGTGAGGGTACTGAAACGTGGGAGGGTCAGGCTACGTGCTGACGCATGGGTCAGTGCCAGCGTACGGGCCAGGAGTAGGGTATGGCGTAAGGTAAAGTGTAGCGCTTGTGGTTGATTTCCTTTCCAGGCTAGGTTTAGGGTTAGGGAACGGCAAGGCTTAGGGCACAGGTGAGGGTACGGAAACGTGAGAGGGACGGGCTACGTGCTGACCCACGGGTCAGTGCCAGCGTACGGAACAGGAGTAGGCAACGGCATAGGATACAGTGTAGGGCTGGTGGTGGATTTGCGTTCAGGGCTAGGGTTAGGGTTAGGGAACGGCAAGGCTTAGGGCACAGGTGAGGGTATGGAAACGTGGGAGGGTCAGGCTACGTGCTGACGCAAGGGTCAGTGCCAGCGTACGGGCCAGGAGTAGGCAACGGTGTAAGGTAAGGTGTAGGCCTGGTGGTTGGTTTCCGTTCCGGGCTAGGGTTAGCGTTAGGGAACGGCAAGGCTTAGGGCACAGGTGAGGGTACGGAAACGTGGGAGGGTCGGGCTACGTGCTGACGCACGGGTCAGTGCCAGCGTACGGGCCAGGAGTAGGCAACGGCGTAGGATAAAGTGTAGGACTGGTGGTGGATTTGCGTTCAGGGCTAGGGTTAGGGTTAGGGAACGGCAAGGCTTAGGGCACAGGTGAGGGTATGGAAACGTGGGAGGGACAGGCTACGTGCTGACGCACGGGTCAGTGCCAGCGTACGGTTCAGGATTAGGGTACGGCGTAATGTAAGGTGTAGGGCTGGTGGTGGGTTTCTATTCCGGGCTAGGGTTAGGGTTAGGGAACGGCTAGGCTTAGGGCACAGGTGAGGGTACAGAAACTTGGGTGGGTCAGGCTACATGCTGACGCAATGTTCAGTGCCAGCGTACGGGCCAGGAATAGGGTACGGCGTACGGTAAGGTGTAGGGCTGGTGGTGGGTTTCTAATCCGGGCTAGGGTTAGGGTTATGGAACGGCAAGTCTTAGGGCAAAGGAGAGGGTACGGAAACGTGGGAGGGTCAGGCTACATGCTGACGCACGGTTCAGTGCCAGCGTACGGGCCAGGAATAGGGTACGGCGTAAGGTAAGGTGTACGGCTGGTGGTGGGTTTCCGTTCTGGGCTAGGGTTAGGGTTAGGGAACGGCAAGGCTTAGGGCACAGGTGAGGTTACAGAAACGTGGGACGGTCAGGCTACGTGCTGACGCATGTGTCAATGCCAGCATACGGGCGAGGAGTAGGCAATGGCGTAAGGTAAGGTGTACGGCTGGTGGTTGGTTTCCGTTCTGGGCTAGGGTTAGGGTTAGGGAACGGCAAGTCTTAGGGCAAAGGAGAGGGTACGGAAACGTGGGAGGGTCAGGCTACGTGCTGACGCACGGTTTAGTGCCAGCGTACGGGCCAGGAATAGGGTACGGCGTAAGGTAAGGTGTACGGCTGGTGGTGGGTTTCCGTTCCGGGCTAGGGTTAGGGTTAGGGAACGGCAAGGCTTAGGGCACATGTGAAGTTACCGAAACGTGTGACGGTCAGGCTACGTGCTGACGCACGTGTCAGTGCCAGCGTACGGGCCAGGGGTAGGCAACGGCGTAAGGTAAGATGTAGGGCTGGTGGTTGGTTTCCGTTCCAGGCTAGGGTTAGGGTAAGGGAACGGCAAGGCTTAGGGCACAGGTGAGGGTACCGAAACGTGGGAGGGTCAGGCTACATGCTGACGCACGTTTCAGTGCCAGCGTATGGGCCAGGAATAAGTTACGGCGTAAGGTAAGGTGTAGGGCTGGTGGTGGGTTTCCGTTCGGGGCTAGGGTTAGGGTTAGGGAACGGCAAGGCTTAGGGCACAGGTGAGGGTACGGAAACGTGGGAGGGTCAGGCTACGTGATGACGCACGGGTCAGTGCCAGCGTGCGGGTCAGTAGCAGCGTACGGCGTAAGGTATGGTGTAGGGTTGGTGGTGGGTTACTATTCCGGGCTAGGGTTAGGGTTAGGGAATGGCAAGGCTTAGGGCACAGGTGAGGGTACGGAAACGTTGGAGGCTCAGACTACGTGCAGACGCATGGTTCAGTGCCAGCGTACGGGTCAGGAGTAGGATACGGCGTAAGGTAAGGTGTAGGGCTGGTGGTGGGATTCTATTCCGGGCTAGGTTTAGGGTTAGGGAAAGGCAAGGCTTAGGGCACAGGTGAGGTTACGGAAACGTGGGAGGGTCAGGCTACATGCAGACGAACGGTTCAGTGCCTGCGTACGGGCCAGGAATAGGTTACGGCGTAAGGTAAGGTGTAGGGCTGGTGGTGGGTTTCCGTTCGGGGCTAGGGTTAGGGTTAGGGAACGGCAAGGCTTAGGGCACAGGTGAGTGTACGGAAACGTGGGAGGGTCAGGCTACGTGCTGACGCACGGGTCAGTGCCAGCGTACGGGTCAGTAGCAGCGTACGGCGTAAGGTATGGTGTAGGGCTGGTGGTGGGTTTCCGTTCCGGGCTAGGGTTAGGGTTAGGGAACGGCAAGGCTTAGGGCACAGGTCAGGGTACGGAAACGCGGGAGGCTACGGCTACGTGCTGATGCACGGTTCAGTGCCAGAGTACAGGCCAGGAGTAGGCAACGGCGTAGGGTAAGGTGTAGGGCTGGTGGTGGCTTTCCGTTCCGGGCTAGGGTTAGGGTTAGGGAACGGCAAGGCTTACGGCACAGGTGAGGGTACGTAAACGTGGGAAGGTCAGACTACGTGCTGACGCACGGGTCAATGCCAGCGTATGGGCGAGGAGTAGGCAACGGCGTAAGGTAAGGTTTAGGGATGGTGGTGGGTTTCCGTTCCGGACTAGGGTTAGGGTTAGGGAACGTCAAGGCTTAGGGCACAGGTCAGGGTACGGAAACGCGGTAGGGTAAGGCTACGTGCTGATGCACGGTTCAGTGCCAGCGTACGGGCCAGGAATAGGGTACGGCGTAAGGTAAGGTGTAGGGCTGGTGGTGGGTTTCTAATCAGGGCTAGGGTTAGGGTTAGGGAACGGCAAGGCTTAGGGCAAAGGAGAGGATACGGAAACGTGGGAGGGTCAGGCTACGTGCTGACGCACGGCTCAGTGCCTGCGTACGGGCCAGGAATAGGGTACGGCGTAAGGTAAGGTGTACGGCTGGTGGTGGGTTTCCGTTCAGGTCTAGGGTTAGGGTTAGGGAACGGCACGGCTTAGGGCACAGGTGAGGTTACAGAAACGTGGGACGGTCAGGCTACGTGCTGACGCACGTGTCAGTGCCAGCGTACGGGCCAGGGGTAGGCAACGGCGTAAGGTAAGATGTAGGGCTGGTGGTTGGTTTCCGTTCCAGGCTAGGGTTAGGGTAAGGGAACGGCAAGGCTTAGGGCACAGATGAGAGTACCGAAACGTGGGAGGGTGAGGCTACATGCTGACGCATGTTTCAGTGCCAGCGTATGGGCCAGGAATAAGTTACGGCGTAAGGTAAGTTGTAGGGCTGGTGGTGGGTTTCCGTTCGGGGCTAGGGTTAGGGTTAGGGAACGGCAAGGCTTAGGGCACAGGTGAGGGTACGGAAAGGTGGGAGGGTCAGGCTACGTGCTGACGCACGGGTCAGTGCCAGCGTACGGGTCAGTAGCAGCGTACGGCGTAAGGTATGGTGTAGGGCTGGTGGTGGGTTACTATTCTGGGCTAGGGTTAGGGTTAGGGAATGGCAAGGCTTAGGGCACAGGTGAGGGTACGGAAACGTGGGAGGGTCAGGCTACGTGCTGACGCACGGGTCAGTGCCAGCGTACGGGCCAGGAATAGGCAACGGCGTAAGGTAAGGTGTAGGGCTGGTGGTTGGTTTCCGTTCCTGGCTTGGGTTAGGGTTAGGGAACGGCAAGGCATAGGGCACAGGTGAGGGTACGGAAACGTGGGAGGGTCGGGCTACGTGCTGACGCACGGGTCAGTGCCAGCGTACGGGCCAGGAGTAGGCAACGGCGTAGGATAAAGTGTAAGGCTGGTGGTGGATTTGCGTTCTGGGCTAGGGTTAGGGTTAGGGAACGGCAAGGCTTAGGGCACAGGTCAGGGTACGGAAACGCGGGAGGGTAAGGCTACGTGCAGATGCACGGTTAAGTGCCAGAGTACAGGCCAGGAATAGGCAACGGCGTAGGGTAAGGTGTAGGGCTGGTGGTTGGTTTCCGTTCCAGGCTAGGGTTAGTGTTAGGGAACGGCAAGGCTTAGGGCACAGGTGAGGGTACGGAAACGTGGGAGGGTCGGGCTACGTGCTGACGGAATGGTCAGTGCCAGCGTACGGGCCAGGAGTAGGCAACGGCGTAGGATAAAGTGTAGGGCTGGTGGTGGATTTGCGTTCCTGGCTAGGGTTAGGGTTAGGGAACGGCAAGGCTTAGGGCACAGGTGAGGGAACGGAAACGTGGGAGGGTCAGGCTACGTGCTGACACACGGTTCAGTGCCAGCGTACGGGCCAGGAATAGGGAACGGCGTAAGTTAAGGTGTAGGGCTGGTGGTGGGTTTCCGTTCCGGGCTAGGGTTAGGGTTAGGGAACGTCAAGGCTTAGGGCACAGGTGAGGGTACGGAAACGTTGGAGGCTCAGACTACGTGCTGACGCATGGTTCAGTGCCAGCGTAGGGGTCAGGAGTAGGATACGGCGTAAGGTAAGGTGTAGGGCTGGTGGTGGGTTTCTATTCCGGGCTAGGGTTAGGGTTAGGGAAAGGCAAGGCTTAGGGCACAGGTGAGGATACGGAAACGTGGGAGGGTCAGGCTACATGCTGACGCACGGTTCATTGCCAGCGTACGGGCCAGGAATAGGTTACGGCGTAAGGTAAGGTGTAGGGCTGGTGGTGGGTTTCCGTTCCGGGCTAGGGTTATGGTTAGGGAACGGCAAGGCTTAGGGCACAAGTGAGGGTACTGAAACGTGGGAGGGTCAGGCTACGTGCTGACGCATGGGTCAGTGCCAGCGTACGGGCCAGGAGTAGTGTATGGCGTAAGGTAAAGTGTAGCGCTTGTGGTTGATTTCCTTTCCAGGCTAGGTTTAGGGTTAGGGAACGGCAAGGCTTAGGGCACAGGTGAGGGTACGGAAACGTGGGAGGGTAGGGCTGCGTGCTGATGCACGGGTCAGTGCCAGCGTACGGGCCAGGAATAGGGTACGGCGTAAGGTAAGGTGTACGGCTGGTGGTGGGTTTCCGTTCCGGGCTAGGGTTAGGGTTAGGGAACGGCAAGGCTTAGGGCACATGTGAAGTTACCGAAACGTGTGACGGTCAGGCTACGTGCTGACGCACGTGTCAGTGCCAGCGTACGGGCCAGGGGTAGGCAACGGCGTAAGGTAAGATGTAGGGCTGGTGGTTGGTTTCCGTTCCAGGCTAGGGTTAGGGTAAGGGAACGGCAAGGCTTAGGGCACAGGTGAGGGTACCGAAACGTGGGAGGGTCAGGCTACATGCTGACGCACGTTTCAGTGCCAGCGTATGGGCCAGGAATAAGTTACGGCGTAAGGTAAGGTGTAGGGCTGGTGGTGGGTTTCCGTTCGGGGCTAGGGTTAGGGTTAGGGAACGGCAAGGCTTAGGGCACAGGTGAGGGTACGGAAACGTGGGAGGGTCAGGCTAGGTGCTGACGCACGGGTCAGTGCCAGCGTGCGGGTCAGTAGCAGCGTACGGCGTAAGGTATGGTGTAGGGTTGGTGGTGGGTTACTATTCCGGGCTAGGGTTAGGGTTAGGGAATGGCAAGGCTTAGGGCACAGGTGAGGGTACGGAAACGTTGGAGGCTCAGACTACGTGCAGACGCATGGTTCAGTGCCAGCGTACGGGTCAGGAGTAGGATACGGCGTAAGGTAAGGTGTAGGGCTGGTGGTGGGATTCTATTCCGGGCTAGGGTTAGGGTTAGGGAAAGGCAAGGCTTAGGGCACAGGTGAGGTTACGGAAACGTGGGAGGGTCAGGCTACATGCAGACGAACGGTTCAGTGCCTGCGTACGGGCCAGGAATAGGTTACGGCGTAAGGTAAGGTGTAGGGCTGGTGGTGGGTTTCCGTTCGGGGCTAGGGTTAGGGTTAGGGAACGGCAAGGCTTAGGGCACAGGTGAGTGTACGGAAACGTGGGAGGGTCAGGCTACGTGCTGACGCACGGGTCAGTGCCAGCGTACGGGTCAGTAGCAGCGTACGGCGTAAGGTATGGTGTAGGGCTGGTGGTGGGTTTCCGTTCCGGGCTAGGGTTAGGGTTAGGGAACGGCAAGGCTTAGGGCACAGGTCAGGGTACGGAAACGCGGGAGGCTACGGCTACGTGCTGATGCACGGTTCAGTGCCAGAGTACAGGCCAGGAGTAGGCAACGGCGTAGGGTAAGGTGTAGGGCTGGTGGTGGCTTTCCGTTCCGGGCTAGGGTTAGGGTTAGGGAACGGCAAGTCTTAGGGCAAAGGAGAGGGTACGTAAACGTGGGAAGGTCAGACTACGTGCTGACGCACGGGTCAATGCCAGCGTATGGGCGAGGAGTAGGCAACGGCGTAAGGTAAGGTTTAGGGATGGTGGTGGGTTTCCGTTCCGGACTAGGGTTAGGGTTAGGGAACGTCAAGGCTTAGGGCACAGGTCAGGGTACGGAAACGCGGGAGGGTAAGGCTACGTGCTGATGCACGGTTCAGTGCCAGCGTACGGGCCAGGAATAGGGTACGGCGTAAGGTAAGGTGTAGGGCTGGTGGTGGGTTTCTAATCAGGGCTAGGGTTAGGGTTAGGGAACGGCAAGGCTTAGGGCAAAGGAGAGGATACGGAAACGTGGGAGGGTCAGGCTACGTGCTGACGCACGGTTCAGTGCCTGCGTACGGGCCAGGAATAGGGTACGGCGTAAGGTAAGGTGTACGGCTGGTGGTGGGTTTCCGTTCAGGTCTAGGGTTAGGGTTAGGGAACGGCAAGGCTTAGGGCACAGGTGAGGTTACAGAAACGTGGGACGGTCAGGCTACGTGCTGACGCACGTGTCAGTGCCAGCGTACGGGCCAGGGGTAGGCAACGGCGTAAGGTAAGATGTAGGGCTGGTGGTTGGTTTCCGTTCCAGGCTAGGGTTAGGGTAAGGGAACGGCAAGGCTTAGGGCACAGATGAGAGTACCGAAACGTGGGAGGGTGAGGCTACATGCTGACGCATGTTTCAGTGCCAGCGTATGGGCCAGGAATAAGTTACGGCGTAAGGTAAGTTGTAGGGCTGGTGGTGGGTTTCCGTTCGGGGCTAGGGTTAGGGTTAGGGAACGGCAAGGCTTAGGGCACAGGTGAGGGTACGGAAAGGTGGGAGGGTCAGGCTACGTGCTGACGCACGGGTCAGTGCCAGCGTACGGGTCAGTAGCAGCGTACGGCGTAAGGTATGGTGTAGGGCTGGTGGTGGGTTACTATTCTGGGCTAGGGTTAGGGTTAGGGAATGGCAAGGCTTAGGGCACAGGTGAGGGTACGGAAACGTGGGAGGGTCAGGCTACGTGCTGACGCACGGGTCAGTGCCAGCGTACGGGCCAGGAATAGGCAACGGCGTAAGGTAAGGTGTAGGGCTGGTGGTTGGTTTCCGTTCCTGGCTAGGGTTAGGGTTAGGGAACGGCAAGGCATAGGGCACAGGTGAGGGTACGGAAACGTGGGAGGGTCAGGCTACGTGCTGACGCACGGGTCAGTGCCAGCGTACGGGCCAGGAGTAGGCAACGGCGTAGGATAAAGTGTAAGGCTGGTGGTGGATTTGCGTTGTGGGCTAGGGTTAGGGTTAGGGAACGGCAAGGCTTAGGGCACAGGTCAGGGTATGGAAACGCGGGAGGGTAAGGCTACGTGCAGATGCACGGTTAAGTGCCAGAGTACAGGCCAGGAATAGGCAACGGCGTAGGGTAAGGTGTAGGGCTGGTGGTTGGTTTCCGTTCCAGGCTAGGGTTAGTGTTAGGGAACGGCAAGGCTTAGGGCACAGGTGAGGGTACGTAAACGTGGGAGGGTCAGACTACGTGCTGACGCACGGGTCAATGCCAGCGTACGGGCGAGGAGTAGGCAACGGCGTAAGGTAATGTTTAGGGCTGGTGGTGGGTTTCCGTTCCGGGCTAGGGTTAGGGTTAGGGAACGGCAAGGCTTAGGGCAGAGGTGAGGGTACGGAAACGTGAGAGGGACGGGCTACGTGCTGACGCACGTGTCAGTGGCAGCGTACGGAACAGGAGTAGGCAACGGCATAGGATACAGGGTAGGGCTGGTGGTGGATTTGCGTTCAGGGCTAGGGTTAGGGTTAGGGAATGGCAAGGCTTAGGGCACAGGTGAGGGTATGGAAACGTGGGAGGGTCAGGCTACGTGCTGACGCACGGGTCAGTGCCAGCGTACGGGTCAGGAGTAGGGTACGGCGTAATGTAAGGTGTAGGGCTGGTGGTGGGTTTCTATTCCGGGCTAGGGTTAGGGTTAGGGAACGGCAAGGCTTAGGGCACAGGTGAGGGTACGGAAACTTGGGAGGGTCAGGCTACATGCTGACGCAATGTTCAGTGCCAGCGTACGGGCCAGGAATAGGGTACGGCGTAAGGTAAGGTGTTGGGCTGGTGGTGGGTTTCTAATCCGGGCTAGGGTTAGGGTTAGGGAACGGCAAGTCTTAGGGCAAAGGAGACGGTACGGAAACGTGGGAGGGTCAGGCTACATGCTGACGCACGATTGGGTGCCAGCGTACGGGCCAGGAATAGGGTACGGCGTAAGGTAAGGTGTACGGCTGGTGGTGGGTTTCCGTTCCGGGCTAGGGTTAGGGTTAGGAAACGGCAAGGCTTAGGGCACAGGTGAGGTTACAGAAACGTGGGACGGTCAGGCTACGTGCTGACGCATGTGTCAATGCCAGCATACGGGCGAGGAATAGGCAACGGCATAAGGTAAGGTGTACGGCTGGTGGTTGGTTTCCGTTCCAGGCTAAGGTTAGGGTTAGGGAACAGCAAGGCTTAGGGCACAGGTGATGGTACGGAAACGTGGGAGGGTCAGGCTACGTGCTGACGCACGGTTCAGTGCCAGCATACGGGCCAGGAATAGGGAACGGTGTAAGGTAAGGTGTAGGGCTGGTGGTGGGTTTCCGTTCCGGGCTAGGGTTAGGGTTAGGGAACGGCAAGGCTTAGGGCACAGGTCAGGGTACGGAAACGCGGGAGGGTAAGGCTACGTGCTGATGCACGGGTCAGTACCAGAGTACAGGCCAGGAGTAGGCAACGGCGTAGGGTAAGGTTTTGGGCTGGTGGTGGGATTCCATTCCGGGCTAGGGTTAGGGTTAGGGAACCGCAGGGCTTAGCGCACAGGTGAGGGTACGGAGACGAGGAAGGGTCAGGCTACGTGCTGACGCACGGGTCAATGCCAGCGTACGGGCCAGGAGTAGGCAACGGCGTAAGGTAAGGTGTAGGGCTGGTGGTTGGTTTCTGTTCCAGGCTAGGGTTAGGGTTAGGAAACGGCAAGGCTTAGGGCACAGGTGAGGGTACGGAAACGTTGGAGGGTCGGGCTACGTGCTGATGCACGGGTCAGTGCCAGCATACGGGCCAGGAGTAGGCAACGGCGTAGGATAAAGTGTAGGGCTGGTGGTGGATTTGCGTTCCGGGCTAGGGTTAGGGTTAGGGAACGGCAAGGCTTAGATCTCAGGTGAGGGAACGGAAACGTGGGAGGGTCAGGCTACGTGCTGACGCACGGTTCAGTGCCAGCGTACGGGCCAGGAATAGGGAACGGCGTAAGTTAAGGTGTAGGGCTGGTGGTGGGTTTCCGTTCCGGGCTAGGGTTAGAGTTAGGGAACGGCAAGGCTTAGGGTACAGGTCAGGGTACGGAAACGCGGGAGGGTAAGGCTCCGTGCTGATGCACAGGTCAGTGCCAGAGTACACGCCAGTAGTAGGCAACGGCGTAGGGTAAGGTTTTGGGCTGGTGGTGGGTTTCCATTCCGGGCTAGTGTTAGGGTTAGGGAACCGCAAGGCTTAGGGCACAGGTGAGGGTACGGAGACGTGGGTGGGTCAGGCTACGTGCTGACGCACGGGTCAATGCCAGCGTACGGGCCAGGAGTAGGCAACGGCGTAAGGTATGGTGTAGGGCTGGTGGTTGGTTTCCGTTCCAGGCTAGGGTTAGTGTAAGGGAACGGCAAGGCTTAGGGCAAGGTGAGGGTACGGAAACGTGGGAGGGTCGGGCTACGTGCTGACGCACGGGTCAGTGCCAGCGTACGGGCCAGGAGTAGCCAACGGCGTAGGATAAAGTGTAGGGCTGGTGGTGGATTTGCGTTCCGGGCTAGGGTTAGGGTTACGGAACGGTAAGGCTTAGGGCACCGGTGTGGGAACGGAAACGTGGGAGGGTCAGGCTACGTGCTGACGCACGGTTCAGTACCAGCGTACGGGCCAGGAATAGGAAACGGCATAAGTTAGTGTGTAGGGCTGGTGGTGGGTTTCCGTTCCGGGCTAGGGTTAGGGTTAGGGAACGGCAAGGCTTAGGGCACAGGTGAGGGTATGGAAACGTGGGAGGGTCAGGCTACGTGCTGACGCATGGGTCAGTGCCAGCGTACGGGTCAGCAGTAGGGTACGGCGTAATGTAAGGTGTAGGGCTGGTGGTGGGTTTCTATTCCGGGCTAGGTTTAGGGTTAGGGAACGGCAAAGCTTAGGGCACAGGTGAGGGTACGGAAACTTGGGAGGGTCAGGCTACATGCTGACGCAATGTTCAGTGCCAGCGTACGGGCCAGGAAGAGGGTACGGCGTAAGGTAAGGTGTAGGGCTGGTGGTGGGATTCTATTCCGGGCTAGGGTTAGGGTTAGGGAAAGGCAAGGCTTAGGGCACAGGTGAGGTTACGGAAACGTGGGAGGGTCAGGCTACATGCAGACGAACGGTTCAGTGCCTGCGTACGGGGCAGGAATAAGTTACGGCGTAAGGTAAGGTTTAGGGCTGGTGGTGGGTTTCCGTTCCAGGCTAGGGTTAGGGTTAGGGAACGGCAAGACTTAGGGCACAGGTGAGGGTACCGAAACGTGGGAGGGTCAGGCTACATGCTGACGCACGGTTCAGTGCCAGCGTATGGGCCAGGAATAAGTTACGGCGTAAGGTAAGGTTTAGGGCTGGTGGTGGGTTTCCGTTCCGGACTAGGGTTAGGGTTAGGGAATGGGAAGGCTTAGGGCACAGGTGAGGGTACGGAAACGTGGGAGGGTCAGGCTACGTGCTGACGCACGGGTCAGTGCCAGCGTACGGGCCAGGAATAGGCAACGGCGTAAGGTAAGGTGTAGGGCTGCTGGTTGGTTTCCGTTCCTGGCTAGGGTTAGGGTTAGGGAACGGCAAGGCATAGGGCACAGGTGAGGGTACGGAAACGTGGGAGGGTCGGGCTACGTGCTGACGCACGGGTCAGTGCCAGCGTACGGGCCAGGAGTAGGCAACGGCGTAGGATAAAGTGTAAGGCTGGTGGTGGATTTGCGTTCTGGGCTAGGGTTAGGGTTAGGGAACGGCAAGGCTTAGGGCACAGGTCAGGGTACGGAAACGCGGGAGGGTAAGGCTACGTGCAGATGCACGGTTAAGTGCCAGAGTACAGGCCAGGAATAGGCAACGGCGTAGGGTAAGGTGTAGGGCTGGTGGTTGGTTTCCGTTCCAGGCTAGGGTTAGTGTTAGGGAACGGCAAGGCTTAGGGCACAGGTGAGGGTACGGAAACGTGGGAGGGTCGGGCTACGTGCTGACGGACTGGTCAGTGCCAGCGTACGGGCCAGGAGTAGGCAACGGCGTAGGATAAAGTGTAGGGCTGGTGGTGGATTTGCGTTCCTGGCTAGGGTTAGGGTTAGGGAACGGCAAGGCTTAGGGCACAGGTGAGGGAACGGAAACGTGGGAGGGTCAGGCTACGTGCTGACACACGATTCAGTGCCAGCGTACGGGCCAGGAATAGGGAACGGCGTAAGTTAAGGTGTAGGGCTGGTGGTGGGTTTCCGTTCCGGGCTAGGGTTAGGGTTAGGGAACGTCAAGGCTTAGGGCACAGGTGAGGGTACGGAAACGTTGGAGGCTCAGACTACGTGCTGACGCATGGTTCAGTGCCAGCGTACGGGTCAGGAGTAGGATACGGCGTAAGGTAAGGTGTAGGGCTGGTGGTGGGTTTCTATTCCGGGCTAGGGTTAGGGTTAGGGAAAGGCAAGGCTTAGGGCACAGGTGAGGATACGGAAACGTGGGAGGGTCAGGCTACATGCTGACGCACGGTTCATTGCCAGCGTACGGGCCAGGAATAGGTTACGGCGTAAGGTAAGGTGTAGGGCTGGTGGTGGGTTTCCGTTCCGGGCTAGGGTTATGGTTAGGGAACGGCAAGGCTTAGGGCACAAGTGAGGGTACTGAAACGTGGGAGGGTCAGGCTACGTGCTGACGCATGGGTCAGTGCCAGCGTACGGGCCAGGAGTAGGGTATGGCGTAAGGTAAAGTGTAGCGCTTGTGGTTGATTTCCTTTCCAGGCTAGGTTTAGGGTTAGGGAACGGCAAGGCTTAGGGCACAGGTGAGGGTACGGAAACGTGGGAGGGTAGGGCTGCGTGCTGATGCAAGGGTCAGTGCCAGCGTACGGGCCAGGAGTAGGCAACGGCGTAGGATAAAGTGTAGGGCTGGTGGTGGATTTGCGTTCCGGGCTAGGGTTAGGGTTAGGGAACGGCAAGGCTTAGGGCTCAGGTGATGGAACGGAAACGTGGGAGGGTCAGGCTACGTGCTGACGCACGGTTCAGTGCCAGCGTACGGGCCAGGAATAGGTTACGGCGTAAGGTAAGGTGTATGGCTGGTGGGGGGTTTCCGTTACGGGCTAGGGTTATGGTTAGGGAACGGCAAGGCTTACGGCACAGGTGAGGGTACGGAAACGTGGGAGGGTCAGGCTACGTGCTGACGCACGGGTCAGTGCCAGCGTACGGTTCAGGAGTAGGGTACGGCGTAATGTAAGGTGTAGGGCTGGTGGTGGTTTTCTATTCCGGGCTAGGGTTAGTGTTAGGGAATGGCAAGGCTTAGGGCACAGGTGAGGGTACGGAAACTTGGGAGGGTCACGCTACGTGCTGACGCACTGTTCAGTGCCAGCGTACGTGTCAGGAATAGGGTACGGCGTAAGGTAAGGTGTAGGGCTGGTGGTGGGTTTCTAATCCGGGCTAGGGTTAGGGTCAGTGAACGGCAAGTCTTAGGGCAAAGGTGAGGGTACGGAAACGTGGGAGCGTCAGGCTACGTGCTGACGCACGTGTCAGTGCCAGCGTACGGGCCAGGAGTAGGCAACGGCGTAAGGTAAGATGTAGGGCTGGTGGTTGGTTTCCGTTCCAGTCTAGGCTTAGGGTAAGGGAACGGCAAGGCTTAGGGCACAGGTGAGGGTACGGAAACGTGGGAGGGTCGGGCTACGTGCTGACGCACGGGTCAGTGCCAGCGTACGGGCCAGGAGTAGGCAACGGCGTAGGATAAAGTGTAGGACTGGTGGTGGATTTGCGTTCAGGGCTAGGGTTAGGGTTAGGGAACGGCAAGGCTTAAGGCACAGGTGAGGGTATGGAAACGTGGGAGGGACAGGCTACGTGCTGACGCACGGGTCAGTGCCAGCGTACGGGTCAGGATTAGGGTACGGCGTAATGTAAGGTGTAGGGCTGGTGGTGGGTTTCTATTCCGGGCTAGGGTTAGGGTTAGGGAACGGCTAGGCTTAGGGCACAGGTGAGGGTACAGAAACTTGGGTGGGTCAGGCTACATGCTGACGCAATGTTCAGTGCCAGGGTACGGGCCAGGAATAGGGTACGGCGTACGGTAAGGTGTAGGGCTGGTGGTGGGTTTCTAATCCGGGCTAGGGTTAGGGTTATGGAACGGCAAGTCTTAGGGCAGAGGAGAGGGTACGGAAACGTGGGAGGGTCAGGCTACATGCTGACGCACGGTTCAGTGCCAGCGTACGGGCCAGGAATAGGGTACGGCGTAAGGTAAGGTGTACGGCTGGTGGTGGGTTTCCGTTCTGGGCTAGGGTTAGGGTTAGGGAACGGCAAGGCTTAGGGCACATGTGAGGTTACAGAAACGTGGGACGGTCAGGCTACGTGCTGACGCATGTGTCAATGCCTGCATACGGGCGAGGAGTTGGCAACGGCGTAAGGTAAGGTGTACGGCTGGTGGTTGGTTTCCGTTCCAGGCTAGGGTTAGGGTTAGGGAACGGCAAGGCTTACGGCACAGGTGAGGGTACGTAAACGTGGGAGGGTCAGACTACGTGCTGACGCACGGGTCAATGCCAGCGTATGGGCGAGGAGTAGGCAACGGCGTAAGGTAAGGTTTAGGGATGGTGGTGGGTTTCCGTTCCGGACTAGGGTTAGGGTTAGGGAACGTCAAGGCTTAGGGCACAGGTCAGGGTACGGAAACGCGGGAGGGTAAGGCTACGTGCTGATGCACGGTTCAGTGCCAGCGTACGGGCCAGGAATAGGGTACGGCGTAAGGTAAGGTGTAGGGCTGGTGGTGGGTTTCTAATCAGGGCTAGGGTTAGGGTTAGGGAACGGCAAGGCTTAGGGCAAAGGAGAGGATACGGAAACGTGGGAGGGTCAGGCTACGTGCTGACGCACGGTTCAGTGCCTGCGTACGGGCCAGGAATAGGGTACGGCGTAAGGTAAGGTGTACGGCTGGTGGTGGGTTTCCGTTCAGGTCTAGGGTTAGGGTTAGGGAACGGCACGGCTTAGGGCACAGGTGAGGTTACAGAAACGTGGGACGGTCAGGCTACGTGCTGACGCACGTGTCAGTGCCAGCGTACGGGCCAGGGGTAGGCAACGGCGTAAGGTAAGATGTAGGGCTGGTGGTTGGTTTCCGTTCCAGGCTAGGGTTAGGGTAAGGGAACGGCAAGGCTTAGGGCACAGATGAGAGTACCGAAACGTGGGAGGGTGAGGCTACATGCTGACGCATGTTTCAGTGCCAGCGTATGGGCCAGGAATAAGTTACGGCGTAAGGTAAGTTGTAGGGCTGGTGGTGGGTTTCCGTTCGGGGCTAGGGTTAGGGTTAGGGAACGGCAAGGCTTAGGGCACAGGTGAGGGTACGGAAAGGTGGGAGGGTCAGGCTACGTGCTGACGCACGGGTCAGTGCCAGCGTACGGGTCAGTAGCAGCGTACGGCGTAAGGTATGGTGTAGGGCTGGTGGTGGGTTACTATTCTGGGCTAGGGTTAGGGTTAGGGAATGGCAAGGCTTAGGGCACAGGTGAGGGTACGGAAACGTGGGAGGGTCAGGCTACGTGCTGACGCACGGGTCAGTGCCAGCGTACGGGCCAGGAATAGGCAACGGCGTAAGGTAAGGTGTAGGGCTGGTGGTTGGTTTCCGTTCCTGGCTTGGGTTAGGGTTAGGGAACGGCAAGGCATAGGGCACAGGTGAGGGTACGGAAACGTGGGAGGGTCGGGCTACGTGCTGACGCACGGGTCAGTGCCAGCGTACGGGCCAGGAGTAGGCAACGGCGTAGGATAAAGTGTAAGGCTGGTGGTGGATTTGCGTTCTGGGCTAGGGTTAGGGTTAGGGAACGGCAAGGCTTAGGGCACAGGTCAGGGTACGGAAACGCGGGAGGGTAAGGCTACGTGCAGATGCACGGTTAAGTGCCAGAGTACAGGCCAGGAATAGGCAACGGCGTAGGGTAAGGTGTAGGGCTGGTGGTTGGTTTCCGTTCCAGGCTAGCGTTAGTGTTAGGGAACGGCAAGGCTTAGGGCACAGGTGAGGGTACGGAAACGTGGGAGGGTCGGGCTACGTGCTGACGGACTGGTCAGTGCCAGCGTACGGGCCAGGAGTAGGCAACGGCGTAGGATAAAGTGTAGGGCTGGTGGTGGATTTGCGTTCCTGGCTAGGGTTAGGGTTAGGGAACGGCAAGGCTTAGGGCACAGGTGAGGGAACGGAAACGTGGGAGGGTCAGGCTACGTGCTGACACACGGTTCAGTGCCAGCGTACGGGCCAGGAATAGGGAACGGCGTAAGTTAAGGTGTAGGGCTGGTGGTGGGTTTCCGTTCCGGGCTAGGGTTAGGGTTAGGGAACGTCAAGGCTTAGGGCACAGGTGAGGGTACGGAAACGTTGGAGGCTCAGACTACGTGCTGACGCATGGTTCAGTGCCAGTGTACGGGTCAGGAGTAGGATACGGCGTAAGGTAAGGTGTAGGGCTGGTGGTGGGTTTCTATTCCGGGCTAGGGTTAGGGTTAGGGAAAGGCAAGGCTTAGGGCACAGGTGAGGATACGGAAACGTGGGAGGGTCAGGCTACATGCTGACGCACGGTTCATTGCCAGCGTACGGGCCAGGAATAGGTTACGGCGTAAGGTAAGGTGTAGGGCTGGTGGTGGGTTTCCGTTCCGGGCTAGGGTTATGGTTAGGGAACGGCAAGGCTTAGGGCACAAGTGAGGGTACTGAAACGTGGGAGGGTCAGGCTACGTGCTGACGCATGGGTCAGTGCCAGCGTACGGGCCAGGAGTAGTGTATGGCGTAAGGTAAAGTGTAGCGCTTGTGGTTGATTTCCTTTCCAGGCTAGGTTTAGGGTTAGGGAACGGCAAGGCTTAGGGCACAGGTGAGGGTACGGAAACGTGGGAGGGTAGGGCTGCGTGCTGATGCACGGGTCAGTGCCAGCGTACGGGCCAGGAGTAGGCAACGGCGTAGGATAAAGTGTAGGGCTGGTGGTGGATTTGCGTTCCGGGCTAGGGTTAGGGTTAGGGAACGGCAAGGCTTAGGGCTCAGGTGATGGAACGGAAACGTGGGAGGGTCAGGCTACGTGCTGACGCACGGTTCAGTGCCAGCGTACGGGCCAGGAATAGGTTACGGCGTAAGGTAAGGTGTAGGGCTGGTGGGGGGTTTCCGTTACGGGCTAGGGTTATGGTTAGGGAACGGCAAGGCTTACGGCACAGGTGAGGGTACGGAAACGTGGGAGGGTCAGGCTACGTGCTGACGCACGGGTCAGTGCCAGCGTACGGTTCAGGAGTAGGGTACGGCGTAATGTAAGGTGTAGGGCTGGTGGTGGTTTTCTATTCCGGGCTAGGGTTAGGGTTAGGGAATGGCAAGGCTTAGGGCACAGGTGAGGGTACGGAAACTTGGGAGGGTCACGCTACGTGCTGACGCACTGTTCAGTGCCAGCGTACGTGTCAGGAATAGGGTACGGCGTAAGGTAAGGTGTAGGGCTGGTGGTGGGTTTCTAATCCGGGCTAGGGTTAGGGTCAGTGAACGGCAAGTCTTAGGGCAAAGGTGAGGGTACGGAAACGTGGGAGGGTCAGGCTACGTGCTGACGCACGTGTCAGTGCCAGCGTACGGGCCAGGAGTAGGCAACGGCGTAAGGTAAGATGTAGGGCTGGTGGTTGGTTTCCGTTCCAGTCTAGGCTTAGGGTAAGGGAACGGCAAGGCTTAGGGCACAGGTGAGGGTACGGAAACGTGGGAGGGTCAGGCTACATGCTGACGCACGGTTCAGTGCCAGCGTACGGGCCAGGAATAGGTTACGGCGTAAGGTAAGGTGTAGGGCTGGTGGTGGGTTTCCGTTCGGGGCTAGGGTTAGGGTTAGGGAACGGCAAGGCTTAGGGCACAGGTGAGGGTACGGAAACTTGGGAGGGTCAGGCTACGTGCTGACGCATGGGTCAGTGCCAGCGTACGGGTTAGTAGTAGGGTACGGCGTAAGGTATGTTGTAGGGCTGGTGGTGGGTTTCTATTCCGGGCTAGGGTTAGGTTTAGGGAATGGCAAGGCTTAGGGCACAGGTGAGGGTACGGAAACGTGGGAGGGTCGGGCTACGTGCTGACGCACGGGTCAGTGCCAGCGTACGGGCCAGGAGTAGGCAACGGCGTAGGATAAAGTGTAGGGCTGGTGATGGATTTGCGTCTGGGCTAGGGTTAGGATTAGGAACGGCAAGGCTTAGGGCACTGGTCAGGGTACGGAAACGCGGGAGGGTAAGGCTACGTGCTGATGCACGGGTCAGTGCCAGAGTACAGGCCAGGAGTAGGCAACGGCGTAGGGTAAGGTGTAGGGCTGGTGGTGGGTTTCCGTTCCGGGCTAGGGTTAGGGTTATGGAACGGCAAGGCTTAGGGCACAGGTGAGGGTACGTATACGTGGGAGGGTCAGGCTACGTGCTGACGCATGTGTCAATGCCAGCGTACGGGCGAGGAGTAGGCAACGGCGTAAGGTAAGGTGTACGGCTGGTGGTTGGTTTCCGTTCCAGGCTAGGGTTAGGGTTAGGGAACGGCAAGGCTTAGGGCACAGGTGAGGGTACGGAAACGTGGGAGGGTCAGGCTACGTGCTGACGCATGGTTCAGTGCCAGCGTACGGGCCAGGAATAGGGAACGGCGTAAGGTAAGGTGTAGGGCTGGTGGTGGGTTTCCGTTTCGGGCTAGGGTTAGGGTTAGGGAACGGCAAGGCTTAGGGCACAGGTCAGGGTACGGAAACGCGGGAGGGTAAGGCTACGTGCTGATGCACGTGTCAGTACCAGAGTACAGGCCAGTAGTAGGCAACGGTGTAGGGTAAGGTGTTGGGCTGGTGGTGGGTTTCCATTCCGGGCTAGGGTTAGGGTTAGGGAACCGCAGGGCTTAGGGCACATGTGAGGGTACGGAGACGAGGGAGGGTCAGGCTACATGCTGACGCACGGGTCAATGCCAGCGTACGGGCCAGGAGTAGGCAACGGCGTAAGGTAAGGTGTAGGTATGGTGGTTGGTTTCCGTTCCAGGCTAGTGTTAGTGTTAGGGAACGGCAAGGCTTAGGGCACAGGTGAGGGTACGGAAACGTGGGAGGGTCGGGCTACGTGCTGATGCACGCGTCAGTGCCAGCGTACGGGCCAGGAGTAGGCAACGGCGTAGGATAAAGTGTAGGGCGGGTGGTGGATTTGCGTTCCGGGCTAGGGTTAGGGTAAGCGAACGGCAAGGCTTAGGGCACAGTTGAGGGTACGGAAACGTGGGAGAGTCACGCTACGTGCTGACGCACGGGTCATTGCCAGCGTACGGGTCAGGAGTAGCGTACGGCGTAAGGTAAGGTGTAGGGATGGTGGTGGGTTTCTATTCCAAGCTAGGGTTAGGGTTAGGGAACGGCAAGGCTTAGGGCACAGGTGAGGGTACGGAAACGTGGGAGGGTCAGGCTACGTGCTGACGCACGGCTCAGTGCCAGCGTACGGGCCAGGAATATGGAACGGCGTAAGGTAAGGTGTAGGGCTGGTGGTGGGTTTCCGTTCCGGTCTAGGGTTAAGGTTAGGGAACGGCAAGGCTTAGGGCACAGGTCAGGGTACGGAAACGCGGGAGGGTAAGGCTACGTGCTGATGCACGGGTCATTGCCAGAGTACAGGCCAGTAGAAGGCAACGGCGTAGGTTATGGTGTTGGGCTGGTGGTGGGTTTCCGTTCCGGGCTAGGGTTAGGGTTAGGGAACCGCAAGGCTTAGGGCACAGGTGAGGGTACGGAGACGTGGGAGGGTCAGGTTACGTGCTGACGCACGGGTCAATGCCAGCGTACGGGAGAGGAGTAGGCAACGGCGTAAGTTAAGGTGTAGGGCTGGTGGTTGGTTTCCGTTCCAGGCTAGGATTAGGGTTAGGGAACGGCAAGGCTTAGGGCACAGGTGAGGGTACGGAAACTTGGGATGGTCGGGCTACGTGCTGACGCACGTGTCAGTGCCAGCGTACAGGCCAGGAGTAGGCAACGGCATAGGATAAAGTGTAGGGCTGGTGGTGGATTTGGGTTCCGGGCAAGGGTTAGGGTTAGGGAACGGCAAGGCTTTGGGCACAGGTGTGGGAACGGAAACGTGGGAGGGTCAGGGTACGTGCTGACGCACGGTTCAGTGCCAGCGTACGGGCCAGGACTAGGGAACGGCGTAAGTTAAGGTGTAGGGCTGGTGGTGGGTTTCCGCTCCGGGCTAGGGTTAGGGTTAGGGAACGGCAAGGCTTAGGGCACAGGTGAGGGTACGGAATCGTGGGAGGGTCAGACTACGTGCTGACGCATGGTTCAGTGCCAGCGTACGGGCCAGGACTAGGGAACGGCGTAAGTTAAGGTGTAGGGCTGGTGGTGGGTTTCCGCTCCGGGCTAGGGTTAGGGTTAGGGAATGGCAAATCTTAGGACACAGGTGAGGGTACGGAAACGTGGGAGTGTCGGTCTACGTGCTGACGCACGGGTCAGTGCCAGCGTACGGGCCAGGAGTAGGCAACGGCGTTGGATAAAGTGTAGGGCTGGTGGTGGATTTGCGTTTGGGTTAGGGTTAGGGTTAGGGAACGGCAAGGCTTAGGGCGCAGGTCAGGGTACGGAAACGCGGGTGGCTAAGGCTACGTGCTGACGCATGGGTCAGTGCCAGCGTACGGGTCAGGAGTAGGGTACGGCGTAATGTAAGGGGTAGGGCTGGTGGTTGGTTTCTATTCCGGGCTAGGGTTAGGGTTAGGGAACGGCAAGGCTTAGGGCACAGGTGAGGGTACGGAATCTTTGGAGAGTCAGGCTACGTGCTGACGCACTGTTAAGTGCCAGCGTACGGGCCAGGAATAGGGTACGGCGTAAGGTAAGGTTAGGGTTAGGGTTAGGGTTAGGGTTAGGGTTAGGGTTAGGGTTAGAGAATTGCAAGGTTTAGGGCACAGGTGATGGTACCGAAATGTGTTAGGTTCAGGGTACGTGTTGACTCAAGGGTTAGTGTTTGCGTACGCATGAGTATTAGGGTACCGCGTAGAGTAAGGTGTAGGGTTGGTGGTAGATTTCCCTTCCAGTCTAGGGTTATGTTTAGGGACCGGCAAAGTTTAGGGCACAGGTTAGGGTACGAAACGTGTTAGGGTCAGGGTACGTGTTGATGCACATGTTAGCGTCCGCATACGGATTAGGATTAGGGTACGGCGTAACGTAAGGTGTAGGGTTGGTGGAAGGTTTCCGTTCCGGTCTAGGGTTAGGGTTAGGGAACGGCAAGTTTTATGGCAGAGGTGAGGGAACCGAAACGTGTTAGGGTCAGGGTATGTGTTGACGTATGGATTAGGATTAGGGTACGGCTTAGGGTAAGGTGTAGGGCTGATGGTAGGTTTCCGTTCTGGGCTAAGGTTAAGGTAAGGCAACGGCAAAGTTTAGGGCACAGCTGAGGGTACGGAAAAGTTTTAGGGTCAGGGTACGTGTTTACTCACTGGTTAGGGCCAGCGTACAGATTAGGATTTGTGCACGGCGTAGATAATGTGTAGGGTTGGTGGTAGGTTTCCGTTCCGGGCTATGGTTAGGGTTAGGGAAAGTCAAGGTTTCTATTTCTTGTTTTTTTAAGGAAACTCCATTCTGTTCTCCATAGTGACTGTATCAATTTACATTCCCACCAATAGTGGAAGAGGGCTCCTTTTGTCCACACCCTCCCCAGAATTTGTTGTTTATAGATTTTCTAATGATGCCGATTCTAACAGGTGTGAGGTTATATCTCATTGTAGTTTTGATTTGCATTTCTCTAATAATTAGTGATGTTGAGCAACTTTTCATGTGCGTCTTGGCCATTTCTGTGTTTTTTTGAAGAAACGTCTCTTTAGATCTTCTGCCCATTTTTGTATTGGGTTGTTTGTTTTTTCAAAATTAAGCTGCATGAGCTGTTTATATATATTGGAGATTAAACCTTTGTCCATTGATTCGTTTGCAACGATTTTCGCCCATTCTGAGGGATGCCTTTTTCCATTCCCGTTTTTTTAACAAAAAAGGAAAGAAAGAAAAAGGAACAGAACACTAATGTGCGTAAAATATGCCTTTTGAAACGGTCGTTTTGAAATATGGACGTCCTTTAAATTTTTTGGTCGATATGTGACCCCAGGATTTGTTTTCAGGGCAGGTGTCATTTACAGGCCTACAATGATTATGAATACCAAGTGACCATTAGCACTGCGATTAAATCTTCTGTTGTGAGAAACGGCCACAAGGTGGCAGCTGTTCTCCCTTACCAAATCTGGTTACTAGGGCAACAGAGCCTCAATGGAAGTCCTGTTCTAGATTGGAATTTAGAATGGAATGTGCCAGGAGAAAGCCCCTCAAGTTTGTCTCACTACTTCTTGTTCGTGTTTTTAATTTAATTTTTAATTTTTTATTGCAGCAAGATTGATTACAATCTTTGGCTTGATGTAGTCGTGGAAGATGTGGTTCTTTTACACATATACAGATGTCTGTTCTTCCTGGGATCCTATTCCCATGTACGTTATGACAGAACGTTGAGTAGTCTTCTCTTGGTATTCCGTAGGTCTTTGGTGATTATATATGTCACCTGTGATTGTATATGTCTGTTAACCCCAATATCGTAATGAAACCAGTCCTCACACCTTTCCATTGGTGAAACATAAGTTTGTTTAATGAATCTGTGATTGCCCTTCTCCGTGGAAATATCTGCCCTGGTATCCATTTTTAGGTAACACCTATAAGTGATATGATATGATATGTGTCTTTCACTTTCTGACTTACTACAAGTCACGTGATTACCTCTCGACTCATCTACGGGGCTGCAAATGGCATTGTGTCCTTTTATTCCTTGGCTTCTATTCTGCCTTAGTGAGGTCCATTTTCAACAATGTGATTCCATGAGGGTTGTGGATTAGCTGACCTGGGAAGCCTTGCCCTGCCGGCCGGCCCTCCCCAGGTGTGCCTGGTTGAGGTCAATATAAACAGCGCTCCAGGCAGCAATAGCCCCTGAAGCTGTGCCTGACTCCATATTCTCTGCCCCGTCAGCAGTCTCGGGGCTGTGCTGGTGGAAGGGAGCGAGGGGCCACAGTTTTGTGGTTGGCCAGCTGTGAGTGGGGTTCTGCTGGCCGTTCTGCAGGAGTTGTCAGGCTGCCACCTGTAAAGAAGAGGATGTGTCACCTATACCTTTCACTGGAATTTCTCTCCGGACAGAGGTGAGGAAGGAAAAAAGGAGTTGGTGCCGTGACAGGAGGGGTATTTCAGGCAGGGCAATGGAAAGCTTCTGGAAGAATGGCCGGTGCCAGGACCACCCTGGCTGGCCTGCTGGCACCAAGTTGGCCTCCGTGCTGTGGCTGGTGTGGCTCCGTGGCCCTTCCTCTAGGCTTTTAAGCCCTTGTACGTATTCAGGTGTTTTACCTGGGAAGGGTGGGAACAGTTCAGCAGCAGCTGGCCTGGGGCTCAGCTCACGTTTACTCACAGATGCCTCGGCACGGTCCCCCAGCTTTGCATTGAGGACGCTCCGTGCGTGGGGGTGTTTCTGGCTGTATGGGAGATGGTTCCCCACCTCTGACCCATTTCAGAATTGTTTACCGCTGGAGCAAGTGCCCTGATAGCGTTTTCCTCTGTATAACTGGGGTGTTCAGCTTTTTTTATCTTTTATGTTTCAAGTTAGATTTTATTACTCTTTTATGTATTTATAGATATAAGCAGAGAAATAATTCATTCCTATAAATACATCTGTGTGAAGGGAAGAAATTTTTTCTGTTTTATTTTTAAATTTTATTTTTTAAAATTTTGAAATTTATTATTTTTTTATTTTTTTATACACCAGGTTATTATTAGTTATGTATTTTATGCATATACATGTATACAGGTCAATCTCATTCTCCCAAATCATCCCACCACCACCACCCCATGGCTTCCCACACTTGGTGTCCATACGTTTGTTCTCTACCTCTGTGTCTCTATTTCTTCCCTGCAAACCAGTGCATCTGTACCATTTTTTAGGTTCCATATATATGCATTAATATACAATATTTGTTTTCCTCTTTCTGACTTACTTCATTCTGTATGACAGTCTCTAGATCCATCGATGTCTCTAAAAATGACCCAGTTTCATTCCTTTTTATGGCCGAGTAATATTCCATTTTATATATGTAGCCCATCTTTATCCATTCATCGGTCTGTGGGCATTTAGTTTGCTTCCATTAACTGGCTATTTTAAATAGTGCTGCAATGAACATTGTGGTGAATGTGCCTTTTTGATTTTCGGTTTTCTCTGGGTCTATGTCCGGAAGTGGGATTGCTGGATCAGTTGGTAATTCTATTTCTAGTTTTTTTAAGGAAACTCCATACTCTTCTCCATAGTGACTGTATCAATTTACATTCCCACCAATAGTGGAAGAGGGCTCCTTTTGTCCACACCCTCCCCAGAATTTGTTGTTTGTAGATTTTCTGGTGATGCCGATTCTAACAGGTGTGAGGTGACACCTCATTGTAGTTTTGATTTGCATTTCTCTAATAATTAGTGCTGTTGAGCAGCTTTTCATGTGCTTCTTGGACATCTCTGTGTCTTCTTTGAAGAAACGTCTTTTTAGATTTTCTGCCCATTTATATATTGGGTTGTTTGTTTTTTTAATATTAAGCTGCATGAGCTGTTTATATATATTGGAGATTAAACCTTTGTCCATTGATTCGTTTGCAACGATTTTCGCCCATTCTGATGGATGCCTGTTTCCATTCCCGTTTTTTTAACAAAAAAGGAAAGAAAGAAAAAGAAGCAGAACACTAATGTGTGTTAAGTATGCCTTTTGAAACGGTTGTTTTGAAATATGGACGTCCTTTGAATTTTTTGATCGATATGTGACCCCAGGATTTGTTTTCAGGGCAGGTGTCATTTATAGGCCTGCAATGATTTTGAATATCAACTGACCATTATCGCTGGGATTAAACCTTCTGTTGTGTGAAACGGCCACAAGGTGGCCCTTACCAAATCTGGTTACTAGGGCAGCAGAGCCTCAATGGAAGTCGCGTTCTAGATTGGAATTTAGAACAGAATGTGCCAGGAGAAAGCCCCTCAAGTTTGTCTCACTACTTCTTGTTCGTGTTTTTAATTTAATTTTTTATTTTTTATTACAGCAAGTTTGATTACAACGTTTGGCCTGTTGTAGGTGTGCAAGATGTGTTTCTTTTACACATATACATATGTCTGTTCTTCCTGGGATCCTTTTCCCATGTACGTTATGACAGAATGTTGAGTAGTCTTCCCTTGGTATTCCGTAGGTCTTTGGTGATTATATATTTCACCTGTGTTTGTATATGTCTGTTAACCCCAATATCGTAATGAATCCAATCCTCACAACTTTCCATTGGTGAACCATAAGTGTGTTTAATGAATCTGTGATTGCCCTTCTCCATGGAAATATCTGCCCTGGTATCCATTTTTAGGTAACACCTATAAGTGATATGATACGATATGTGTCTTTCACTTTCTGACTTACTACAAGTCACGTTAAATCCTCTCGACTCATCTACGGTGCTGCAAATGGCATTGTGTCCTTTTTTCCCTTGGCGAATATTCTGTCTTAGCGAGGTCCATTTTCTGCAATGTGATTCCCTGAGGGCTGAGGATTAGCTGACCTGGGAAGCCTGACCCTGCAGGCAAGTCCTCCCCAGGTGTGCCTGGGTTGAGGTCAATATAAACAGCACTCCAGGCAGCAATAGCCCTTGCAGCTGTGCCTGACTCCATATTCTCTGCCCCGTCAGCAGTCTCGGGGCTGTGCTGGTGGGAGGGTGTGAGGGTCCACGGCTTTGTGGGTGGCCCGGTGTGAGTGGGGCTCTGCTGGACTTTCTGCAGGAGTTGCCAGGCTGCCACCTGTAAAGAAGACGATGTGTCACCCATAACTTCCACTGGAATTTCTCTCCGGGCTGAGGTGAGGAAGGAAAAAAAGAGTGGGGGCCGGGACAGGAGGGGTATCTCAGGCAGGGAAATGGAAAGCTTCCAGAAGAGTGCCCGGGGCCAGGACCATCCTGGCTGGGCTGCAGGCACCAAGTTGGCCTGCGTGCTGTCGCTGGTGTGGCTCCACGGCCCTTCCCTTAGGCTTTCAAGCCCTTGTACATATTCAGGTGTTTTACCTGGGAAGGGTGGGAACAGTTCAGCAGCAGCTGGCCTGGGGCTCAGATCACGTTTACTCACAGAGTCCTCGGCACGGTCCCCCAGGATTGCAATGAGGACGCTCCTTGCGTGGGGTGGCGGGGCTGCTGGCAGTGTGGGAGATGATTCCCCACCTCTGACCAATTTCAGAATTGTTTACCACTGGAGCAAGTGCCTTGGTAGGGTTTTCCTCTCTATAACTGTTAGGTTCAGGTATTTTTTTTCTTTTTCAGTCCCAGTTACATTCTGTTCTTCTTTTATGTATTTATAGACATAAGCATGGAAATAATTCATTCATATAAATACATTTGTGTGAATGGAAGACCATTTTTCTCTTTTATTTTTAAATTTTATTTTTAAAAATTTTGAAATTTAAGTTTATTTATTTATTTTATACAGCAGGTTATTATTAGTTATCTATTTTATGCATATACATGTATACAGGTCAATCCCAATCTCCCAACTCATCCCACCACCACCACCCCATGGCTTCCCCCACTTTGTGTCCATACGTTTGTTCTCTACCTCTGTGTCTCTATTTCTGCCCTGCAAACCAGTTCATCTGTACCATTTTTCTAGGTTCCACATATAGGCATTAATATACAATATTTGTTTTTCTCTTTCTGACTTACTTCATTCCGTATGACAGTATCTAGATCCATCCACTTCTCTACAAATGACCCAGTTTCATTCCTTTTTATGGCTGAGTAATATTCCATTTTATATATGTACCACATCTTTATCCATTCGCCTGTCTGTGGGCATTTAGGTTGCTTCCATTAGCTGGCTATTGTAAATAGTGCTGCAATGAACATTGTGGTGAATGTGTCTTTGTGATTTATGGTTTTCTCTGGGTATATGCCCAGAAGTGGTATTGCTTGATCCTATGGTAATTCTCCTTTTAGTTTTTTAAAGGAACCTCCATACTCTTCTCCATAGTGACTGTATCAATTTACCTTCCCACCAATAGTGGAAGGGGGTTCCTTTTGTCCACACCCTCCCCAGAATTTGTTGTTTGTAGATTTTCGGATGATGCCGATTCTAACAGGTGTGAGGTCTTACCTCATTGTAGTTTTGATTTGCATTTCTCTAATAATTAGTGATGTTGAGCAGCTTTTCATGAGCGTCTTGGCCATCTCTGGGTCTTCTTTGAAGAAACGTCTATTTAGATCTTCTGCCCATTTTTGTATTGGGTTGTTTGTTTTATTAATATTAAGCTTCATGAGCTGTTTATATATATTGGAGATTGAACCTGTGTCCATTGATTCGTTTGCAAACGTTTTCACCCATCTGAGTGTTGCCTTTTTCCATTCCCTTTTTTTTAACAAAGAAAGAAAGAAAGCAAAAGAAGCAGAACACTAATGTGCGTGAAATATGCCTCTTGAAATTGTCGTTTTGAAATATGGACGTCTTTTGAATTTTTTGGTCGATATATGACCCCAGGAATTGTTTTCAGGGCAGGTGTCATTTACAGGCCTGTAATGATTTTGAATATCCACTGACCAATAGTGCTGGGATTAAGGCTGCAGTTGTGTGAAACGGCCACATGGTGGCAGCAGTTCTCCCTTACCAAATCTGGTTACTAGGGCAGCAGAGCCTCAATGGAAGTCGCGTTCTAGATTGGAATTTAGGACGGAATGTGCCAGGAGAAAGCCCCTCAAGTTTGTCTCACTACTTCTTGTTCGTGTTTTTAATTTAATTTTTTATTTTTTATTACAGCAAGTTTGATTACAACGTTTGGCCTTTTGTAGGTGTGAAAGATGTGTTTCTTTTACACATATAGTTATGTCTGTTCTTCCTGGGATCCTTTTCCCATGTACGTTATGACAGAATGTTGAGTAGTCTTCCCCTGGTTCCGTAGGTCTTTGGTAATTATATATTTCACCTGTGTTTGTATATGTCTGTTAACCCCAATATCGTAATGAATCCAATCCTCACACCTTTCCATTGGTGAACCACAAGTGTGTTTAATGAATCTGTGATTGCCCTTCTCCGTGGAAATATCTGCCCTGGTATCCATTTTTAGGTAACACCTATAAGTGATATGATACGATATGTATCTTTCACTTTCTGACTTACTACAAGTCACGTGATTACCTCTCGACTCATCTACGGTGCTGCAAATGGCATTGTGTCCTTTTTTTCCTTGGCGAATATTCTGTCTTAGCGAGGTCCACTTTCTGCAATGTGATTCCTTGAGGGCTGAGGATTAGCTGACCTGGGCTGCCTGACCCTGCCGGCAAGCCCTGCCCAGGTGTGCCTGGGTTGAGGTCAATATAAACAGCACTCCTGGCAGCAATAGCCCCTGCAGCTTTGCCTGACTCCATATTCTCTGCCCCGTCAGCAGTCTCGGGGCTGTGCTGGTGGGAGGGTGTGAGGGTCCACGGCATTGTGGGTGGCCCGGTGTGAGTGGGGCTCTGCTGGACTTTCTGCAGGAGTTGCCAGGCTGCCACCTGTAAAGAAGACGATGTGTCACCCATAACTTCCACTGGAATTTCTCTCCGGGCTGAGGTGAGGAAGGAAAAAAAGGAGTGGGGGCCGGGACAGGAGGGGTATCTCAGGCAGGGAAATGGAAAGCTTCCAGAAGAGCGCCCGGGGCCAGGACCATCCTGGCTGGCCTGCAGGCACCAAGTTGGCCTGCGTGCTGTCGCTGGTGTGACTCCACGGCCCTTCCTCTAGGCTTTCATGCCCTTGTACATATTCAGGTGTTTTACCTGGGAAGGGTGGGAACAGTTCAGCAGCAGCTGGCCTGGGGCTCAGATCACGTTTACTCACAGAGTCCTCGGCACGGTCCCCCAGGATTGCAATGAGGACGCTCCTTGCGTGGGGGGCGGGGCTGCTGGCAGTATGGGAGATGATTCCCCACCTCTGACCAATTTCAGAAATGTTTACCACTGGAGCAAGTGCCTTGGTAGGGTTTTCCTCTCTATAACTGTTAGGTTCAGGTATTTTTTTTCTTTTTCCGTCCCAGTTACATTCTGTTCTTCTTTTATGTATTTATAGATATAAGCATGGAAATAATTCATTCATATAAATACATCTGTGTGAATGGAAGAACTTTTTTCTGTTTTATTTTTAAATTTTATTTTTAAAAATTTTGAAATTTAAGTTTATTTATTTATTTTATACAGCAGGTTATTATTAGTTATCTATTTTATGCATATACATGCATACAGGTCAATCCCAATCTCCCAACTCATCCCACCACCACCACCCCATGGCTTCCCCCACTTGGTGTCCATACGTTTGTTCTCTACCTCTGTGTCTCTATTTCTGCCCTGCAAACCAGTTCATCTGTACCATTTTTCTAGGTTCCACATATAGGCATTAATATACAATATTTGTTTTTCTCTTTCTGACTTACTTCATTCCGTATGACAGTCTCTAGATCCATCCACTTCTCTACAAATGACCCAGTTTCATTCCTTTTTATGGCTGAGTAATATTCCATTTTATATATGTACCACATCTTTATCCATTCGCCTGTCTGTGGGCATTTAGGTTGCTTCCACTACCTGGCTATTGTAAATAGTGCTGCAATGAACATTGTGGTGAATGTGTCTTTGTGATTTATGGTTTTCTCTGGGTATATGCCCAGAAGTGGGATTGCTGGATCCTATGGTAATTCTCCTTTTAGTTTTTTAAAGGAACCTCCATACTCTTCTCCATAGTGACTGTATCAATTTACATTCCCACCATTAGTGGAAGGGGGTTCCTTTTGTCCACACCCTCCCCAGAATTTGTTGTTTGTAGATTTTCGGATGATGCCGATTCTAACAGGTGTGAGGTCTTACCTCATTGTAGTTTTGATTTGCATTTCTCTAATAATTAGTGATGTTGAGCAGCTTTTCATGAGCGTCTTGGCCATCTATGGGTCTTCTTTGAAGAAACGTCTATTTAGATCTTCTGCCCATTTTTGTATTCGGTTGTTTGTTTTATTAATATTAAGCTTCATGAGCTGTTTATATATATTGGCGATTGAACCTGTGTCCATTGATTCGTTTGCAAACGTTTTCGCCCATCTGAGTGTTGCCTTTTTCCATTCCCTTTTTTTAACAAAGAAAGAAAGAAAGCAAAAGAAGCAGAACACTAATGTGCGTGAAATATGCCTCTTGAAATTGTCGTTTTGAAATATGGACGTCTTTTGAATTTTTTGGTCGATATATGACCCCAGGAATTGTTTTCAGGGCAGGTGTCATTTACAGGCCTGTAATGATTTTGAATATCCACTGACCAATAGTGCTGGGATTAAGGCTGCAGTTGTGTGAAACGGCCACATGGTGGCAGCAGTTCTCCCTTACCAAATCTGGTTACTAGGGCAGCAGAGCATCAATGGAAGTCGCGTTCTAGATTGGAATTTAGAACGGAATGTGCCAGGAGAAAGCCCCTCAAGTTTGTCTCACTACTTCTTGTTCGTGTTTTTAATTTAATTTTTTATTTTTATTACAGCAAGTTTGATTACAACGTTTGGCCTTTTGTAGGTGTGCAAGATGTGTTTCTTTTACACATATACATATGTCTGTTCTTCCTGGGATCCTTTTCCCATGTACGTTATGACAGAATGTTGAGTAGTCTTCCCCTGGTATTCCGTAGGTCTTTGGTGATTATATATTTCACCTGTGTTTGTATATGTCTGTTAACCCCAATATCGTAATGAATCCAATCCTCACACTTTCCATTGGTGAACCATAAGTGTGTTTAATGAATCTGTGATTGCCCTTCTCCGTGGAAATATCTGCCCTGGTATCCATTTTTAGGTAACACCTATAAGTGATATGATACGATATGTGTCTTTCACTTTCTGACTTACTACAAGTCACGTGATTACCTCTCGACTCATCTACGGTGCTGCAAACGGCATTGTGTCCTTTTTTCCCTTGGCGAATATTCTGTCTTAGCGAGGTCCATTTTCTGCAATGTGATTCCCTGAGGGCTGAGGATTAGCTGACCTGGGCAGCCTGACCCTGCCGGCAAGCCCTGCCCAGGTGTGCCTGGGTTGAGGTCAATATAAACAGCACTCCAGGCAGCAATAGCTCCTGCAGCTGTGCCTGACTCCATATTCTCTGCCCCGTCAGCAGTCTCGGGGCTCTGCTGGTGGGAGGGTGTGAGTGTCCATGGCTTTGTGGGTGGCCCGGTGTGAGTGGGGCACTGCTGGACTTTCTGCAGGAGTTGCCAGGCTGCCACCTGTAAAGAAGACGATGTGTCACCCATAACTTCCACTGGAATTTCTCTCCGGGCTGAGGTGAGGAAGGAAAAAAAGGAGTGGGGGCCGGGACAGGAGGGGTATCTCAGGCAGGGAAATGGAAAGCTTCCAGAAGAGCGCCCGGGGCCAGGACCATCCTGGCTGGCCTGCAGGCACCAAGTTGGCCTGCGTGCTGTCGCTGGTGTGGCTCCACGGCCCATCCTCTAGGCTTTCAAGCCCTTGTACATATTCAGGTGTTTTACCTGGGAAGGGTGGGAACAGTTCAGCAGCAGCTGTCCTGGGGCTCAGTTCACGTTTACTCACAGAGTCCTCGGCACGGTCCCCAAGGATTGCAATGAGGATGCTCCTTGCGTGGGGGGGCGGAGCTGCTGGCAGTATGGGAGATGATTCCCCACCTCTGACCAATTTCAGAATTGTTTACCACTGGAGCAAGTGCCTTGGTAGTGTTTTCCTCTCTATAACTGTTAGGTTCAGGTATTTTTTTTCTTTTTCGGTGCCAGTTACATTCTGTTCTTCCTTTATGTATTTATAGATATAAGCATGGAAATAATTCATTCATATAAATACATCTGTGTGAATGGAAGAACTTCTTTCTGTTTTATTTATAAATTTTATTTTTAAAAATTTTGAAATTTAAGTTTATTTATTTATTTTATACAGCCGGTTATTATTAGTTATCTATTTTATGCATATACATGCATACAGGTCAATCCCAATCTCCCAACTCATCCCACCACCACCACCCCATGGCTTCCCCCACTTGGTGTCCATACCTTTGTTCTCTACCTCTGTGTCTCTATTTCTGCCCTGCAAACCAGTTCATCTGTACCATTTTTCTAGGTTCCACATATAGGCATTAATATACAATATTTGTTTTTCTCTTTCTGACTTACTTCATTCCGTATGACAGTCTCTAGATCCATCCACTTCTCTACAAATGACCCAGTTTCATTCCTTTTTATGGCTGAGTAATATTCCATTTTATATATGTACCACATCTTTATCCATTCACCTGTCTGTGGGCATTTAGGTTGCTTCCATTACCTGGCTATTGTAAATAGTGCTGCAATGAACATTGTGGTGAATGTGTCTTTGTGATTTATGGTTTTCTCTGGGTATATGCCCAGAAGAGGGATTGCTGGATCCTATGGTAATTCTCCTTTTAGTTTTTTAAAGGAACGTCCATACTCTTCTCCATAGTGACTGTATCAATTTACATTCCCACCAATAGTGGAAGGGGGTTCCTTTTGTCCACACCCTCCCCAGAATTTGTTGTTTGTAGATTTTCGGATGATGCCGATTCTAACAGGTGTGAGGTCTTACCTCATGGTAGTTTTGATTTGCATTTCTCTAATAATTAGTGATGTTGAGCAGCTTTTCATGAGCGTCTTGGCCATCTCTGTGTCTTCTTTGAAGAAACGTCTATTTAGATCTTCTGCCCAATTTTGTATTGGGTTGTTTGTTTTATTAATATTAAGCTTCATGAGCTGTTTATATATATTGGCGATTGAACCTGTGTAAATTGATTCGTTTGCAAACGTTTTCGCCCATCTGAGTGTTGCCTTTTTCCATTCCCTTTTTTTAACAAAGAAAGAAAGAAAGCAAAAGAAGCAGAACACTAATGTGCGTGAAATATGCCTCTTGAAATTGTCGTTTTGAAATATGGACGTCTTTTGAATTTTTTGGTCGATATATGACCCCAGGAATTGTTTTCAGGGCAGGTGTCATTTACAGGCCTGTAATGATTTTGAATATCCACTGACCAATAGTGCTGGGATTAAGGCTGCAGTTGTGTGAAACGGCCACATGGTGGCAGCAGTTCTCCCTTACCAAATCTGGTTACTAGGGCAGCAGAGCATCAATGGAAGTCGCGTTCTAGATTGGAATTTAGAACGGAATGTGCCAGGAGAAAGCCCCTCAAGTTTGTCTCACTACTTCTTGTTCGTGTTTTTAATTTAATTTTTTATTTTTTATTACAGCAAGTTTGATTACAACGTTTGGCCTTTTGTAGGTGTGAAGGATGTGTTTCTTTTACACATATAGTTATGTCTGTTCTTCCTGGGATCCTTTTCCCATGTACGTTATGACAGAATGTTGAGTAGTCTTCCCCTGGTTCCGTAGGTCTTTGGTGATTATATATTTCACCTGTGTTTGTATATGTCTGTTAACCCCAATATCGTAATGAATCCAATCCTCACACTTTCCATTGGTGAACCATAAGTGTGTTTAATGAATCTGTGATTGCCCTTCTCCGTGGAAATATCTGCCCTGGTATCCATTTTTAGGTAACACCTATAAGTGATATGATACGATATGTGTCTTTCACTTTCTGACTTACTACAATTCACATGATTACCTCTCGACTCATCTACGGTGCTGCAAACGGCATTGTGTCCTTTTTTCCCTTGGCGAATATTCTGTCTTAGCGAGGTCCATTTTCTGCAATGTGATTCCCTGAGGGCTGAGGATTAGCTGACCTGGGCAGACTGACCCTGCCGGCAAGCCCTCCCCAGGTGTGCCTGGGTTGAGGTCAATATAAACAGCACTCCAGGCAGCAATAGCTCCTGCAGCTGTGCCTGACTCCATATTCTCTGCCCCGTCAGCAGTCTCGGGGCTGTGCTGGTGGGAGGGTGTGAGTGTCCATGGCTTTGTGGGTGGCCCGGTGTGAGTGGGGCTCTGCTGGACTTTCTGCAGGAGTTGCCAGGCTGCCACCTGTAAAGAAGACGATGTGTCACCCATAACTTCCACTGGAATTTCTCTCCGGGCTGAGGTGAGGAAGGAAAAAAAGGAGTGGGGGCCGGGACAGGAGGGGTATCTCAGGCAGGGAAATGGAAAGCTTCCAGAAGAGCGCCCGGGGCCAGGACCATCCTGGCTGGCCTGCAGGCACCAAGTTGGCCTGCGTGCTGTCGCTGGTGTGGCTCCACGGCCCATCCTCTAGGCTTTCAAGCCCTTGTACATATTCAGGTGTTTTACCTGGGAAGGGTGGGAACAGTTCAGCAGCAGCTGGCCTGGGGCTCAGATCACGTTTACTCACAGAGTCCTCGGCACGGTCCCCCAGGATTGCAATGAGGACGCTCCTTGCGTGGGGAGGCGGAGCTGCTTGCATTATGGGAGATGATTCCCCACCTCTGACCAATTTCAGAATTGTTTACCACTGGAGCAAGTGCCTTGGTAGTATTTTCCTCTCTATAACTGTTAGGTTCAGGTAATTTTTTTCTTTTTCGGTGCCAGTTACATTCTGTTCTTCCTTTATGTATTTATAGATATAAGCATGGAAATAATTCATTCATATAAATACATCTGTGTGAATGGAAGAACTTCTTTCTGTTTTATTTATAAATTTTATTTTTAAAAATTTTGAAATTTAAGTTTATTTATTTATTTTATACAGCAGGTTATTATTAGTTATCTATTTTATGCATATACATGCATACAGGTCAATCCCAATCTCCCAACTCATCTCACCACCACCACCCCATGGCTACCCCCACTTGGTGTCCATACGTTTGTTCTCTACCTCTGTGTCTCTATTTCTGCCCTGCAAACCAGTTCATCTGTACCATTTTTCTAGGTTCCACATATAGGCATTAATATACAATATTTGTTTTTCTCTTTCTGACTTACTTCATTCCGTATGACAGTCTCTAGATCCATCCACTTCTCTACAAATGACCCAGTTTCATTCCTTTTTATGGCTGAGTAATATTCCATTTTATATATGTACCACATCTTTATCCATTCGCCTGTCTGTGGGCATTTAGGTTGCTTCCATTAGCTGGCTATTGTAAATAGTGCTGCAATGAACATTGTTGTGAATGTGTCTTTGTGATTTATGGTTTTCTCTGGGTATATGCCCAGAAGTGGGATTGCTGGATCCTATGGTAATTCTCCTTTTAGTTTTTTAAAGGAACCTCCATACTCTTCTCCATAGTGACTGTATCAATTTACATTCCCACCAATAGTGGAAGGGGGTTCCTTTTGTCCACACCCTCCCCAGAATTTGTTGTTTGTAGATTTTCGGATGATGCCGATTCTAACAGCTGTGAGGTCTTACCTCATGGTAGTTTTGATTTGCATTTCTCTAATAATTAGTGATGTTGAGCAGCTTTTCATGAGCGTCTTGGCCATCTCTGTGTCTTCTTTGAAGAAACGTCTATTTAGATCTTCTGCCCATTTTTGTATTGGGTTGTTTGTTTTATTAATATTAAGCTTCATGAGCTGTTTATATATATTGGCGATTGAACCTGTGTCCATTGATTCGTTTGCGAACGTTTTCGCCCATCTGAGGGTTGCCTTTTTCCATTCCCTTTTTTTTAACAAAGAAAGAAAGAAAGCAAAAGAAGCAGAACACTAATGTGCGTGAAATATGCCTCTTGAAATTGTCGTTTTGAAATATGGACGTCTTTTGAATTTTTTGGTCGATATATGACCCCAGGAATTGTTTTCAGGGCAGGTGTCATTTACAGGCCTGTAATGATTTTGAATATCCACTGACCATTAGTGCTGGGATTAAGGCTGCAGTTGTGTGAAACGGCCACATGGTGGCAGCAGTTCTCCCTTACCAAATCTGGTTACTAGGGCAGCAGAACCTCAATGGATGTCGCGTTCTAGATTGGAATTTAGAACAGAATGTGCCAGGAGAAAGCCCCTCAAGTTTGTCTCACTACTTCTTGTTCGTGTTTTTAATTTAATTTTTTATTTTTTATTACAGCAAGTTTGATTACAACGTTTGGCTTGTTGTAGGTGTTCAAGATGTGTTTCTTTTACACATATACATATGTCTGTTCTTCCTGGGATCCTTTTCCCATGTACGTTATGGCAGAATGTTGAGTAGTCTTCCCTTGGTATTCCGTAGGTCTTTCGTGATTATATATTTCACCTGTGTTTATATATGTCTGTTAACCCAAATATCGTAATGAATCCAATCCTCACACCTTTCCATTGGTGAACCATAAGTGTGTTTAATGAATCTTTGATTGCCCTTCTCCGTGGAAATATCTGCCCTGGTATCCATTTTTAGGTAACACCTATAAGTGATATGATATGATATGTCTTTCACTTTCTGACTTACTACAAGTCACGTGATTACCTCTCGACTCATCTACGGGGCTGCAAATGGCATTGTGTCCTTTTTTTCCTTGGCAAATATTCTGTCTTAGCGAGGTCCATTTTCTGCAATGTGATTCCCTGAGGGCTGAGGATTAGCTGACCTGGGCAGCCTGACACTGCCGGCAAGCCCTCCCCAGGTGTGCCTGTGTTGAGGTCAATATAAACAGCACTCCAGGCAACAATAGCCCTTGCAGCTGTGCCTGACTCCATATTCTCTGCCCCGTCAGCAGTCTCGGGGCTGTGCTGGTGGGAGGGTGTGAGGGTCCACGGCTTTGTGGGTGGCCCGGTGTGAGTGGGGCTCTGCTGGACTTTCTGCAGGAGTTGCCAGGCTGCCACCTGTAAAGAAGACGATGTGTCACCCATAACTTCCACTGGAATTTCTCTCCGGGCTGAGGTGAGGAAGGAAAAAAAGAGTGGGGGCCGGGACAGGAGGGGTATCTCAGGCAGGGAAATGGAAAGCTTCCAGAAGAGTGCCCGGGTCCAGGACCATCCTGGCTGGCCTGCAGGCACCAAGTTGGCCTGCGTGCTGTCGCTGGTGTGGCTCCACGGCCCTTCCCTTAGGCTTTCAAGCCCTTGTACATATTCAGGTGTTTTACCTGGGAAGGGTGGGAACAGTTCAGCAGCAGCTGGCCTGGGGCTCAGATCACGTTTACTCACAGAGTCCTCGGCACGGTCCCCCAGGATTGCAATGAGGACGCTCCTTGCGTGGGGTGGCGGGGCTGCTGGCAGTGTGGGAGATGATTCCCCACCTCTGACCAATTTCAGAATTGTTTACCACTGGAGCAAGTGCCTTGGTAGGGTTTTCCTCTCTATAACTGTTAGGTTCAGGTATTTTTTTTCTTTTTCAGTCCCAGTTACATTCTGTTCTTCTTTTATGTATTTATAGACATAAGCATGGAAATAATTCATTCATATAAATACATTTGTGTGAATGGAAGACCATTTTTCTCTTTTATTTTTAAATTTTATTTTTAAAAATTTTGAAATTTAAGTTTATTTATTTATTTTATACAGCAGGTTATTATTAGTTATCTATTTTATGCATATACATGTATACAGGTCAATCCCAATCTCCCAACTCATCCCACCACCACCACCCCATGGCTTCCCCCACTTTGTGTCCATACGT
Source organism: Mesoplodon bidens (assembly GCF_964165515.1). Classification (NCBI taxonomy): domain Eukaryota; kingdom Metazoa; phylum Chordata; class Mammalia; order Artiodactyla; family Ziphiidae; genus Mesoplodon; species Mesoplodon bidens. Next base: position 466,265 of record NW_027671966.1, on the reverse strand, counting down.
TTGTTCTCTACCTCTGTGTCTCTATTTCTGCCCTGCAAACCAGTTCATCTGTACCATTTTTCTAGGTTCCACATATAGGCATTAATATACAATATTTGTTTTTCTCTTTCTGACTTACTTCATTCCGTATGACAGTATCTAGATCCATCCACTTCTCTACAAATGACCCAGTTTCATTCCTTTTTATGGCTGAGTAATATTCCATTTTATATATGTACCACATCTTTATCCATTCGCCTGTCTGTGGGCATTTAGGTTGCTTCCATTAGCTGGCTATTGTAAATAGTGCTGCAATGAACATTGTGGGGAATGTGTCTTTGTGATTTATGGTTTTCTCTGGGTATATGCCCAGAAGTGGTATTGCTTGATCCTATGGTAATTCTCCTTTTAGTTTTTTAAAGGAACCTCCATACTCTTCTCCATAGTGACTGTATCAATTTACCTTCCCACCAATAGTGGAAGGGGGTTCCTTTTGTCCACACCCTCCCCAGAATTTGTTGTTTGTAGATTTTCGGATGATGCCGATTCTAACAGGTGTGAGGTCTTACCTCATTGTAGTTTTGATTTGCATTTCTCTAATAATTAGTGATGTTGAGCAGCTTTTCATGAGCGTCTTGGCCATCTCTGGGTCTTCTTTGAAGAAACGTCTATTTAGATCTTCTGCCCATTTTTGTATTGGGTTGTTTGTTTTATTAATATTAAGCTTCATGAGCTGTTTATATATATTGGAGATTGAACCTGTGTCCATTGATTCGTTTGCAAACGTTTTCACCCATCTGAGTGTTGCCTTTTTCCATTCCCTTTTTTTTAACAAAGAAAGAAAGAAAGCAAAAGAAGCAGAACACTAATGTGCGTGAAATATGCCTCTTGAAATTGTCGTTTTGAAATATGGACGTCTTTTGAATTTTTTGGTCGATATATGACCCCAGGAATTGTTTTCAGGGCAGGTGTCATTTACAGGCCTGTAATGATTTTGAATATCCACTGACCAATAGTGCTGGGATTAAGGCTGCAGTTGTGTGAAACGGCCACATGGTGGCAGCAGTTCTCCCTTACCAAATCTGGTTACTAGGGCAGCAGAGCCTCAATGGAAGTCGATTTCTAGATTGGAATTTAGGACGGAATGTGCCAGGAGAAAGCCCCTCAAGTTTGTCTCACTACTTCTTGTTCGTGTTTTTAATTTAATTTTTTATTTTTTATTACAGCAAGTTTGATTACAACGTTTGGCCTTTTGTAGGTGTGAAGGATGTGTTTCTTTTACACATATAGTTATGTCTGTTCTTCCTGGGATCCTTTTCCCATGTACGTTATGACAGAATGTTGAGTAGTCTTCCCCTGGTTCCGTAGGTCTTTGGTAATTATATATTTCACCTGTGTTTGTATATGTCTGTTAACCCCAATATCGTAATGAATCCAATCCTCACACCTTTCCATTGGTGAACCACAAGTGTGTTTAATGAATCTGTGATTGCCCTTCTCCGTGGAAATATCTGCCCTGGTATCCATTTTTAGGTAACACCTATAAGTGATATGATACGATATGTATCTTTCACTTTCTGACTTACTACAAGTCACGTGATTACCTCTCGACTCATCTACGGTGCTGCAAATGGCATTGTGTCCTTTTTTTCCTTGGCGAATATTCTGTCTTAGCGAGGTCCACTTTCTGCAATGTGATTCCCTGAGGGCTGAGGATTAGCTGACCTGGGCTGCCTGACCCTGCCGGCAAGCCCTGCCCAGGTGTGCCTGGGTTGAGGTCAATATAAACAGCACTCCTGGCAGCAATAGCCCCTGCAGCTTTGCCTGACTCCATATTCTCTGCCCCGTCAGCAGTCTCGGGGCTGTGCTGGTGGGAGGGTGTGAGGGTCCACGGCTTTGTGGGTGGCCCGGTGTGAGTGGGGCTCTGCTGGACTTTCTGCAGGAGTTGCCAGGCTGCCACCTGTAAAGAAGACGATGTGTCACCCATAACTTCCACTGGAATTTCTCTCCGGGCTGAGGTGAGGAAGGAAAAAAAGGAGTGGGGGCCGGGACAGGAGGGGTATCTCAGGCAGGGAAATGGAAAGCTTCCAGCAGAGCGCCCGGGGCCAGGACCATCCTGGCTGGCCTGCAGGCACCAAGTTGGCCTGCGTGCTGTCGCTGGTGTGGCTCCACGGCCCTTCCTCTAGGCTTTCAATCCCTTGTACATATTCAGGTGTTTTACCTGGGAAGGGTGGGAACAGTTCAGCAGCAGCTGGCCTGGGGCTCAGATCACGTTTACTCACAGAGTCCTCGGCACGGTCCCCCAGGATTGCAATGAGGACGCTCCTTGCGTGGGGGGCGGGGCTGCTGGCAGTATGGGAGATGATTCCCCACCTCTGACCAATTTCAGAATTGTTTACCACTGGAGCAAGTGCCTTGGTAGGGTTTTCCTCTCTATAACTGTTAGGTTCAGGTATTTTTTTTCTTTTTCCGTCCCAGTTACATTCTGTTCTTCTTTTATGTATTTATAGATATAAGCATGGAAATAATTCATTCATATAAATACATCTGTGTGAATGGAAGAACTTTTTTCTGTTTTATTTTTAAATTTTATTTTTAAAAATTTTGAAATTTAAGTTTATTTATTTATTTTATACAGCAGGTTATTATTAGTTATCTATTTTATGCATATACATGCATACAGGTCAATCCCAATCTCCCAACTCATCCCACCACCACCACCCCATGGCTTCCCCCACTTTGTGTCCATACGTTTGTTCTCTACCTCTGTGTCTCTATTTCTGCCCTGCAAACCAGTTCATCTGTACCATTTTTCTAGGTTCCACATATAGGCATTAATATACAATATTTGTTTATCTCTTTCTGACTTACTTCATTCCGTATGACAGTCTCTAGATCCATCCACTTCTCTACAAATGACCCAGTTTCATTCCTTTTTATGGCTGAGTAATATTCCATTTTATATATGTACCACATCTTTATCCATTCGCCTGTCTGTGGGCATTTAGGTTGCTTCCACTACCTGGCTATTGTAAATAGTGCTGCAATGAACATTGTGGTGAATGTGTCTTTGTGATTTATGGTTTTCTCTGGGTATATGCCCAGAAGTGGGATTGCTGGATCCTATGGTAATTCTCCTTTTAGTTTTTTAAAGGAACCTCCATACTCTTCTCCATAGTGACTGTATCAATTTACATTCCCACCAATAGTGGAAGGGGGTTCCTTTTGTCCACACCCTCCCCAGAATTTGTTGTTTGTAGATTTTCGGATGATGCCGATTCTAACAGGTGTGAGGTCTTACCTCATTGTAGTTTTGATTTGCATTTCTCTAATAATTAGTGATGTTGAGCAGCTTTTCATGAGCGTCTTGGCCATCTCTGTGTCTTCTTTGAAGAAACGTCTATTTAGATCTTCTGCCCATTTTTGTATTGGGTTGTTTGTTTTATTAATATTAAGCTTCATGAGCTGTTTATATATATTGGCGATTGAACCTGTGTCCATTGATTCGTTTGCGAACATTTTCGCCCATCTGAGGGTTGCCTTTTTCCATTCCCTTTTTTTTAACAAAGAAAGAAAGAAAGCAAAAGAAGCAGAACACTAATGTGCGTGAAATATGCCTCTTGAAATTGTCGTTTTGAAATATGGACGTCTTTTGAATTTTTTGGTCGATATATGACCCCAGGAATTGTTTTCAGGGCAGGTGTCATTTACAGGCCTGTAATGATTTTGAATATCCACTGACCATTAGTGCTGGGATTAAGGCTGCAGTTGTGTGAAACGGCCACATGGTGGCAGCAGTTCTCCCTTACCAAATCTGGTTACTAGGGCAGCAGAACCTCAATGGATGTCGCGTTCTAGATTGGAATTTAGAACAGAATGTGCCAGGAGAAAGCCCCTCAAGTTTGTCTCACTACTTCTTGTTCGTGTTTTTAATTTAATTTTTTATTTTTTATTACAGCAAGTTTGATTACAACGTTTGGCTTGTTGTAGGTGTTCAAGATGTGTTTCTTTTACACATATACATATGTCTGTTCTTCCTGGGATCCTTTTCCCATGTACGTTATGGCAGAATGTTGAGTAGTCTTCCCTTGGTATTCCGTAGGTCTTTCGTGATTATATATTTCACCTGTGTTTATATATGTCTGTTAACCCAAATATCGTAATGAATCCAATCCTCACACCTTTCCATTGGTGAACCATAAGTGTGTTTAATGAATCTTTGATTGCCCTTCTCCGTGGAAATATCTGCCCTGGTATCCATTTTTAGGTAACACCTATAAGTGATATGATATGATATGTGTCTTTCACTTTCTGACTTACTACAAGTCACGTGATTACCTCTCGACTCATCTACGGGGCTGCAAATGGCATTGTGTCCTTTTTTTCCTTGGCAAATATTCTGTCTTAGCGAGGTCCATTTTCTGCAATGTGATTCCCTGAGGGCTGAGGATTAGCTGACCTGGTCAGCCTGACACTGCCGGCAAGCCCTCCCCAGGTGTGCCTGGGTTGAGGTCAATATAAACAGCACTCCAGGCAACAATAGCCCTTGCAGCTGTGCCTGACTCCATATTCTCTGCCCCGTCAGCAGTCTCGGGGCTGTGCTGGTGGGAGGGTGTGAGGGTCCACGGCTTTGTGGGTGGCCCGGTGTGAGTGGGGCTCTGCTGGACTTTCTGCAGGAGTTGCCAGGCTGCCACCTGTAAAGAAGACGATGTGTCACCCATAACTTCCACTGGAATTTCTCTCCGGGCTGAGGTGAGGAAGGAAAAAAAGGAGTGGGGGCCGGGACAGGAGGGGTATCTCAGGCAGGGAAATGGAAAGCTTCCAGAAGAGCGCCCGGGGCCAGGACCATCCTGGCTGGCCTGCAGGCACCAAGTTGGTCTGCGTGCTGTCGCTGGTGTGGCTCCACGGCCCTTCCTCTAGGCTTTCAAGCCCTTGTACATATTCAGGTGTTTTACCTGGGGAGGGTGTGAACAGTTCAGCAGCAGCTGGCCTGGGGCTCAGATCACGTTTACTCACAGAGTCCTCGGCACGGTCCCCCAGGATTGCAATGAGGACGCTCCTTGCGTGGGGGCGAGGGGCTGCTGGCAGTATGGGAGATGATTCCCCACCTCTGACCAATTTCAGAATTGTTTACCACTGGAGCAAGTGCCTTGGTAGGGTTTTCCTCTCTATAACTGTTAGGTTCAGGTATTTTTTTTCTTTTTCAGTCCCAGTTACATTCTGTTCTTCTTTTATGTATTTATAGATATAAGCATGGAAATAATTCATTCATATAAATACATTTGTTGGAATGGAAGAACATTTTTCTCTTTTATTTTTAAATTTTATTTTTAAAAATTTTGAAATTTAAGTTTATTTATTTATTTTATACAGCAGGTTATTATTAGTTATCTATTTTATGCATATACATGTATACAAGTCAATCCCAATCTCCCAACTCATCCCACCACCACCACCCCATGGCTTCCCCCACTTGGTGTCCATACGTTTGTTCTCTACCTCTGTGTCTCTATTTCTGCCCTGCAAACCAGTTCATCTGTACTATTTTTCTAGGTTCCACATATAGGCATTAATATACAATATTTGTTTTTCTCTTTCTGACTTACTTCATTCCGTATGACAGTCTCTAGATCCATCCACTTCTCTACAAATGACCCAGTTTCATTCCTTTTTATGGCTGAGTAATATTCCATTTTATATATGTACCACATCTTTATCCATTCGCCTGTCTGTGGGCATTTAGGTTGCTTCCATTACCTGGCTATTGTAAATAGTGCTGCAATGAACATTGTTGTGAATGTGTCTTTGTGATTTATGGTTTTCTCTGGGTATATGCCCAGAAGTGGGATTGCTGGATCCTATGGTAATTATCCTTTTAGTTTTTTAAAGGAACCTCCATACTCTTCTCCATAGTGACTGTATCAATTTACATTCCCACCAATAGTGGAAGGGGGTTCCTTTTGTCCACACCCTCCCCAGAATTTGTTGTTTGTAGATTTTCGGATGATGCCGATTCTAACAGGTGTGAGGTCTTACCTCATTGTAGTTTTGATTTGCATTTCTCTAATATTTAGTGATGTTGAGCAGCTTTTCATGAGCGTCTTGGCCATCTCTGGGTCTTCTTTGAAGAAACGTCTCTTTAGATCTTCTGCCCATTTTTGTATTGGGTTGTTTGTTTTATTAATATTAAGCTTCATGAGCTGTTTATATATATTGGCGATTGAACCTGTGTCCATTGATTCGTTTGCGAACGTTTTTGCCCATCTGAGGGTTGCCTTTTTCCATTCCCTTTTTTTTAACAAAGAAAGAAAGAAAGCAAAAGAAGCAGAACACTAATGTGCGTGAAATATGCCTCTTGAAACTGTCGTTTTGAAATATGGACGTCTTTTGAATTTTTTGGTCGATATATGACCCCAGGAATTGTTTTCAGGGCAGGTGTCATTTACAGGCCTGTAATGATTTTGAATATCCACTGACCATTAGTGTTGGGATTAAGGTTGCAGTTGTGTGAAACGGCCACATGGTGGCAGCAGTTCTCCCTTACCAAATCTGGTTACTAGGGCAGCAGAGCCTCAATGGAAGTTGTGGTCTAGATTGGAATTTAGAACGGAATGTGCCAGGAGAAAGCCCCTCAAGTTTGTCTCACTACTTCTTGTTCGTATTTTTAATTTAATTTTTTATTTTTTATTACAGCAAGTTTGATTACAACGTTTGGCCTTTTGTAGGTGTGCAAGATGTGTTTCTTTTACACATATACATATGTCTGTTCTTCCTGGGATCCTTTTCCCATGTACGTTATGATAGAATGTTGAGTAGTCTTCCCTTGGTATTCCGTAGGTCTTTGGTGATTATATATTTCACCTGTGTTTGTATATGTCTGTTAACCCCAATATCGTAATGAATCCAATCCTCACACCTTTCCATTGGTGAACCATAAGTGTGTTTAATGAATCTGTGATTGCCCTTCTCTGTGGAAATATCTGCACTGGTATCCATTTTTAGGTAACACCTATAATGATATGATACGGTATGTGTCTTTCACTTTCTGACTTACTACAAGTCACGTGATTACCTCTCGACTCATCTACCTTGCTGCAAATGGCATTGTGTCCTTTTTTCCCTTGGTTTCTATTCTGCCTTATTGAGGTCCATTTTCAAGAATGTGATTCCCTGAGGGTTGTGGATAAGCTGACCTAGGCAGCCTGACCCTGCCGGCCGGCCCTCCCCAAGTGTGCCTGGTTGAGGTCAATATAAAGAGTGCTACAGGCAGCAATAGCCCCTGAAGCTGTGCCTGACTCCATATTCTCTGCCCAGTCAGCAGTCTCGGGGCTCTGCTGTTGGGAGGGAGTGAGGGGCCACGGCTCTGTGGGTGGCCCGGTGTGAGTGGGGCTCTGCTGGCCTTACTTCAGTAGTTGCCAGGCTGCCATCTGTAAAGAAGATGATGTGTCGCCCATACCATATGCTGGAATTTATCTCCGGACAGAGGTGAGGAAGGAAAAAAGCAGTGGGGGCCGGGACAGGAGGGGTATCTCAGGCAGGGAAATGGAAAGCTTCCAGAAGAGCGCCCGGGGCCAGGACACTCCTAGCTGGCCTGCAGGCACCAAGTTGGCCTGCGTGCTCTCGCTGGTGTGGCTCCACCGCCCTTACTCTAGTCTTTCAAGCCCTTGTACATATTCAGGTGTTTTACCTGGGAAGGGTGGGTACAGTTCAGCAGCAGCTGGCCTGGGACTCAGCTCACGTTTACTCACAGATGCCTCAGCACGGTCCCACAGCTTTGCAATGAGGACGCTCCTTGCATGGGGGGTGGGTTGCTGGCTGAATTGGAGATGTTTCCCCACCTCTGACCAATTTCAGAATTGTTTACCCCTGGAGCAACTGCCCTGATAGGGTTTTCCTCTGTATAACTAGTGGGTTCAGGTTTTTTTTTTCTTTTATGGTTCAAGTTAGATTTTATTCCTCTTTTATGTATTTATAGATATAAGCATGGAAATAATTCATTCCTATAAATACATCTGTGTGAAGGGAAGAACTTTTTTCTGTTTCATTGTGAAATTTTATTTTTTAAAATTTTGAAATTTAATTTTATTTACTTTTTTATACAGCAGGTTATTATTAGTTATGTATTTTATACATATACATGTATACAGGTCAATCTCAATCTCCCAACTCATCCCACCACCAACACCCCATGGCTTCCCACACTTGGTGTCCATACGTTTGTTCTCTACCTCTGTGTCTCTATTTCTTCCCTGCAAACCAGTTCAACTGTACCATATTTTAGTTTCCACATATATGCATTAATATACAATATTTGTTTTCTTCTTTCTGACTTACTTCATTCTGTATGACAGTCTCTAGATCCATCGATTTCTCTACAAATGACCCAGTTTTATTCCTTTTTATGGCCGAGTAATATTCCATTTGATATATGGACACCATCTTTATCCATTCATTTCTCTGTGGGCATTTAGTTTGCTTCCATTACCTGCCTATTGTAAATAGTGGTGCAAAGAACATTGTGGTGACTGTGCCTTTTTGATTTATGGTTTTCTCTGGGTATATGCCCAGAAGTTGGATTGCTGGATCAGTTGGTATTTCTATTTCTAGATTTTTAAAGGAAACTCCATACTGTTCTCCATAGTGACTGTATAAATTTACATTCCCATCAATAGTGGAATATGGCTCCTTTTGTCCACACCCTCCCCAGAATTTGTTGTTTGTAGATTTTCTGATGATGACGATTCTAACAGGTGTGAGGTGATACCTCATTGTAGTTTTGAGTTGCACTTCTCAAATAATTAGTGATGTTGAGGAGCTTTTCATGTGCGTCTTGGCCATCTCTGTGTCTTCTTTGAAGAAACGTCTCTTTAGATCTTCTGCCCATTTTTGTATTGGGTTGTTTGTTTTTTTAATATTAAGCTGCATGAGCTGTTTATATATATTGGAGATTAAACCTTTGTCCATTGATTCGTTTGCAACGATTTTCGGACATTCTGAGGGATGCCTTTTTCCATTCCCGTTTTTTTAACCAAAAAAGACAGAAAGAAAAACAAGCAGAACACTAATGTGTTTAAAATATGCCTTTTGAAACGGTCGTTTTGAAATATGGACGTCCTTTGAATTTTTTGGTCGATATGTGACCCCAGGATTTGTTTTCTGGGCAGGTGTCATTTACAGGCCTGCAATGATTTTGAATATCTACTGACCATTAGCGCTGGGATTAAAGCTGCTGTTTTGTGAAAGGGCCACAAGGTGGCAGCAGTTCTGCCTTACCAAATCTGGTTACTAGGGCAACAGAGCCTCAAAGGAAGTCGTGTTCTAGATTGGAATTTAGAATGGAATGTGCCAGGAGAAAGCCCCTCAAGTTTCTCTCACTCCTTCTTGCACGTGTTTTTAATTTAATTTTTTATTTTTTGTTACAGCAAGTTTGATTACAATGTTTGGCTTGTTGAAGGTGTGGAAGATGTGGTTCTTTTACACATATACAGATGTCTGTTCTTCCTGGGATCCTTTTCCCATGTACGTTATGACAGAATGGTGAGTAGTCCTCTCTTGGTTTTCCGTAGGTCTTTGGTGATTATATATGTCACCTGTGTTTGTATATATCTGTTAACCCCAATATCGTAATGAAACCAATCCTCACACCTTTCCATTGGTGAACCTTAAGTTTGTTTAATGAATATGTCGTTGCACTTCTCCATGGAAATATCTACCCTCGTATACATTTTTAGGTTACACCTATAAGTGACATGATATGATATGTGTCTTTCACTTTCTGACTTACTACAAGTCACGTGATTACCTCTAGACTCATCTATGGTGCTGCAAATGGCATTGTGTCCTTATTTTCGTTGGCTTCTATACTGCCTTAGCGAGGTCCATTTTCAACAATGTGATTCCCTGAGGTTTGTGGATTAGGTGACCTGGGCAGCCTTACCCTGCTGGCCGGTCATCCCCAGGTGTGCCTGGTTGAGGTCAATATAAACAGCGCTCCAGGCAGCAATAGCCCCTGAAGCTGTGCCTGACTCCATATTCTCTGCCCCGTCAGCAGTCTCGGGGCTGTGTTGGTGGGAGGGAGTGAGGGGCCACAGCTTTGTGGGTGGCCTGGTGTGAGTGGGGCTCTGCTGGCTTTTCTGCAGGAGTTGCCAGGCTGCCACCTGTAAAGAAGAGGATTTGTCACCCATAACTTTCGCTGGAATTTCTCTCGGGACAGAGGTGAGGAAGGAAAAAAGCAGTGGGGGCCGGGACAGGAGGGGTATCTGAGGCAGGGCAATGGAAAGATACTGAAGAGTGCCCGGGGTCAGGACCACACTGGATGGCCTGCAGGCACCAAGTAGGCCTGCGTGCTGTCGCTGGTGTCGTTCCGTGGATCTTCGTCTAGGCTTTTAAGCCCTTGTACGTATTCAGGTGTTTTACCTGGGAAGGGTGGGAACATTTCAGCAGCAGCTGTCCTGGGGCTCAGCTCACGTTTACTCACAGATGCCTCGGCACGGTCCCCCAGCTTTGCAATGAGGACGCTCCTTGCGTGGGGGGGGGGTTGCTGTCTGTATGGGAGATGGTTCCCCACCTCTGACCAATTTCAGAATTGTTTACCACTGGAGCAAGTGCGTGACAGGGTTTTTCTCTGTATAACTGGTTGGTTCAGGTTTTTTTTTTTCTTTTATGGTTTAAGTTAAATTTTATTCCTCTTTTATGTATTTATAGATATAATCATGGAATTAATCATTCCTATAAATACATCTGTGTGAAGGGAAGAAAGTTTTTCTGTTTTCTGTTTAAATTTTATTTTTTAAAATTTTGAAATTTAATTTTATTTATTTTTTTATACAAAAGGTTTTTATTAGTTATATATTTTATGCATATACATGTAAACAGGTCAATCCCAATCTCCCATCTCATCCCACCACCACCACCCCATGGCTTCCCACACTTGGTGTCCATACGTTTTTTCTCTACCTCTGTGTCTCTATTTCTTCCCTGCAAACCAGTTCATCTGTCCCATTTTTTTGGTTCCACATATATGCATTAATATACAATATTTGTTTTCCTCTTTCTGACTTACTTCATTCTGTATGACAGTCTCTATATCCATCGATGTCTCTACAAATGACCCAGTTTCATTCCTTTTTATTGCTGAGTAATATTCCATTTTATATATGTACCACATCTTTATCCATTCATCTGATTGTGGGCATTTATGTTGCTTCCCTTACCTGGCTACTGTAAATAATGCTGCAATGAACATTGTGGTGAATGTGCCTTTTTGATTTATGGTTTTCTCTGGGTATATGCCCAGAAGTGGAATGGCTGGATCAGATGGTAATTCTATTTCTAGTTTTTTTAAGGAAACTCCACACTGTTCTCCATAGTGACTGTATCAATTTACATTTCCACCAATAGTGGAAGAGGGATCCTTTTGTCCACACCCTCCCCAGAATTTGTTTTTTGTAGGTTTTCTGATGATTCCGATTCTAACAGGTGTGAGGTGATACCTCATTGTAGTTTTGATTTGCATTTCTCTCATAATTAGTGTTGTTGAGCAGATTTTCATGTGCGTCTTGGCCATCATTTTGTCTTCTTTGAAGAAAAGTCTATTGAGATCTTCTGCCCATTTCTGTATTGGGAGGGTGGTGGGAGGGTCAGGCTACGTGCTGACGCACGTGTCAGTGCCTGCGTAAGGGCCAGGAGTAGTGTACAGCGTAGGGTAAGGTGTAGGTCTTGTGGTGCCTTTCCATTCAGGGCTAGGTTTAGGGTATGGGAACGGCAAGGCTTAGGGAACAGGTGAGGGTACAGAAACATGGGAGCGTCTGGCTACGTGCAGACGCATGGGTCAGTGCCAGCGTACAGGCCAGGAGTAGGCTATGGCGTAGGGTATGGATTAGGGCAAGTTGTGGGTCTCTGTTCTGGGCTCGAATTAGGGTTAGGGAATGGCAAGGATTAGGGCACAGGTGAGGGTACGGAAACGTGGGACGGTCAGGCTACGTTCTTACGCACGGTTCAGTGCCAGCGTACGGGCCAGGAGTAGGGTACGGCATAGCGTAAAGTTTAGGGCTGGGGGTGGGTTTCCATTCCGGGATATGGTTAGGGTTACAGAACGACAAGCCTTAGGGCACAGGTGCGGGTACGGAAACGTGGGAGGTTCAGGCTATCTGCTGACACACGGGTTAGTGACAGCGTACAGGGCAGGAGTAGGCAATGGCGTAGGGTAAGGTGTAGGGCTGGTGGTGCGTTTCCTTTCTGGGCGAGGGTAAGGGTTAGGGAACGGCAAGGCTTAGGGCCCAAGTGAGGGTAGGTAAAAGTTGGAGTGTCAGGCTACGTGCTGACGCACAGGGCAGTGCCAGGTTACAGGCCAGGAGTAGGCTACAGCATAGGTAAAGGGTAGCGCTGGTGTTGGGTTTCAGTTCTGGGCTAGGGTTAGGGTTAGGGAACAGCAAGGCTTAGGGCACAGGTGAGGGTACTGAAACGTGGGAGGGTCAGGCTGCGTGCGGAAGCACGGGTCAGTGCCAGCGTATGGGCAAGGAGTAGGCTACGGCATAGGGTAAGGTGTAGAGCTGGTGGTGGGTTTCCGTTCCAGTCTAGGGTTAGGGTTAGGGAACGACAAGGTTTACGGGACAGGTGAGGGTACGGAAACGTGGGAGGGTCAGTCTACGTGGGGACGCACGGGTCAGTGCCAGCGTACAGGCCAGGAGTAGGCAACGGCTTAGGGTAAGGTGTAGGGCTGGTGGTGGGTTTCTGTTCCGGGCTAGGGTTAGGGTTAGGGAACGGCATGGCTTAGGGCACAGGTGAGCATACAGAAACGTGGGAGGGACAGGCTTCATGCTGACTCACGGGTCAGTGCCAGCGTATGGGCCAAGAGTAGGATACGGCGTAGGGTAAGGTGTAGGGCTGGTGGTAGGTTTCCGTCCGGGCTAGGGTTATGGTTAGGGAACGGTAAGGCTTAGGGCCCAGGTGACGGTACGGAAACGTGGGAGGTTCAGGATATGTGCTGACGCATGTGTCAGTGCCAGCGTACGGGCGAGGATTATGGTACGGCGTAGTGTAAGGTGTAGGGCTGGTGGTGCATTACTGTTCTGGGCTACGGTTAGGGCTAGGGAACCGCAAGGCTTAGGGAACAGGTGAGTGTACGGAAACGTGGGAGGGTCAGGCAACGTGCTGACGCACGGGAAAGTGCCAGCGTACGGGCCAGAAATAGGGTACGGCGTAGCGTAAGGTTTAGGTCTGGGGGTGGGTTTCCGTTCCGGGATATGGATAGGGTTACAGAACGACAAGCCTTAGGGCACAGGTGCCACTACGGAAACGTGGGAGGTTCAGGCTATGTGCTGACACACGGGTTAGTGCCAGTGTACAGGGCAGGAGTAGGCAACGGCGTAGGGCAAGGTGTAGGGCTGGTGGTGCGTTTCCTTTCTGGGCTATGGTTAGGGTTAGGGAACGGCAAGGATTAGGGCACAAGTGAGGGTAGGTAAAAGTGGGAGTGTCAGGCTACGTGCTGACGCACAGGGCAGTGCCATCTTACGGGCCAGGAGTAGGGAACGGCATAGGTAAGGGGTAGCGCTGGAGTTGGGTTTCTGTTCCGGGATAGGGTTAGTGTTAGGGAATGGCAAGGCTTAGGGCACAGGTGAGGGTACAGAAACGTGGGAAGGTCAGGCTACGTGCGGAAGCAGGTGTCAGTGCCAGCGTATGTGCAAGGAGTAGACTACGGCATAGGGTAAGGTGTAGAGCTGGTGTTGGGTTTCCGTTCCAGGCTAGGGTTAGGGTTAGGGAACGACAAGGTTTACAGGACAGGTGAGGGTACGGAAACGTGGGAGGGACAGGCTACGTGGTGACGCACGGGTCAGTGCCAGCGTACACGCCAGGAGTACGCAACGGCTTAGGGTAAGGTGTAGTCTGGTGGTGGGTTTCTGTTCCGGGCTAGGGTTAGGGTTAGGGAACGGCAAGGCTTAGGGCACAGGTGAGGGTACAGAAACGTGGGAGGGTCAGGCTACGTGCTGACGCACGTGTCAGTGCCAGCGTACGGGCCAGGAGTACCGTACGGTGTAGGGTAAAGTTTAGGGCTGGTGGTGGGTTTCCGTTCTGGGGTTGGGTTAAGGTTAGGAAACAGCAAGGCTTAGGGAACAGGTGAAGGTACGGAAACGTGGGAGGGTCACGCTATGTGCTGACGCACAGGTCAGTGCCAGCGTACGGGCCAGGAGTAGGGTACGGCGTAGGGTAAGGTGTAGGGCTGGTGGTGGTTAACATTCCGGGTTAGGGATAGGTTTAGGGAACGGTAAGGCTTTGGGCACAGGTGAGGGTACGGAAACGTGGGAAAGTCAGGCTACGTGCTGATGCACAGATCAGTGCCAGGTTACGTGACAGGATTAGGCTATGGCATAGGGTAAGGTTTAGGGCTGGTGGTGGGTTTCCGTTCATGGCTAGGGTTAGGGTTAGCGAACGGCAAGGCTTAGGGCACAGGTGAGGGTACGGAAACGTGTGAGGGGCAGGCTACATGCTGACGAACGGGTCAGTGCCAGCATACTGGCTAGGAGTTGGCTATGGCGTAGGGTAAGCTTTAGGGCTGGTGGTGGATTTCCTTTCCGGGCTAGGGTTAGGGTTAGGAAATGGCCAGGCTTAGGGCACAGGTGAGGTTACAGAAACATGGGAGGGTCAGGCTACGTGCTGACGCACAGGTCAGTGACAGCGTCCGGGCCAGGTGTAGGCTACGGCGTAGGGTAAGGTGTAGTTCCGGTGGTGGGTTTCCGTTCCAGGCTATGGTTAGGGTTAGCGAACGGCAAGGCTTAGGGCACAGGCGAGGGTACAGAAACGTGGGAGGGTCAGGCTACGTGCTCACGCACGGGTCAGTGCCAGCTTCCGGGCAGGAGTAGGCTTCAACGTAGGGTAAGTTGTAGGGCTGCTGGTGCATCTACGTTTCGAGCTAGAGTTAGGGTTAGGGAACGGCAATTTTTAGGGCACAGGTGAGTGTACGGCAACGTGGGAGAGGTAGGCTACGTGCAGATGGACGGTTCAGTGCCAGCGTACGGGCCAGGAGTAGTGTACGGCGTAGGGTGAGGTGTAGGGCTGGTGGTGGGTTTCTGTACAGGGCTAGGGTTAGGGAACGGCAAGGCTAAGGGCACAGGTGAGGGTACGTAAACGTGGGAGAGGCCGGCTACGTGCTGACACATGGGTCAGTGCCAGCGTACGGGCCACGAGTATGCTACGGCGTAGGCTATGGTATAGGGATTTTGGTGGATTTCCTTTCCGTGCTAGGGTTAGGGTTAGGGAACTGCAAGTCTTAGGGCACAGGTGAGGGTACGGAAACGTGGGAGGGTCAGGCTACGTGCTGACGCACGGGTCAGTGCCAGCATACGGGCCAGGAGTAGGGTAAGGCGTAGGGTTAGGTTTAGGGCTGGCGGTGGGTTTCCGTTTCGGGCTAGTGTTAGGGTTAGGGAACGGCAAGGCTTAGGGAACAGGTGAGGGTATGGAAACGTGGGAGGGTCAGGCTACGTGCTGACGCACGGGTAAGTGTCAGCGTACGGGCCAGTAGTAGGGTACGGCATAGGGTAAAGTTTAGGGCTGGGGGTGGGTTTACGTTCCGGAATAGGGTTAGGGTTAGAGAACGACAAGCCTTAGGGCACAGGTGGGGGTACGGAAACGTGGGAGGTTCAGGCTATGTGCTGACGCACGGGTTAGTGCCAGCGTACAGGGCAGGAGTACGCAACGGCGTAGGGCAAGGTGTAGGGCTGGTGGTGCGTTTCCTTTCTGGGCTATGGTTAGGGTTAGGGAACGGCAAGGATTAGGGCACAAGTGATGGTAGGTAAAAGTGGGAGTGTCAGGCTACGTGCTGACGCACAGGGCAGTGCCAGCTTACGGGCCAGGTGTAGGGAACGGCATAGGTAAGGGGTAGCGCTGGAGTTGGGTTTCCGTTCCGGGATAGGGTTAGTGTTAGGGAATGGCAAGGCTTAGGGCACAGGTGAGGGTACGGAAACGTGGGAAGGTCAGGCTACGTGCGGAAGCAGGTGTCAGTGCCAGCGTATGTGCAAGGAGTAGACTACGGCATAGGGTAAGGTGTAGAGCTGGTGTTGGGTTTCCGTTCCAGGTTGGGTTAGGGTTAGGGAACGACAAGGTTTACGGGACAGGTGAGGGAACCGAAACGTGGGAGGGACAGGCTACGTGGTGACGCACGGGTCAGTGCCAGCGTACGGGCCAGGAATAGGGAACAGCGTAAGGTATGGTGTAAGTCTGGTGGTGGGTTTCCATTCCGGGCTAGGGTTAGGGTTAGTGAACGGCAAGGCTTAGGGCACAGGTGAGGGTACGGAAACGTGGGAGGGTCGGGCTAAGTGCTGACGCACGGGTCAGTGCCAGCGTATGGGCCAGGAGTAGGCTACGGCGTAGTGTATGGTGTAGGGCTGTTGGTGGATTTCCGCTCCAGGCTAGGTTTAGGGTTAGGGTTAGGGAACGGCAAGGCTTAGGGCACAGTTGAGGGTACGGAAACGTGGGAGGGTCAGGCTACGTGCTGACACACGGGTCAGTGCCAGCGTACGGGCCAGGAATAGGGAACAGCGTAAGGTATGGTGTAAGGCTGGTGGTGGGTTTCCATTCCGGGCTAGGGTTAGGGTTAGTGAACGGCAAGGCTTAGGACACAGGTGAGGGTACGGAAACGTGGGAGGGTCGGGCTAAGTGCTGACGCACGGGTCAGTGCCAGCGTACGGGCCAGGAGTAGGCAACGGCGTAGGATAAAGTGTAGGGCTGGTGGTGGATTTGCGTTCTGCGCTAGGGTTAGGGTTAGGGAACGGCAAGGCTTAGGGCGCAGGTCAGGGAACGGAAACGCGGGTGGGTAAGGCTACGTGCTGATGAGCGGGTCAGTGCCAGAGTACAGGCCAGGAGTAGGCAACGGCATATGGTAAGGTGTAGGGCTGGTGGTGGCTTTCCGTATAGGGCTAGGGTTACGGTTAGGGAACGGCAAGTCTTAGGAAACAGGTGAAGGTACGGAAACGTGTGAGGGTCAGGCTACGTGCTGTCGCACGGGTCAGTGCCAGCGTATGGGCCAGGTGTAGGCAACGGCGTAAGGTAAGGTGTTGGGCTGTTGGTTGGTTTCCGTTCCAGGCTAGGGTTAGGGTTAGGGAACGGCAAGGCTTAGCTCACAGGTGAGGGTACGGAAACGTGGGAGGGACGGGCTACGTGCTGACGCACGGGTCAGTGCCAGCATACGGGCCAGGAGTAGGCAACGTCATAGGATACAGTGTAGGGCTGGTGGTGGATTTGCGTTCCGGGCTAGGGTTAGGGTTAGGGAAAGGCAAGGCTTAGGGCACAGGTGAAGGTATGGAAACGTGGGAGGGTCAGGCTACGAGCTGACACACGGTTCAGTGCCAGCGTACGGGTCAGGAGTAGGGTACGGCGTAATGTAAAGTGTAGGGCTTGTGCTGGGTTTCTATTCCGGGCTAGGGTGAGGGTTAGGGAACGGCAAGGCTTAGGGCACAGGTGAGGGTACGGAAACTTGGGAGGGTCAGGCTACGTGCTGACGCACGGTTCAGTGCCAGCGTACGGGCCAGGAATAGGGTACGGCGTAAGGTAAAGTGTAGGGCTGGTGGTGGGTTTCTAATCCGGTCTAGGGTTAGGGTTAGGGAACGGCAAGTCTTAGGGCAAAGGTGAGGGTACGGAAACGTGGGAGGGTCAGGCTACGTGCTGACGCACGGGTCAGTGCCAGCGTACGGGCCAGGAGTAGGCAACGGCGTAGGATAAAGTGTAGGGCTGCTGGTGGATTTGTGTTCTGGGCTAGGGTTAGGGTTAGGGAACGGCAAGGCTTAGGGCACTGGTCAGGGAACGGAAACACGGGAGGGTAAGGCTACGTGCTGATGCAAGGGTCAGTGCCAGAGTACAGGCCAGGAGTAGGCAACGGCGTACGGTAAGGTGTAGGGCTGGTGGTAGGTTACCGTTCCGGGCTAGGGTTTGTGTTAGGGAACGGCAAGGCTTAGGGCACAGGTGAGGTTACAGAAACGTGGGATGGTCAGGCTACATGCTGACGCACGTGTCAGTGCCAGCGTACGGGCCACGAGAAGGCAACGACGTAAGGTAAGATGTAGGGCTTGTGGTTGGTTTCCGTTCCAGGCTAGGGTTAGGGTAAGGGAACGGCAAGGCTTAGGGCACAGGTGAGGGTACGGAAACGTGGGAGGGTCAGGCTACATGCTGACGCACTGTTCAGTGCCAGCGTACGGGCCAGGAATTGGTTACGGCGTAAGGTAAGGTGTAGGGCTGGTGGTGGGTTTCAGTTCGGGGCTAGGGTTAAAGTTAGGGAACGGCAAGTCTTAGGGCACTGGTGAGGTTACGGAAACGTGGGAGGGTCAGGCTACGTGCTGACGCACCAGTCAGTGCCAGCGTACGGGTCAGTAGTAGGGTACGGCGTAAGGTATTGTGTAGGGCTGGTGGTGGGTTTCTATTCCGGGCTAGGGTTAGGGTTATGGAATGGCAAGGCTTAGGGCACATGTGAGGGTACGGAAGCGTGGGAGAGTCGGGCTACGTGCTGACGCACGGGTCAGTGCCAGCGTATGGGACAGGAGTAGGCAACGGCGTAGGATAAAGTGTAGGGCTGGTGATGGATTTGCGTTCTGGGCTAGGGTTAGGAATAGGGAACGGCAAGGCTTCGGGCACTGGTCAGGGTACGGAAACGCGGGAGGGTAAGGCTACGTGCTGATGCACGGGTCAGTGCCAGTGTACAGGCCAGGAGTAGGCAATGGCGTAGGGTAAGGTGTAGGGCTGGTGGTGGGTTTCCGTTCCGGGCTAAGGTTAGTGTTATGGAACGGCAAGGCTTAGGGCACAGGTGAGGGTACGGAAACGTGGGAGGGTCTGGCTACGTGCTGACGCACGTGTCAGTGCCAGCGTACGGGCCAGGAGTAGGCAACGGCGTAAGGTAAGGTGTAGGGCTGGTGGTTGGTTTCCGTTCCAGGCTAGGGTTAGGGTTAGGGAACGGCAAGGCTTAGTGCACAGGTGAGGGTACGGAAACGTGGGAGGGTCGGGCTACGTGCTGACGCACGGGTCAGTGCCAGCATACGGGCCAGGAGTAGGCAACGGCGTAGGATAAAGTGTACGGCAGGTGGTGGATTTGCGTTCTGGGCTAGCATTAGGGTTAGGGAACGGCAAGGCTTAGGGCACAGGTCAGGGTACGGAAACGCGGGAGGGTAAGTCTACGTGCTGATGCACGGTTCAGTGCCAGCATACAGGCCAGGAGTAGGCAACGGCGTAGGGAAAGGTGTAGGGCTGGTGGTGGGTTTCCGTTCCGTGCTAGGGTTAAGGTTAGGGAACGGCAAGGCTTAGGGCACAGGTGAGGGTACGTAAACGTGGGAGGGTCAGGCTACGTGCTGACGCAGGGGTCAATGCCAGCGTACGGGCGAGGAGTAGGCAACGGCGTAAGGTAAGGTGTACGGCTGGTGGTTGGTTTCCGTACCAGGCTAGGGTTAGGGTTAGGGAACGGCAAGGCTTAGGGCACAGGTGAGGGTACGGAAACATGGGAGGGTCAGGCTACGTGCTGACGCACGGTTCAGTGCCAGCATACGGACCAGGAATAGGGAACGGCATAAGGTAAGTTGTAGGGCTGGTTGTGGGTTTCAGTTCCGAGCTAGGGTT
Organism: Mesoplodon bidens; assembly: GCF_964165515.1. Lineage (NCBI taxonomy): Eukaryota > Metazoa > Chordata > Mammalia > Artiodactyla > Ziphiidae > Mesoplodon > Mesoplodon bidens. The sequence goes on along the minus strand of NW_027671966.1, from coordinate 446,696 downwards.
AGGGTTAGGGAACGGCAAGGCTTAGGGCACAGGTCAGGGTACGGAAACGCGGGAGGGTATGGCTACGTGCTGATGCACAGGTCAGTGCCAGAGTACAGGCCAGTAGTAGGCAACGGCGTAAGGTAAGGAGTAGGGCTGTTTGTTGTTTTCCGTTCCAGGCTAGGGTTAGGGAACGGCAAGGCTTAGGGCACAGGTGAGGGTACGGAAACGTGGGAGGGTCGGGCTACATGCTGACGCACGGGTCAGTGCCAGCGTACGGGCCAGGAGTAGGCAACGGCATAGGATACAGTGTAGGGCTGGTGGTGGATTTGCGTTCCTGGCTAGGGTTAGGGTTAGGGAACGGCAAGGCTTAGGGCACAGTTGAGGGAACGGAAACGTGGGAGGGTCAGGTTACGTGCTGACGCACGGGTCAGTGCCAGCGTACGGGCCAGGTGTAGGCAACGGTGTAAGGTAAGGTGTTGGGCTGGTGTTTGGTTTCCGTTCCAGGCTAGGGTTAGGGTTAGGGAACTGCAAGGCTTAGGGCACAGGTGAGGGTACGGAAACGTGGGAGGGACGGGCTACGTGCTGACGCACGGGTCAGTGCCAGCGTACGGGCCAGGAGTAGGCAACGGCATAGGATACAGTGTAGGGCTGGTGGTGGATTTGCGTTCCGGGCTAGGGGTAGGGTTAGGGAAAGGCAAGGCTTAGGGCACAGGTGAAGGTATGGAAACGTGGGAGGGTCAGGCTACGTGCTGACGCACGGTTCAGTGCCTGCGTACGGGTCAGGAGTAGGGTACGGCGTAATGTAAGGTGTAGGGCTGGTGGTGGGTTTCTATTCCGGGCTAGGTTTAGGGTTAGGGAACGGCAAGGCTTAGGGCACAGGTGAGGGTACGGAAACTTGGGAGGGTCAGGCTACGTGCTGACGCACGTGTCATTGCCAGCGTAAGGTCCAGGAGTAGTGTACAGCGTAGGGTAAGGTGTAGGGCTGGTGGTGGATTTGCGTTCTGGGCTACGGTTATGGTTAGGGAACGGCAAGGTTTAGGGCACAGGTGAGGGTACGGAAACGTGGGAGGGTCAGGCTACATGCTGACGCACGGTTCAGTGCCAGCGTACGGGCCAGTAATAGGTTACGGCGTAAGGTAAGGTGTAGGGCTGGTGGTGGGTTTCCGTTCCGGGCTAGGGTTTGGGTTAGGGAACGGCAAGTCTTAGGGCACAGGTGAGGTTACAGAAACGTGGGACGGTCAGGCTACGTGCTGACGCACGTGTCAGTGCCAGCGTACGGGCCAGGAGTAGGCAAAGGCGTAAGGTAAGATGTAGGGCTGGTGGTTGGTTTCCGTTCCAGTCTAGGCTTAGGGTAAGGGAACGGCAAGGTTTAGGGCACAGGTGAGGGTACGGAAACGTGGGAGGGTCAGGCTACATGCTGACGCACGGTTCAGTGCCAGCGTACGGGCCAGGAATAGGTTACGGCGTAAGGTAAGGTGTAGGGCTGGTGGTGGGTTTCCGTTCGGGGCTAGGGTTAGGGTTAGGGAACGGCAAGGCTTAGGGCACAGGTGAGGGTACTGAAACGTGGGAGGGTCAGGCTACGTGCTGACGCATTGGTCAGTGCCAGCGTACGGGCCAGGAGTAGGGTACGGCCGAAGGTAAAGTGTATGGCTGGTGGTTGATTTCCTTTCCAGGCTAGGTTTAGGGTTAGGGAACGGCAAGGTTTAGGGCACAGGTGTGGGTACGGAAACGTGGGAGGGTCAGGCTACGTGCTGACGCACGGTTCAGTGCCAGCATACGGACCAGGAATAGGGAACGGCATAAGGTAAGTTGTAGGGCTGGTTGTGGGTTTCAGTTCCGAGCTAGGGTTAGGGTTAGGGAACGGCAAGGCTTAGGGCACAGGTCAGGGTACGGAAACGCGGGAGGGTATGGCTACGTGCTGATGCACAGGTCAGTGCCAGAGTACAGGCCAGTAGTAGGCAACGGCGTAAGGTAAGGAGTAGGGCTGTTTGTTGTTTTCCGTTCCAGGCTAGGGTTAGGGAACGGCAAGGCTTAGGGCACAGGTGAGGGTACGGAAACGTGGGAGGGTCGGGCTACATGCTGACGCACGGGTCAGTGCCAGCGTACGGGCCAGGAGTAGGCAACGGCATAGGATACAGTGTAGGGCTGGTGGTGGATTTGCGTTCCTGGCTAGGGTTAGGGTTAGGGAACGGCAAGGCTTAGGGCACAGTTGAGGGAACGGAAACGTGGGAGGGTCAGGTTACGTGCTGACGCACGGGTCAGTGCCAGCGTACGGGCCAGGTGTAGGCAACGGTGTAAGGTAAGGTGTTGGGCTGGTGTTTGGTTTCCGTTCCAGGCTAGGGTTAGGGTTAGGGAACTGCAAGGCTTAGGGCACAGGTGAGGGTACGGAAACGTGGGAGGGACGGGCTACGTGCTGACGCACGGGTCAGTGCCAGCGTACGGGCCAGGAGTAGGCAACGGCATAGGATACAGTGTAGGGCTGGTGGTGGATTTGCGTTCCGGGCTAGGGGTAGGGTTAGGGAAAGGCAAGGCTTAGGGCACAGGTGAAGGTATGGAAACGTGGGAGGGTCAGGCTACGTGCTGACGCACGGTTCAGTGCCTGCGTACGGGTCAGGAGTAGGGTACGGCGTAATGTAAGGTGTAGGGCTGGTGGTGGGTTTCTATTCCGGGCTAGGTTTAGGGTTAGGGAACGGCAAGGCTTAGGGCACAGGTGAGGGTACGGAAACTTGGGAGGGTCAGGCTACGTGCTGACGCACGTGTCATTGCCAGCGTAAGGTCCAGGAGTAGTGTACAGCGTAGGGTAAGGTGTAGGGCTGGTGGTGGATTTGCGTTCTGGGCTACGGTTATGGTTAGGGAACGGCAAGGTTTAGGGCACAGGTGAGGGTACGGAAACGTGGGAGGGTCAGGCTACATGCTGACGCACGGTTCAGTGCCAGCGTACGGGCCAGTAATAGGTTACGGCGTAAGGTAAGGTGTAGGGCTGGTGGTGGGTTTCCGTTCCGGGCTAGGGTTTGGGTTAGGGAACGGCAAGTCTTAGGGCACAGGTGAGGTTACAGAAACGTGGGACGGTCAGGCTACGTGCTGACGCACGTGTCAGTGCCAGCGTACGGGCCAGGAGTAGGCAAAGGCGTAAGGTAAGATGTAGGGCTGGTGGTTGGTTTCCGTTCCAGTCTAGGCTTAGGGTAAGGGAACGGCAAGGTTTAGGGCACAGGTGAGGGTACGGAAACGTGGGAGGGTCAGGCTACATGCTGACGCACGGTTCAGTGCCAGCGTACGGGCCAGGAATAGGTTACGGCGTAAGGTAAGGTGTAGGGCTGGTGGTGGGTTTCCGTTCGGGGCTAGGGTTAGGGTTAGGGAACGGCAAGGCTTAGGGCACAGGTGAGGGTACTGAAACGTGGGAGGGTCAGGCTACGTGCTGACGCATTGGTCAGTGCCAGCGTACGGGCCAGGAGTAGGGTACGGCCTAAGGTAAAGTGTATGGCTGGTGGTTGATTTCCTTTCCAGGCTAGGTTTAGGGTTAGGGAACGGCAAGGTTTAGGGCACAGGTGTGGGTACGGAAACGTGGGAGGGACGGGCTACGTGCTGACGCACGTGTCAGTGCCAGCGTACGGGCCAGGAGTAGGCAACGGCGTAGGATAAAGTGTAGGGCTGGTGGTGGATTAGCGTTTTGGGCTAGGGTTAGGGTTAGGGAACGGCAAGGCTTAGGGCGCAGCTCAGGGTACGGAAACGCGGGAGGGTAAGGCTACGTGCTGATGCACAGGTCAGTGCCAGAGTACACGCCAGTAGTAGGCAACGGCGTAGGGTAAGGTTTTGGGCTGGTGGTGGGTTTCCATTCAGGGCTAGTGTTAGGTTTAGGGAACCGCAAGGCTTAGGGCACAGGTGATGGTACGGCAACGTGGGAGGGTCAGGCTACGTGCTAACGCACGGGTCAGTGCCAGCGTACGGGCCAGGGGTAGGCAACGGCGTAAGGTAAGATGTAGGGCTGGTGGTTGCTTTCCGTTCCAGGCTAGGGTTAGGGTAAGGGAACGGCAAGGCTTAGGGCACAGGTGAGGGTACCGAAACGTGGGAGGGTCAGGCTACATGCTGACGCACGGTTCAGTGCCAGCGTACGGGCCAAGAATAAGTTACGGCGTAAGGTAAGGTGTAGGGCTGGTGGTGGGTTTCCGTTCGGGGCTAGGGTTAGGGTTAGGGAACGGCAAGGCTTACGGCACAGCTGAGGGTACGGAAACGTGGGAGGGTCAGGCTACGTGCTGACGCACGGGTCAGTGACAGCGTACGGTTCAGGAGTAGGGTACGGCGTAATGTAAGGTGTAGGGCTGGTGGTGGGTTTCTATTCCGGGCTAGGGTTAGGGTTAGGGAACGGCAAGGCTTAGGGCACAGGTGAGGGTACGGAAACTTGGGAGGGTCAGGCTACGTGCTGACGCACTGTTCAGTGCCAGCGTAGGGGCCAGCAATAGGGTACGGCGTAAGGTAAGGTGTAGGGCTGGTGGTGGGTTTCTAATCCGGGCTAGGGTTAGGGTTAGGTTACGGCAAGTCTTAGGGCAAAGGTGGGGTACGGAAACGTGGGAGGGTCAGGCTACGTGCTGACGCACGGTTCAGTGCCAGCGTACGGGCCAGGAATAGTGTACGTCGTAAGGTAAGGTGTACAGCTGGTGGTGGGTTTCCGTTCCGGGCTAGGCTTAGGGTTATGGAACGGCAAGGCTTAGGGCACAGGTGAGTGTACGTAAACGTGGGAGGGTCAGGCTACGTGCTGACGCACGGGTCAGTGCCAGCGTACGGGCCAGGATTAGGGTACGGCGTAAGGTAAGGTGTAGGGCTTCTGGTTGATATCCTTTCCAGGCTAGGGTTAGGGTTAGGGAACGGCAAGGCTTAGGGCACAGGTGAGGGTACGGAAACGTGGGAGTGTCAGGCTACGTGCTGACGCACGGGTCAGTGCCAGCGTATGGTCCAGGAGTAGGCAACGGCGTAGGATAAAGTGTACGGCTTGTGGTGGATTTGCGTTCTGGGCTAGGGTTAGGGTTAGGGAACGGCAAGGCTTAGGGCACTGGTCAGGGAACGGAAACGCGGGAGGGTAAGGCTACGTGCTGATGCACGGGTCAGTGCCAGAGTACAGGCCAGGAGTAGGCAACGGCGTAGGGTAAGGTGTAGGGCTGGTGGTAGGTTTCCGTTCCGGGGTAGGGTTTGGGTTAGGGAACGGCAAGGCTTAGGGCACAGGTGAGGTTACAGAAACGTGGGACGGTCAGGCTACGTGCTGACACAAGTGTCAGTGCCAGCGTACGGGCCAGGAGTAGGCAACGGCGTAAGGTAAGATGTAGGGCTGGTGGTTGGTTTCCGTTCCAGGCTAGGCTTAGGGTAAGGGAACGGCAAGGTTTAGGGCACAGGTGAGGGTACGGAAACGTGGGTGGGTCAGGCTACATGCTGACGCACGATTCAGTGCCAGCGTACGGGCCAGGAATAGGTTACGGCGTAAGGTAAGGTGTAGGGCTGGTGGTGGGTTTCCGTTCGGGGCTAGGGTTAGGGTTAGGGAACGGCAAGGCTTAGGGCACAGGTGATGGTACGGAAACGTGGGAGGGTCGGGCTCCGTGCTGACACACTGGTCAGTGCCAGCGTACGGGCCAGGAGTAGGCAACGGCGTAGGATAAAGTGTACGGCTGGTGGTTGATATGCGTTCTGGGCAAGGGTTAGGGTTACGGAATTGCAAGGCTTAGGGCACAGGTCAGGGTACGGAAACGCGGGAGGGTAAGACTACCTGCTGATGCACGGGTCAGTGCCAGAATACAGGCCAGGAGTAGGCAACGGCGTAGGGTAAAGTGTAGGGCTGGTGGTAGGTTTCCGTTCCGGGCTAGGGTTTGGGTTAGGGAACGGCAAGGCTTAGGGCACAGGTGAGGGTACGGAAACGTGGGAGGGTCGGGCTATGTGCTGACGCACGGGTCAGTGCCAGCGTACGGGCCAGGAGTAGGCAACGGCGTAGGATAAAGTGTAGGGCTGGTGGTGGATTTGCGTTGTGGGCTAGGGTTAGGGTTACGGAACGGCAAGGCTTATGGCACAGGTCAGGGAACAGAAACGCGGGAGGGTAAGGCTATGTGCTGATGCACGGTTCAGTGCCAGAGTACAGGCCAGGAGTAGGCAACGGCATAGGGTAAGGTGTAGGGCTGGTGGTGGGTTTCCGTTCCGGGCTAGGGTTAGGGTTAGGGAACGGCAAGGCTTAGGGCACAGGTGAGGGTACGTAAACGTGGGAGGGTCAGGCTACGTGCTGACGCACGGGTCAATGCCAGCGTACGGGCGAGGAGTAGGCAACGACGTAAGGTAAGGTGTACGGCTGGTGGTTGGTTTCCGTTCCAGGCTAGGGTTAGGGTTAGGGAATGGCAAGGCTTAGGGCACAGGTGAGGGTACGGAAACGTGGGAGGGTCAGGCTACGTGCTGACGCACGGTTCAGTGCCAGCGTACGGGCCAGGAATAGGGTACGGCGTAAGGTAAGGTGTAGGGCTGGTGGTGGTTTTCTAATCCGGGCTAGGGTTAGGGTTAGGGAACGGCAAGTCTTAGGGCAAAGGAGAGGGTACGGAAACGTGGGAGGGTCAGGCTACGTGCTGACGCATGGTTCAGTGCCAGCGTACGGGCCAGGAAAAGGGTACGGCGTAAGGTAAGGTGTACGGCTGGTGGTGGGTTTCCGTTCCGGGCTAGGGTTACGGTTAGGGAACGGCAAGTCTTAGGAAACAGGTGAAGGTACGGAAACGTGTGAGGGTCAGGCTACGTGCTGTCGCACGGGTCAGTGCCAGCGTATGGGCCAGGTGTAGGCAACGGCGTAAGGTAAGGTGTTGGGCTGTTGGTTGGTTTCCGTTCCAGGCTAGGGTTAGGGTTAGGGAACGGCAAGGCTTAGCTCACAGGTGAGGGTACGGAAACGTGGGAGGGACGGGCTACGTGCTGACGCACGGGTCATTGCCAGCATACGGGCCAGGAGTAGGCAACGTCATAGGATACAGTGTAGGGCTGGTGGTGGATTTGCGTTCCGGGCTAGGGTTAGGGTTAGGGAAAGGCAAGGCGTAGGGCACAGGTGAAGGTATGGAAACGTGGGAGGGTCAGGCTACGAGCTGACACACGGTTCAGTGCCAGCGTACGGGTCAGGAGTAGGGTACGGCGTAATGTAAAGTGTAGGGCTTGTGCTGGGTTTCTATTCCGGGCTAGGGTGAGGGTTAGGGAACGGCAAGGCTTAGGGCACAGGTGAGGGTACGGAAACTTGGGAGGGTCAGGCTACGTGCTGACGCACTGTTCAGTGCCAGCGTACGGGCCAGGAATAGGGTACGGCGTAAGGTAAAGTGTAGGGCTGGTGGTGGGTTTCTAATCCGGTCTAGGGTTAGGGTTAGGGAACGGCAAGTCTTAGGGCAAAGGTGAGGGTACGGAAACGTGGGAGGGTCAGGCTACGTGCTGACGCACGGGTCAGTGCCAGCGTACGGGCCAGGAGTAGGCAACGGCGTAGGATAAAGTGTAGGGCTGCTGGTGGATTTGTGTTCTGGGCTAGGGTTAGGGTTAGGGAACGGCAAGGCTTAGGGCACTGGTCAGGGAACGGAAACACGGGAGGGTAAGGCTACGTGCTGATGCAAGGGTCAGTGCCAGAGTACAGGCCAGGAGTAGGCAACGGCGTACGGTAAGGTGTAGGGCTGGTGGTAGGTTACCGTTCCGGGCTAGGGTTTGTGTTAGGGAACGGCAAGGCTTAGGGCACAGGTGAGGTTACAGAAACGTGGGATGGTCAGGCTACATGCTGACGCACGTGTCAGTGCCAGCGTACGGGCCACGAGAAGGCAACGACGTAAGGTAAGATGTAGGGCTTGTAGTTGGTTTCCGTTCCAGGCTAGGGTTAGGGTAAGGGAACGGCAAGGCTTAGGGCACAGGTGAGGGTACGGAAACGTGGGAGGGTCAGGCTACATGCTGACGCACTGTTCAGTGCCAGCGTACGGGCCAGGAATTGGTTACGGCGTAAGGTAAGGTGTAGGGCTGGTGGTGGGTTTCAGTTCGGGGCTAGGGTTAAAGTTAGGGAACGGCAAGTCTTAGGGCACTGGTGAGGTTACGGAAACGTGGGAGGGTCAGGCTACGTGCTGACGCACGGGTCAGTGCCAGCGTACGGGTCAGTAGTAGGGTACGGCGTAAGGTATTGTGTAGGTCTGGTGGTGGGTTTCTATTCCGGGCTAGGGTTAGGGTTATGGAATGGCAAGGCTTAGGGCACATGTGAGGGTACGGAAGCGTGGGAGAGTCGGGCTACGTGCTGACGCACGGGTCAGTGCCAGCGTATGGGACAGGAGTAGGCAACGGCGTAGGATAAAGTGTAGGGCTGGTGATGGATTTGCGTTCTGGGCTAGGGTTAGGGTTAGGGAACGGCAAGGCTTCGGGCACTGGTCAGGGTACGGAAACGCGGGAGGGTAAGGCTACGTGCTGATGCACGGGTCAGTGCCAGAGTACAGGCCAGGAGAAGGCAATGGTGTAGGGTAAGGTGTAGGGCTGGTGGTGGGTTTCCGTTCCGGGCTAAGGTTAGTGTTATGGAACGGCAAGGCTTAGGGCACAGGTGAGGGTACGGAAACGTGGGAGGGTCTGGCTACGTGCTGACGCACGTGTCAGTGCCAGCGTACGGGCCAGGAGTAGGCAACGGCGTAAGGTAAGGTGTAGGGCTGGTGGTTGGTTTCCGTTCCAGGCTAGGGTTAGGGTTAGGGAACGGCAAGGCTTAGTGCACAGGTGAGGGTACGGAAACGTGGGAGGGTCGGGCTACGTGCTGACGCACGGGTCAGTGCCAGCATACGGGCCAGGAGTAGGCAACGGCGTAGGATAAAGTGTACGGCAGGTGGTGGATTTGCGTTCTGGGCTAGCTTTAGGGTTAGGGAACGGCAAGGCTTAGGGCACAGGTCAGGGTACGGAAACGCGGGAGGGTAAGTCTACGTGCTGATGCACGGTTCAGTGCCAGCATACAGGCCAGGAGTAGGCAACGGCGTAGGGAAAGGTGTAGGGCTGGTGGTGGGTTTCCGTTCCGTGCTAGGGTTAAGGTTAGGGAACGGCAAGGCTTAGGGCACAGGTGAGGGTACGTAAACGTGGGAGGGTCAGGCTACGTGCTGACGCACGGGTCAATGCCAGCGTACGGGCGAGGAGTAGGCAACGGCGTAAGGTAAGGTGTACGGCTGGTGGTTGGTTTCCGTACCAGGCTAGGGTTAGGGTTAGGGAACGGCAAGGCTTAGGGCACAGGTGAGGGTACGGAAACATGGGAGGGTCAGGCTACGTGCTGACGCACGGTTCATTGCCAGCATACGGACCAGGAATAGGGAACGGCATAAGGTAAGTTGTAGGGCTGGTTGTGGGTTTCAGTTCCGAGCTAGGGTTAGGGTTAGGGAACGGCAAGGCTTAGGGCACAGGTCAGGGTACGGAAACGCGGGAGGGTATGGCTACGTGCTGATGCACAGGTCAGTGCCAGAGTACAGGCCAGTAGTAGGCAACGGCGTAAGGTAAGGAGTAGGGCTGGTGGTTGTTTTCCGTTCCAGGCTAGGGTTAGGGAACGGCAAGGCTTAGGGCACAGGTGAGGGTACGGAAACGTGGGAGGGTCGGGCTACATGCTGACGCACGGGTCAGTGCCAGCGTACGGGCCAGGAGTAGGCAACGGCATAGGATACAGTGTAGGGCTGGTGGTGGATTTGCGTTCCTGGCTAGGGTTAGGGTTAGGGAACGGCAAGGCTTAGGGCACAGGTGAGGGAACGGAAACGTGGGAGGGTCAGGTTACGTGCTGACGCACGGGTCAGTGCCAGCGTACGGGCCAGGTGTAGGCAACGGTGTAAGGTAAGGTGTTGGGCTGGTGGTTGGTTTCCGTTCCAGGCTAGGGTTAGGGTTAGGGAACTGCAAGGCTTAGGGCACAGGTGAGGGTACGGAAACGTGGGAGGGACGGGCTACGTGCTGACGCACGGGTCAGTGCCAGCGTACGGGCCAGGAGTAGGCAACGGCATAGGATACAGTGTAGGGCTGGTGGTGGATTTGCGTTCCGGGCTAGGGGTAGGGTTAGGGAAAGGCAAGGCTTAGGGCACAGGTGAGGGTATGGAAACGTGGGAGGGTCAGGCAACGTGCTGACACACGGTTCAGTGCCTGCGTACGGGTCAGGAGTAGGGTACGGCGTAATGTAAGGTGTAGGGCTGGTGGTGGGTTTCTATTCCGGGCTAGGTTTAGGGTTAGGGAACGGCAAGGCTTAGGGCACAGGTGAGGGTACGGAAACTTGGGAGGGTCAGGCTACGTGCTGACGCACGTGTCATTGCCAGCGTAAGGGCCAGGAGTAGTGTACAGCGTAGGGTAAGGTGTAGGGCTGGTGGTGGATTTGCGTTCTGGGCTACGGTTATGGTTAGGGAACGGCAAGGTTTAGGGCACAGGTGAGGGTACGGAAACGTGGGAGGGTCAGGCTACATGCTGACGCACGGTTCAGTGCCAGCGTACGGGCCAGTAATAGGTTATGGCGTAAGGTAAGGTGTAGGGCTGGTGGTGGGTTTCCGTTCCGGGCTAGGGTTTGGGTTAGGGAACGGCAAGTCTTAGGGCACAGGTGAGGTTACAGAAACGTGGGACGGTCAGGCTACGTGCTGACGCACGTGTCAGTGCCAGCGTACGGGCCAGGAGTAGGCAAAGGCGTAAGGTAAGATGTAGGGCTGGTGGTTGGTTTCCGTTCCAGTCTAGGCTTAGGGTAAGGGAACGGCAAGGTTTAGGGCACAGGTGAGGGTACGGAAACGTGGGAGGGTCAGGCTACATGCTGACGCACGGTTCAGTGCCAGCGTACGGGCCAGGAATAGGTTACGGCGTAAGGTACGGTGTAGGGCTGGTGGTGGGTTTCCGTTCGGGGCTAGGGTTAGGGTTAGGGAACGGCAAGGCTTAGGGCACAGGTGAGGGTACTGAAACGTGGGAGGGTCAGGCTACGTGCTGACGCATGGGTCAGTGCCAGCGTACGGGCCAGGAGTAGGGTACGGCCTAAGGTAAAGTGTAGGGCTTGTGGTTGATTTCCTTTCCAGGCTAGGTTTAGGGTTAGGGAACGGCAAGGTTTAGGGCACAGGTGTGGGTACGGAAACGTGGGAGGGACGGGCTACGTGCTGACGCACGTGTCAGTGCCAGCGTACGGGCCAGGAGTAGGCAACGGCGTAGGATAAAGTGTAGGGCTGGTGGTGGATTAGCGTTTTGGGCTAGGGTTAGGGTTAGGGAACGGCAAGGCTTAGGGCGCAAGTCAGGGTACAGAAACGCAGGAGGGTAAGGCTACGTGCTGATGCACAGGTCAGTGCCAGAGTACACGCCAGTAGTAGGCAACGGCGTAGGGTAAGGTTTTGGGCTGGTGGTGGGTTTCCATTCAGGGCTAGTGTTAGGTTTAGGGAACCGCAAGGCTTAGGGCACAGGTGATGGTACGGCAACGTGGGAGGGTCAGGCTACGTGCTAACGCACGGGTCAGTGCCAGCGTACGGGCCAGGGGTAGGCAACGGCGTAAGGTAAGATGTAGGGCTGGTGGTTGCTTTCCGTTCCAGGCTAGGGTTAGGGTAAGGGAACGGCAAGGCTTAGGGCACAGGTGAGGGTACCGAAACGTGGGAGGGTCAGGCTACATGCTGACGCACGGTTCAGTGCCAGCGTACGGGCCAAGAATAAGTTACGGCGTAAGGTAAGGTGTAGGGCTGGTGGTGGGTTTCCGTTCGGGGCTAGGGTTAGGGTTAGGGAACGGCAAGGCTTACGGCACAGCTGAGGGTACGGAAACGTGGGAGGGTCAGGCTACGTGCTGACGCACGGGTCAGTGACAGCGTACGGTTCAGGAGTAGGGTACGGCGTAATGTAAGGTGTAGGGCTGGTGGTGGGTTTCTATTCCGGGCTAGGGTTAGGGTTAGGGAACGGCAAGGCTTAGGGCACAGGTGAGGGTACGGAAACTTGGGAGGGTCAGGCTACGTGCTGACGCACTGTTCAGTGCCAGCGTAGGGGCCAGCAATAGGGTACGGCGTAAGGTAAGGTGTAGGGCTGGTGGTGGGTTTCTAATCCGGGCTAGGGTTAGGGTTAGGTTACGGCAAGTCTTAGGGCAAAGGTGGGGTACGGAAACGTGGGAGGGTCAGGCTACGTGCTGACGCACGGTTCAGTGCCAGCGTACGGGCCAGGAATAGTGTACGTCGTAAGGTAAGGTGTACAGCTGGTGGTGGGTTTCCGTTCCGGGCTAGGCTTAGGGTTATGGAACGGCAAGGCTTAGGGCACAGGTGAGTGTACGTAAACGTGGGAGGGTCAGGCTACGTGCTGACGCACGGGTCAGTGCCAGCGTACGGGCCAGGATTAGGGTACGGCGTAAGGTAAGGTGTAGGGCTTCTGGTTGATATCCTTTCCAGGCTAGGGTTAGGGTTAGGGAACGGCAAGGCTTAGGGCACAGGTGAGGGTACGGAAACGTGGGAGTGTCAGGCTACGTGCTGACGCACGGGTCAGTGCCAGCGTATGGTCCAGGAGTAGGCAACGGCGTAGGATAAAGTGTACGGCTTGTGGTGGATTTGCGTTCTGGGCTAGGGTTAGGGTTAGGGAACGGCAAGGCTTAGGGCACTGGTCAGGGAACGGAAACGCGGGAGGGTAAGGCTACGTGCTGATGCACGGGTCAGTGCCAGAGTACAGGCCAGGAGTAGGCAACGGCGTAGGGTAAGGTGTAGGGCTGGTGGTAGGTTTCCGTTCCGGTCTAGGGTTTGGGTTAGGGAACGGCAAGGCTTAGGGCACAGGTGAGGTTACAGAAACGTGGGACGGTCAGGCTACGTGCTGACACAAGTGTCAGTGCCAGCGTACGGGCCAGGAGTAGGCAACGGCGTAAGGTAAGATGTAGGGCTGGTGGTTGGTTTCCGTTCCAGGCTAGGCTTAGGGTAAGGGAACGGCAAGGTTTAGGGCACAGGTGAGGGTACGGAAACGTGGGTGGGTCAGGCTACATGCTGACGCACGATTCAGTGCCAGCGTACGGGCCAGGAATAGGTTACGGCGTAAGGTAAGGTGTAGGGCTGGTGGTGGGTTTCCGTTCGGGGCTAGGGTTAGGGTTAGGGAACGGCAAGGCTTAGGGCACAGGTGATGGTACGGAAACGTGGGAGGGTCGGGCTCCGTGCTGACACACTGGTCAGTGCCAGCGTACGGGCCAGGAGTAGGCAACGGCGTAGGATAAAGTGTACGGCTGGTGGTTGATATGCGTTCTGGGCAAGGGTTAGGGTTACGGAATTGCAAGGCTTAGGGCACAGGTCAGGGTACGGAAACGCGGGAGGGTAAGACTACCTGCTGATGCACGGGTCAGTGCCAGAATACAGGCCAGGAGTAGGCAACGGCGTAGGGTAAAGTGTAGGGCTGGTGGTAGGTTTCCGTTCCGGGCTAGGGTTTGGGTTAGGGAACGGCAAGGCTTAGGGCACAGGTGAGGGTACGGAAACGTGGGAGGGTCGGGCTATGTGCTGACGCACGGGTCAGTGCCAGCGTACGGGCCAGGAGTAGGCAACGGCGTAGGATAAAGTGTAGGGCTGGTGGTGGATTTGCGTTCTGGGCTAGGGTTAGGGTTACGGAACGGCAAGGCTTATGGCACAGGTCAGGGAACAGAAACACGGGAGGGTAAGGCTATGTGCTGATGCACGGTTCAGTGCCATTGTACAGGCCAGGAGTAGGCAACGGCATAGGGTAAGGTGTAGGGCTGGTGGTGGGTTTCCGTTCCGGGCTAGGGTTAGGGTTAGGGAACGGCAAGGCTTAGGGCACAGGTGAGGGTACGTAAACGTGGGAGGGTCAGGCTACGTGCTGACGCACGGGTCAATGCCAGCGTACGGGCGAGGAGTAGGCAACGACGTAAGGTAAGGTGTACGGCTGGTGGTTGGTTTCCGTTCCAGGCTACGGTTAGGGTTAGGGAATGGCAAGGCTTAGGGCACAGGTGAGGGTACGGAAACGTGGGAGGGTCAGGCTACGTGGTGACGCACGGTTCAGTGCCAGCGTACGGGCCAGGAATAGGGTACGGCGTAAGGTAAGGTGTAGGGCTGGTGGTGGTTTTCTAATCCGGGCTAGGGTTAGGGTTAGGGAACGGCAAGTCTTAGGGCAAAGGAGAGGGTACGGAAACGTGGGAGGGTCAGGCTACGTGCTGACGCATGGTTCAGTGCCAGCGTACGGGCCAGGAATTGGGTACGGCGTAAGGTAAGGTGTACGGCTGGTGGTGGGTTTCAGTTCCGGGCTAGGGTTACGGTTAGGGAACGGCAAGGCTTAGGGCACAGGTGAAGTTACCGAAACGTGGGACGGTCAGGCTACGTGCTGACGCACGTGTCAGTGCCAGCGTACGGGCCAGGGGTAGGCAACGGCGTAAGGTAACATGTAGGGCTGGTGGTTGGTTTCCGTTCCAGGCTAGGGTTAGGGTAAGGGAACGGCAAGGCTTAGGGCACAGGTGAGGGTGGGTACCGAAACGTGGGAGGGTCAGGCTACATGCTGACGCACGGTTCAGTGCCAGCGTATGGGCCTGGAATAAGTTACGGCGTAAGGTAAGGTGTAGGGCTGGTGGTGGGTTTCCGTTCGTGGCTAGGGTTAGGGTTAGGGAACGGCAAGGCTTAGGGCACAGGTGAGGGTACGGAAACGTGGGAGGGTCAGGCTACGTGCTGACGCACGGGTCAGTGCCAGCGTGCGGGTCAGTAGCAGCGTACGGCGTAAGGTATGGTGTAGGTTTGGTGGTGGGTTACTATTCCGGGCAAGGGTTAGGGTTAGGGAATGGCAAGGCTTAGGGCACAGGTGAGGGTACGGAAACGTTGGAGGCTCAGACTACGTGCAGACGCATGGTTCAGTGCCAGCGTACGGGTCAGGAGTAGGATACGGCGTAAGGTAAGGTGTAGGGCTGGTGGTGGGATTCTATTCCGGGCTAGGGTTAGGGTTAGGGAAAGGCAAGGCTTAGGGCACAGGTGAGGTTACGGAAACGTGGGAGGGTCAGGCTACATGCAGACGAACGGTTCAGTGCCTGCGTACGGGCCAGGAATAGGTTACGGCGTAAGGTAAGGTGTAGGGCTGGTGGTGGGTTTCCGTTCAGGGCTAGGGTTATGGTTAGGGAACGGCAAGGCTTAGGGCACAGGTGAGGGAACTGAAACGTGGGAGGGTCAGGCTACGTGCTGACGCATGGGTCAGTGCCAGCATACCGGCCAGGAGTAGGGTACGGCGTAAGGTAATGTGTAGGGCTTGTGGTTGATTTCCTTTCCAGGCTAGGTTTAGGGTTAGGGAACGGCAAGGCTTAGGGCACAGGTGAGGGTACGGAAACGTGGGAGGGACGGGCTACGTGCTGACGCACGGGTCAGTGCAGGCGTACGGGCCAGGAGTAGGCAACGGCATAGGATACAGTGTAGGGCTGTTGGTGGATTTGCGTTCCGGGCTATGGTTAGGGTTAGGGAACGGCAAGGCTTAGGGCACAGGTGAGTGTACGGAAACGTGGGAGGGTCAGGCTACGTGCTGACGCACGGGTCAGTGCCAGCGTACGGGTCAGTAGCAGCGTACGGCGTAAGGTATGGTGTAGGGCTGGTGGTGGGTTACTATTCCGGGCTAGGGTTAGGGTTAGGGAATGGCAAGGCTTAGGGCACAGGTGAGGGTACGGAAACGTGGGAGGGTCAGGCTACGTGCTGACGCACGTGTCAGTGCCAGCGTACGGGCCAGGAGGATGCAACGGCGTAAGGTAAGGTGTAGGGCTGGTTGTTGGTTTCCGTTCCAGGCTAGGGTTAGGGTTAGGGAACGGCAAGGCTTAGGGCACAGGTGAGGGTACGGAAACGTGGGAGGGTCGGGCTACGTGCTGACGCACGGGTCAGTGCCAGCGTACGGGCCAGGAGTAGGCAACGGCGTAGGATAAAGTGTAGGGCTGGTGGTGGATTTGCGTTCTGGGCTAGGGTTAGGGTTAGGGAACGGCAAGGCTTAGGGCACAGGTCAGGGTACAGAAACGCGGTATTGTAAGGCTACGTGCTGATGCACGGTTCAGTGCCAGAGTACAGGCCAGGAGTAGGCAACGGTGTAGGGTAAGGTGTAGGGCTGGTGGTGGGTTTCCGTTCCGGGCTAGGGTTAGGGTTAGGGAACGGCAAGGCTTAGGGCACAGGTGAGGGTACGTAAACGTGGGAGTGTCAGGCTACGTGCTGACGCACGGGTCAATGCCAGCGTACGGGCGAGGAGTAGGCAACGGCGTAAGGTAAGGTTTAGGGCTGGTGGTGGGTTTCCGTTCCGGACTAGGGTTAGGGTTAGGGAACGGCAAGGCTTAGGGCACAGGTCAGGGTACGGAAACGCGTGAGGGTAAGGCTACGTGCTGATGCACGGTTCAGTGCCAGAGTACAGGCAAGGAGTAGGCAACGGCGTAGGGTAAGGTGTAGGGCTGGTGGTGGGTTTCCGTTCCGGGCTAGGGTTAGGGTTAGGGAACGGCAAGGCTTAGGGCACAGGTGAGGTTCGTAAACGTGGGAGGGTCAGGCTACGTGCTGACGCACGGGTCAATGCCAGCGTACGGGCGAGGAGTAGGCAACGACGTAAGGTAAGGTGTACGGCTGGTGGTTTGTTTCCGTTCCAGGCTAGGGTTAGGGTTAGGGAATGGCACGGCTTAGGGCACAGGTGAGGGTACGGAAACGTGGGAGGGTCAGGCTACGTGCTGACGCACGGTTCAGTGCCAGCGTATGGGCCAGGAATAAGTTACAGCGGAAGGTAAGGTGTAGGGCTGGTGGTGGGTTTCCGTTCGGGGCTAGGGTTAGGGTTAGGGAACGGCAAGGCTTAGGGCACAGGTGAGGGTACGGAAACGTGGGAGGGTCAGGCTACGTGCTGACGCACGGGTCAGTGCCAGCGTACGGGTCAGTAGCAGCGTACGGCGTAAGGTATGGTGTAGGGCTGGTTGTGGGTTACTATTCCGGGCTAGGGTTAGGGTTAGGGAATGGCAAGGCTTAGGGCAAAGGTGAGGGTACGTAAACGTGGGAGGGTCAGGCTACGTGCTGACGCACGGTTCAGTGCCAGCGTACTGGCCAGGAATAGGGTACGGCGTAAGGTAAGGTGTAGGGCTGGTGGTGGGTTTCTAATCAGGGCTAGGTTTAGGGTTAGGGAACGGCAAGTCTTAGGGCAAAGGAGAGGATACGGAAACGTGGGAGGGTCAGGCTACGTGCTGACGCACGGTTCAGTGCCTGCGTACGGGCCAGGAATAGGGTACGGCGTAAGGTAAGGTGTACGGCTGGTGGTGGGTTTCCGTTCTGGTCTAGGGTTAGGGTTAGGGAACGGCAAGGCTTAGGGCACAGGTGAGGTTACAGAAACGTGGGACGGTCAGGCTACGTGCTGACGCACGTGTCAGTGCCAGCGTACGGGCCAGGGGTAGGCAATGGCGTAAGGTAAGATGTAGGGCTGGTGGTTGGTTTCCGTTCCAGGCTAGGGTTAGGGTTAGGGAACGGCAAGGCTTAGGGCACAGGTGAGAGTACCGAAACGTGGGAGGATCAGGCTACATGCTGACGCATGTTTCAGTGCCAGCGTATGGGCCAGGAATAAGTTACGGCGTAAGGTAAGGTGTAGGGCTGGTGGTGGGTTTCCGTTCGGGGCTAGGGTTAGGGTTAGGGAACGGCAAGGCTTAGGGCACAGGTGAGGGTACGGAAAGGTGGGAGGGTCAGGCTACCTGATAACGCATGGTTCAGTGCCAGCGTACGGACCAGGAGTAGGGTACGGCGTAAGGTAAAGTGTAGCGCTTGTGGTTGATTTCCTTTCCAATCTAGGTTTAGGGTTAGGGAACGGCAAGGATTAGGGCACAGGTGAGGGTACGGAAACTTGGGAGGGTCAGGCTACATGCTGACGCAATGTTCAGTGCCAGCGTACGGGCCAGGAATAGGGTACGGCGTAAGGTAAGGTGTAGGGCTGGTGGTGGGTTTCTAATCCGGGCTAGGGTTAGGGTTAGGGAACGGCAAGTCTTAGGGCAAAGGAGAGGGTATGGAAACGTGGGAGGGTCAGTCTACATGCTGACGCACGGTTCAGTGCCAGCGTACGGGCCAGGAATAGGGTACGGCGTAAGGTAAGGTGAACGGCTGGTGGTGGGTTTCCGTTCCGGGCTAGGGTTTGGTTTAGGGAACGGCAAGGCTTAGGGCACAGGTGAGGTTACAGAAACGTGGGACGGTCAGGCTACGTGCTGACGCATGTGTCAATGCCAGCATACGGGCGAGGAGTAGGCAACGGCGTAAGGTAAGGTGTACGGCTGGTGGTTGGTTTCCGTTCCAGGCTAAGGTTAGGGTTAGGGAACGGCAAGGCTTAGGGCACAGGTGATGGTAAGGAAACGTGGGAGGGTCAGGCTACGTGCTGACGCACGATTCAGTGCCAGCGTACGGGCCAGGAATAGGGAACGGCGTAAGGTAAGGTGTAGGGCTGGTGGTGGGTTTCCGTTCCGGGCTAGGGTTAGGGTTAGGGAACGGCAAGGCTTAGGGCACAGGTCAGAGTACGGAAACGCGGGAGGGTAAGGCTACGTGCTGATGCACGGGTCAGTACCAGAGTACAGGCCAGGAGTAGGCAACGGCGTAAGGTAAGGTGTAGGGCTGGTGGTGGGTTTCTATTCCGGGCTAGGGTTAGGGTTAGGGAACGGCAAGGCTTAGGGCACAGGTGAGGTTACAGAAACGTGGGACGGTCAGGCTACGTGCTGACGCATGTGTCAATGCCAGCATACGGGCGAGGAGTAGGCAACGGCGTAAGGTAAGGTGTACGGCTGGTGGTGGGATTCCATTCCGGGCTAGGGTTAGGGTTAGGGAACCGCAGGGCTTAGCGCACAGGTGAGGGTACGGAGACGAGGGAGGGTCAGGCTACATGCTGACGCACGAGTCAATGCCAGCGTACGGGCCAGGAGTAGGCAACGGCGTAAGGTAAGGTGTAGGGCTGGTGGTTCGTTTCTGTTCCAGGCTAGGGTTAGGGTTAGGGAACGGCAAGGCTTAGGGCACAGGTGAACGTACGGAAACGTTGGAGGGTCGGGCTACGTGCTGATGCACGGGTCAGTGCCAGCGTATGGGCCAGGAGTAGGCCACGGCATAGGATAAAGTGTAGGGCTGGTGGTGGATTTGCGTTCCGGGCTAGGGTTAGGGTTAGGGAACGGCAAGGCTTAGGGCTCAGGTGAGGGAACGGAAACGTGGGAGGGTCAGGCTACGTGCTGACGCACGGTTCAGTGCCAGCGTACGGTCCAGGAATAGGGAACGGCCTAAGTTAAGGTGTAGGGCTGGTGGTGGGTTTCCGTTCCGGGCTAGGGTTAGGGTTAGGGAACGGCAAGGCTTAGGGCACAGGTCAGGGTACGGAAACGCGGGAGGGTAAGGCTACGTGCTGATGCGCAGGTCAGTGCCAGAGTACACGCCAGTAGTAGGCAACGGCGTAGGGTAAGGTTTTGGGCTGGTGGTGGGTTTCCATTCCGGGCTAGGTTTAGGGTTAGGGAAAGGCAAGGCTTAGGGCACAGGTGAGGGTACGGAAAGGTGGGAGGATCAGGCTACGTGCTGACGCACGGGTCAGTGCCAGCGTACGGGTCAGTAGCAGCGTACGGCGTAAGGTAAGGTGTAGGGCTGGTGGTTGGTTTCCGTTCCTGGCTAGGGTTAGGGTTAGGGAACGGCAAGGCATAGGGCACAGGTGAGGGTACGGAAACGTGGGAGGGTCGGGCTACGTGCAGACGCACGGGTCAGTGCCAGCGTACGGGCCAAGAGTAGGCAACGGCGTAGGATAAAGTGTAAGGCTGGTGGTGGATTTGCGTTCTGGGCTAGGGTTAGGGTTAGGGAACGGCAAGGCTTAGGGCACATGTCAGGGAACGGAAACGCGGGAGGGTAAGGCTACGTGCTGATGCACGGTTCAGTGCAGAGTACAGGCCAGGAATAGGCAACGGCGTAGGGTAAGGTGTAGGGCTGGTGGTGGGTTTCAGTTCCAGGCTAGGGTTAGGGTTAGGAAACGGCAAGGCTTAGGGCACAGGTGAGGGTACGGAAACGTGGGAGGGTCGGGCTACGTGCTGACGGACTGGTCAGTGCCAGCGTACGGGCCAGGAGTAGGCAACGGCGTAGGATAAAGTGTAGGGCTGGTGGTGGATTTGCGTTCCTGGCTAGGGTTAGGGTTAGGGAACGGCAAGGCTTAGGGCACAGGTGAGGGAACGGAAACGTGGGAGGGTCAGGCTACGTGCTGACACACGGTTCAGTGCCAGCGTACGGGCCAGGAATAGGGAACGGCGTAAGTTAAGGTGTAGGGCTGGTGGTGGGTTTCCGTTCCGGGCTAGGGTTAGGGTTAGGGAACGTCAAGGCTTAGGGCACACGTGAGGGTATGGAAACGTTGGAGGCTCAGACTACGTGCTGACGCATGGTTCAGTGCCAGCGTACGGGTCAGGATTAGGATACGGCGTAAGGTAAGGTGTAGGGCTGATGGTGGGTTTCTATTCCGGGCTAGGGTTAGGGTTAGGGAAAGGCAAGACTTAGGGCACAGGTGAGGATACGGAAACGTGGGAGGGTCAGGCTACGTGCTGACGCATGGGTCAGTGCCAGCGTACGGGCCAGGAGTAGGGTACGGCGTAAGGTAAAGTTTAGCGCTTGTGGTTGATTTCCTTTCCAGGCTAGGTTTAGGGTTAGGGAACGGCAAGGCTTAGGGCACAGGTGAGGGTACGGAAACGTGAGAGGGACGGGCTACGTGCTGACGCACGGGTCATTGCCAGCGTACGGAACAGGAGTAGGCAACGGCATAGGATACAGTGTAGGGCTGGTGGTGGATTTGTGTTCAGGGCTAGGGTTAGGGTTAGGGAACGGCAAGGCTTAGGGCACAGGTGAGGGTATGGAAACGTGGGAGGGTCAGGCTACGTGCTGACGCACGGGTCAGTGCCAGCGTACGGGTCAGGAGTAGGGTACGGCGTAATGTAAGGTGTAGGGCTGGTGGTGGGTTTCTATTCCGGTCTAGGGTTAGGGTTATGGAACGGCTAGGCTTAGGGCACAGGTGAGGGTACGGAAACTTGGGAGGCTCAGGCTACATGCTGACGCAATGTTCAGTGCCAGCGTACGGGCCAGGAATAGGGTACGGCGTAAGGTAAGGTGTAGGGCTGGTGGTGGGTTTCTATTCCGGGCTGGGGTTAGGGTTAGGGAAAGGCAAGTCTTAGGGCACAGGTGAGGTTACGGAAACGTGGGAGGGTCAGGCTACATGCTGACGCACGGTTCAGTGCCAGCGTACGGGCCAGGAATAGGTTACGGCGTAAGGTAAGGTGTAGGACTGGTGGTGGGTTTCCGTTCCGGTCTAGGGTTATGGTTAGGGAACGGCAAGGCTTAGGGTACAGGTGAGGGTACTGAAACTTGGGAGGGTCAGGCTACGTGCTGACGCATGGGTCAGTGCCAGCGTACGGACCAGGAGTAGGGTACGGCGTAAGGTAAAGTGTAGCGCTTGTGGTTGATTTCCTTTCCAATCTAGGTTTAGGGTTAGGGAACGGCAAGGCTTAGGGCACAGGTGAGGGTACGGAAACTTGGGAGTGTCAGGCTACATGCTGACGCAATATTCAGTGCCAGCGTACGGGCCAGGAATAGGGTACGGCGTAAGGTAAGGTGTAGGGCTGGTGGTGGGTTTCTAATCCGGGCTAGGGTTAGGGTTAGGGAACGGCAAGTCTTAGGGCAAAGGAGAGGGTATGGAAACGTGGGAGGGTCAGGCTACGTGCTGACGCACGGTTCAGTGCCAGCGTACGGGCCAGGAATAGGTTACGGCGTAAGGTAAGGTGTAGGGCTGGTGGTGGTTTTCCGTTCCGGGCTAGGGTTATGGTTAGGGAACGGCAAGGCTTAGGGCACAGGTGAGGGTACGGAAACGTGAGAGGGACGGGCTACGTGCTGACGCACGGGTCAGTGCCAGCGTACGGAACAGGAGTAGGCAACGGCATAGGATACAGTGTAGGGCTGGTGGTGGATTTGCGTTCAGGGCTAGGGTTAGGGTTAGGGAACGGCAAGGCTTAGGGCACAGGTGAGGGTATGGAAACTTGGGAGGGTCATGCTACATGCTGACGCAATGTTCAGTGCCAGCGTACGGGCCAGGAATAGGGTACGGCGTAAGGTAAGGTGTACGGCTGGTGGTTGGTTTCCGTTCCGGGCTAGGGTTAGGGTTAGGGAACGGCAAGGCTTAGGGCACAGGTGAGGTTACAGAAACGTGGGACGGTCAGGCTATGTGCTGACACATGTGTCAATGCCAGCATACGGGCGAGGAGTAGGCAACGGCGTAAGGTAAGGTGGACGGCTGGTGGTTGGTTTCCGTTCCAGGCTAAGGTTAGGGTTAGGGAACGGCAAGGCTTAGGGCACAGGTGATGGTACGGAAACGTGGGAGGGTCAGGCTACGTGCTGACGCACGGTTCAGTGCCAGCGTACGGGCCAGGAATAGGGAACGGCGTAAGGTAAGGTGTAGGGCTGGTGGTGGGTTTCCGTTCCGGGCTAGGGTTAGGGTTAGGGAACGGCAAGGCTTAGGGCACAGGTCAGGGTACGGAAACGCGGGAGGGTAAGGCTACGTGCTGATGCACGGGTCAGTACCAGAGTACAGGCCAGTAGTAGGCAACGGCGTAGGGTAAGGTTTTGGGCTGGTGGTGGGATTCCATTCCGGGCTAGGGTTAGGGTTAGTGAACCGCAGGGCTTAGGGCACAGGTGAGGGTACGGAGACGAGGGAGGGTCTGGCTACGTGCTGACGCACGGGTCAATGCCAGCATACGGGCCAGGAGTAGGCAACGGCGTAAGGTAAGGTGTAGGGCTGGTGGTTGGTTTCTGTTCCAGGCTAGGGTTAGGGTTAGGGAACGGCAAGGCTTAGGGCACAGGTGAGGGTACGGAAACGTTGGAGGGTCGGGCTACGTGCTGATGCACGGGTCAGTGCCAGCGTACTGGTCAACAGTAGGGTACGGCGTAATGTAAGGTGTAGGGCTGGTGGTGGGTTTCTATTCCGGGCTAGGGTTAGGGTTAGGGAACGGCAAGTCTTAGGGCACAGGTGAGGGTACGGAAACTTGGGAGGGTCAGGCTACATGCTGACGCACTGTTCAGTGCCAGCGTACGGGCCAGGAATAGGGTACGGCGTAAGGTAAGGTGTAGGGCTGGTGGTAGGTTTCTAATACGGGCTAGGGTTAGGGTTAGGGAACGGCAAGTCTTAGGGCAAAGGAGAGGGTACGGAAACGTGGGAGGGTCAGGCTACGTGCTGACGCACGGTTCAGTGCCAGCGTACGGGCCAGGAATAGGGAATGGCGTAAGGTAAGGTGTACGGCTGGTGGTGGGTTTCCGTTCCGGGCTAGGGTTAGGGTTAGGGAACGGCAAGGCTTAGGGCACAGGTGAGGTTACACATACGTGGGACTGTCAGGCTCCGTGCTGACGCACGTGTCAGTGCCAGCGTACGGGCCAGTTGCAGCCTACGGCGTAAGGTATGGTGTAGGGCTGGTGGTGGGTTACTATTCCGGGCTACGGTTAGGGTTAGGGAATGGCAAGGCTTAGGGCACAGGTGAGGGTACGGAAACGTGGGAGCGTCAGGCTACGTGCTGACGCACGTGTCAGTGCCAGCGTACGGGCCAGTAGTAGGCAACAGCGTAAGGTAAGGTGTAGGGCTGGTGGTTGGTTTCCGTTCCAGGCTAGGGTTAGGGTTAGGGAATGGCAAGGCTTAGGGCACAGGTGAGGGTACGGAAACGTGGGAGGGTCGGGCTACGTGCTGACGCACGGGTCAGTTCCAGCGTACGGGCCAGGAGTAGGCAACGGCGTAGGATAAAGTGTAGGGCTGGTGGTGGATTTGCGTTCTGGGCTAGGGTTAGGGTTAGGGAACCGCAAGGCTTAGGGCACAGGTCAGGGTACAGAAACGCGGGAGGGTAAGGCTATGTGCTGATGCACGGTTCAGTGCCAGAGTACAGGCCAGGAGTAGGCAACGGCGTAGGGTAAGGTGTAGGGCTGGTGGTGGGTTTCCGTTCCGGGCTAGGGTTAGGGTTAGGGAACGGCAAGGCTTAGGGCAAAGGTGAGGGTACGTAAACGTGGGAGGGTCAGGCTACGTGCTGACGCACGGGTCAATGCTAGCGTACGGGCGAGGAGTAGGCAACGGCGTAAGGTTATGTTTAGGGCTGGTGGTGGGTTTCCGTTCCGGACTAGGGTTAGGGTTAGGGAACGGCAAGGCTTAGGGCACAGGTCAGGGTACGGAGACGCGTGAGGGTAAGGCTACGTGCTGATGCACGGTTCAGTGCCAGAGTACAGGCCAGGATAGGCAACGGCGTAGGGTAAGGTGTTGGGCTGGTGGTGGGTTTCCGTTCAGGGCTAGGGTTAGGGTTAGGGAACGGCAAGGCTTAGGGCACAGGTGAGGGTACGGAAACGTGGGAGGGTCAGGCTACGAGCTGACGCATGGTTCAGTGCCAGCGTACGGGCCAGGAATAGGGTACGGCGTAAGGTAAGGTGTAGGGCTGGTGGTGGGTTTCTAATCCGGGTTAGGGTTAGGGTTAGGGAACGGCAAGTCTTAGGGCAAAGGAGAGGGTACGGAAACGTGGGAGGGTCAGGCTACGTGCTGACGCATGGTTCAGTGCCAGCGTACGGGCCAGGAATAGGGTACGGCGTAAGGTAAGGTGTACGGCTGGTGGTGGGTTTCCGTTCCGGGCTAGGGTTAGGGTTAGGGAACGGCAAGGCTTAGGGCACAGGTGAAGTTACAGAAACGTGGGACGGTCAGGCTACGTGCTGACGCACGTGTCAGTGCCAGCGTACGGGCCAGGGGTAGGCAACGGCGTAAGGTAAGATATAGGGCTGGTGGTTGGTTTCCGTTCCAGGCTAGGCTTAGGGTAAGGGAACGGCAAGGCTTAGGGCACAGGTGAGGGTACCGAAACGTGGGAGGGTCAGGCTACATGCTGACGCACGGTTCAGTGCCAGCGTATGGGCCAGGAATAAGTTACGGCGTAAGGTAAGTTGTAGGGCTGGTGGTGGGTTTCCGTTCGGGGCTAGGGTTAGGGTTAGGGAACGGCAAGGTTTAGGGCACAGGTGAGGGTACGGAAACGTGGGAGGGTCAGGCTACGTGCTGACACACGGGTCAGTGCCAGCGTGCGGGTCAGTAGCAGCGTACGGCGTAAGGTATGGTGTAGGGCTGGTGGTGGGTTACTATTCCGGCTAGGGTTAGTGTTAGGGAATGGCAAGGCTTAGGGCACAGGTGAGTGTACGGAAACGTGGGAGGGTCAGGCTATGTGCTGACGCACGGGTCAGTGCCAGCGTACGGGCCAGGAGTAGGCAACGGCGTAAGGTAAGGTGTAGGGCTGGTGGTTGGTTTCCGTTCCAGGCTAGGGTTAGGGTTAGGGAACAGCAAGGCTTAGGGCACAGGTGAGGGTACGGAAACGTGGGAGCGTCGGGCTACGTGCTGATGCACGGGTCAGTGCAAGCATACGGGCCAGGCGTAGGCAATGGCGTAGGATAACGTGTAGGGCTGGTGGTGGATTTGCGTTCTGGGCTAGGGTTAGGGTTAGGGAACGGCAAGGCTTAGGGCACAGGTGAGGGTACGGAAACGTGGGAGGGTCAGGCTACGTGCTGACGCACGGTTCAGTGCCAGCGTACGGGCCAGGAATACGGTACGGCGTAAGGTAAGGTGTAGGGCTGGTGCTGGGTTTCCGTTCCGGGCCAGGGTTAGGGTTAGGGAACGGCAAGGCTTAGGGCACAGGTGAGGGTACGGAAACGTGGGAGGGTCAGGCTACGTGCTGACGCACGGGTCAGTGCCAACGTACGGGCCAGGAGTAGGGTACGGCGTAAGATAAGGTGTAGGGCTTGTGGTTGATTTCCGTTCCAGGCTAGGGTTAGGGTTAGGGAACGGCAAGGCTTAGGGCAAAGGAGAGGGTACGGAAACGTGGGAGGGTCGGGCCCCGTTCTGTCGCACGGGTTAGTGCCAGCATACGGGCCAGGAGTAGGCAACGACGTAGGATAAAGTGTAGGGCTGGTGGTGGGTTTCCATTCCGGGCTAGAGTTAGGGTTAGGGAACGGCAAGGCTTAGGGCACAGGTGAGGGTACGGAAACGTGGGAGGGTCAGGCTACGTGCTGACGCACGGGTCAGTGCCAGCGTACGGGCCAGGAGTAGGCAACGGTGTAAGGTAAGGTGTAGGGCTGGTGGTGGGTTTCTATTCCGGGCTAGGGTTAGGGTTAGGGAACGGCAAGGCTTAGGGCACAGGTGAGGTTACGGAAACGTGGGAGGGTCGGGCTACGTGCTGACGCACGGGTCAGTGCCAGCGTACGGGCCAGGAGTATGCAACGGCGTAGGATAAAGTGTAGGGCTGGTGGTTGTTTTCCGTTCCGGGCTAGTGTTAGGGTTAGGGAACGGCAAGGCTTAGGGCACAGGTGAGGTTACGGAAACGTGGGAGGGTCAGGCTACGTGCTGACGCACGGGTTAGTGCCAGCGTACGGGCCAGGAGTAGGCAACGGCGTAAGGTAAGGTGTAGGGCTGGTGGTTGGTTTCCGTTCCAGGCTAGGGTTAGGGTTAGGGAACGGCAAGGCTTAGGGCACAGGTGAGGGTACGGAAACGTGGGAGGGTCGGGCTACGTGCTGACGCACGTGTCAGTGCCAGCGTACGGGCCAGGAGTAGGCAACGGCGTAGGATAAAGTGTAGGGCTGGTGGTGGATTTGCGTTCGGGGCTAGGGTTAGGGTTAGGGAACGGCAAGGCTTAGGGCACAGTTGATGGTACGGAAACGTGGGAGGGTCAGGCTACGTGGTGACGCACAGGTCAGTGCCAGCGTACAGGTCAGGAGTAGGGTACGGCGTAAGGTAACGTGTAGGGCTGGTGGTGGGTTTCTATTCCGGGCTAGGGTTAGGGTTAGGGAACGGCAAGGCTTAGGGCACAGGTGAGGGTACGGAAACGTGGGAGGGTCAGGCTACGTGCTGACGCACGGGTCAGTGCCAGCGTACGGGTCAGGAGTAGGGTATGGCGTAAGGTTAGGTGTAGGGCTGGTGGTGGGTTTCTATTCCGGTCTAGGGTTAGGGTTAGGGAACGGCAAGGCTTAGGGCACAGGTGAGGGTACGGAAACGTGGGAGGGTCGGGCTACGTGCTGACGCACGGGTCAGTGCCAGCGTACGGGCCAGGAGTAGGCAACGGCGTAGGATAAAGTATAGGCTGGTGGTGGATTTGCGTTCTGGGCTAGGGTTAGGGTTAGGGAACGGCAAGGCTTAGGGCACAGGAGAGGGTACGGAAACGCGGGAGGGTAAGGCTACGTGCTGATGCACGGGGCAGTGCCAGAGTACAGGCCAGGAGTAGGCAACGGCGTAGGGTAAGGTGTAGGGCTGGTGGTGTGTTTCCATTCCGGGCTAGGGTTAGGGTTAGGGAACGGCAAGGCTTAGGGCACAGGTGAGGGTACGGAAACGTGGGAGGGTCAGGCTACGTGCTGACGCACGGGTCAGTGCCAGCGTACGGGTCAGGAGTAGGGTAAGGCGTAAAGTAAGGTGTAGGGCTGGTGGTGGGTTTCTATTCCGGGCTAGGGTTAGTGTTAGGGAACGGCAAGGCTTAGGGCACAGGTGAGGGTACGGAAACGTGGGAGGGTCTCGCTACGTGCTGACGCAAGGTTCAGTGCCAGCGTACGGGCCAGGAATAGGGTACGGCGTAAGGTAAGGTGTAGGGCAGGTGGTGGGTTTCCATTCCGGGCTAGGGTTAGGGTTAGGGAATGGCAAGGCTTAGGGCACAGGTGAGGGTATGGAAACGTGGGAGGGTCGGGCTACGTGCAGACGCACGGGTCAGTGCCAGCGTACGGGCCAGGAGTAGGCAACGGCGTAGGATAAAGTGTAGGGCTGGTGGTGGATTTGCGTTCCAGGCTAGGGTTAGGGTTAGGGAACGGCAAGGCTTAGGGCACAGGTGAGGGTACGGAAACGTGGGAGGTTCAGGCTACGTGCTGACGCACGGGTCAGTGCCAGCGTACGGGTCAGGAGTAGGGTACGGCGTAAGGTAAGGTGTAGGGCTGGTGGTGGGTTTCTATTCCGGGCTAGGGTTAGGGTTAGGGAAACGCAAGGCTTAGGGCACAGGTCAGAGTACGGAAACGTGGGAGGGTCGGGCTACGTGCTGACGCACGGGTCAGAGCCAGAGTACAGGCCAGGAGTAGGCAACGGGGTAGGGTAATGTGTAGGGCTGGTGGTGGGTTTCTATTCCGGGCTAGGGTTAGGGTTAGGGAACGGCAAGGCTTAGGGCACAGGTGAGGGTACGGAAACGTGGGAGGGTCAGGCTACATGCTGACGCACGGGTCAGTGCCAGCGTACGGGCCAGGAGTAGGCAACGGCGTAAGGTAAGGTGTAGGGCTGGTGGTTGGTTTCCGTTCCAGGCTAGGGTTAGAGTTAGGGAACGGCAAGGCTTAGGGCACAGTTGAGGGTACGGAAACGTGGGAGGGTCGGGCTACGTGCTGACGCACGGGTCAGTGCCAGCGTACTGGCCAGGAGTAGGCAACGGCGTAGGATAAAGTGTAGGGCTGGTGGTGGATTTGCGTTCCGGGCTAGGGTTAGGGTTAGGGAACGGCAAGGCTTAGGGCACAGGTGATGGTACGGAAACGTGGGAGGGTCAGGCTACGTGCTGACGCACGGGTCAGTGCTAGCGTACGGGTCAGGAGTAGGGTAAGGCGTAAGGTAAGGTGTAGGGCTGGTGGTGGGTTTCTATTCCGGGCTAGGGTTAGGGTTAGGGAACGGCAAGGCTTAGGGCACAGGTCAGGGTACGGAAACGCGGGAGGGTAAGGCTACGTGCTGATGAAAGGGTCAGTGCCAGAGTACAGGCCAGGAGTAGGCAACGGCGTAGGGTAAGGTGTAGGGCTGGTGGTTGGTTTCCGTTCCAGGCTAGGGTTAGGGATAGGGAACGGCAAGGCTTAGGGCACAGGTGAGGGTACGGAAACGTGGGAGGGTCGGGCTACGTGCTGACGCACGGGTCAGTGCCAGCGTACGGGCCAGGAGTAGGCAACGGCGTAGGATAAAGTGTAGGGCTGGTGGTGGATTTGCGTTCCAGGCTAGGGTTAGGGTTAGGGAACGGCAAGGCTTAGGGCACAGGTGAGGGTACGGAAACGTGGGAGGGTCAGGCTATGTGCTGACGCACGGTTCAGTGCCAGCGTACTGGCCAGGAATAGGATACGGCGTAAGGTAAGGTGTAGGGCTGGTGGTGGGTTTCCGTTCTGGCCTAGGGTTAGGGTTAGGGAACGGCAAGGCTTAGGGCACAGGTGAGGGTACGGAAACGTGGGAGGGTCAGGCTACGTGCTGACGCACGGGTCAGTGCCAACGTACGGGCCAGGAGTAGGGTACGGCGTAAGGTAAGGTGTAGGGCTTGTGGTTGATTTCCGTTCCAGGCTAGGGTTAGGGTTAGGGAACGGCAAGGCTTAGGGCAAAGGAGAGGGTACGGAAACGTGGGAGGGTCGGGCTACGTGCTGACGCACGGGTCAGTGCCAGCGTACGGGCCAGGAGTAGGCAACGGCGTAGGATAAAGTGTAGGGCTGGTGGTGGATTTGCATTCGGGGCTAGGGTTAGGGTTAGGGAACGGCAAGGCTTAGGGCACAGGTGAGGGTACGGAAACGTGGGAGGGTCAGGCTACGTGCTGACGCACAGTTCAGTGCCAGCGTACGGGCCAGGAATAGGGTACGGCGTAAGGTAAGGTGTCAGGCTGGTGGTGGGTTTCCGTTCCGGGCTAGGGTTAGGGTTAGGGAACGACAAGGCTTAGGGCACAGGTGAAGTTACGGAAACGTGGGAGGCTCGGGCTACGTGCTGACGCACGGGTCAGTGCCAGCGTACGGGCCAGGAGTAGGCAACGGCGTAGGATAAAGTGTAGGGCTGGTGGTGGATTTGCGTTCTGGGCTAGGGTTAGGGTTAGGGAACGGCAAGGCTTAGGGCACAGGTGAGGGTACGGAAACGTGAGAGGGTCAGGCTACGTGCGGACGCACGGTTTAGTGCCAGCGTACGGGCCAGGAGTAGGCAACGGCGTAAGGTAAGGTGTAGGGCTGGTGGTTGGTTTCCGTTCCAGGCTAGGGTTAGGGTTAGGGAACGGCAAGGCTTAGGGCACAGGTGAGGGTACGGAAACGTGGGAGGGTCGGGCTACGTGCTGACGCACGTGTCAGTGCCAGCGTACGGGCCAGGAGTAGGCAACGCCGTAGGATAAAGTGTAGGGCTGGTGGTGGATTTGCGTTCGGGGCTAGGGTTAGGGTTAGGGAACGGCAAGGCTTAGGGCACAGGTGAGGGTACGGAAACGTGGGAGGGTCAGGCTACGTGCTGACGCACAGGTCAGTGCCAGCGTACAGGTCAGGAGTAGGGTACGGCGTAAGGTAACGTGTAGGGCTGGTGGTGGGTTTCTATTCCGGGCTAGGGTTAGGGTTAGGGAACGGCAAGGCTTAGGGCACAGGTGAGGGTACGGAAACGTGGGAGGGTCAGGCTACGTGCTGACGCACGGGTCAGTGCCAGCGTACGGGTCAGGAGTAGGGTATGGCGTAAGGTAAGGTGTAGGGCTGGTGGTGGGTTTCTATTACGGGCTAGTGTTAGGGTTAGGGAACGGCAAGGCTTAGGGCACAGGTGAGGGTACGGAAACGTGGGAGGGTCGGGCTACGTGCTGACGCACGGGTCAGTGCCAGCGTACGGGCCAGGAGTAGGCAACGGCGTAGGATAAAGTGTAGGGCTGGTGGTGGATTTGCGTTCCGGGCTAGGGTTAGGGTTAGGGAACGGCAAGGCTTAGGGCACAGGTGAGGGTACGGAAACGTGGGAGGGTCAGGCTACGTGCTGACGCACGGTTCAGTGCCAGCGTACGGGCCAGGAATAGGGTACGGCATAAGGTAAGGTGTCAGGCTGGTGGTGGGTTTCCGTTCCGGGCTAGGGTTAGGGTTAGGGAACGGCAAGGCTTAGGGCACAGGTGAAGGTACGGAAACGTGGGAGGCTCGTGCTACGTGCTGACGCACGGGTCAGTGCCAGCGTACGGGCCAGGAGTAGGCAACGGCGTAGGATAAAGTATAGGCTGGTGGTGCATTTGCGTTCTGGGCTAGGGTTAGGGTTAGGGAACGGCAAGGCTTAGGGCACAGGAGAGGGTACGGAAACGCGGGAGGGTAAGGCTACGTGCTGATGCACGGGGCAGTGCCAGAGTACAGGCCAGGAGTAGGCAACGGCGTAGGGTAAGGTGTAGGGCTGGTGGTGGGTTTCCATTCCGGGCTAGGGTTAGGGTTAGGGAACGGCAAGTCTTAGGGCACAGGTGAGGGTACAGAAACGTGGGAGGGTCAGGCTACGTGCTGACGCACGGGTCAGTGCCAGCGTACGGGTCAGGAGTAGGGTAAGGCGTAAGGTAAGGTGTAGGGCTGGTGGTGGGTTTCTATTCCGGGCTAGGGTTAGGGTTAGGGAACAGCAAGGCTTAGGGCACAGGTGAGGGTACGGAAACGTGGGAGGGTCTGGCTACGTGCTGACGCAAGGTTCAGTGTCAGCGTACGGGCCAGGAATAGGGTACGGCGTAAGGTAAGGTGTAGGGCTGGTGGTGGGTTTCCATTCCGGGCTAGGGTTAGGGTTAGGGAACGGCAAGGCTTAGGGCACAGGTCAGGGTACGGAAACGCGGGAGGGTAAGGCTACGTGCTGATTAACGGGTCAGTGCCAGAGTACAGGCCAGGAGTAGGCAACGGCGTAGGGTAAGGTGTAGGGCTGGTGGTTGGTTTCCGTTCCAGGCTAGG
This sequence comes from Mesoplodon bidens, assembly GCF_964165515.1. Lineage (NCBI taxonomy): Eukaryota > Metazoa > Chordata > Mammalia > Artiodactyla > Ziphiidae > Mesoplodon > Mesoplodon bidens. The sequence goes on along the minus strand of NW_027671966.1, from coordinate 415,158 downwards.
GTTAGGGTTAGGGAACGGCAAGGCTTAGGGCACAGGTGAGGGTACGGAAACGTGGGAGGGTCGGGCTACGTGCTGACGCACGGGTCAGTGCCAGCGTACGGGCCAGGAGTAGGCAACGGCGTAGGATAAAGTGTAGGGCTGGTGGTGGATTTGTGTTCCAGGCTAGGGTTAGGGTTAGGGAACGGCAAGGCTTAGGGCACAGGTGAGGGTATGGAAACGTGGGAGGGTCAGGCTAAGTGCTGACGCACGGTTCAGTGCCAGCGTACGGGCCAGGAATAGGGTACGGCGTAAGGTAAGGTGTAGGGCTGGTGGTGGGTTTCCGTTCTGGCCTAGGGTTAGGGTTAGGGAACGGCAAGGCTTAGGGCACAGGTGAGGGTACGGAAACGTGGGAGGGTCAGGCTACGTGCTGACGCACGGGTCAGTGCCAACGTACGGGCCAGGAGTAGGGTACGGCGTAAGGTAAGGTGTAGGGCTTGTGGTTGATTTCCGTTCCAGGCTAGGGTTAGGGGTAGGGAACGGCAAGGCTTAGGGCAAAGGAGAGGGTACGGAAACGTGGGAGGGTCGGGCTACGTGCTGACGCACGGGTCAGTGCCAGCATACGGGCCAGGAGTAGGCAACGGCGTAGGATAAAGTGTAGGGCTAGTGGTGGGTTTGCATTCGGGGCTAGGGTTAGGGTTAGGGAACGGCAAGGCTTAGGGCACAGGTGAGGGTACGGAAACGTGGGAGGGTCAGGCTACGTGCTGACGCACAGTTCAGTGCCAGCGTACGGGCCAGGAATAGGGTACGGCGTAAGGTAAGGTGTCAGGCTGGTGGTGGGTTTCCGTTCCGGGCTAGGGTTAGGGTTAGGGAACGACAAGGCTTAGGGCACAGGTGAAGTTACGGAAACGTGGGAGGCTCGGGCTACGTGCTGACGCACGGGTCAGTGCCAGCGTACGGGCCAGGAGTAGGCAACGGCATAGGATAAAGTGTAGGGCTGGTGGTGGATTTGCGTTCTGGGCTAGGGTTAGGGTTAGGGAACGGCAAGGCTTAGGGCACAGGTGAGGGTACGGAAACGCGGGAGGGTAAGGCTGCGTGCTGATGCACGGTGCAGTGCCAGCGTACGGGCCAGGAGTAGGCAACGGCGTAAGGTAAGGTGTAGGGCTGGTGGTTGGTTTCCGTTCCAGGCTAGGGTTAGGGTTAGGGAACGGCAAGGCTTAGGGCACAGGTGAGAGTACGGAAACGTGGGAGCGTCGGGCTACGAGCTAACGCACGGGTCAGTGCCAGCGTACGGGCCAGGAGTAGGCAACGGCGTAGGATAAAGTGTAGGGCTGGTGGTGGATTTGCGTTCCAGGCTAGGGTTAGGGTTAGGGAACGGCAAGGATTAGAGCACAGGTGAGGGTACGGAAACGTGGGAGGGTCAGGCTACGTGCTGATGCACGGTTCAGTGCCAGCGTACGGGCCAGGAATAGGGTACGGCGTAAGGTAAGGTGTAGGGCTGGTGCTGGGTTTCCGTTCCGGGCCAGGGTTAGGGTTAGGGAACGGCAAGGCTTAGGGCACAGGTGAGGGTACGGAAATGTGGGAGGGTCAGGCTACGTGCTGACGCACGGGTCAGTGCCAACGTACGCGCCAGGAGTAGGGTACGGCGTAAGATAAGGTGTAGGGCTTGTGGTTGATTTCCGTTCCAGGCTAGGGTTAGGGTTAGGGAACGGCAAGGCTTAGGGCAAAGGAGAGGGTACGGAAACGTGGGAGGGTCGGGCCCCGTTCTGTCGCACGGGTTAGTGCCAGCATACGGGCCAGGAGTAGGCAACGACGTAGGATAAAGTGTAGGGCTGGTGGATGTTTTCCGTTCCGGGCTAGTGTTAGGGTTAGGGAACGGCAAGGCTTAGGGCACAGGTGAGGATACGGAAACGTGGGAGGGTCAGGCTACGTGCAGACGCATGGGTCAGTGCCAGCGTACGGGTCAGGAGTAGGGTACGGCGTAAGGTAAGGTGTAGGGCTGGTGGTGGGTTTCCATTCCGGGCTAGGGTTAGGGTTAGGGAACGGCAAGGCTTAGGGCACAGGTGAGGGTACGGAAACGTGGGAGGGTCAGGCTACGGGCTGATTCACGGGTCCGTGCCAGCGTTCGGGCCAGGAGTGGGCAACGGCGTAAGGTAAGGTGTAGGGCTTGTGGTTGATTTCCGTTCCGGGATAGGGTTAGGGTTAGGGATCGGCAAGGCTTAGGGCACAGGTGAGGGTATGGAAACGTGGGAGGGTCGGGCTACGTGCAGACGCACGGGTCAGTGCCAGCGTACGGGCTAGGAGTAGGCAACGGCGTAGGATAAAGTGTAGGGCTGGTGGTGGATTTGCGTTCCAGCCTAGGGTTAGGGTTAGGGAACGGCAAGGCTTAGGGCACAGGTGAGGGTACGGAAACGTGGGAGGTTCAGGCTACGTGCTGACGCACGGGTCAGTGCCAGCGTACGGGTCAGGAGTAGGGTACGGCGTAAGGTAAGGTGTAGGGCTGGTGGTGGGTTTCTATTCCGGGCTAGGGTTAGGGTTAGGGAACCGCAAGGCTTAGGGCAGAGGTCAGGGTACGGAAACGCGGGAGGGTAAGGCTACGTTCTGATGCACGGGTCAGAGCCAGAGTACAGGCCAGGAGTAGGCAACGGGGTAGGGTAAGGTGTAGGGCTGGTGGTGGGTTTCTATTCCGGGCTAGGGTTAGGGTTAGGGAACGGCAAGGCTTAGGGCACAGGTGAGGGTACGGAAACGTGGGAGGGTCAGGCTACATGCTGACGCACGGGTCAGTGCCAGCGTACGGGCCAGGAGTAGGCAACGGCGTAAGGTAAAGTGTAGGGCTGGTGGTTGATTTCCGTTCCAGGCTAGGGTTAGAGTTAGGGAACGGCAAGGCTTAGGGCACAGGTGAGGGTACGGAAACGTGGGAGGGTCGGGCTACGTGCTGACGCACGGGTCAGTGCCAGCGTACTGGCCAGGAGTAGGCAACGGCGTAGGATAAAGTGTAGGGCTGGTGGTCGATTTGCGTTCCGGGCTAGGGTTAGGGTTAGGGAACGGCAAGGCTTAGGGCACAGGTGAGGGTACGGAAACGTGGGAGGGTCAGGCTACGTGCTGACGCACAGGTCAGTGCCAGCGTACAGGTCAGGAGTAGGGTACGGCGTAAGGTAACGTGTAGGGCTGGTGGTGGGTTTCTATTCCGGTCTAGGGTTAGGGTTAGGGAATGGCAAGGCTTAGGGCACAGGTGAGGGTACGGAAACGTGGGAGGGTCAGGCTACGTGCTGACGCACGGGTCAGTGCCAGCGTACGGGTCAGGAGTAGGGTATGGCGTAAGGTAAGGTGTAGGGCTGGTGGTGGGTTTCTATTACGGGCTAGTGTTAGGGTTAGGGAACGGCAAGGCTTAGGGCACAGGTGAGGGTACGGAAACGTTGGAGGGTCGGGCTACGTGCTGACGCACGGGTCAGTGCCAGCGTACGGGCCAGGAGTAGGCAACGGCGTAGGATAAAGTGTAGGGCTGGTGGTGGATTTGCGTTCCGGGCTAGGGTTAGGGTTAGGGAACGGCAAGGCTTAGGGCACAGGTGAGGGTACGGAAACGTGGGAGGGTCAGGCTACGTGCTGACGCACGGTTCAGTGCCAGCGTACGGGCCAGGAATAGGGTACGGCATAAGGTAAGGTGTCAGGCTGGTGGTGGGTTTCCGTTCCGGGCTAGGGTTAGGGTTACGGAACGGCAAGGCTTAGGGCACAGGTGAAAGTACGGAAACGTGGGAGGGTCGGGCTACGTGCTGACGCATGGGTCAGTGCCCGCGTACGGGCCAGGAGTAGGCAACGGCGTAGGATAAAGTATAGGCTGGTGGTGCATTTGCGTTCTGGGCTAGGGTTAGGGTTAGGGAACGGCAAGGCTTAGGGCACAGGAGAGGGTACGGAAACGCGGGAGGGTAAGGCTACGTGCTGATGCACGGGGCAGTGCCAGAGTACAGGCCAGGAGTAGGCAACGGCGTAGGGTAAGGTGTAGGGCTGGTGGTGGGTTTCCATTCCGGGCTAGGTTTAGGGTTAGGGAACGGCAAGGCTTAGGGCACAGGTGAGGGTACAGAAACGTGGGAGGGTCAGGCTACGTGCTGACGCACGGGTCAGTGCCAGCGTACGGGTCAGGAGTAGGGTAAGGCGTAAGGTAAGGTGTAGGGCTGGTGGTGGGTTTCTATTCCGGGCTAGGGTTAGGGTTAGGGAACGGCAAGTCTTAGGGCACAGGTGAGGGTACGGAAACGTGGGAGGGTCTGGCTACGTGCTGACGCAAGGTTCAGTGCCAGCGTACGGGCCAGGAATAGGGTACGGCGTAAGGTAAGGTGTAGGGCTGGTGGTGGGTTTCCATTCCGGGCTAGGGTTAGGGTTAGGGAATGGCAAGGCTTAGGGCACAGGTGAGGGTATGGAAACGTGGGAGGGTCGGGCTACGTGCAGACGCACGGGTCAGTGCCAGCGTACGGGCCAGGAGTAGGCAACGGCGTAGGATAAAGTGTAGGGCTGGTGGTGGATTTGCGTTCCAGGCTAGGGTTAGGGTTTGGGAACGGCAAGGCTTAGGGCACAGGTGAGGGTACGGAAACGTGGGAGGGTCGGGCTACGTGCTGACGCACGGGTCAGAGCCAGAGTACAGGCCAGGAGTAGGCAACGGGGTAGGGTAAGGTGTAGGGCTGGTGGTGGGTTTCTATTGCGGGCTAGGGTTAGGGTTAGGGAACGGCAAGGCTTAGGGCACAGGTGAGGGTACGGAAACGTGGGAGGGTCAGGCTACATGCTGACGCACGTGTCAGTGCCAGCGTACGGGCCAGGAGTAGGCAACGGCGTAAGGTAAAGTGTAGGGCTGGTGGTTGGTTTCCGTTCCAGGCTAGGGTTAGAGTTAGGGAACGGCAAGGCTTAGGGCACAGTTGAGGGTACGGAAACGTGGGAGGGTCGGGCTACGTGCTGACGCACGGGTCAGTGCCAGCGTACTGGCCAGGAGTAGGCAACGGCGTAGGATAAAGTGTAGGGCTGGTTGTGGATTTGCGTTCCGGGCTAGGGTTAGGGTTAGGGAACGGCAAGGCTTAGGGCACAGGTGAGGGTACGGAAACGTGGGAGGGTCAGGCTACGTGCTGACGCACGGGTCAGTGCTAGCGTACGGGTCAGGAGTAGGGTAAGGCGTAAGGTAAGGTGTAGGGCTGGTGGTGGGTTTCTATTCCGGGCTAGGGTTAGGGTTAGGGAACGGCAAGGCTTAGGGCACAGGTCAGGGTACGGAAACGCGGGAGGGTAAGGCTACGTGCTGATGAACGGGTCAGTGCCAGAGTACAGGCCAGGAGTAGGCAACGGCATAGGGTAAGGTGTAGGGCTGGTGGTTGGTTTCCGTTCCAGGCTAGGGTTAGGGATAGGGAACGGCAAGGCTTAGGGCACAGGTGAGGGTACGGAAACGTGGGAGGGTCGGGCTACGTGCTGACGCACGGGTCAGTGCCAGCGTACGGGCCAGGAGTAGGCAACGGCGTAGGATAAAGTGTAGGGCTGGTGGTGGATTTGCGTTCCAGGCTAGGGTTAGGGTTAGGGAACGGCAAGGCTTAGGGCACAGGTGAGGGTACGGAAACGTGGGAGGGTCAGGCTACGTGCTGAAGCACGGGTCAGTGCCAGCGTACTGGCCAGGAGTAGGCAACGGCGTAGGATAAAGTGTAAGGCTGGTGGTGGATTTGCGTTCTGGGCTAGGGTTAGGGTTAGGGAACGGCAAGGCTTAGGGCACAGGTCAGGGTACGGAAACGCGGGAGGGTAACGCTACGTGCTGATGCACGGTTCAGTGCCAGAGTACAGGCCAGGAGTAGGCAACGGCGTAGGGTAAGGTGTAGGGCTGGTGGTGGGTTTCCGTTCCAGGCTAGGGTTAGGTTTAGGGAACGTCAAGGCTTAGGGCACAGGTGAGGGTACGTAAACATGGGAGGGTCAGGCTACGTGCTGACGCACGGGTCAATGCCAGCGTACGGGCGAGGAGTAGGCAACGGCGTAAGGTAAGGTTTAGGGCTGGTGGTGGGTTTCCGTTCCGGACTAGGGTTAGGGTTAGGGAACGGCAAGGCTTAGGGCACAGGTCAGGGTACGGAAACGCGGGAGGGTAAGGCTACGTGCTCATGCACGGTTCAGTGCCAGAGTACAGGCCAGGAGAAGGCAACGGCGTAGGGTAAGGTGTAGGGCTGGTGGTGGGTTTCCGTTCCGGGCTAGGGTTAGGGTTAGGGAACGGCAAGGCTTAGGGCACAGGTGAGGGTACGGAAACGTGGGAGGGTCAGGCTACGTGCTGACGCACGGGTCAATTCCAGCGTACGGGCGAGTAGTAGGCAACGGCGTAAGGTAAGGTGTACGGCAGGTGGTTGTTTTCCGTTCCATGCTAGGGTTACGGTTAGGGAACGGCAAGGCTTAGGGCACAGGTGAGGGTACGGAAAAGTGGGAGGGTCAGGATACGTGCTGACGCACTGGTCAGTGCCAGCATACGGGCCAGGAATAGGGAAAGGCGTAAGGTAAGGTATAGGGCTGGTGGTGGGTTTCTGTTCCGGGCTAGGGTTAGGGTTAGGGAACGGCAAGGCTTAGGGCACAGGTCAGGGTACGGAAACGCGTGAGGGTATGGCCACGTGCTAATGCACGGGTCAGTGCCGGAGTACAGGCCAGTAGTAGGCAACGGCGTAAGGTAAGGTGTAGGGCTGGTGGTTGGTTTCCGTTCCAGGCTAGGGTTAGTGTTAGGGAATGGCAAGGCTTAGGGCACAGGTGAGGGTACGGAAACGTGGGAGGGTCGGGCTACGTGCTGACGCACTGGTCAGTGCCAGCGTACGGGCCAGGAGTAGGCAACGGCGTAGGATAAAGTGTAGGGCTGGTGGTGGATTTGCGTTCCTGGCTAGGGTTAAGGTTAGGGAATGGCAAGGCTTAGGGCACAGGTGAGGGAACGGAAACGTGGGAGGATCAGGCTACGTGCTGACACACGGTTCAGTGCCAGCGTACGGGCCAGGAATAGGGAACGGCGTAAGTTAAGGTGTAGGGCTGGTGGTGGGTTTCCGTTCCGGGCTAGGGTTAGGGTTAGGGAACGTCAAGGCTTAGGGCACAGGTGAGGGTACGGAAACGTTGGAGGCTCAGACTACGTGCTGACGCATGGTTCAGTGCCAGCGTACGGGTCAGGAGTAGGATACGGCGTAAGGTAAGGTGTAGGGCTGGTGGTGGGTTTCTATTCCGGGCTAGGGTTAGGGTTAGGGAAAGGCAAGGCTTAGGGCACAGGTGAGGTTACGGAAACGTGGGAGGGTCAGGCTACATGCTGACGCACGGTTCAGTGCCAGCGTACGGGCCAGGAATAGGTTACGGCGTAAAGTAAGGTGTAGGGCTGGTGGTGGGTTTCCGTTCCGGGCTAGGGTTATGGTTAGGGAACGGCAAGGCTTAGGGCACAGGTGAGGGTATTGAAACGTGGGAGGGTCAGGCTACGTGCTGACGCATGTGTCAGTGCCAGCGTACGGGCCAGGAGTAGGGTACGGCGTAAGGTAAAGTGTAGCGCTTGTGGTTGATTTCCTTTCCAGGCTAGGTTTAGGGTTAGGGAACGGCAAGGCTTAGGGCACAGGTGAGGGTACGGAAACGTGAGAGGGTCGGGCTTCGTGCTGACGCACGGGTCAGTGCCAGCGTACGGAACAGGAGTAGGCAACGGCATAGGATACAGTGTAGGGCTGGTGGTGGATTTGCGTTCAGGGCTAGGGTTAGGGTTAGGGAACGACAAGGCTTAGGGCACAGGTGAGGGTATGGAAACGTGGGAGGGTCAGGCTATGTGCTGACGCAATGTTCAGTGCCAGCGTACGGGCCTGGAATAGGGTATGGCGTAAGGTAAGGTGTAGGGCTGGTGGTGGGTTTCTAATCCGGGCTAGGGTTAGGGTTAGGGAACGGCAAGTCTTAGAGCAAAGGAGAGGGTACGGAAACGTGGGAGGGTCAGGCTACATGCTGACACACGGTTCAGTGCCAGCGTACGGGCCAGGAATAGGGTACGGTGTAAGGTAAGGTGTACGGCTGGTGGTGGGTTTCCGTTCTGGGCTAGGGTTAGGGTTAGGGAACGGCAAGGCTTAGGGCACAGGTGAGGTTACAGAAACGTGGGACGGTCAGGCTACGTGCTGACGCATGTGTCAATGCCAGCATACGGGCGAGGAGTAGGCAAAGGCGTAAGGTAATGTGTACGGCTGGTGGTTGGATTCCGTTCCAGACTAGTGTTAGGGTTAGGGAACGGCAAGGCTTAGGGCACAGGTGATGGTACAGAAACGTGGGAGGGTCAGGCTACGTGCTGACGCACGGTTCAGTGCCAGCGTATGGGACAGGAATAGGGAACGGCGTAAGGTAAGGTGTAGGGCTGGTGGTGGGTTTCCGTTCCGGGCTAGGGTTAGGGTTAGGGAACGGCAAGGCTTAGGGCACAGGTCAGGGTACGGAAACGCGGCAGGGTAAGTCTACGTGCTGATGCACGGGTCAGTACCAGAGTACAGGCCAGTAGTAGGCAACGGCGTAGGGTAAGGTGTTGGGCTGGTGGTGGGATTCCATTCCGGGGTAGGTTAAGGGTTAGGGAACCGCAGGGCTTAGGGCACAGGTGAGTGTACAGAGACGAGGGAGGGTCAGGCTACGTGCTGACGCACGAGTCAATGCCAGCGTACGGGCCAGGAGTAGGCAACGGCGTAAGGTAAGGTGTAGGGCTGGTGGTTGGTTTCTGTTCCAGGCTAGGGTTAGGGTTAGGGAACGGCAAGGCTTAGGGCACAGATGAGGGTACGGAAACGTGGGAGGGTCGGGCTACGTGCTGATGCACGGGTCAGTGCCAGCGTACGAGCCAGGAGTAGGCAACGGCGTCGGATAAAGTGTAGGGCAGGTGGTGGATTTGCGTTCCGGGCTAGGGTTAGGGTTAGGGAACGGCAAGGCTTAGGGCTCATGTGAGGGAACGGAAACGTGGGAGGGTCAGGCTACGTGCTGACGCACGGTTCAGTGCCAGCGTACGGGCCAGGAATAGGGAACGGCGTAAGTTAAGGTGTAGGGCTGGTGGTGGGTTTCCGTTTCGGGCTAGGGTTAGGCTTAGGGAACGGCAAGGCTTAGGGCACAGGTCAGGGTACGGAAACGCGGGAGGGTAAGGCTACGTGCTGATGCGCAGGTCAGTGCCAGAGTACACGCCAGTAGTAGGCAACGGCGTAGGGTAAGGTTTTGGGTTGGTGGTGGGTTTCCATCCCGGGCTAGTGTTTGGGTTAGGGAACCGCAAGGCTTAGGGCACAGGTGAGGGTACGGAGACGTGGGTGGGTCAGGCTACGTGCTGACGCACGGGTCAATGCCAGCGTACGGGCCAGGAGTAGGCAACGGCGTGAGGTATGGTGTAGGGCTGGTGGCTGGTTTCCGTTCCAGGCTAGGGTTAGGGTTAGGGAACGGCAAGGCTTAGGGCACAGGTGAGGGTACGGAAACGTGGGAGGGTCGGGCTACATGCTGACGCACGGTTCATTGCCAGCGTACGGGCCAGGAATAGGTTACGGCGTAAGGTAAGGTGTAGGGCTGGTGGTGGGTTTCCGTTCCGGGCTAGGGTTATGGTTAAGGAAAGGCAAGGCTTAGGGCACACGTGAGGGTACAGAAACGTGGGAGGGTCAGGCTACGTGCTGACGCACGGGTCAGTGCCAGCGTACGGGCCAGGAGTAGGCAACTGCGTAAGGTAAGGTGTAGGGCTGGTGGTTGTTTTCCATTCCAGGCTAGGGTTAGGGTTAGGGAATGGCAAGGCTTAGGTCAAAGGTGAGGGTACGGAAACGTGGGAGGTTCGGGCTACGTGCTGACGCACGGGTCACTGCCAGCGTACGGGCCTGGAGTAGGCAACGGCGTAGGATAAAGTTTAGGGCTGGTGGTGGATTTGCGTTTTGGGCTAGGGTTAGGGGTAGGGAACGGCAAGGCTTAGGGCGCAGGTCAGGGTACGGAAACGCGGGTGGGTAAGGCTACGTGCTGACGCATGGGTCAGTGCCAGCGTACGGGTCAGGAGTAGGGTACGGCGTAATGTAAGGGGTAGGGCTGGTGGTGTGTTTCTATTCCGGGCAAGGGTTAGGGTTAGGGAACGGCAAGGCTTAGGGCACAGGTGAGTGTACGGAATCTTGGGAGGGTCAGGCTACGTGCTGACGCACTGTTCAGTGCCAGCGTACGGGCCAGGAATAGGGTACGGTGTAAGGTAAGGTGTAGGGCTGGTGGTGGGTTTCCGTTCCGGGCTAGGGTTAGGGTTAGGGAACGGCAAGGCTTAGGGCACAGGTGAGGTTACGGAAACGTGGGAGGGTCAGGCTACGTGCTGACGCACGGGTCTGTGCCAGAGTACGGGCCAGGAGTAGGCAACGGCGTAAGGTAAGGTGTAGGGCTGGTGGTTGTATTCCGTTCCAGGCTGGGGTTAGGGTTAGGGAATGGCAAGGCTTAGGGCACAGGTGAGGGTACGGAAACGTGGGAGGGTCAGGCTACGTGCTGACGCACGGGTCAGTGCCAGCGTACTGGCCAGGAGTAGGCAACGGCGTAAGGTAAGGTGTAGGGCTGGTGGTTGGGTTCCGTTCCAGGCTAGGGTTAGGATTAGGGAACGGCAAGTCTTAGGGCACATGTGAGGGTACGAAAACGTGGGAGGGTCAGGCTACGTGCTGACGCACGGGTCAGTGCCAGCGTACGGGCCAGGAGTAGGCAACGGCGTAGGATAAAGTGTAGGGCTGGTGGTGGATTTGCGTTCTGGGCTAGGGTTAGGGTTAGGGTACGGCAAGGCTTAGGGCACATGTCAGGGTACGGAAACGCGGGTGGGTAAGGCTACGTGCTGATGAACGATTCAGTGCCAGAGTACAGGCCAGGAGTAGGCAACGGCGTAGGGTAAGGTTTAGGGCTGGTGGTGGGTTTCCGTTCCGGGCTAGGGTTAGGGTTAGGGAAAGGCAAGGCTTAGGGCACAGGTGATGGTACGGAAACGTGGGAGGGACAGGCTACGTGCTGACGCACGGGTCAGTGCCAGCGTACGGGCCAGGAGTAGGCAATGGCGTAGGATACAGTGTAGGGCTGGTGGTGGATTTGCGTTCCAGGCTAGGGTTAGGGTTAGGGAACGGCAAGGCTTAGGGCACAGGTGAGGGTACGGAAACGTGGGAGGGTCGGGCTACGTGCTGACGCACTGGTCAGTGCCAGCGTACGGGCCAGGAGTAGGCAACGTCGTAGGATAAACTGTAGGGCTGGTGGTGGATTTGCGTTCCTGGCTAGGGTTAGGGTTAGGGAACGGCAAGGCTTAGGGCACAGGTGAGGGAACGGAAACGTGGGAGGGTCTGGCTACGTGCTGAGGCACGGTTCAGTGCCAGCGTACGGGCCAGGAGTAGGCAATGGCGTAGGATACAGTGTAGGGCTGGTGGTGGATTTGCGTTCCAGGCTAGGGTTAGGGTTAGGGAACGGCAAGGCTTAGGGCACAGGTGAGGGTATGGAAACGTGTGAGGGTCAGGCTCCGTGCTGACGCACTGTTCAGTGCCAGCGTACGGGCCAGGAATAGGGTACGGCGTAAGGTAAGGTGTAGGGCTGGTGGTGGGTTTCTAATCCGGGCTAGTGTTAGGGATAGGGAACAGCAAAGCTTAGGGCAAATGTGAGGATACGGAAACGTGGGAGGGTCAGGCTACGTGCTGACGCACGGTGCAGTGCCAGCGTACGGGCCAGGAATAGGGTACGGCGTAAGGTAAGGTGTAGGGCTGGTGGTTGGTTTCCGTTCTGGGCTAGGGTTAGTGTTAGGGAACGGCAAGGCTTAGGGCATTGGTGAGGGTACGGAAACGTGGGAGGGTCAGGCTACGTGCTGTCGCACGGGTCAGTGCCAGCGTACGGGCCAGGAGTAGGCAACGGGGTAAGGTAAAGTGTAGGTCTGGTGGTTGGTTTCCGTTCCAGGCTACGGTTAGGGTGTGGGAATGGCAAATCTTAGGGCACAGGTGATGGTACGGAAACGTGGGATGGTCGGGCTACGTGCTGACGCACGCGTCAGTGCCAGCGTACGGGCCAGGAGTAGGAAACTGCGTAGGATAAAGTGTAGGGCTGGTGGTGGATTTGCGTTCCGAGCTAGGGTTAGGTTTAGGGAACGGCAAAGCTTAGGGCACAGGTGAGGGTACGGAAACTTGGGAGGGTCAGGCTACGTGCTGACGCAGTGTTCAGTGCCAGCGTACGGGCCAGGAATAGTGTACGGCGTAAGGTAAGGTTTAGGGCTGGTGGTGGGTTTCTATTCCGGGCTAGGTTTAGGGTTAGGGAATGCCAAGGCTTAGGGCACAGGTGAGGGTACGGAAACGTGGGAGGGTCGGGCTACGGGCTGACGCACGTGTCAGTGCCAGCGTACGGACCAGGAGTAGGCAACGGCGTAGGATAAAGTGTAGGGCTGGTGATGGATTTGCGTTCTGGGCTAGGGTTAGGGTTAGGGAACGGCAAGGGTTAGGGCACTGGTCAGGGTACGGAAACGCGGGAGGGTAAGGTTACGTGCTGATGCAAGGGTCAGTGCCAGAGTACAGGCCAGGAGTAGGCAACGGCGTAGGGTAAGGTGTAGGGCTGGTGGTGGGTTTCCGTTCCGGGCTAGGGTTAGTGTTAGGGAACGGCAAGGCTTAGGGCACAGGTGAGGGTACGGAAACGTGGGAGGGTCGGGCTACGTGCTGACGCATGGGTCAGTGCCAGCGTACGGGCCAGGAGTAGGCAACGGCATAGGATAAAGTGTAGGGCTGGTGGTGGATTAGCGTTCTGGGCTAGGGTTAGTGTTAGGGAATGGCAAGGCTTAGGGCACAGGTCAGGGTACGGAAACGTGGGAGGGTCAGGCTACGTGCTGACGCACGGGTCAATGCCAGCGTACGGGCGAGGAGTAGGCAACGACATAAGGTAAGGTGTACGGCTGGTGGTTGGTTTCCGTTCCAGGCTAGGGTTAGGTTTAGGGAACGGCAAGGCTTAGGGCACAGGTGAGGGTACGGAAACGTGGGAGGGTCAGGCTACGTGCTGACGCACGGTTCAGTGACAGCATACGGGCCAGGAATAGGGAACGGCGTAAGGTAAGGTTTAGGGCTGGTGGTGGGTTTCCGTTCCGGGCTAGGCTGAGGGTTAGGGAACGGCAAGGCTTAGGGCACAGGTCAGGGTACGGAAACGCGGGAGTGTAAGGCTACGTGCTGATGCACGGTTCAGTGCCAGAGTACAGGCCAGTAGTAGGCAGCGGCGTAAGGTAAGCTGTAGGGCTGGTGGTTGGTTTCCGTTCCAGGCTAGGTTTAGGGTTAGGGAACGGAAAGGCTTAGGGCACAGGTGAGGGTACGGAAACGTGGGAGGGTCGGGCTACGTGCTGACGCACTGGTCAGTGCCAGCGTACGGGCCAGGAGTAGGCAACGTCGTAGGATAAACTGTAGGGCTGGTGGTGGGTTTGCGTTCCTGGCTAGGGTTAGGGTTAGGGAACGGCAAGGCTTAGGGCACAGGTGAGGGAACGGAAACGTGGGAGGGTCTGGCTACGTGCTGAGGCACGGTTCAGTGCCAGCGTACGGGCCAGGAATAGGGAACGGCGTAAGTTAAGGTGTAGGGCTGGTGGTGGGTTTCCGTTCCAGGCTAGGGTTAGGGTTAGGGAACGTCAAGGCTTAGGGCACAGGTGAGGGTACGGAAACGTTGGAGGCTCAGACTACGTGCTGACGCATGGTTCAGTGCCAGCGTACGGGTCAGGAGTAGGATACGGCATAAGGTAAGTTGTAGGGCTGGTGGTGGGTTTCTATTCCGGGCTAGGGTTAGGGTTAGGGTAAGGCAAGGCTTAGGGCACAGGTGAGGGTACGGAAACGTGGGAGGGTCAGGCTACATGCTGACGCACGGTTCAGTGCCAGCGTACGGGCCAGGAATAGGTTAAGGCGTACGGTAAGTTGTAGGGCTGGTGGTGGGTTTCCGTTCCGGGCTAGGGTTATGGTTAGGGAACGGCAAGGCTTAGGGCACAGGTGAGGGTACGGTAACGTGGGAGGGTCAGGCTACGTGCTGACGCACTGGTCAGTGCCAGCGTACGGGCCAGGAGTAAGGTACGGCATAAGGTAAGGTGTAGGGCTGGTGGTTGGTTTCCATTCCAGTCTAGGGTTAGGGTTAGGGAACGGCAAGTCTTAGGGCACAGGTGTGTGTACGGAAACGTGGGAGGGACCGGCTACGTGCTGACGCACGGGTCAGTGCCAGCGTACGGGTCAGTAGCAGCGTACGGCGTAAGGTATGGTGTAGGGCTGGTGGTGGGTTACTATTCCGTGCTAGGGTTAGGGTTAGGGAATGGCAAGGCTTAGGGCACAAGTGAGGGTACGGAAACGTGGGAGGGTCAGGCTACGTGCTGACGCACGTGTCAGTGCCAGCGTACGGGCCAGGAGTAGGCAACGGCGTAAGGTAAGGTGTAGGGCTGGTGGTTGGTTTCCGTTCCAGGCTACGGTTAGGGTGTGGGAATGGCAAATCTTAAGGCACAGGTGATGGTACGGAAACGTGGGATGGTTGGGCTACGTGCTGACGCACGCGTCAGTGCCAGCGTACGGGCCAGGAGTAGGAAACGGCGTAGGATAAAGTGTAGGGCTGGTGGTGGATTTGCGTTCCGAGCTAGGGTTAGGTTTAGGGAACGGCAAAGCTTAGGGCACAGGTGAGGGTACGGAAACTTGGGAGGGTCAGGCTACGTGCTGACGCAGTGTTCAGTGCCAGCGTACGGGCCAGGAATAGTGTACGGCGTAAGGTAAGGTTTAGGGCTGGTGGTGGGTTTCTATTCCGGGCTAGGTTTAGGGTTAGGGAATGCCAAGGCTTAGGGCACAGGTGAGGGTACGGAAACGTGGGAGGGTCGGGCTACGTGCTGACGCACGTGTCAGTGCCAGCGTACGGACCAGGAGTAGGCAACGGCGTAGGATAAAGTGTAGGGCTGGTGATGGATTTGCGTTCTGGGCTAGGGTTAGGGTTAGGGAACGGCAAGGGTTAGGGCACTGGTCAGGGTACGGAAACGCGGGAGGGTAAGGTTACGTGCTGATGCAAGGGTCAGTGCCAGAGTACAGGCCAGGAGTAGGCAACGGCGTAGGGTAAGGTGTAGGGCTGGTGGTGGGTTTCCGTTCCGGGCTAGGGTTAGTGTTAGGGAACGGCAAGGCTTAGGGCACAGGTGAGGGTACGGAAACGTGGGAGGGTCGGGCTACGTGCTGACGCATGGGTCAGTGCCAGCGTACGGGCCAGGAGTAGGCAACGGCATAGGATAAAGTGTAGGGCTGGTGGTGGATTAGCGTTCTGGGCTAGGGTTAGTGTTAGGGAATGGCAAGGCTTAGGGCACAGGTCAGGGTACGGAAACGTGGGAGGGTCAGGCTACGTGCTGACGCACGGGTCAATGCCAGCGTACGGGCGAGGAGTAGGCAACGACATAAGGTAAGGTGTACGGCTGGTGGTTGGTTTCCGTTCCAGGCTAGGGTTAGGTTTAGGGAACGGCAAGGCTTAGGGCACAGGTGAGGGTACGGAAACGTGGGAGGGTCAGGCTACGTGCTGACGCACGGTTCAGTGACAGCATACGGGCCAGGAATAGGGAACGGCGTAAGGTAAGGTTTAGGGCTGGTGGTGGGTTTCCGTTCCGGGCTAGGCTGAGGGTTAGGGAACGGCAAGGCTTAGGGCACAGGTCAGGGTACGGAAACGCGGGAGTGTAAGGCTACGTGCTGATGCACGGTTCAGTGCCAGAGTACAGGCCAGTAGTAGGCAGCGGCGTAAGGTAAGCTGTAGGGCTGGTGGTTGGTTTCCGTTCCAGGCTAGGTTTAGGGTTAGGGAACGGAAAGGCTTAGGGCACAGGTGAGGGTACGGAAACGTGCGAGGGTCGGGCTACGTGCTGACGCACTGGTCAGTGCCAGCGTACGGGCCAGGAGTAGGCAACGTCGTAGGATAAACTGTAGGGCTGGTGGTGGATTTGCGTTCCTGGCTAGGGTTAGGGTTAGGGAACGGCAAGGCTTAGGGCACAGGTGAGGGAACGGAAACGTGGGAGGGTCTGGCTACGTGCTGAGGCACGGTTCAGTGCCAGCGTACGGGCCAGGAATAGGGAACGGCGTAAGTTAAGGTGTAGGGCTGGTGGTGGGTTTCCGTTCCAGGCTAGGGTTAGGGTTAGGGAACGTCAAGGCTTAGGGCACAGGTGAGGGTACGGAAACGTTGGAGGCTCAGACTACGTGCTGACGCATGGTTCAGTGCCAGCGTACGGGTCAGGAGTAGGATACGGCATAAGGTAAGTTGTAGGGCTGGTGGTGGGTTTCTATTCCGGGCTAGGGTTAGGGTTAGGGTAAGGCAAGGCTTAGGGCACAGGTGAGGGTACGGAAACGTGGGAGGGTCAGGCTACATGCTGACGCACGGTTCAGTGCCAGCGTACGGGCCAGGAATAGGTTAAGGCGTACGGTAAGTTGTAGGGCTGGTGGTGGGTTTCCGTTCCGGGCTAGGGTTATGGTTAGGGAACGGCAAGGCTTAGGGCACAGGTGAGGGTACGGTAACGTGGGAGGGTCAGGCTACGTGCTGACGCACTGGTCAGTGCCAGCGTACGGGCCAGGAGTAAGGTACGGCATAAGGTAAGGTGTAGGGCTGGTGGTTGGTTTCCATTCCAGTCTAGGGTTAGGGTTAGGGAACGGCAAGTCTTAGGGCACAGGTGTGTGTACGGAAACGTGGGAGGGACCGGCTACGTGCTGACGCACGGGTCAGTGCCAGCGTACGGGTCAGTAGCAGCGTACGGCGTAAGGTATGGTGTAGGGCTGGTGGTGGGTTACTATTCCGTGCTAGGGTTAGGGTTAGGGAATGGCAAGGCTTAGGGCACAAGTGAGGGTACGGAAACGTGGGAGGGTCAGGCTACGTGCTGACGCACGTGTCAGTGCCAGCGTACGGGCCAGGAGTAGGCAACGGCGTAAGGTAAGGTGTAGGGCTGGTGGTTGGTTTCCTTTCCAGGCTAGGGTTAGGGTTAGGGAACGGCAAGGCTTAGGGCACATGTGAGGGTACGGAAATGTGGGAGGGTCGGGCTACGTGCTGACGCACGGGTCAGTGACAGCGTACGGGCCAGGAGTAGGCAACGGCGCAGGATAAAGTGTAGGGCTGTTGGTGGATTTGCGTTCTGGGCTAGGGTTAGGGTTAGGGAACGGCAAGGCTTAGGGCAGAGGTCAGTGTACAGAAACGCGGGAGGGTAAGGCTACGTGCTGATGCACGGTTCAGTGCCAGAGTACAGGCCAGGAGTAGGCAACGGCGTAGGGAAAGGTGTAGGGCTGGTGGTGGGTTTCCGTTCCGGTCTAGGGTTAGGGTTAGGGAACGGCAAGGCTTAGGGCACAGGTGAGGGTACGTAAACGTGGGAGGGTCAGGCTACGTGCTGACGCACGGGTCAATGCCAGCGTACGGGCGAGGAGTAGGCAACGGCGGAAGGTAAGGTTTAGGGCTGGTGGTGGGTTTCCGTTCCGGACTAGGGTTAGGGTTAGGGAACGGCAAGGCTTAGGGCACAGGTCAGAGTACGGAAACGCGTGAGGGTAAGGCTACGTGCTGATGCACGGTTCAGTGCCAGAGTACAGGCCAGGAGTAGGCAACGGCGTAGGGTAAGGTGTAGGGCTGGTGGTGGGTTTCCGTTCCGAGCTAGGGTTAGGGTTAGGGAACGGCAAGGCTTAGGGCACAGGTGAGGGTACGTAAACGTGGGAGGGTCAGGCTACGTGCTGACGCACGGGTCAATGCCAGCGTACGGGCGAGGAGTAGGCAACGACGTAAGATAAGGTGTACGGCTGGTGGTTGGTTTCCGTTACAGGCTAGGGTTAGGGTTAGGGAATGGCAAGGCTTAGGGCACAGGTGAGGGTACGGAAACGTGGGAGGGTCAGGCTACGTGCTGACGCACGGTTCAGTGCCAGCGTACGGGCCAGGAATAGGGTACGGCGTAAGGTAAGGTGTAGGGCTGGTGGTGGATTTCTAATCCGGGCTAGGGTTAGGGTTAGGGAACGGCAAGTCTTAGGGCAAAGGAGAGGGTACGGAAACGTGGGAGGGTCAGGCTACGTGGTGACGCACGGTTCAGTGCCAGCGTACGGGCCAGGAATAGGGTACGGCGTAAGGTAAGGTGTACGGCTGGTGGTGGGTTTCCGTTCCGGGCTAGGGTTAGGGTTAGGGAACGGCAAGGCTTAGGGCACATTTGAGGTTACAGAAACGTGGGACGGTCAGGCTACGTGCTGACGCAAGTGTCAGTGCCAGCATACGGGCCAGGGGTAGGCAACGGCGTAAGGTAAGATGTAGGGCTGGTGGTTGGTTTCCGTTCCAGGCTAGGGTTAGGGTAAGGGAACGGCAAGGCTTAGGGCACAGGTGAGAGTACCGAAACGTGGGAGGGTCAGGCTACATGCTGACGCACGGTTCAGTGCCAGCGTATGGGCCAGGAATAAGTTACGGCGTAAGGTAAGGTGTCGGGCTGGTTGTGGGTTTCCGTTCGGGGCTAGGGTTAGGGTTAGGGATCGGCAAGGCTTAGGGCACAGGTGAGGGTACGGAAACGTGGGAGGGTCAGGCTACGTGCTGAAGCACGGGTCAGTGCCAGCGTACGGGCCAGGAGTAGGCAACGGCGTAGGATAAAGTGTAAGGCTGGTGGTGGATTTGCGTTCTGGGCTAGGGTTAGGGTTAGGGAACGGCAAGGCTTAGGGCACAGGTCAGGGTACGGAAACGCGGGAGGGTAACGCTACGTGCTGATGCACGGTTCAGTGCCAGAGTACAGGCCAGGAGTAGGCAACGGCGTAGGGTAAGGTGTAGGGCTGGTGGTGGGTTTCCGTTCCAGGCTAGGGTTAGGTTTAGGGAACGTCAAGACTTAGGGCACAGGTGAGGGTACGTAAACATGGGAGGGTCAGGCTACGTGCTGACGCACGTGTCAATGCCAGCGTACGGGCGAGGAGTAGGCAACGGCGTAAGGTAAGGTTTAGGGCTTGTGGTGGGTTTCCGTTCCGGACTAGGGTTAGGGTTAGGAAACGGCAAGGCTTAGGGCACAGGTCAGGGTACGGAAACGCGGGAGGGTAAGGCTACGTGCTCATGCACGGTTCAGTGCCAGAGTACAGGCCAGGAGAAGGCAACGGCGTAGGGTAAGGTGTAGGGCTGGTGGTGGGTTTCCGTTCCGGGCTAGGGTTAGGGTTAGGGAACGGCAAGGCTTAGGGCACAGGTGAGGGTACGGAAACGTGGGAGGGTCAGGCTACGTGCTGACGCACGGGTCAATTCCAGCGTACGGGCGAGTAGTAGGCAACGGCGTAAGGTAAGGTGTACGGCAGGTGGTTGTTTTCCGTTCCATGCTAGGGTTACGGTTAGGGAACGGCAAGGCTTAGGGCACAGGTGAGGGTACGGAAAAGTGGGAGGGTCAGGATACGTGCTGACGCACTGGTCAGTGCCAGCATACGGGCCAGGAATAGGGAAAGGCGTAAGGTAAGGTATAGGGCTGGTGGTGGGTTTCTGTTCCGGGCTAGGGTTAGGGTTAGGGAACGGCAAGGCTTAGGGCACAGGTCAGGGTACGGAAACGCGTGAGGGTATGGCCACGTGCTAATGCACGGGTCAGTGCCGGAGTACAGGCCAGTAGTAGGCAACGGCGTAAGGTAAGGTGTAGGGCTGGTGGTTGGTTTCCGTTCAAGGCTAGGGTTAGTGTTAGGGAATGGCAAGGCTTAGGGCACAGGTGAGGGTACGGAAACGTGGGAGGGTCGGGCTACGTGCTGACGCACTGGTCAGTGCCAGCGTACGGGCCAGGAGTAGGCAACGGCGTAGGATAAAGTGTAGGGCTGGTGGTGGATTTGCGTTCCTGGCTAGGGTTAAGGTTAGGGAATGGCAAGGCTTAGGGCACAGGTGAGGGAACGGAAACGTGGGAGGATCAGGCTACGTGCTGACACACGGTTCAGTGCCAGCGTACGGGCCAGGAATAGGGAACGGCGTAAGTTAAGGTGTAGGGCTGGTGGTGGGTTTCCGTTCCGGGCTAGGGTTAGGGTTAGGGAACGTCAAGGCTTAGGGCACAGGTGAGGGTACGGAAACGTTGGAGGCTCAGACTACGTGCTGACGCATGGTTCAGTGCCAGCGTACGGGTCAGGAGTAGGATACGGCGTAAGGTAAGGTGTAGGGCTGGTGGTGGGTTTCTATTCTGGGCTAGGGTTAGGGTTAGGGAAAGGCAAGGCTTAGGGCACAGGTGAGGTTACGGAAACGTGGGAGGGTCAGGCTACATGCTGACGCACGGTTCAGTGCCAGCGTACGGGCCAGGAATAGGTTACGGCGTAAAGTAAGGTGTAGGGCTGGTGGTGGGTTTCCGTTCCGGGCTAGGGTTATGGTTAGGGAACGGCAAGGCTTAGGGCACAGGTGAGGGTACTGAAACGTGGGAGGGTCAGGCTACGTGCTGACGCATGTGTCAGTGCCAGCGTACGGGCCAGGAGTAGGGTACGGCGTAAGGTAAAGTGTAGCGCTTGTGGTTGATTTCCTTTCAAGGCTAGGTTTAGGGTTAGGGAACGGCAAGGCTTAGGGCACAGGTGAGGGTACGGAAACGTGAGAGGGTCGGGCTACGTGCTGACGCACGGGTCAGTGCCAGCGTACGGAACAGGAGTAGGCAACGGCATAGGATACAGTGTAGGGCTGGTGGTGGATTTGCGTTCAGGGCTAGGGTTAGGGTTAGGGAACGACAAGGCTTAGGGCACAGGTGAGGGTATGGAAACGTGGGAGGGTCAGGCTATGTGCTGACGCAATGTTCAGTGCCAGCGTACGGGCCTGGAATAGGGTATGGCGTAAGGTAAGGTGTAGGGCTGGTGGTGGGTTTCTAATCCGGGCTAGGGTTAGGGTTAGGGAACGGCAAGTCTTAGAGCAAAGGAGAGGGTACGGAAACGTGGGAGGGTCAGGCTACATGCTGACACACGGTTCAGTGCCAGCGTACGGGCCAGGAATAGGGTACGGCGTAAGGTAAGGTGTACGGCTGGTGGTGGGTTTCCGTTCTGGGCTAGGGTTAGGGTTAGGGAACGGCAAGGCTTAGGGCACAGGTGAGGTTACAGAAACGTGGGACGGTCAGGCTACGTGCTGACGCATGTGTCAATGCCAGCATACGGGCGAGGAGTAGGCAAAGGCGTAAGGTAATGTGTACGGCTGGTGGTTGGATTCCGTTCCAGACTAGTGTTAGGGTTAGGGAACGGCAAGGCTTAGGGCACAGGTGATGGTACAGAAACGTGGGAGGGTCTGGCTACGTGCTGACGCACGGTTCAGTGCCAGCGTACGGGACAGGAATAGGGAACGGCGTAAGGTAAGGTGTAGGGCTGGTGGTGGGTTTCCGTTCCGGGCTAGGGTTAGGGTTAGGGAACGGCAAGGCTTAGGGCACAGGTCAGGGTACGGAAACGCGGCAGGGTAAGTCTACGTGCTGATGCACGGGTCAGTACCAGAGTACAGGCCAGTAGTAGGCAACGGCGTAGGGTAAGGTGTTGGGCTGGTGGTGGGATTCCATTCCGGGGTAGGTTAAGGGTTAGGGAACCGCAGGGCTTAGGGCACAGGTGAGTGTACAGAGACGAGGGAGGGTCAGGCTACGTGCTGACGCACGAGTCAATGCCAGCGTACGGGCCAGGAGTAGGCAACGGCGTAAGGTAAGGTGTAGGGCTGGTGGTTGGTTTCTGTTCCAGGCTAGGGTTAGGGTTAGGGAACGGCAAGGCTTAGGGCACAGATGAGGGTACGGAAAGGTGGGAGGGTCGGGCTACGTGCTGATGCACGGGTCAGTGCCAGCGTACGGGCCAGGAGTAGGCAACGGCGTCGGATAAAGTGTAGGGCAGGTGGTGGATTTGCGTTCCGGGCTAGGGTTAGGGTTAGGGAACGGCAAGGCTTAGGGCTCATGTGAGGGAACGGAAACGTGGGAGGGTCAGGCTACGTGCTGACGCACGGTTCAGTGCCAGCGTACGGGCCAGGAATAGGGAACGGCGTAAGTTAAGGTGTAGTGCTGGTGGTGGGTTTCCGTTTCGGGCTAGGGTTAGGCTTAGGGAACGGCAAGGCTTAGGGCACAGGTCAGGGTAAGGAAACGCGGGAGGGTAAGGCTACGTGCTGATGCGCAGGTCAGTGCCAGAGTACACGCCAGTAGTAGGCAACGGCGTAGGGTAAGGTTTTGGGTTGGTGGTGGGTTTCCATCCCGGGCTAGTGTTAGGGTTAGGGAACCGCAAGGCTTAGGGCACAGGTGAGGGTACGGAGACGTGGGTGGGTCAGGCTACGTGCTGACGCACGGGTCAATGCCAGCGTACGGGCCAGGAGTAGGAAACGGCGTGAGGTATGGTGTAGGGCTGGTGGCTGGTTTCCGTTCCAGGCTAGGGTTAGGGTTAGGGAACGGCAAGGCTTAGGGCACAGGTGAGGGTACGGAAACGTGGGAGGGTCGGGCTACATGCTGACGCACGGTTCAGTGCCAGCGTACGGGCCAGGAATAGGTTACGGCGTAAGGTAAGGTGTAGGGCTGGTGGTGGGTTTCCGTTCCGGGCTAGGGTTATGGTTAAGGAAAGGCAAGGCTTAGGGCACACGTGAGGGTACAGAAACGTGGGAGGGTCAGGCTACGTGCTGAACCACGGGTCAGTGCCAGCGTACGGGCCAGGAGTAGGCAACTGCGTAAGGTAAGGTGTAAGGCTGGTGGTTGTTTTCCATTCCAGGCTAGGGTTAGGGTTAGGGAATGGCAAGGCTTAGGTCAAAGGTGAGGGTACGGAAACGTGGGAGGGTCGGGCTACGTGCTGACGCACGGGTCACTGCCAGCGTACGGGCCTGGAGTAGGCAACGGCGTAGGATAAAGTTTAGGGCTGGTGGTGGATTTGCGTTTTGGGCTAGGGTTAGGGGTAGGGAACGGCAAGGCTTAGGGCGCAGGTCAGGGTACGGAAACGCGGGTGGGTAAGGTTACGTGCTGACGCATGGGTCAGTGCCAGCGTACGGGTCAGGAGTAGGGTACGGCGTAATGTAAGGGGTAGGGCTGGTGGTGTGTTTCTATTCCGGGCTAGGGTTAGGGTTAGGGAACGGCAAGGCTTAGGGCACAGGTGAGTGTACGGAATCTTGGGAGGGTCAGGCTACGTGCTGACGCACTGTTCAGTGCCAGCGTACGGGCCAGGAATAGGGTACGGTGTAAGGTAAGGTGTAGGGCTGGTGGTGGGTTTCCGTTCCGGGCTAGGGTTAGGGTTAGGGAACGGCAAGGCTTAGGGCACAGGTGAGGTTACGGAAACGTGGGAGGGTCAGGCTACGTGCTGACGCACGGGTCTGTGCCAGAGTACGGGCCAGGAGTAGGCAACGGCGTAAGGTAAGGTGTAGGGCTGGTGGTTGTATTCCGTTCCAGGCTGGGGTTAGGGTTAGGGAATGGCAAGGCTTAGGGCACAGGTGAGGGTACGGAAACGTGGGAGGGTCAGGCTACGTGCTGACGCACGGGTCAGTGCCAGCGTACTGGCCAGGAGTAGGCAACGGCGTAAGGTAAGGTGTAGGGCTGGTGGTTGGGTTCCGTTCCAGGCTAGGGTTAGGATTAGGGAACGGCAAGTCTTAGGGCACATGTGAGGGTACGAAAACGTGGGAGGGTCAGGCTACGTGCTGACGCACGGGTCAGTGCCAGCGTACGGGCCAGGAGTAGGCAACGGCGTAGGATAAAGTGTAGGGCTGGTGGTGGATTTGCGTTCTGGGCTAGGGTTAGGGTTAGGGTACGGCAAGGCTTAGGGCACATGTCAGGGTACGGAAACGCGGGTGGGTAAGGCTACGTGCTGATGAACGATTCAGTGCCAGAGTACAGGCCAGGAGTAGGCAACGGCGTAGGGTAAGGTTTAGGGCTGGTGGTGGGTTTCCGTTCCGGGCTAGGGTTAGGGTTAGGGAAAGGCAAGGCTTAGGGCACAGGTGATGGTACGGAAACGTGGGAGGGACGGGCTACGTGCTGACGCACGGGTCAGTGCCAGCGTACGGGCCAGGAGTAGGCAATGGCGTAGGATACAGTGTAGGGCTGGTGGTGGATTTGCGTTCCAGGCTAGGGTTAGGGTTAGGGAACGGCAAGGCTTAGGGCACAGGTGAGGGTATGGAAACGTGTGAGGGTCAGGCTCCGTGCTGACGCACTGTTCAGTGCCAGCGTACGGGCCAGGAATAGGGTACGGCGTAAGGTAAGGTGTAGGGCTGGTGGTGGGTTTCTAATCCGGGCTAGTGTTAGGGATAGGGAACAGCAAAGCTTAGGGCAAATGTGAGGATACGGAAACGTGGGAGGGTCAGGCTACGTGCTGACGCACGGTGCAGTGCCAGCGTACGGGCCAGGAATAGGGTACGGCGTAAGGTAAGGTGTAGGGCTGGTGGTTGGTTTCCGTTCAGGGCTAGGGTTAGTGTTAGGGAACGGCAAGGCTTAGGGCATAGGTGAGGGTACGGAAACGTGGGAGGGTCAGGCTACGTGCTGTCGCACGGGTCAGTGCCAGCGTACGGGCCAGGAGTAGGCAACGGGGTAAGGTAAAGTGTAGGTCTGGTGGTTGGTTTCCGTTCCAGGCTACGGTTAGGGTGTGGGAATGGCAAATCTTAGGGCACAGGTGATGGTACGGAAACGTGGGATGGTCGGGCTACGTGCTGACGCACGCGTCAGTGCCAGCGTACGGGCCAGGAGTAAGCAACGGCGTAGGATAAAGTGTAGGGCTGGTGGTGGATTTGCGTTCCGAGCTAGGGTTAGGTTTAGGGAACGGCAAAGCTTAGGGCACAGGTGAGGGTACGGAAACTTGGGAGGGTCAGGCTACGTGCTGACGCATTGTTCAGTGCCAGCGTACGGGCCAGGAATAGGGTACAGTGTAAGGTAAGGTGTAGGGCTGGTGGTGGGTTTCCGTTCCGGGCTAGGGTTAGGGTTAGGGAACGGCAAGGCTTAGGGCACAGGTGAGGTTACGGAAACGTGGGAGGGTCAGGCTACGTGCTGACGCACGGGTCTGTGCCAGAGTACGGGCCAGGAGTAGGCAACGGCGTAAGGTAAGGTGTAGGGCTGGTGGTTGTATTCCGTTCCAGGCTGGGGTTAGGGTTAGGGAATGGCAAGGCTTAGGGCACAGGTGAGGGTACGGAAACGTGGGAGGGTCAGGCTACGTGCTGACGCACGGGTCAGTGCCAGCGTACTGGCCAGGAGTAGGCAACGGCGTAAGGTAAGGTGTAGGGCTGGTGGTTGGGTTCCGTTCCAGGCTAGGGTTAGGATTAGGGAACGGCAAGTCTTAGGGCACATGTGAGGGTACGAAAACGTGGGAGGGTCAGGCTACGTGCTGACGCACGGGTCAGTGCCAGCGTACGGGCCAGGAGTAGGCAACGGCGTAGGATAAAGTGTAGGGCTGGTGGTGGATTTGCGTTCTGGGCTAGGGTTAGGGTTAGGGTACGGCAAGGCTTAGGGCACATGTCAGGGTACGGAAACGCGGGTGGGTAAGGCTACGTGCTGATGAACGATTCAGTGCCAGAGTACAGGCCAGGAGTAGGCAACGGCGTAGGGTAAGGTTTAGGGCTGGTGGTGGGTTTCCGTTCCGGGCTAGGGTTAGGGTTAGGGAAAGGCAAGGCTTAGGGCACAGGTGATGGTACGGAAACGTGGGAGGGACGGGCTACGTGCTGACGCACGGGTCAGTGCCAGCGTACGGGCCAGGAGTAGGCAATGGCGTAGGATACAGTGTAGGGCTGGTGGTGGATTTGCGTTCCAGGCTAGGGTTAGGGTTAGGGAACGGCAAGGCTTAGGGCACAGGTGAGGGTATGGAAACGTGTGAGGGTCAGGCTCCGTGCTGACGCACTGTTCAGTGCCAGCGTACGGGCCAGGAATAGGGTACGGCGTAAGGTAAGGTGTAGGGCTGGTGGTGGGTTTCTAATCCGGGCTAGTGTTAGGGATAGGGAACAGCAAAGCTTAGGGCAAATGTGAGGATACGGAAACGTGGGAGGGTCAGGCTACGTGCTGACGCACGGTGCAGTGCCAGCGTACGGGCCAGGAATAGGGTACGGCGTAAGGTAAGGTGTAGGGCTGGTGGTTGGTTTCCGTTCAGGGCTAGGGTTAGTGTTAGGGAACGGCAAGGCTTAGGGCATAGGTGAGGGTACGGAAACGTGGGAGGGTCAGGCTACGTGATGTCGCACGGGTCAGTGCCAGCGTACGGGCCAGGAGTAGGCAACGGGGTAAGGTAAAGTGTAGGTCTGGTGGTTGGTTTCCGTTCCAGGCTACGGTTAGGTTGTGGGAATGGCAAATCTTAGGGCACAGGTGATGGTACGGAAACGTGGGATGGTCGGGCTACGTGCTGACGCACGCGTCAGTGCCAGCGTACGGGCCAGGAGTAAGCAACGGCGTAGGATAAAGTGTAGGGCTGGTGGTGGATTTGCGTTCCGAGCTAGGGTTAGGTTTAGGGAACGGCAAAGCTTAGGGCACAGGTGAGGGTACGGAAACTTGGGAGGGTCAGGCTACGTGCTGACGCAGTGTTCAGTGCCAGCGTACGGGCCAGGAATAGTGTACGGCGTAAGGTAAGGTTTAGGGCTGGTGGTGGGTTTCTATTCCGGGCTAGGTTTAGGGTTAGGGAATGCCAAGGCTTAGGGCACAGGTGAGGGTACGGAAACGTGGGAGGGTCGGGCTACGTGCTGACGCACGTGTCAGTGCCAGCGTACGGACCAGGAGTAGGCAACGGCGTAGGATAAAGTGTAGGGCTGGTGATGGATTTGCGTTCTGGGCTAGGGTTAGGGTTAGGGAACGGCAAGGGTTAGGGCACTGGTCAGGGTACGGAAACGCGGGAGGGTAAGGTTACGTGCTGATGCAAGGGTCAGTGCCAGAGTACAGGCCAGGAGTAGGCAACGGCGTAGGGTAAGGTGTAGGGCTGGTGGTGGGTTTCCGTTCCGGGCTAGGGTTAGTGTTAGGGAACGGCAAGGCTTAGGGCACAGGTGAGGGTACGGAAACGTGGGAGGGTCGGGCTACGTGCTGACGCATGGGTCAGTGCCAGCGTACGGGCCAGGAGTAGGCAACGGCATAGGATAAAGTGTAGGGCTGGTGGTGGATTAGCGTTCTGGGCTAGGGTTAGGGTTAGGGAATGGCAAGGCTTAGGGCACAGGTCAGGGTACAGAAACGTGGGAGGGTCTGGCTACGTGCTGACGCACGGGTCAATGCCAGCGTACGGGCGAGGAGTAGGCAACGACATAAGGTAAGGTGTACGGCTGGTGGTTGGTTTCCGTTACAGGCTAGGGTTAGGTTTAGGGAACGGCAAGGCTTAGGGCACAGGTGAGGGTACGGAAACGTGGGAGGGTCAGGCTACGTGCTGACGCACGGTTCAGTGACAGCATACGGGCCAGGAATAGGGAACGGCGTAAGGTAAGGTTTAGGGCTGGTGGTGGGTTTCCGTTCCGGGCTAGGCTGAGTGTTAGGGAACGGCAAGGCTTAGGGCACAGGTCAGGGTACGGAAACGCGGGAGGGTAAGACTACGTGCTGATGCACGGTTCAGTGCCAGAGTACAGGCCAGTAGTAGGCAGCGGCGTAAGGTAAGCTGTAGGGCTGGTGGTTGGTTTCCGTTCCAGGCTAGGTTTAGGGTTAGGGAACGGAAAGGCTTAGGGCACAGGTGAGGGTACGGAAACGTGGGAGGGTCGGGCTACGTGCTGACGCACTGGTCAGTGCCAGCGTACGGGCCAGGAGTAGGCAACGTCGTAGGATAAACTGTAGGGCTGGTGGTGGATTTGCGTTCCTGGCTAGGGTTAGGGTTAGGGAACGGCAAGGCTTAGGTCACAGGTGAGGGAACGGAAACGTGGGAGGGTCTGGCTACGTGCTGAGGCACGGTTCAGTGCCAGCGTACGGGCCAGGAATAGGGAACGGCGTAAGTTAAGGTGTAGGGCTGGTGGTGGGTTTCCGTTCCAGGCTAGGGTTAGGGTTAGGGAACGTCAAGGCTTAGGGCACAGGTGAGGGTACGGAAACGTTGGAGGCTCAGACTACGTGCTGACGCATGGTTCAGTGCCAGCGTACGGGTCAGGAGTAGGATACGGCATAAGGTATGTTGTAGGGCTGGTGGTGGGTTTCTATTCCGGGCTAGGGTTAGGGTTAGGGTAAGGCAAGGCTTAGGGCACAGGTGAGGGTACGGAAACGTGGGAGGGTCAGGCTACATGCTGACGCATGGTTCAGTGCCAGCGTACGGGCCAGGAATAGGTTAAGGCGTACGGTAAGTTGTAGGGCTGGTGGTGGGTTTCCGTTCCGGGCTAGGGTTATGGTTAGGGAACGGCAAGGCTTAGGGCACAGGTGAGGGTACGGAAACGTGGGAGGGTCAGGCTACGTGCTGACGCACTGGTCAGTGCCAGCGTACGGGCCAGGAGTAAGGTACGGCATAAGGTAAGGTGTAGGGCTGGTGGTTGGTTTCCATTCCAGTCTAGGGTTAGGGTTAGGGAACGGCAAGGCTTAGGGCACAGGTGTGTGTACGGAAACGTGGGAGGGACCGGCTACATGCTGACGCACGGGTCAGTGCCAGCGTACGGGTCAGTAGCAGCGTACGGCGTAAGGTATGGTGTAGGGCTGGTGGTGGGTTACTATTCCGTGCTAGGGTTAGGGTTAGGGAATGGCAAGGCTTAGGGCACAGGTGAGGGTACGGAAACGTGGGAGGGTCAGGCTACGTGCTGACGCACGTGTCAGTGCCAGCGTACGGGCCAGGAGTAGGCAACGGCGTAAGGTAAGGTGTAGGGCTGGTGGTTGGTTTCCGTTCCAGGCTAGGGTTAGGGTTAGGG
Organism: Mesoplodon bidens; assembly: GCF_964165515.1. Taxonomy (NCBI): domain Eukaryota; kingdom Metazoa; phylum Chordata; class Mammalia; order Artiodactyla; family Ziphiidae; genus Mesoplodon; species Mesoplodon bidens. The sequence goes on along the minus strand of NW_027671966.1, from coordinate 386,589 downwards.
AACGGCAAGGCTTAGGGCACAGGTCAGAGTACGGAAACGCGTGAGGGTAAGGCTACGTGCTGATGCACGGTTCAGTGCCAGAGTACAGGCCAGGAGTAGGCAACGGCGTAGGGTAAGGTGTAGGGCTAGTGGTGGGTTTCCGTTCCGGGCTAGGGTTAGGGTTAGGGAACGGCAAGGCTTAGGGCACAGGTGAGGGTACGTAAACGTGGGAGGGTCAGGCTACGTGCTGACGCACGGGTCAATGCCAGCGTACGGTCGAGGAGTAGGCAAAGACGTAAGGTAAGGTGTACGGCTGGTGGTTGGTTTCCGTACCAGGCTAGGGTTAGGGTTAGGGAATGGCAAGGCTTAGGGCACAGGTGAGGGTACGGAAACGTGGGAGGGTCAGGCTACGTGCTGACGCACGGTTCAGTGCTAGCGTACGGGCCAGGAATAGGGTACGGCGTAAAGTAAGGTGTAGGGCTGGTGGTGGGTTTCTAATCCGGCCTAGGGTTAGGGTTAGGGAACGGCAAGTCTTAGGGCAAAGGACAGGGTACGGAAACGTGGGAGGGTCAGGCTACGTGCTGACGCACGGTTCAGTGCCAGCGTACGGGCCAGGAATAGGGTACGGTGTAAGGTAAGGTGTACGGCTGGTGGTGGGTTTCCGTTCCGGGCTAGGGTTAGGGTTAGGGAACGGCAAGGCTTAGGGCACAGGTGAGGTTACAGAAACGTGGGACGGTCAGGCTACGTGCCGACGCACGTTTCAGTGCCAGCGTACGGGCCAGGGGTAGGCAACGGCGTAAGGTAAGATGCAGGGCTGGTGGTTGGTTTCCGTTCCAGGCTAGGGTTAGGGTAAGGGAACGGCAAGGCTTAGGGAACAGGTGAGGGTACCGAAACGTGGGAGGGTCAGGCTACATGCTGACGCACGGTTCAGTGCCAGCGTATGGGCCAGGAATAAGTTACGGCGTAAGGTAAGGTGTAGGGCTGGTGGTGGGTTTCCGTTCGGGGCTAGGGTTAGGGTTAGGGAACGGCAAGTCTTAGGGCACAGGTGAGGATACGGAAACGTGGGAGGGTCAGGCTATGTGCTGACACACGGGTCAGTGCCAGCGTACGGGCCAGGAGTAGGCAACGGCGTAAGGTAAGGTGTATGGCTGGTGGTTGGTTTCCGTTCCAGGCTAGGGTTAGGGTTGGGGAACGGCAAGGCTTAGGGCACAGGTGAGGGTACGGAAACGCGGGAGGGTAAGGCTACGTCCTGATGCACGGTTCAGTGCCAGAGTACAGGCCAGTAGTAGGCAGCGGCGTAAGGTAACCTGTAGGGCTGGTGGTTGGTTTCCGTTCCAGGCTACGTTTAGGGTTAGGGAACGGAAAGGCTTAGGGCACAGGTGAGGGTACGGAAACGTGGGAGGGTCGGGCTACGTGCTGACGCACTGCTCAGTGCCAGCGTACGGGCCAGGAGTAGGCAACGTCGTAGGATAAACTGTAGGGCTGGTGGTGGATTTGCGTTCCTGGCTAGGGTTAGGGTTATGGAACGGCAAGGCTTAGGGCACAGGTGAGGGAACGGAAACGTGGGAGGGTCTGGCTACGTGCTGACGCACGGTTCAGTGCCAGCGTACGGGCCAGGAATAGGGAACGGCGTAAGTTAAGGTGTAGGGCTGGTGGTGGGTTTCCGTTCCAGGCTGGGGTTAGGGTTAGGGAACGTCAAGGCTTAGGGCACAGGTGAGGGTAGGGAAACGTTGGAGGCTCAGACTACGTGCTGACGCATGGTTCAGTGCCAGCGTACGGGTCAGGAGTAGGATACGGCATAAGGTAAGTTGTAGGGCTGGTGGTGGGTTTCTATTCCGGGCTAGGGTTAGGGTTAGGGTAAGGCAAGGCTTAGGGCACAGGTGAGGGTACGGAAACGTGGGAGGGTCAGGCTACATGCTGACGCACGGTTCAGTGCCAGCGTACGGGCCAGGAATAGGTTAAGGCGTACGGTAAGTTGTAGGGCTGGTGGTGGGTTTCCGTTCAGGGCTAGGGTTATGGTTAGGGAACGGCAAGGCTTAGGGCACAGGTGAGGGTACGGAAACGTGGGAGGGTCAGGCTACGTGCTGACGCACTGGTCAGTGCCAGCGTACGGGCCAGGAGTAAGGTACGGCATAAGGTAAGGTGTAGGTCTGGTGGTTGGTTTCCATTCCAGTCTAGGGTTAGGGTTAGGGAACGGCAAGGCTTAGGGCACAGGTGTGTGTACGGAAACGTGGGAGGGACCGGCTACGTGCTGACGCACGGGTCAGTGCCAGCGTACGGGTCAGTAGCAGCGTACGGCGTAAGGTATGGTGTAGGGCTGGTGGTGGGTTACTATTCCGTGCTAGGGTTAGGGTTAGGGAATGGCAAGGCTTAGGGCACAGGTGAGGGTACGGAAACGTGGGAGGGTCAGGCTACGTGCTGACGCACGTGTCAGTGCCAGCGTACGGGCCAGGAGTAGGCAACGGCGTAAGGTAAGGTGTAGGGCTGGTGGTTGGTTTCCGTTCCAGGCTAGGGTTAGGGTTAGGGAACGGCAAGGCTTAGGGCACAGGTCAGAGTACAGAAACGCGTGAGGGTAAGGCTACGTGCTGATGCACGGTTCAGTGCCAGAGTACAGGCCAGGAGTAGGCAACGGCGTAGGGTAAGGTGTAGGGCTGGTGGTGGGTTTCCGTTCCGGGCTAGGGTTAGGGTTAGGGAACGGCAAGGCTTAGGGCACAGGTGAGGGTACGTAAACGTGGGAGGGTCAGGCTACGTGCTGACGCACGGGTCAATGCCAGCGTACGGTCGAGGAGTAGGCAAAGACGTAAGGTAAGGTGTACGGCTGGTGGTTGGTTTCCGTTCCAGGCTAGGGTTAGGGTTAGGGAATGGCAAGGCTTAGGGCACAGGTGAGGGTACGGAAACGTGGGAGGGTCAGGCTACGTGCTGACGCACGGTTCAGTGCTAGCGTACGGGCCAGGAATAGGGTACGGCGCAAAGTAAGGTGTAGGGCTGGTGGTGGGTTTCTAATCCGGCCTAGGGTTAGGGTTAGGGAACGGCAAGTCTTAGGGCAAAGGACAGGGTACGGAAACGTGGGAGGGTCAGGCTACGTGCTGACGCATGGTTCAGTGCCAGCGTACGGGCCAGGAATAGGGTACGGTGTAAGGTAAGGTGTACGGCTGGTGGTGGGTTTCCTTTCCGGGCTAGGGTTAGGGTTAGGGAACGGCAAGGCTTAGGGCACAGGTGAGGTTACAGAAACGTGGGACGGTCAGGCTACGTGCCGACGCACGTTTCAGTGCCAGCGTACGGGCCAGGGGTAGGCAACGGCGTAAGGTAAGATGTAGGGCTGGTGGTTGGTTTCCGTTCCAGTCTAGGGTTAGGGTAAGGGAACGGCAAGGCTTAGGGCACAGGTGAGGGTACCGAAACGTGGGAGGGTCAGGCTACATGCTGACGCACGGTTCAGTGCCAGCGTATGGGCCAGGAATACGTTACGGCGTAAGGTAAGGTGTAGGGCTGGTGGTGGGTTTCCGTTCGGGGCTAGGGTTAGGGTTAGGGAACGGCAAGTCTTAGGGCACAGGTGAGGATACGGAAACGTGGGAGGGTCAGGCTATGTGCTGACACACGGGTCAGTGCCAGCGTACGGGCCAGGAGTAGGCAACGGCGTAAGGTAAGGTGTATGGCTGGTGGTTGGTTTCCGTTCCAGGCTAGGGTTAGGGTGGGGAACGGCAAGGCTTAGGGCACAGGTGAGGGTACGGAAACGTGGGAGGGTCGGGCTACGTGCTGACGCACGGGTCAGTGCCAGCGTACGGGCGAGGAGTAGGCAACGACGTAAGGTAAGGTGTACGGCTGGTGGTTGGTTTCCGTTACAGGCTAGGGTTAGGGTTAGGGAATGGCAAGGCTTAGGGCACAGGTGAGGGTACGGAAACGTGGGAGGGTCAGGCTACGTGCTGACGGAAGGTTCAGTGCCAGCGTACGGGCCAGGAAAAGGTACGGCGTAAGGTAAGGTGTAGGGCTGGTGGTGGGTTTCTAAACCGGGCTAGGGTTAGGGTTAGGGAACGGCAAGTCTTAGGGCAAAGGAGAGGGTACGGAAACGTGGGAGGGTCAGGCTACGTGCTGACGCACGGTTCAGTGCCTGCGTACGGGCCAGGAATAGGGTACGGCGTAAGGTAAGGTGTACTGCTGGTGGTTGGTTTCCGTTCCAGGCTAGGGTTAGGGTCAGGGAACGGCAAGGCTTAGGGCACAGGTGAGGGTACCGAAACGTGGGAGGGTCAGGCTACATGCTGACGCATGATTCTGTGCCAGCGTATGGGACAGGAATAAGTTACGGCGTAAGGTAAGGTGTAGGGCTGGTGGTGGGTTTCCGTTCGGGGCTAGTGTTAGGTTTAGGGAATGGCAAGGCTTAGGGCACAGGTGAGGGTACGGAAAGGTGGGAGGGTCAGACTACGTGCTGACGCATGGGTCAGTGCCAGCGTACGGGTCAGTAGCAGCGTACGGCGTAAGGTATGGTGTAGGGCTGGTGGTAGGTTTCCCTTCCAAGCTAGGGTTAGGGTTAGGGAATGGCAAGGATTAGGGCACAGGTGAGGGTACGGCAACGTGGGAGGGTCGGGCTACGTGCTGACGCACTGGTCAGTGCCAGCGTACGGGCCAGGAGTAGGCAAAGGCGTAGGATAAAGTGTAGGGATGGTGGTGGGTTTTCGTTCCTGGCTAGGGTTAGGGTTAGGGAAAGGCAAGGCTTAGGGCACAGGTGAGGGAACGGAAACGTGGGAGGGTCAGGCTACGTGCTGACACACGGTTCAGTGCCAGCGTACGGGCCAGGAATTGGGAACGGTGTAAGTTAAGGTGTAGGGCTGGTGTTGGGTTTCCGTTCCGGGCTAGGGTTAGGGTTAGGGAACGTCAAGGCTTAGGGCACAGGTGAGGGTACGGAAACTTTGGAGGCTCAGACTACGTGCAGACGCATGGTTCAGTGCCAGCGTACGGGTCAGGAGTAGGATACGGCATAAGGTAATGTGTAGGGCTGGTGGTGGGTTTCTATTCCAGGCTAGGGTTAGGGTTAGGGAAAGGCAAGGCTTAGGGCACAGGTGAGGTTACGGAAACGTGGGAGGGTCAGGCTACATGCAGACGAATGGTTCAGTGCCTGCGTACGGGCCAGGAATAGGTTACGGCGTAAGGTAAGGTGTAGGGCTGGTGGTCGGTTTCCGTTCCGGGCTAGGGTTATGGTTAGGGAACGGCAAGGCTTAGGGCACAGGTGAGGGTACTGAAACGTGGGAGGGTCAGGCTACGTGCTGACGCATGGGTCAGTGCCAGCATACGGGCCAGGAGTAGGCAACGGCATAGGATACAGTGTAGGGCTGGTGGTGAATTTGCGTTCCGGGCTAGGGTTAGGGTTAGGGAAGGGCAAGGCTTAGGGCACAGGTGAGGGCATGGAAACGTGGGAGGTTCAGGCTACGTGCTGACGCACGGGTCAGTGCCAGCGTACGGGTCAGGAGTAGGGTACGGCATAATGTAAGGTGTAGGGCTGGTGGTGGGTTTCTATTCCGGGCTAGGGTTAGGGTTAGGGAACGGCAAGTCTTAGGGCAAAGGAGAGGGTACGGAAACGTGGGAGGGTCAGGCTACGTGCTGACGCACGGTTCAGTGCCAGCGTACGGGCCAGGAATAGGGTACGGCGTAAGGTAAGGTGTACGGCTGGTGGTGGGTTTCCGTTCCGGGCTAGGGTTAGGGTTAGGGAACGGCAAGGCTTAGGGCACAGGTGAGGTTACAGAAACGTGGGACTGTCAGGCTACGTGCTGACGCACGTGTCAGTGCCAGCGTACGGGACAGGTGTAGGCAACGGCGTAAGGTAAGATGTAGGGCTGGTGGTTGGTTTCCGTTCCAGGCTAGGGTTAGGGTAAGGGAACGGCAAGGCGTAGGGCACAGGTGAGGGTACCGAAACGTGGGAGGGTCAGGCTACATGCTGAAGCACGGTTCAGTGCCAGCGTACGGGCCAGGAATAAGTTACGGCGTAAGGTAAGGTGTAGGGCTGGTGGTGGGTTTCCGTTCGGGGCTAGGGTTAGGGTTAGGGAACGGCAAGGCTTAGGGCACAGGTGAGGGTACGGAAACGTGGGAGGGTCAGGCTACGTGCTGACGCACGGGTCAGTGCCAGCGTACGGGTCAGTAGCCGCGTACGGCGTAAGGTATGGTGTAGGGCTGGTGGTGGGTTACTATTCCGGGCTAGGGTTAGGGTTAGGGAATGGCAAGTCTTAGGGCACAGGTGAGGGTACGGAAACGTGGGAGGGTCAGGCTACGTGCTGACGCACGTGTCAGTGCCAGCGTACGGGTCAGGAGTAGGCAACGGCGTAAGGTAAGGTGTAGGGCTGGTGGTAGGTTTCCGTTCCAGGCTAGGGTTAGGGTTAGGGAACGGCAAGGCTTAGGGCACAGGTGAGGGTACGGAAATGTGGGAGGGTCGGGCTACGTGCTGACGCACGGGTCAGTGCCAGCGTACGGGCCAGGAGTAGGCAACGGCGCAGGATAAAGTGTAGGGCTGGTGGTTGATTTGCGTTCTGGGCTAGGGTTAGGGTTAGGGAACGGCAAGGCTTAGGGCACAGGTCAGGGTACAGAAACGCGGGAGGGTAAGGCTACGTGCTGATGCACGGTTCAGTGCCAGAGTACAGGCCAGGAGTAGGCAACGGCGTAGGGTAAGGTGTAGGGCTTGTGGTGGGTTTCCGTTCCGGGCTAGGGTTACGGTTAGGGAACGGCAAAGCTTAGGGCACAGGTGAGGGTACGTAAACGTGGGAGGGTCAGGCTACGTGCTGACGCACGGGTCAATGCCAGCGTACGGGCGAGGAGTAGGCAACGGCGTAAGGTAAGGTTTAGTGCTGGTGGTGGGTTTCCGTTCCGGACTAGGGTTAGGGTTAGGGAACGGCAAGGCTTAGGGCACAGGTCAGAGTACGGAAACGCGTGAGGGTAAGGCTACGTGCTGATGCACGTTTCAGTGCCAGAGTACAGGCCAGGAGTAGGCAATGGCGTAGGGTAAGGTGTAGGGCTGGTGGTGGGTTTCCGTTCCGGGCTAGGGTTAGGGTTAGGGAACGGCAAGGCTTAGGGCACAGGTGAGGGTACGTAAACGTGGGAGGGTCAGGCTACGTGCTGACGCACGGGTCAATGCCAGCGTACGGGCGAGGAGTAGGCAACGACGTAAGGTAAGGTGTACGGCTGGTGGTTGGTTTCCGTTCCAGGCTAGGGTTAGGGTTAGGGAATGGCAAGGCTTGGGGCACAGGTGAGCGTACGGAAACGTGGGAGGGTCAGGGTACGTGCTGACGCACGGTTCAGTGCCAGCGTACGGGCCAGGAATAGGGTACGGCGTAAGGTAAGGTGTAGGGCTGGTTGTGGGTTTCTAATCCGGGCTAGGGTTAGGGTTAGGAAACGGCAAGTCTTAGGGCAAAGGAGAGGGTACGGAAACGTGGGAGGGTCAGGCTAGGTGCTGACGCACAGTTCAGTGCCAGCGTACGGGCCAGGAATAGGGTACGGCGTAAGGTAAGGTGTACGGCTGGTGGTGGGTTTCCGTTCCGGGATAGGGTTAGGGTTAGGGAACGGCAAGGCTTAGGGCACAGGTGAGGTTACAGAAACGTGGGACGGTCAGGCTACGTGCTGACGCACGTTTCAGTGCCAGCGTACGGGCCAGGGGTAGGCAACGGCGTAAGGTAAGATGTAGGGCTGGTGGTTGGTTTTCGTTCCAGGCTAGGGTTAGGGTTAGGGAACGGCATGTCTTAGGGCACAGGTGAGGGTACGGAAACGTGGGAGGGTCGGGCTACGTGCTGACGCACGGGTCAGTGCCAGCGTACGGGCCAGGAGTAGGCAACGGCGTAGGATAAAGGGTAGGGCTGGTGGTGGATTTGCGTTCTGGGCTAGGGTTAGGGTTAGAGAACGGCAAGGCTTAGGGCACAGGTCAGGGTACGGAAACGGGGGAGGGTAAGGCTACGTGCTGATGCACGTTTCAGTGCCAGAGTACAGGCCAGGAGTAGGCAACGGCGTAGGGTAAGGTGTAGGGCTGGTGGTGGGTTTCCGTTCCGGGCGAGGGTTAGGGTTAGGGAACGGCAAGGCTTAGGGCACAGGTGAGGGTACGTAAACGTGGGAGGGTCAGGCTACGTGCTGACGCACGGGTCAATGCCAGCGTACGGGCGAGGTGTAGGCAACGGCGTAAGGTAAGGTTTAGGGCTGGTGGTGGGTTTCCGTTCCGGACTAGGGTTAGGGTTAGGGAACGGCAAGGCTTAGGGCACAGGTCAGGGTACGGAAACGCGGTAGGGTAAGGCTACGTGCTGATGCACGGTTCAGTGCCAGAGTACAGGCCAGGAGTAGGCAACGGCGTAGGGTAAGATGTAGGGCTGGTGGTGGGTTTCCGTTCCGTGCTAGGGTTAGGGTTAGGTAACGGCAAGGCTTAGGGCACAGGTGAGGGTACGTAAACGTGGGAGGGTCAGGCTACGTGCTGACGCACGGGTCAATGCCAGCGTACGGGCGAGGAGTAGGGAACGACGTAAGGTAAGGTGTATTGCTGGTGGTTGGTTTCCGTTACAGGCTAGGGTTAGGGTTAGGGAATGGCAAGGCTTAGGGCACAGGTGAGGGTACGGAAACGTGGGAGGGTCAGGCTACGTGCTGACGCACTGGTCAGTGCCAGCGTACGGGCCAGGTGTAGGCAACGGCGTAGGATAAAGTGTAGGGCTGCTGGTGGGTTTTCGTTCCTGGCTAGGGTTAGGGTTAGGGAACGGCAAGGCTTAGGGCACAGGTGAGGGAACGGAAACGTGGGAGGGTTAGGCTACGTGCTGACACACGGTTCAGTGCCAGCGTACGGGCCAGGAATAGGGAACGGCGTAAGTTAAGGTGTAGGGCTGGTGGTGGGTTTCCGTTCCGGGCTAGGGTTAGGGTTAGGGAACGTCAAGGCTTAGGGCACAGGTGAGGGTACGGAAACGTTGGAGGCTCAGACTACGTGCTGACGCATGGTTCAGTTCCAGCGTACGGGTCAGGAGTAGGATACGGCGTAAGGTAATGTGTAGGGCTGGTGGTGGGCTTCTATTCCGGGCTAGGGTTAGGGTTAGGGAAAGGCAAGGCTTAGGGCACAGGTGAGGTTACGGAGACGTGGGAGGGTCAGGCTACATGCTGACGCATGGGTCAGTGCCAGCGTACGGGCCAGGAGTAGGGTACGGCGTAAGGTAAAGTGTAGCGCTTGTGGTTGATTTCCTTTCCAGGCTAGGATTAGGGTTAGGGAACGGCAAGGCTTAGGGCACAGGTGAGGGTACGGAAACGTGAGAGGGACGGGCTACGTGCTGATGCACGGGTCAGTGCCAGCGTACGGAACAGGAGTAGGCAACGGCATAGGATACAGTGTAGGTCTGGTGGTGGATTTGGTTCAGGGCTAGGGTTAGGGTTAGGGAACGGCAAGGCTTAGGGCACAGGTGAGGGTATGGAAACGTGGGAGGGTCAGGCTATGTGCTGACGCACGGGTCAGTGCCAGCGTACGGGTCAGGAGTAGGGTACGGCGTAATGTAAGGTGTAGGTCTGGTGGTGGGTTTCTATTCCGGGCTAGGGTTAGGGTTAGGGAACGGCAAGGCTTAGGGCACAGGTGATGGTACGGAAACTTGGGAGGGTCAGGCTACATGCTGACGCAATGTTCAGTGCTAGCGTACGGGCCAGGAATAGGGTACGGCGTAAGGTAAGGTGTAGGGCTGGTGGTGGGTTTCTAATCCGGGCTAGGGTTAGGGTTATGGAACGGCAAGTGTTAGGGCAAAGGAGAGGGTACGGAAACGTGGGAGGGTCAGGCTACATGCTGACGCACGGATCAGTGCCAGCGTACGGGCCAGGAATAGGGTACGGCGTAAGGTAAGGTGTACGGCTGGTGGTGGGTTTCCGTTCCGGGCTACGGTTAGGGTTAGGGAACGGCAAGGCTTAGGGCACAGGTGAGGTTACAGAAACGTGGGACGGTCAGGCTACGTGCTGACGCATGTGTCAATGCAAGCATACGGGCGAGGAGTAGGCAACGGCGTAAGGTAAGGTGTACGGCTGGTGGTTGGTTTCTGTTCCCGACTAGGGTTAGGGTTAGGGAACGGCAAGGCTTAGGGCACAGGTGAGGTTACAGAAACGTGGGACGGTCAGGCTACGTGCTGACGCACGTTTCAGTGCCAGCGTACGGGCCAGGGGTAGGCAACGGCGTAAGGTAAGATGTAGGGCTGGTGGTTGGTTTTCGTTCCAGGCTAGGGTTAGGGTTAGGGAACGGCATGTCTTAGGGCACAGGTGAGGGTACGGAAACGTGGGAGGGTCGGGCTACGTGCTGACGCACGGGTCAGTGCCAGCGTACGGGCCAGGAGTAGGCAACGGCGTAGGATAAAGGGTAGGGCTGGTGGTGGATTTGCGTTCTGGGCTAGGGTTAGGGTTAGAGAACGGCAAGGCTTAGGGCACAGGTCAGGGTACGGAAACGGGGGAGGGTAAGGCTACGTGCTGATGCACGTTTCAGTGCCAGAGTACAGGCCAGGAGTAGGCAACGGCGTAGGGTAAGGTGTAGGGCTGGTGGTGGGTTTCCGTTCCGGGCGAGGGTTAGGGTTAGGGAACGGCAAGGCTTAGGGCACAGGTGAGGGTACGTAAACGTGGGAGGGTCAGGCTACGTGCTGACGCACGGGTCAATGCCAGCGTACGGGCGAGGTGTAGGCAACGGCGTAAGGTAAGGTTTAGGGCTGGTGGTGGGTTTCCGTTCCGGACTAGGGTTAGGGTTAGGGAACGGCAAGGCTTAGGGCACAGGTCAGGGTACGGAAACGCGGTAGGGTAAGGCTACGTGCTGATGCACGGTTCAGTGCCAGAGTACAGGCCAGGAGTAGGCAACGGCGTAGGGTAAGATGTAGGGCTGGTGGTGGGTTTCCGTTCCGTGCTAGGGTTAGGGTTAGGTAACGGCAAGGCTTAGGGCACAGGTGAGGGTACGTAAACGTGGGAGGGTCAGGCTACGTGCTGACGCACGGGTCAATGCCAGCGTACGGGCGAGGAGTAGGGAACGACGTAAGGTAAGGTGTATTGCTGGTGGTTGGTTTCCGTTACAGGCTAGGGTTAGGGTTAGGGAATGGCAAGGCTTAGGGCACAGGTGAGGGTACGGAAACGTGGGAGGGTCAGGCTACGTGCTGACGCACTGGTCAGTGCCAGCGTACGGGCCAGGTGTAGGCAACGGCGTAGGATAAAGTGTAGGGCTGCTGGTGGGTTTTCGTTCCTGGCTAGGGTTAGGGTTAGGGAACGGCAAGGCTTAGGGCACAGGTGAGGGAACGGAAACGTGGGAGGGTTAGGCTACGTGCTGACACACGGTTCAGTGCCAGCGTACGGGCCAGGAATAGGGAACGGCGTAAGTTAAGGTGTAGGGCTGGTGGTGGGTTTCCGTTCCGGGCTAGGGTTAGGGTTAGGGAACGTCAAGGCTTAGGGCACAGGTGAGGGTACGGAAACGTTGGAGGCTCAGACTACGTGCTGACGCATGGTTCAGTTCCAGCGTACGGGTCAGGAGTAGGATACGGCGTAAGGTAATGTGTAGGGCTGGTGGTGGGCTTCTATTCCGGGCTAGGGTTAGGGTTAGGGAAAGGCAAGGCTTAGGGCACAGGTGAGGTTACGGAGACGTGGGAGGGTCAGGCTACATGCTGACGCATGGGTCAGTGCCAGCGTACGGGCCAGGAGTAGGGTACGGCGTAAGGTAAAGTGTAGCGCTTGTGGTTGATTTCCTTTCCAGGCTAGGATTAGGGTTAGGGAACGGCAAGGCTTAGGGCACAGGTGAGGGTACGGAAACGTGAGAGGGACGGGCTACGTGCTGATGCACGGGTCAGTGCCAGCGTACGGAACAGGAGTAGGCAACGGCATAGGATACAGTGTAGGTCTGGTGGTGGATTTGGTTCAGGGCTAGGGTTAGGGTTAGGGAACGGCAAGGCTTAGGGCACAGGTGAGGGTATGGAAACGTGGGAGGGTCAGGCTATGTGCTGACGCACGGGTCAGTGCCAGCGTACGGGTCAGGAGTAGGGTACGGCGTAATGTAAGGTGTAGGTCTGGTGGTGGGTTTCTATTCCGGGCTAGGGTTAGGGTTAGGGAACGGCAAGGCTTAGGGCACAGGTGATGGTACGGAAACTTGGGAGGGTCAGGCTACATGCTGACGCAATGTTCAGTGCTAGCGTACGGGCCAGGAATAGGGTACGGCGTAAGGTAAGGTGTAGGGCTGGTGGTGGGTTTCTAATCCGGGCTAGGGTTAGGGTTATGGAACGGCAAGTGTTAGGGCAAAGGAGAGGGTACGGAAACGTGGGAGGGTCAGGCTACATGCTGACGCACGGATCAGTGCCAGCGTACGGGCCAGGAATAGGGTACGGCGTAAGGTAAGGTGTACGGCTGGTGGTGGGTTTCCGTTCCGGGCTACGGTTAGGGTTAGGGAACGGCAAGGCTTAGGGCACAGGTGAGGTTACAGAAACGTGGGACGGTCAGGCTACGTGCTGACGCATGTGTCAATGCAAGCATACGGGCGAGGAGTAGGCAACGGCGTAAGGTAAGGTGTACGGCTGGTGGTTGGTTTCTGTTCCCGACTAGGGTTAGGGTTAGGGAACGGCAAGGCTTAGGGCACAGGTGATGGTACAGAAACGTGGGAGGGTCAGGCTACGTGCCGACGCACGGTTCAGTGCCAGCGTACGGGCCAGGAATAGGGAACGGCGTAAGGTAAGGTGTAGGGCTGGTGGTGGGTTTCCGTTCCGGGCTAGGGTTAGGGTTAGGGAACGGCAAGGCTTAGGGCACAGGTCAGGGTACGGAAACGCGGGAGGGTAAGGCTACGTGCTGATGCACGGGTCAGTACCAGAGTACAGGCCAGTAGTAGGCAACGGAGTAGGGTAAGGTGTTGGGCTGGTGGTGGGATTCCATTCCGGGCTAGGGTTAGGGTTAGGGAACCGCAGGGCTTAGGGCACAGGTGAGGGTACGGAGGGAGGGAGTGTCAGGCTACGTGCTGACGCACGAGTCAATGCCAGCGTACGGGCCAGGAGTAGGCAACGGCGTAAGGTAAGGTGTAGGGCTGGTGGTTGTTTTCTGTTCCAGGCTAGGGTTAGGGTTAGGGAACGGCAAGGCTTAGGGCACAGATGAGGGTACGAAAACGTGGGAGTGTCGGGCTACGTGCTGATGCACGGGTCAGTGCCAGCGTACGGGCCAGGAGTAGGCAACGGCGTAGGATAAAGTGTAGGGCTGGTGGTGGTTTTGCGTTCCGGGCTAGGGTTAGGGTTAGGGAACGCCAAGGCTTAGGGCTCAGGTGAGGGAACGGAAACGTGGGAGGGTCAGGCTACGTGCTGACGCACGGTTCAGTGCCAGCGTACGGGCCAGGAATAGGGAACGGCGTAAGTTAAGGTGTAGGGCTGGTGGTGGGTTTCCGTTCAGGGCTAGGGTTAGGGTGAGGGAACGGCAAGGCTTAGGGCACAGGTCAGGGTACGGAAACGCGGGAGGGTAAGGCTACGTGCTGATGCGCAGGTCAGTGCCAGAGTACACGCCAGTAGTAGGCAACGGCGTAGGGTAAGGTTTTGGGTTGGTTGTGGGTTTCCATTCTGGGCTAGTGTTAGGGTTAGGGAACCGCAAGGCTTAGGGCACAGGTGAGGGTACGGAGACATGGGTGGGTCAGGCTACGTGCTGACGCACGGGTCAATGCCAGTTTACGGGCCAGGAGTAGGCAACGGCATAAGGTATGGTGTAGGGCTGGTGGCTGGTTTCCGTTCCAGGCTAGGGTTAGGGTTAGGGAACGGCAAGGCTTAGGGCACAGGTGAGGGTACGGAAACGTGGGAGGGTCGGGCTACGTGCTGACGCACGGGTCAGTGCCAGCGTACGGGCCAGGAGTAGGCAACGGCATAGGATAAAGTGTATGGCTGGTGGTGGATTTGCGTTCCGGGCTAGGGTTAGGGTTAGGGAACGGTAAGGCTTAGGGCACAGGTGTGGGAACGGAAACGTGGGAGGGTCAGGCTACGTGCTGACGCACGGTTCAGTGCCAGCGTACGGGCCAGGAATAGGAAACGGCATAAGTTAAGGTGTAGGGCTGGTGGTGGGTTTCCGTTCCGGGCTAGGGTTAGGGTTAGGGAACTTCAAGGCTTAGGGCACAGGTGAGGGTATGGAAACGTTGGAGGCTCAGACTACGTGCTGACGCATCGTTCAGTGCCAGCGTACGTGTCAGGAGTAGGATACGGCGTAAGGTAAGCTTTAGGGCTGGTGGTGGGTTTCTATTCAGGGCTAGGGTTAGGGTTAGGGAAAGGCAAGGCTTAGGGCACAGGTGAGGGTACGGAAACGTGGGAGGGTCAGGCTACATGCTGACGCACGGTTCAGTGAAAGCGTACGGGCCAGGAATAGGTTACGGCGTAAGGTAAGGTTTAGGGCTGGTGGTGGGTTTCCGTTCCGGGCTAGGGTTATGGTTAGGGAATGGCAAGCCTTAGGGCACAGGTGAGGGTACGGAAACGTGGGAGAGTCAGGCTACGTGCTGACGCACGGGTCAGTGCCAGCGTACGGTTCAGGAGTAGGGTACGGCGTAATGTAATGTGTAGGGATGGTCGTGGGTTTCTATTCCGGGCTAGGGTTAGGGTTAGGGAACGGCAAGGCTTAGGGCACATGTGAGGGTACGGAAACTTGGGAGGGTCACGCTACGTGCTGACGCACTGTTCAGTGCCAGCGTACGGGCCAGGAATAGGGTACGGCGTAAGGTAAGGTTTAGGGCTGGTGGTGGGATTCTAATCCGGGCTAGGGTTAGGGTTAGGGAACGGCAAGTCTTAGGGCAAAGGTGAGGGTAAGGAAACGTGGGAGGGTCAGGCTACGTGCTGACGCATGGTTCACTGCCAGCGTACGGGCCAGGAATAGGGTACGGCGTAAGGTAAGGTGTACGGCTGGTGGTGGGTTTCCGTTCCGGGCTAGGGTTAGCGTTAGGGAACGGCAAGGCTTAGGGCACAGGTGAGGGTACGGAAACGTGGGAGGGTCAGGCTACGTGTTGACGCACGGGTCAGTGCCAGCGTACGGGCCAGGAGTAGGGTACGGCGTAAGGTAAGGTGTAGGGCTTGTGGTTGATTTCCGTTCCAGGCTAGGGTTAGGGTTAGGGAACGGCAAGGCTTAGGGCACAGGTGAGGGTACTGAAACGTGGGAGGGTCAGGCTACATGCTGACGCACTGTTCAGTGCCAGAGTACGGGTCAGGAGTAGGATACGGCGTAAGATAATGTGTAGGGCTGGTGGTGGGTTTCTATTCCGGGCTAGGTTTAGGGTTAGGGAAAGGCAAGGCTTAGGGCACAGGTGAGGGTACGGAAACTTGGGAGGGTCAGGCTACATGCTGACGCACTGTTCATTGCCAGCGTACGGGCCAGGAATAGGGTACGGCGTAAGGTAAGGTGTAGGCCTGGTGGTGGGTTTCTAATCCGGGCTAGGGTTAGGGTTAGGGAACGGCAAGTCTTAGGGCAAAGGAGAGGGTACGGAAACGTGGGAGGGTCAGGCCACGAGCTGACGCACGGTTCAGTGCCATCGTCCGGGCCAGCAATAGGGTACGGCGTAAGGTAAGGTGTACGGCCCGTGGTGGGTTTCCGTTCCGGGCTAGGGTTAGGGTTAGGGAATTGCAAGGCTTAGGGCACAGGTGAGGTTACAGAAACGTGGGACTGTCAGGCTACGTACTGACGCACGTGTCAGTGCCAGCGTACGGGCCAGGTGTAGGCAACGGCGTAAGTTAAGATGTAGGGCTGGTGGTTGGTTTCCGTTCCAGGCTAGGGTTAGGGTAAGGGAACGGCAAGGCTTAGGGCACAGGTGAGGGTACGGAAAAGTGAGAGGGACGGGCGACGTGCTGACGCACGGGTCAGTGCCAGCGTACGGAAAAGGTGTAGGCAACGGCATAGGATACAGTGTAGGGCTGGTGGTGGATTTGCGTTCAGGGCTAGGGTTAGGGTTAGGGAACTGCAAGGCTTAGGGCACAGGTGAGTGTATGGAAACGTGGGAGGGTCAGGCTATGTGCTGACGCACGGGTCAGTGCCTGCGTACGGGTCAGGAGTAGGGTACGGCGTAATGTAAGGTGTAGGTCTGGTGGTGGGTTTCTATTCCGGGCTAGGGTTAGGGTTAGGGAACGGCAAGGCTTAGGGCACAGGTGATGGTACGGAAACTTGGGAGGGTCAGGCTACATGCTGACGCAATGTTCAGTGCCAGTGTACGGGCCAGGAATAGGGTACGGCGTAAGGTAAGGTGTAGGGCTGGTGGTGGGTTTCTAATCCGGGCTAGGGTTAGGGTTAGGGAACGGCAAGTCTTAGGGCAAAGGAGAGGGTACGGAAACGTGGGAGGGTCAGGCTACATGCTGACGCACGGTTCAGTGCCAGCGTACGGGACAGGAATAGGGTACGGCGTAAGGTAAGGTGTACGGCTGGTGGTGGGTTTCCGTTCCGGGCTAGGGTTAGGGTTAGGGAACGGCAAGGCTTAGGGCACAGGTGAGGTTACAGAAACGTGGGACGGTCAGGCTACGTGCTGACGCATGTGTCAATGCCAGCATACGGGCGAGGAGTAGGCAACGGTGTAAAGTAAGGTGTACGGCTGGTGGTTGGTTTCTGTTCCAGACTAGGGTTAGGGTTAGGGAACGGCAAGGCTTAGGGCACAGGTGATGGTACAGAAACGTGGGAGGGTCAGGCTACGTGCCGACGCACGGTTCAGTGCCAGCATACGGGCCAGGAATAGGGAACGGCGTAAGGTAAGGTGTAGGGATGGTGGTGGGTTTCCGTTCCGGGCTAGGGTTAGGGTTAGGGAACGGCAAGGCTTAGGGCACAGGTCAGGGTACGGAAATGCGGGAGTGTAAGGCTACGTGCTGATGCACGGGTCAGTACCAGAGTACAGGCCAGTAGTAAGCAACGGCGTAGGGTAAGGTGTTGGGCTGGTGGTGGGATTCCATTCCGGGCTAGGGTTAGGGTTAGGGAACCGCAGGGCTTAGGGCACAGGTGAGGGTACGGAGGGAGGGAGTGTCAGGCTACGTGCTGACGCACGAGTCAATGCCAGCGTACGGGCCAGGAGTAGGCAACGGCGTAAGGTATGGTGTAGGGCTGGTGGTTGTTTTCTGTTCCAGGCTAGGGTTAGGGTTAGGGAACGGCAAGGCTTAGGGCACAGATGAGGGTACGGAAACGTGGGAGGGTCGGGCTACGTGCTGATGCACGGGTCAGTGCCAGCGTACGGGCCAGGAGTAGGCAACGGCGTAGGATAAAGTGTAGGGCTGGTGGTGGATTTGCGTTCCGGGCTAGGGTTAGGGTTAGGGAACGGCAAGGCTTAGGGCTCAGGTGAGGGAACGGAAACGTGGGAGGGTCAGGCTACGTGCTGACGCACGGTTCAGTGCCAGCGTACGGGCCAGGAATAGGGAACGGCGTAAGTTAAGGTGTAGGGCTGGTGGTGGGTTTCCGTTCCGGGCTAGGGTTAGGGTGAGGGAACGGCAAGGCTTAGGGCACAGGTCAGGGTACGGAAACGCGGGAGGGTAAGGCTACGTGCTGATGCGCAGGTCAATGCCAGAGTACACGCCAGTAGTAGGCAACGGCGTAGGGTAAGGTTTTGGGTTGGTTGTGGGTTTCCATTCCGGGCTAGTGTTAGGGTTAGGGAACCGCAAGGCTTAGGGCACAGGTGAGGGTACGGAGACATGGGTGGGTCAGGCTACGTGCTGACGCACGGGTCAATGCCAGTTTACGGGCCAGGAGTAGGCAACGGCGTAAGGTATGGTGTAGGGCTGGTGGCTGGTTTCCGTTCCAGGCTAGGGTTAGGGATAGGGAACGGCAAGGCTTAGGGCACAGGTGAGGGTACGGAAACGTGGGAGGGTCGGGCTACGTGCTGACGCACGGGTCAGTGCCAGCGTACGGGCCAGGAGTAGGCAACGGCGCAGGATAAAGTGTAGGGCTGGTGGTTGATTTGCGTTCTGGGCTAGGGTTAGGGTTAGGGAACGGCAAGGCTTAGGGCACAGGTCAGGGTACAGAAACGCGGGAGGGTAAGGCTACGTGCTGATGCACGGTTCAGTGCCAGAGTACAGGCCAGGAGTAGGCAACGGCGTAGGGTAAGGTGTAGGGCTTGTGGTGGGTTTCCGTTCCGGGCTAGGGTTAGGGTTAGGGAACGGCAAAGCTTAGGGCACAGGTGAGGGTACGTAAACGTGGGAGGGTCAGGCTACGTGCTGACGCACGGGTCAATGCCAGCGTACGGGCGAGGAGTAGGCAACGGCGTAAGGTAAGGTTTAGTGCTGGTGGTGGGTTTCCGTTCCGGACTAGGGTTAGGGTTAGGGAACGGCAAGGCTTAGGGCACAGGTCAGAGTACGGAAACGCGTGAGGGTAAGGCTACGTGCTGATGCACGTTTCAGTGCCAGAGTACAGGCCAGGAGTAGGCAATGGCGTAGGGTAAGGTGTAGGGCTGGTGGTGGGTTTCCGTTCCGGGCTAGGGTTAGGGTTAGGGAACGGCAAGGCTTAGGGCACAGGTGAGGGTACGTAAACGTGGGAGGGTCAGGCTACGTGCTGACGCACGGGTCAATGCCAGCGTACGGGCGAGGAGTAGGCAACGACGTAAGGTAAGGTGTACGGCTGGTGGTTGGTTTCCGTTCCAGGCTAGGGTTAGGGTTAGGGAATGGCAAGGCTTGGGGCACAGGTGAGCGTACGGAAACGTGGGAGGGTCAGGGTACGTGCTGACGCACGGTTCAGTGCCAGCGTACGGGCCAGGAATAGGGTACGGCGTAAGGTAAGGTGTAGGGCTGGTTGTGGGTTTCTAATCCGGGCTAGGGTTAGGGTTAGGAAACGGCAAGTCTTAGGGCAAAGGAGAGGGTACGGAAACGTGGGAGGGTCAGGCTAGGTGCTGACGCACAGTTCAGTGCCAGCGTACGGGCCAGGAATAGGGTACGGCGTAAGGTAAGGTGTACGGCTGGTGGTGGGTTTCCGTTCCGGGATAGGGTTAGGGTTAGGGAACGGCAAGGCTTAGGGCACAGGTGAGGTTACAGAAACGTGGGACGGTCAGGCTACGTGCTGACGCACGTTTCAGTGCCAGCGTACGGGCCAGGGGTAGGCAACGGCGTAAGGTAAGATGTAGGGCTGGTGGTTGGTTTTCGTTCCAGGCTAGGGTTAGGGTTAGGGAACGGCATGTCTTAGGGCACAGGTGAGGGTACGGAAACGTGGGAGGGTCGGGCTACGTGCTGACGCACGGGTCAGTGCCAGCGTACGGGCCAGGAGTAGGCAACGGCGTAGGATAAAGGGTAGGGCTGGTGGTGGATTTGCGTTCTGGGCTAGGGTTAGGGTTAGAGAACGGCAAGGCTTAGGGCACAGGTCAGGGTACGGAAACGGGGGAGGGTAAGGCTACGTGCTGATGCACGTTTCAGTGCCAGAGTACAGGCCAGGAGTAGGCAACGGCGTAGGGTAAGGTGTAGGGCTGGTGGTGGGTTTCCGTTCCGGGCGAGGGTTAGGGTTAGGGAACGGCAAGGCTTAGGGCACAGGTGAGGGTACGTAAACGTGGGAGGGTCAGGCTACGTGCTGACGCACGGGTCAATGCCAGCGTACGGGCGAGGTGTAGGCAACGGCGTAAGGTAAGGTTTAGGGCTGGTGGTGGGTTTCCGTTCCGGACTAGGGTTAGGGTTAGGGAACGGCAAGGCTTAGGGCACAGGTCAGGGTACGGAAACGCGGTAGGGTAAGGCTACGTGCTGATGCACGGTTCAGTGCCAGAGTACAGGCCAGGAGTAGGCAACGGCGTAGGGTAAGATGTAGGGCTGGTGGTGGGTTTCCGTTCCGTGCTAGGGTTAGGGTT
Organism: Mesoplodon bidens; assembly: GCF_964165515.1. NCBI lineage: Eukaryota > Metazoa > Chordata > Mammalia > Artiodactyla > Ziphiidae > Mesoplodon > Mesoplodon bidens. The sequence goes on along the minus strand of NW_027671966.1, from coordinate 366,893 downwards.
AGGTAACGGCAAGGCTTAGGGCACAGGTGAGGGTACGTAAACGTGGGAGGGTCAGGCTACGTGCTGACGCACGGGTCAATGCCAGCGTACGGGCGAGGAGTAGGGAACGACGTAAGGTAAGGTGTATTGCTGGTGGTTGGTTTCCGTTACAGGCTAGGGTTAGGGTTAGGGAATGGCAAGGCTTAGGGCACAGGTGAGGGTACGGAAACGTGGGAGGGTCAGGCTACGTGCTGACGCACTGGTCAGTGCCAGCGTACGGGCCAGGTGTAGGCAACGGCGTAGGATAAAGTGTAGGGCTGCTGGTGGGTTTTCGTTCCTGGCTAGGGTTAGGGTTAGGGAACGGCAAGGCTTAGGGCACAGGTGAGGGAACGGAAACGTGGGAGGGTTAGGCTACGTGCTGACACACGGTTCAGTGCCAGCGTACGGGCCAGGAATAGGGAACGGCGTAAGTTAAGGTGTAGGGCTGGTGGTGGGTTTCCGTTCCGGGCTAGGGTTAGGGTTAGGGAACGTCAAGGCTTAGGGCACAGGTGAGGGTACGGAAACGTTGGAGGCTCAGACTACGTGCTGACGCATGGTTCAGTTCCAGCGTACGGGTCAGGAGTAGGATACGGCGTAAGGTAATGTGTAGGGCTGGTGGTGGGCTTCTATTCCGGGCTAGGGTTAGGGTTAGGGAAAGGCAAGGCTTAGGGCACAGGTGAGGTTACGGAGACGTGGGAGGGTCAGGCTACATGCTGACGCATGGGTCAGTGCCAGCGTACGGGCCAGGAGTAGGGTACGGCGTAAGGTAAAGTGTAGCGCTTGTGGTTGATTTCCTTTCCAGGCTAGGATTAGGGTTAGGGAACGGCAAGGCTTAGGGCACAGGTGAGGGTACGGAAACGTGAGAGGGACGGGCTACGTGCTGATGCACGGGTCAGTGCCAGCGTACGGAACAGGAGTAGGCAACGGCATAGGATACAGTGTAGGTCTGGTGGTGGATTTGGTTCAGGGCTAGGGTTAGGGTTAGGGAACGGCAAGGCTTAGGGCACAGGTGAGGGTATGGAAACGTGGGAGGGTCAGGCTATGTGCTGACGCACGGGTCAGTGCCAGCGTACGGGTCAGGAGTAGGGTACGGCGTAATGTAAGGTGTAGGTCTGGTGGTGGGTTTCTATTCCGGGCTAGGGTTAGGGTTAGGGAACGGCAAGGCTTAGGGCACAGGTGATGGTACGGAAACTTGGGAGGGTCAGGCTACATGCTGACGCAATGTTCAGTGCTAGCGTACGGGCCAGGAATAGGGTACGGCGTAAGGTAAGGTGTAGGGCTGGTGGTGGGTTTCTAATCCGGGCTAGGGTTAGGGTTATGGAACGGCAAGTGTTAGGGCAAAGGAGAGGGTACGGAAACGTGGGAGGGTCAGGCTACATGCTGACGCACGGATCAGTGCCAGCGTACGGGCCAGGAATAGGGTACGGCGTAAGGTAAGGTGTACGGCTGGTGGTGGGTTTCCGTTCCGGGCTACGGTTAGGGTTAGGGAACGGCAAGGCTTAGGGCACAGGTGAGGTTACAGAAACGTGGGACGGTCAGGCTACGTGCTGACGCATGTGTCAATGCAAGCATACGGGCGAGGAGTAGGCAACGGCGTAAGGTAAGGTGTACGGCTGGTGGTTGGTTTCTGTTCCAGACTAGGGTTAGGGTTAGGGAACGGCAAGGCTTAGGGCACAGGTGATGGTACAGAAACGTGGGAGGGTCAGGCTACGTGCCGACGCACGGTTCAGTGCCAGCGTACGGGCCAGGAATAGGGAACGGCGTAAGGTAAGGTGTAGGGCTGGTGGTGGGTTTCCGTTCCGGGCTAGGGTTAGGGTTAGGGAACGGCAAGGCTTAGGGCACAGGTCAGGGTACGGAAACGCGGGAGGGTAAGGCTACGTGCTGATGCACGGGTCAGTACCAGAGTACAGGCCAGTAGTAGGCAACGGAGTAGGGTAAGGTGTTGGGCTGGTGGTGGGATTCCATTCCGGGCTAGGGTTAGGGTTAGGGAACCGCAGGGCTTAGGGCACAGGTGAGGGTACGGAGGGAGGGAGTGTCAGGCTACGTGCTGACGCACGAGTCAATGCCAGCGTACGGGCCAGGAGTAGGCAACGGCGTAAGGTAAGGTGTAGGGCTGGTGGTTGTTTTCTGTTCCAGGCTAGGGTTAGGGTTAGGGAACGGCAAGGCTTAGGGCACAGATGAGGGTACGGAAACGTGGGAGTGTCGGGCTACGTGCTGATGCACGGGTCAGTGCCAGCGTACGGGCCAGGAGTAGGCAACGGCGTAGGATAAAGTGTAGGGCTGGTGGTGGTTTTGCGTTCCGGGCTAGGGTTAGGGTTAGGCAACGCCAAGGCTTAGGGCTCAGGTGAGGGAACGGAAACGTGGGAGTGTCAGGCTACGTGCTGACGCACGGTTCAGTGCCAGCGTACGGGCCAGGAATAGGGAACGGCGTAAGTTAAGGTGTAGGGCTGGTGGTGGGTTTCCGTTCCGGGCTAGGGTTAGGGTGAGGGAACGGCAAGGCTTAGGGCACAGGTCAGGGTACGGAAACGCGGGAGGGTAAGGCTACGTGCTGATGCGCAGGTCAGTGCCAGAGTACACGCCAGTAGTAGGCAACGGCGTAGGGTAAGGTTTTGGGTTGGTTGTGGGTTTCCATTCTGGGCTAGTGTTAGGGTTAGGGAACCGCAAGGCTTAGGGCACAGGTGAGGGTACGGAGACATGGGTGGGTCAGGCTACGTGCTGACGCACGGGTCAATGCCAGTTTACGGGCCAGGAGTAGGCAACGGCATAAGGTATGGTTTAGGGCTGGTGGCTGGTTTCCGTTCCAGGCTAGGGTTAGGGTTAGGGAACGGCAAGGCTTAGGGCACAGGTGAGGGTACGGAAACGTGGGAGGGTCGGGCTACGTGCTGACGCACGGGTCAGTGCCAGCGTACGGGCCAGGAGTAGGCAACGGCATAGGATAAAGTGTATGGCTGGTGGTGGATTTGCGTTCCGGGCTAGGGTTAGGGTTAGGGAACTGTAAGGCTTAGGGCACAGGTGTGGGAACGGAAACGTGGGAGGGTCAGGCTACGTGCTGACGCACGGTTCAGTGCCAGCGTACGGGCCAGGAATAGGAAACGGCATAAGTTAAGGTGTAGGGCTGGTGGTGGGTTTCCGTTCCGGGCTAGGGTTAGGGTTAGGGAACTTCAAGGCTTAGGGCACAGGTGAGGGTATGGAAACGTTGGAGGCTCAGACTACGTGCTGACGCATCGTTCAGTGCCAGCGTACGTGTCAGGAGTAGGATACGGCGTAAGGTAAGCTTTAGGGCTGGTGGTGGGTTTCTATTCAGGGCTAGGGTTAGGGTTAGGGAAAGGCAAGGCTTAGGGCACAGGTGAGGGTACGGAAACGTGGGAGGGTCAGGCTACATGCTGACGCACGGTTCAGTGAAAGCGTACGGGCCAGGAATAGGTTACGGCGTAAGGTAAGGTTTAGGGCTGGTGGTGGGTTTCCGTTCCGGGCTAGGGTTATGGTTAGGGAATGGCAAGGCTTAGGGCACAGGTGAGGGTACGGAAACGTGGGAGAGTCAGGCTACGTGCTGACGCACGGGTCAGTGCCAGCGTACGGTTCAGGAGTAGGGTACGGCGTAATGTAATGTGTAGGGATGGTCGTGGGTTTCTATTCCGGGCTAGGGTTAGGGTTAGGGAACGGCAAGGCTTAGGGCACATGTGAGGGTACGGAAACTTGGGAGGGTCAGGCTACGTGCTGACGCACTGTTCAGTGCCAGCGTACGGGCCAGGAATAGGGTACGGCGTAAGGTAAGGTTTAGGGCTGGTGGTGGGATTCTAATCCGGGCTAGGGTTAGGGTTAGGGAACGGCAAGTCTTAGGGCAAAGGTGAGGGTAAGGAAACGTGGGAGGGTCAGGCTACGTGCTGACGCATGGTTCACTGCCAGCGTACGGGCCAGGAATAGGGTACGGCGTAAGGTAAGGTGTACGGCTGGTGGTGGGTTTCCGTTCCGGGCTAGGGTTAGCGTTAGGGAACGGCAAGGCTTAGGGCACAGGTGAGGGTACGGAAACGTGGGAGGGTCAGGCTACGTGTTGACGCACGGGTCAGTGCCAGCGTACGGGCCAGGAGTAGGGTACGGCGTAAGGTAAGGTGTAGGGCTTGTGGTTGATTTCCGTTCCAGGCTAGGGTTAGGGTTAGGGAACGGCAAGGCTTAGGGCACAGGTGAGGGTACTGAAACGTGGGAGGGTCAGGCTACATGCTGACGCACTGTTCAGTGCCAGCGTACGGGTCAGGAGTAGGATACGGCGTAAGGTAATGTGTAGGGCTGGTGGTGGGTTTCTATTCCGGGCTAGGTTTAGGGTTAGGGAAAGGCAAGGCTTAGGGCACAGGTGAGGGTACGGAAACTTGGGAGGGTCAGGCTACATGCTGACGCACTGTTCATTGCCAGCGTACGGGCCAGGAATAGGGTACGGCGTAAGGTAAGGTGTAGGCCTGGTGGTGGGTTTCTAATCCGGGCTAGGGTTAGGGTTAGGGAACGGCAAGTCTTAGGGCAAAGGAGAGGGTACGGAAACGTGGGAGGGTCAGGCCACGAGCTGACGCACGGTTCAGTGCCATCGTCCGGGCCAGCAATAGGGTACGGCGTAAGGTAAGGTGTACGGCTGGTGGTGGGTTTCCGTTCCGGGCTAGGGTTAGGGTTAGGGAATTGCAAGGCTTAGGGCACAGGTGAGGTTACAGAAACGTGGGACTGTCAGGCTACGTACTGACGCACGTGTCAGTGCCAGCGTACGGGCCAGGTGTAGGCAACGGCGTAAGTTAAGATGTAGGGCTGGTGGTTGGTTTCCGTTCCAGGCTAGGGTTAGGGTAAGGGAACGGCAAGGCTTAGGGCACAGGTGAGGGTACGGAAAAGTGAGAGGGACGGGCGACGTGCTGACGCACGGGTCAGTGCCAGCGTACGGAAAAGGTGTAGGCAACGGCATAGGATACAGTGTAGGGCTGGTGGTGGATTTGCGTTCAGGGCTAGGGTTAGGGTTAGGGAACTGCAAGGCTTAGGGCACAGGTGAGGGTATGGAAACGTGGGAGGGTCAGGCTATGTGCTGACGCACGGGTCAGTGCCTGCGTACGGGTCAGGAGTAGGGTACGGCGTAATGTAAGGTGTAGGTCTGGTGGTGGGTTTCTATTCCGGGCTAGGGTTAGGGTTAGGGAACGGCAAGGCTTAGGGCACAGGTGATGGTACGGAAACTTGGGAGGGTCAGGCTACATGCTGACGCAATGTTCAGTGCCAGTGTACGGGCCAGGAATAGGGTACGGCGTAAGGTAAGGTGTAGGGCTGGTGGTGGGTTTCTAATCCGGGCTAGGGTTAGGGTTAGGGAACGGCAAGTCTTAGGGCAAAGGAGAGGGTACGGAAACGTGGGAGGGTCAGGCTACATGCTGACGCACGGTTCAGTGCCAGCGTACGGGACAGGAATAGGGTACGGCGTAAGGTAAGGTGTACGGCTGGTGGTGGGTTTCCGTTCCGGGCTAGGGTTAGGGTTAGGGAACGGCAAGGCTTAGGGCACAGGTGAGGTTACAGAAACGTGGGACGGTCAGGCTACGTGCTGACGCATGTGTCAATGCCAGCATACGGGCGAGGAGTAGGCAACGGCGTAAAGTAAGGTGTACGGCTGGTGGTTGGTTTCTGTTCCAGACTAGGGTTAGGGTTAGGGAACGGCAAGGCTTAGGGCACAGGTGATGGTACAGAAACGTGGGAGGGTCAGGCTACGTGCCGACGCACGGTTCAGTGCCAGCATACGGGCCAGGAATAGGGAACGGCGTAAGGTAAGGTGTAGGGATGGTGGTGGGTTTCCGTTCCGGGCTAGGGTTAGGGTTAGGGAACGGCAAGGCTTAGGGCACAGGTCAGGGTACGGAAATGCGGGAGTGTAAGGCTACGTGCTGATGCACGGGTCAGTACCAGAGTACAGGCCAGTAGTAAGCAACGGCGTAGGGTAAGGTGTTGGGCTGGTGGTGGGATTCCATTCCGGGCTAGGGTTAGGGTTAGGGAACCGCAGGGCTTAGGGCACAGGTGAGGGTACGGAGGGAGGGAGTGTCAGGCTACGTGCTGACGCACGAGTCAATGCCAGCGTACGGGCCAGGAGTAGGCAACGGCGTAAGGTATGGTGTAGGGCTGGTGGTTGTTTTCTGTTCCAGGCTAGGGTTAGGGTTAGGGAACGGCAAGGCTTAGGGCACAGATGAGGGTACGGAAACGTGGGAGGGTCGGGCTACGTGCTGATGCACGGGTCAGTGCCAGCGTACGGGCCAGGAGTAGGCAACGGCGTAGGATAAAGTGTAGGGCTGGTGGTGGATTTGCGTTCCGGGCTAGGGTTAGGGTTAGGGAACGGCAAGGCTTAGGGCTCAGGTGAGGGAACGGAAACGTGGGAGGGTCAGGCTACGTGCTGACGCACGGTTCAGTGCCAGCGTACGGGCCAGGAATAGGGAACGGCGTAAGTTAAGGTGTAGGGCTGGTGGTGGGTTTCCGTTCCGGGCTAGGGTTAGGGTGAGGGAACGGCAAGGCTTAGGGCACAGGTCAGGGTACGGAAACGCGGGAGGGTAAGGCTACGTGCTGATGCGCAGGTCAATGCCAGAGTACACGCCAGTAGTAGGCAACGGCGTAGGGTAAGGTTTTGGGTTGGTTGTGGGTTTCCATTCCGGGCTAGTGTTAGGGTTAGGGAACCGCAAGGCTTAGGGCACAGGTGAGGGTACGGAGACATGGGTGGGTCAGGCTACGTGCTGACGCACGGGTCAATGCCAGTTTACGGGCCAGGAGTAGGCAACGGCGTAAGGTATGGTGTAGGGCTGGTGGCTGGTTTCCGTTCCAGGCTAGGGTTAGGGATAGGGAACGGCAAGGCTTAGGGCACAGGTGAGGGTACGGAAACGTGGGAGGGTCGGGCTACGTGCTGACGCACGGGTCAGTGCCAGCGTACGGGCCAGGAGTAGGCAACGGCGTAGGATAAAGTGTATGGCTGGTGGTGGATTTGCGTTCCGGGCTAGGGTTAGGGTTAGGGAACGGTAAGGCTTAGGGCACAGGTGTGGGAACGGAAACGTGGGAGGGTCAGGCTACGTGCTGACGCACGGTTCAGTGCCAGCGTACGGGCCAGGAATAGGAAACGGCATAAGTTAAGGTGTAGGGCTGGTGGTGGGTTTCCGTTCCGGGCTAGGGTTAGGGTTAGGGAACGTCAATGCTTAGGGCACAGGTGAGGGTATGGAAACGTTGGAGGCTCTGACTACGTGCTGACGCATGGTTCAGTGCCAGCGTACGGGTCAGGAGTAGGATACGGCGTAAGGTAAGCTTTAGGGCTAGTGGTGGGTTTCTATTCCGGGTTAGGGTTAGGGTTAGGGAAAGGCAAGGCTTAGGGCACAGGTGAGGGTACGGAAACGTGGGAGGGTCAGACTACGTGCTGACGCACGGGTCAGTGCCAGCGTACGGGTCAGGAGTAGGGTACGTCGTAATGTAAGGTGTAGGGCTGGTGGTGGGTTTCTATTCCGGGCTAGGGTTAGGGTTAGGGAACGGCAAGGCTTAGGGCACAGGTGAGTGTACGGAAACTTGGGAGGGTCAGGCTACATGCTGACGCAATGTTCAGTGCCAGCGTACGGGCCAGGAATAGGGTACGGCGTAAGGTAAGGTGTAGGCCTGGTGGTGGGTTTCTAATCCGGGCTAGGGTTAGGGTTAGGGAACGGCAAGTCTTAGGGCAAAGGTGAGGGTACGGAAACGTGGGAGGGTCAGGCCACGTGCTGACGCACTGTTCAGTGCCAGCGTCCGGGCCAGGAATAGGGTACGGCGTAAGGTAAGGTGTACGGCTGGTGGTGGGTTTCCGTTCCGGGCTAGGGTTAGGGTTAGGGAATGGCAAGGCTTAGGGCACAGGTGAGGTTACAGAAACGTGGGACTGTCAGGCTACGTGCTGACGCACGTGTCAGTGCCAGCGTACGGGCCAGGTGTAGGCAACGGCGTAAGGTAAGATGTAGGGCTGGTGGTTGGTTTCCGTTCCAGGCTAGGGTTAGGGTAAGGGAACGGCAAGGCTTAGGGCACAGGTGAGGGTACCGAAACGTGGGAGGGTCAGGCTACATGCTGACGCATGGTTCAGTGCCAGCGTACGGGCCAGGAATAAGTTACGGCGTAAGGTAAGGTGTAGGGCTGGTGGTGGGTTTCCGTTCGGGGCTAGGGTTAGGGTTAGGGAACGGCAAGGCTAAGGGCACAGGTGAGGGTACGGAAACGTGGGAGGGTCTGGCTACGTGCTGACGCATGGGTCAGTGCCAGCATACGTGCCAGGAGTAGGGTACGGCATAAGGTAAAGTGTAGGGCTTGTGGTTGATTTCCTTTCCAGGCTAGGTTTAGGGTTAGGGAACGGCAAGGCTTAGGGCACAGGTGAGGGTACGGAAACGTGGGAGGGACGGGCTACGTGCTGACGCACGGGTCAGTGCCAGCGTACGGGCCAGGAGTAGGCAACGGCATAGGATACAGTGTAGGGCTGGTGGTGAATTTGCGTTCCGGGCTAGGGTTAGGGTTAGGGAACGGCAAGGCTTAGGGCACAGGTGCGGGCATGGAAACGTGGGAGGTTCAGGCTACGTGCTGACACACGGGTCAGTGCCAGCGTACGGGTCAGGAGTAGGGTACGGCGTAATGTAAGGTGTAGGGCTGGTGGTGGGTTTCTATTCCGGGCTAGGGTTAGGGTTAGGGAATGGCAAGGCTTAGGGCACAGGTGAGGGTACGGAAACTTGGGAGGGTCAGGCTATATGCTGACGCACTGTTCAGTGCCAGCGTACGGGCCAGGAATAGGGTACGGCGTAAGGTAAGGTGTAGGGCTGGTGGTGGGTTTCTAATCCGGGCTAGGGTTAGGGTTAGGGAACGGCAAGGCTTAGGGCACAGGTGAGCTTACAGAAACGTGGGACTGTCAGGCTACGTGCTGACGCACGTGTCAGTGCCAGCGTACGGGACAGGTGTAGGCAACGGCGTAAGGTAAGATGTAGGGCTGGTGGTTGGTTTCCGTTCCAGGCTAGGGTTAGGGTAAGGGAACGGCAAGGCGTAGGGCACAGGTGAGGGTACCGAAACGTGGGAGGGTCAGGCTACATGCTGACGCACGGTTCAGTGCCAGCGTACGGGCCAGGAATAAGTTACGGCGTAAGGTAAGGTGTAGGGCTGGTGGTGGGTTTCCGTTCGGGGCTAGGGTTAGGGTTAGGGAACGGCAAGGCTTAGGGCACAGGTGAGGGTACGGAAACGTGGGAGGGTCAGGCTATGTGCTGACGCACGGGTCAGTGCCAGCGTACGGGTCAGTAGCAGTGTACGGCGTAAGGAATGGTGTAGGGCTGGCGGTCGGTTACTATTCCGGGCTAGGGTTAGGGTTAGGGAATGGCAAGTCTTAGGGCACAGGTGAGGGTACGGCAACGTGGGAGGGTCAGGCTACGTGCTGACGCACGTGTCAGTGCCAGCGTACGGGCCAGGAGTAGGCAACGGCGTAAGTTAAGGTGTAGGGCTGGTGGTTGGTTTCCGTTCCAGGCTAGGGTTAGGGTTAGGGAACGGCAAGGCTTAAGGCACATGTGAGGGTACGGAAATGTGGGAGGGTCGGGCTACGTGCTGACGCACGGGTCAGTGCCAGCGTACGGGCCAGGAGTAGGCAACGGCGCAGGATAAAGTGTAGGGCTGGTGGTGGATTTGCGTTCTGGGCTAGGGTTAGGGTTAGGGAACGGCAAGGCTTAGGGCACAGGTCAGGGTACAGAAACGCGGGAGGGTAAGGCTACGTGCTGATGCACGGTTCAGTGCCAGAGTACAGGCCAGGTGTAGGCAACGGCGTAGGGTAAGGTGTAGGGCTTGTGGTGGGTTTCCGTTCCGGGCTAGGGTTAGGGTTAGGGAACGTCAAAGCTTAGGGCACAGGTGAGGGTACGTAAACGTGGGAGGGTCAGGCTACGTGCTGACGCACGGGTCAATGCCACGTACGGGCGAGGAGTAGGCAACGGCGTAAGGTAAGGTTTAGTGCTGGTGGTGGGTTTTCGTTCCGGACTAGGGTTAGGGTTAGGGAACGGCAAGGCTTAGGGCACAGGTCAGAGTACGGAAAAGCGTGAGGGTAAGGCTACGTGCTGATGCACGGTTCAGTGCCAGAGTACAGGCCAGGTGTAGGCAACGGCATAGGGTAAGCTGTAGGGCTGGTGGTGGGTTTCCGTTCCGTGCTAGGGTTAGGGTTAGGTAACGGCAAGGCTTAGGGCACAGGTGAGGGTACGTAAACGTGGGAGGGTCAGGCTACGTGCTGACGCACGGGTCAATGCCAGCGTACGGGCGAGGAGTAGGGAACGACGTAAGGTAAGGTGTATGGCTGGTGGTTGGTTTCCGTTAAAGGCTAGGGTTAGGGTTAGGGAATGGCAAGGCTTAGGGCACAGGTGAGGGTACGGAAACGTGGGAGGGTCAGGCTACGTGCTGACGCACTGGTCAGTGCCAGCGTACGGGCCAGGTGTAGGCAACGGCGTAGGATAAAGTGTAGGGCTGGTGGTGGGTTTTCGTTCCTGGCTAGGGTTAGGGTTAGGGAACGGCAAGGCTTAGGGCACAGGTGAGGGAACGGAAACGTGGGAGGGTCAGGCTACGTGCTGACACACGGTTCAGTGCCAGCGTACGGGCCAGGAATAGGGAACGGCGTAAGTTAAGGTGTAGGGCTGGTGGTGGGTTTCCATTCCGGGCTAGGGTTAGGGTTAGGGAACGTCAAGGCTTAGGGCACAGGTGAGGGTACGGAAACGTTGGAGGCTCAGACTACGTGCTGACGCATGGTTCAGTTCCAGCGTACGGGTCAGGAGTAGGATACGGCGTAAGGTAATGTGTAGGGCTGGTGGTGGGCTTCTATTCCGGGCTAGGGTTAGGGTTAGGGAAAGGCAAGGCTTAGGGCACAGGTGAGGTTACGGAAACGTGGGAGGTTCAGGCTACATGCTGACGCATGGGTCAGTGCCAGCGTACGGGCCAGGAGTAGGGTACGGCGTAAGGTAAAGTGTAGCGCTTGTGGTTGATTTCCTTTCCAGGCTAGGTTTAGGGTTACGGAACGGCAAGGCTTAGGGCACAGGTGAGGGTACGGAAACGTGAGAGGGACGGGCTACGTGCTGACGCACGGGTCAGTGCCAGCGTACGGAACAGGAGTAGGCAACGGCATAGGATACAGTGTAGGGCTGGTGGTGGATTTGCGTTCAGGGCTAGGGTTAGGGTTAGGGAACGGCAAGGCTTAGGGCACAGGTGAGGGTATGGAAACGTGGGAGGGTCAGGCTATGTGCTGACGCACGGGTCAGTGCCAGCGTACGGGTCAGGAGTAGGGTACGGCGTAATGTAAGGTGTAGGTCTGGTGGTGGATTTCTATTCCGGGCTAGGGTTAGGGTTAGGGAACGGCAAGGCTTAGGGCACAGGTGATGGTACGGAAACTTGGGAGGGTCAGGCTACATGCTGACGCAATGTTCAGTGCCAGCGTACGGGCCAGGAATAGGGTACGGCGTAAGGTAAGGTGTAGGGCTGGTGGTGGGTTTCTAATCCGGGCTAGGGTTAGGGTTAGGTAACGGCAAGTCTTAGGGCAAAGGAGAGGGTACGGAAACGTGGGAGGGTCAGGCTACATGCTGACGCACGGATCAGTGCCAGCGTACGGGCCAGGAATAGGGTACGGCGTAAGGTAAGGTGTACGGCTGGTGGTGGGTTTCCGTTCCGGGCTAGGGTTAGGGTTAGGGAACGGCAAGGCTTAGGGCACAGGTGAGGTTACAGAAACGTGGGACGGTCAGGCTACGTGCTGACGCATGTGTCAATGCCAGCATACGGGCGAGGATTAGGCAACGGCGTAAGGTAAGGTGTACGGCTGGTGGTGGGTTTCTGTTCCAGACTAGGGTTAGGGTTAGGGAACGGCAAGGCTTAGGGCACAGGTGATGGTACAGAAACGTGGGAGGGTCAGGCTTCGTGCCGACGCACGGTTCAGTGCCAGCGTACGGGCCAGGAATAGGGAACGGCGTAAGGTAAGGTGTAGGGCTGGTGGTGGGTTTCCGTTCCGGGCTAGGGTTAGGGTTAGGGAACGGCAAGGCTTAGGGCACAGGTCAGGGTACGGAAACGCGGGAGGGTAAGGCTACGTGCTGATGCACGTGTCAGTACCAGAGTACAGGCCAGTAGTAGGCAACGGCGTAGGGTAAGGTGTTGGGCTGGTGGTGGGATTCCATTCCGGGCTAGGGTTAGGGTTAGGGAACCGCAGGGCTTAGGGCACAGGTGAGGGTACGGAGGGAGGGAGTGTCAGGCTACGTGCTGACGCACGAGTCAATGACAGCGTACGGGCCAGGAGTAGGCAACGGCGTAAGGTAAGGTGTAGGGCTGGTGGTTGTTTTCTGTTCCAGGCTAGGGTTAGGGTTAGGGAACGGCAAGGCTTAGGGCACAGATGAGGGTACGGAAACGTGGGAGAGTCGGGCTACGTGCTGATGCACGGGTCAGTGCCAGCGTACGGGCCAGGAGTAGGCAACGGCGTAGGATAAAGTGTAGGGCTGGTGGTTGTTTTGCGTTCCGGGCTAGGGTTAGGGTTAGGGAACGGCAAGGCTTAGGGCTCAGGTGAGGGAACGGAAACGTGGGAGGGTCAGGCTACGTGCTGACGCACGGTTCAGTGCTAGCGTACGGGCCAGGAATAGGGAACGGCGTAAGTTAAGGTGTAGGGCTGGTGGTGGGTTTCCGTTCCGGGCTAGGGTTAGGGTGAGGGAACGGCAAGGCTTAGGGCACAGGTCAGGGTACGGAAACGCGGGAGGGTAAGGCTACGTGCTGATGCGCAGGTCAGTGCCAGAGTACACGCCAGTAGTAGGCAACGGCGTAGGGTAAGGTTTTGGGTTGGTTGTGGGTTTCCATTCCGGGCTAGTGTTAGGGTTAGGGAACCGCAAGGCTTAGGGCACAGGTGTGGGTACGGAGACATGGGTGGGTCAGGCTACGTGCTGACGCACGGGTCAATGCCAGTTTACGGGCCAGGAGTAGGCAACGGCATAAGGTATGGTGTAGGGCTGGTGGCTGGTTTCCGTTCCAGGCTAGGGTTAGGGTTAGGGAACGGCAAGGCTTAGGGCACAGGTGAGTGTACGGAAACGTGGGAGGGTCGGGCTACGTGCTGACGCACGGGTCAGTGCCAGCGTACCGGCCAGGAGTAGGCAACGGCGTAGGATAAAGTGTATGGCTGGTGGTGGATTTGCGTTCCGGGCTAGGGTTAGGGTTAGGGAACGGTAAGGCTTAGGGCACAGGTGTGGGAACGGAAACGTGGGAGGGTCAGGCTACGTGCTGACGCACGGTTCAGTGCCAGCGTACGGGCCAGGAATAGGAAACGGCATAAGTTAAGGTGTAGGGCTGGTGGTGGGTTTCCTTTCCGGGCTAGGGTTAGGGTTAGGGAACGTCAAGGCTTAGGGCACAGGTGAGGGTATGGAAACGTTGGAGGCTCAGACTACGTGCTGACGCATCGTTCAGTGCCAGCGTACGGGTCAGGAGTAGGATACGGCGTAAGGTAAGCTTTAGGGCTGGTGGTGGGTTTCTATTCCGGGCTAGGGTTAGGGTTAGGGAAAGGCAAGGCTTAGGGCACAGGTGAGGGTACGGAAACGTGGGAGGGTCAGGCTACATGCTGACGCACGGTTCAGTGAAAGCGTACGGGCCAGGAATAGGTTACGGCGTAAGGTAAGGTTTAGGGCTGGTCGTGGGTTTCCGTTCCGGGCTAGGGTTATGGTTAGGGAACGGCAAGGCTTAGGGCACAGGTGAGGTTACGGAAACGTGGGAGAGTCAGGCTACGTGCTGACGCACGGGTCAGTGCCAGCGTACGGTTCAGGAGTAGGGTACGGCGTAATGTAATGTGTAGGGATGGTCGTGGGTTTCTATTCCGGGCTAGGGTTAGGGTTAGGGAACGGCAAGGCTTAGGGCACAGGTGAGGGTACGGAAACTTGGGAGGGTCAGGCTACGTGCTGACGCACTGTTCAGTGCCAGCGTACGGGCCAGGAATAGGGTACGGCGTAAGGTAAGGTTTAGGGCTGGTGGTGGGATTCTAATCCGGGCTAGGGTTAGGGTTAGGGAACGGCAAGTCTTAGGGCAAAGGTGAGGGTACGGAAACGTGGGAGGGTCAGGCTACGTGCTGACGCATGGTTCACTGCCAGCGTACGGGCCAGGAATAGGGTACGGCGTAAGGTAAGGTGTACGGCTGGTGGTGGGTTTCCGTTCCGGGCTAGGGTTAGCGTTAGGGAACGGCAAGGCTTAGGGCACAGGTGAGGGTACGGAAACGTGGGAGGGTCAGGCTACGTGCTGACGCATGGGTCAGTGCCAGCGTACGGGCCAGGAGTAGGGTACGGCGTAAGGTAAGGTGTAGGGCTTGTGGTTGATTTCCATTCCAGGCTAGGGTTAGGGTTAGGGAACGGCAAGGCTTAGGGCACAGGTGAGGGTACTGAAACGTGGGAGGGTCAGGCTACGTGCTGACGCACTGTTCAGTGCCAGCGTACGGGTCAGGAGTAGGATACGGCGTAAGGTAATGTGTAGGGCTGGTGGTGGGTTTCCGTTCCGGGCTAGGGTTATGGTTAGGGAACGTCAAGGCTTAGGGCACAGGTGAGGGTACTGAAACGTGGGAGGGTCAGGCTACGTGCTGACGCATGGATCAGTGCCAGCATACGGGCCAGCAGTAGGGTATGGCGTAAGGTAAAGTGTAGGGCTTGTGGTTGATTTCCTTTCCAGGCTAGGTTTAGGGTTAGGGAACGGCAAGGCTTAGGGCACAGGTGAGGGTACGGAAACGTGGGAGGGACGGGCTACGTGCTGACGCACGGGTCAGTGCCAGCGTACGGGCCAGGTGTAGGCAACGGCGTAAGGTAAGATGTAGGGCTGGTGGTTGGTTTCCGTTCCAGGCTAGGGTTAGGGTAAGGGAACGGCAAGGCTTAGGGCACAGGTGAGGGTACCGAAACGTGGGAGGGTCAGGCTACATGCTGACGCATGGTTCAGTGCCAGCGTACGGGCCAGGAATAAGTTACGGCGTAAGGTAAGGTGTAGGGCTGGTGGTGGGTTTCCGTTCGGGGCTAGGGTTAGGGTTAGGGAACGGCAAGGCTTAGGGCACAGGTGAGGGTACGGAAACGTGGGAGGGTCTGGCTACGTGCTGACGCATGGGTCAGTGCCAGCATACGTGCCAGGAGTAGGGTACGGCATAAGGTAAAGTGTAGGGCTTGTGGTTGATTTCCTTTCCAGGCTAGGTTTAGGGTTAGGGAACGGCAAGGCTTAGGGCACAGGTGAGGGTACGGAAACGTGGGAGGGACGGGCTACGTGCTGACGCACGGGTCAGTGCCAGCGTACGGGCCAGGAGTAGGCAACGGCATAGGATACAGTGTAGGGCTGGTGGTGAATTTGCGTTCCGGGCTAGGGTTAGGGTTAGGGAACGGCAAGGCTTAGGGCACAGGTGAGGGCATGGAAACGTGGGAGGTTCAGGCTACGTGCTGACACACGGGTCAGTGCCAGCGTACGGGTCAGGAGTAGGGTACGGCGTAATGTAAGGTGTAGGGCTGGTGGTGGGTTTCTATTCCGTGCTAGGGTTAGGGTTAGGGAATGGCAAGGCTTAGGGCACAGGTGAGGGTACGGAAACTTGGGAGGGTCAGGCTATATGCTGACGCACTGTTCAGTGCCAGCGTACGGGCCAGGAATAGGGTACGGCGTAAGGTAAGGTGTAGGGCTGGTGGTGGGTTTCTAATCCGGGCTAGGGTTAGGGTTAGGGAACGGCAAGGCTTAGGGCACAGGTAAGGTTACAGAAACGTGGGACTGTCAGGCTACGTGCTGACGCACGTGTCAGTGCCAGCGTACGGGACAGGTGTAGGCAACGGCGTAAGGTAAGATGTAGGGCTGGTGGTTGGTTTCCGTTCCAGGCTAGGGTTAGGGTAAGGGAACGGCAAGGCGTAGGGCACAGGTGAGGGTACCGAAACGTGGGAGGGTCAGTTCACATGCTGACGCACGGTTCAGTGCCAGCGTACGGGCCAGGAATAAGTTACGGCGTAAGGTAAGGTGTAGGGCTGGTGGTGGGTTTCCGTTCGGGGCTAGGGTTAGGGTTAGGGAACGGCAAGGCTTAGGGCACAGGTGAGGGTACGGAAACGTGGGAGGGTCAGGCTATGTGCTGACGCACGGGTCAGTGCCAGCGTACGGGTCAGTAGCAGCGTACGGCGTAAGGAATGGTGTAGGGCTGGCGGTGGGTTACTATTCCGGGCTAGGGTTAGGGTTAGGGAATGGCAAGTCTTAGGGCACAGGTGAGGGTACGGCAACGTGGGAGGGTCAGGCTACGTGCTGACGCACGTGTCAGTGCCAGCGTACGGGCCAGGAGTAGGCAACGGCGTAAGTTAAGGTGTACGGCTGGTGGTTGGTTTCCGTTCCAGGCTAGGGTTAGGGTTAGGGAACGGCAAGGCTTAAGGCACATGTGAGGGTACGGAAATGTGGGAGGGTCGGGCTACGTGCTGACGCACGGGTCAGTGCCAGCGTACGGGCCAGGAGTAGGCAACGGCGCAGGATAAAGTGTAGGGCTGGTGGTGGATTTGCGTTCTGGGCTAGGGTTAGGGTTAGGGAACGGCAAGGCTTAGGGCACAGGTCAGGGTACAGAAACGCGGGAGGGTAAGGCTACGTGCTGATGCACGGTTCAGTGCCAGAGTACAGGCCAGGTGTAGGCAACGGCGTAGGGTAAGGTGTAGGGCATGTGGTGGGTTTCCGTTCCGGGCTAGGGTTAGGGTTAGGGAACGTCAAAGCTTAGGGCACAGGTGAGGGTACGTAAACGTGGGAGGGTCAGGCTACGTGCTGACGCACGGGTCAATGCCAGCGTACGGGCGAGGAGTAGGCAACGGCGTAAGGTAAGGTTTAGTGCTGGTGGTGGGTTTTCGTTCCGGACTAGGGTTAGGGTTAGGGAACGGCAAGGCTTAGGGCACAGGTCAGAGTACGGAAACGCGTGAGGGTAAGGCTACGTGCTGATGCACGGTTCAGTGCCAGAGTACAGGCCAGGAGTAGGCAACGGCATAGGGTAAGCTGTAGGGCTGGTGGTGGGTTTCCGTTCCGTGCTAGGGTTAGGGTTAGGTAACGGCAAGGCTTAGGGCACAGGTGAGGGTACGTAAACGTGGGAGGGTCAGGCTACGTGCTGACGCACGGGTCAATGCCAGCGTACGGGCGAGGAGTAGGGAACGACGTAATGTAAGGTGTATGGCTGGTGGTTGGTTTCCGTTAAAGGCTAGGGTTAGGGTTAGGGAATGGCAAGGCTTAGGGCACAGGTGAGGGTACGGAAACGTGGGAGGGTCAGGCTACGTGCTGACGCACTGGTCAGTGCCAGCGTACGGGCCAGGTGTAGGCAACCGCGTAGGATAAAGTGTAGGGCTGGTGGTGGGTTTTCGTTCCTGGCTAGGGTTAGGGTTAGGGAACGGCAAGGCTTAGGGCACAGGTGAGGGAACGGAAACGTGGGAGGGTCAGGCTACGTGCTGACACACGGTTCAGTGCCAGCGTACGGGCCAGGAATAGGGAACGGCGTAAGTTAAGGTGTAGGGCTGGTGGTGGGTTTCCATTCCGGGCTAGGGTTAGGGTTAGGGAACGTCAAGGCTTAGGGCACAGGTGAGGGTACGGAAACGTTGGAGGCTCAGACTACGTGCTGACGCATGGTTCAGTTCCAGCGTACGGGTCAGGAGTAGGATACGGCGTAAGGTAATGTGTAGGGCTGGTGGTGGGCTTCTATTCCGGGCTAGGGTTAGGGTTAGGGAAAGGCAAGGCTTAGGGCACAGGTGAGGTTACGGAAACGTGGGAGGTTCAGGCTACATGCTGACGCATGGGTCAGTGCCAGCGTACGGGCCAGGAGTAGGGTACGGCGTAAGGTAAAGTGTAGCGCTTGTGGTTGATTTCCTTTCCAGGCTAGGTTTAGGGTTAGGGAACGGCAAGGCTTAGGGCACAGGTGAGGGTACGGAAACGTGAGAGGGACGGGCTACGTGCTGACGCACGGGTCAGTGCCAGCGTACGGAACAGGAGTAGGCAACGGCATAGGATACAGTGTAGGGCTGGTGGTGGATTTGCGTTCAGGGCTAGGGTTAGGGTTAGGGAACGGCAAGGCTTAGGGCACAGGTGAGGGTATGGAAACGTGGGAGGGTCAGGCTATGTGCTGACGCACGGGTCAGTGCCAGCGTACGGGTCAGGAGTAGGGTACGGCGTAATGTAAGGTGTAGGTCTGGTGGTGGATTTCTATTCCGGGCTAGGGTTAGGGTTAGGGAACGGCAAGGCTTAGGGCACAGGTGATGGTACGGAAACTTGGGAGGGTCAGGCTACATGCTGACGCAATGTTCAGTGCCAGCGTACGGGCCAGGAATAGGGTACGGCGTAAGGTAAGGTGTAGGGCTGGTGGTGGGTTTCTAATCAGGGCTAGGGTTAGGGTTAGGGAACGGCAAGTCTTAGGGCAAAGGAGAGGGTACGGAAACGTGGGAGGGTCAGGCTACATGCTGACGCACGGATCAGTGCCAGCGTACGGGCCAGGAATAGGGTACGGCGTAAGGTAAGGTGTACGGCTGGTGGTGGGTTTCCGTTCCGGGCTAGGGTTAGGGTTAGGGAACGGCAAGGCTTAGGGCACAGGTGAGGTTACAGAAACGTGGGACGGTCAGGCTACGTGCTGACGCATGTGTCAATGCCAGCATACGGGCGAGGAGTAGGCAACGGCGTAAGGTAAGGTGTACGGCTGGTGGTTGGTTTCTGTTCCAGACTAGGGTTAGGGTTAGGGAACGGCAAGGCTTAGGGCACAGGTGATGGTACAGAAACGTGGGAGGGTCAGGCTTCGTGCCGACGCACGGTTCAGTGCCAGCGTACGGGCCAGGAATAGGGAACGGCGTAATGTAAGGTGTAGGGCTGGTGGTGGGTTTCCGTTCCGGGCTAGGGTTAGGGTTAGGGAAAGGCAAGGCTTAGGGCACAGGTCAGGGTACGGAAACGCGGGAGGGTAAGGCTACGTGCTGATGCACGGGTCAGTACCAGAGTACAGGCCAGTAGTAGGCAACGGCGTAGGGTAAGGTGTTGGGCTGGTGGTGGGATTCCATTCCGGGCTAGGGTTAGGGTTAGGGAACCGCAGGGCTTAGGGCACAGGTGAGGGTACGGAGGGAGGGAGTGTCAGGCTACGTGCTGACGCACGAGTCAATGACAGCGTACGGGCCAGGAGTAGGCAACGGCGTAAGGTAAGGTGTAGGGCTGGTGGTTGTTTTCTGTTCCAGGCTAGGGTTAGGGTTAGGGAACGGCAAGGCTTAGGGCACAGATGAGGGTACGGAAACGTGGGAGAGTCGGGCTACGTGCTGATGCACGGGTCAGTGCCAGCGTACGGGCCAGGAGTAGGCAACGGCGTAGGATAAAGTGTAGGGCTGGTGGTGGTTTTGCGTTCCGGGCTAGGGTTAGGGTTAGGGAACGGCAAGGCTTAGGGCTCAGGTGAGGGAACGGAAACGTGGGAGGGTCAGGCTACGTGCTGACGCACGGTTCAGTGCCAGCGTACGGGCCAGGAATAGGGAACGGCGTAAGTTAAGGTGTAGGGCTGGTGGTGGGTTTCCGTTCCGGGCTAGGGTTAGGGTTAGGGAACGTCAAGGCTTAGGGCACAGGTGAGGGTATGGAAACGTTGGAGGCTCAGACTACGTGCTGACGCATCGTTCAGTGCCAGCGTACGGGTCAGGAGTAGGATACGGCGTAAGGTAAGCTTTAGGGCTGGTGGTGGGTTTCTATTCCGGGCTAGGGTTAGGGTTAGGGAAAGGCAAGGCTTAGGGCACAGGTGAGGGTACGGAAACGTGGGAGGGTCAGGCTACATGCTGACGCACGGTTCAGTGAAAGCGTACGGGCCAGGAATAGGTTACGGCGTAAGGTAAGGTTTAGGGCTGGTCGTGGGTTTCCGTTCCGGGCTAGGGTTATGGTTAGGGAACGGCAAGGCTTAGGGCACAGGTGAGGTTACGGAAACGTGGGAGAGTCAGGCTACGTGCTGACGCACGGGTCAGTGCCAGCGTACGGTTCAGGAGTAGGGTACGGCGTAATGTAATGTGTAGGGATGGTCGTGGGTTTCTATTCCGGGCTAGGGTTAGGGTTAGGGAACGGCAAGGCTTAGGGCACAGGTGAGGGTACGGCAACTTGGGAGGGTCAGGCTACGTGCTGACGCACGGTTCAGTGCCAGCGTACGGGCCAGGAATAGGAAACGGCATAAGTTAAGGTGTAGGGCTGGTGGTGGGTTTCCGTTCCGGGCTAGGGTTAGGGTTAGGGAACGTCAATGCTTAGGGCACAGGTGAGGGTATGGAAACGTTGGAGGCTCAGACTACGTGCTGACGCATGGTTCAGTGCCAGCGTACGGGTCAGGAGTAGGATACGGCGTAAGGTAAGCTTTAGGGCTGGTGGTGGGTTTCTATTCCGGGCTAGGGTTAGGGTTAGGGAAAGGCAAGGCTTAGGGCACAGGTGAGGGTACGGAAACGTGGGAGGGTCAGGCTACATGCTGACGCACGGTTCAGTGAAAGCGTACGGGCCAGGAATAGTTACGGCGTAAGGTAAGGTTTAGGGCTGGTGGTGGGTTTCCGTTCCGGGCTAGGGTTATGGTTAGGGAACGGCAAGGCTTAGGGCACAGGTGAGGGTACGGAAATATGGGAGGGTCGGGCCACATGCTGACGCATGGGTCAGTGCCAGCGTACGGTTCAGGAGTAGGGTACGGCGTAATGTAATGTGTAGGGATGGTCGTGGGTTTCTATTCCGGGCTAGGGTTAGGGTTAGGGAACGGCAAGGCTTAGGGCACAGGTGAGGGTACGGAAACTTGGGAGGGTCAGGCTACGTGCTGACGCACTGTTCAGTGCCAGCGTACGGGCCAGGAATAGGGTACAGCGTAAGGTAAGGTTTAGGGCTGGTGGTGGGATTCTAATCCGGGCTAGGGTTAGGGTTAGGGAACGGCAAGTCTTAGGGCAAAGGAGAGGGTACGGAAACGTGGGAGGGTCAGGCTACATGCTGACGCACGGATCAGTGCCAGCGTACGGGCCAGGAATAGGGTACGGCGTAAGGTAAGGTGTACGGCTGGTGGTGGGTTTCCGTTCCGGGCTAGGGTTAGGGTTAGGGAACGGCAAGGCTTAGGGCACAGGTGAGGTTACAGAAACGTGGGACGGTCAGGCTACGTGCTGACGCATGTGTAAATGCCAGCATACGGGCGAGGAGTAGGCAACGGCGTAAGGTAAGGTGTACGGCTGGTGGTTGGTTTCTGTTCCAGACTAGGGTTAGGGTTAGGGAACGGCAAGGCTTAGGGCACAGGTGATGGTACAGAAACGTGGGAGGGTCTGGCTACGTGCCGACGCACGGTTCAGTGCCAGCGTACGGGCCAGGAATAGGGAACGGCGTAAGGTAAGGTGTAGGGCTGGTGGTGGGTTTCCGTTCCGGGCTAGGGTTAGGGTTAGGGAACGGCAAGGCTTAGGGCACAGGTCAGGGTACGGAAACGCGGGAGGGTAAGGCTACGTGCTGATGCACGGGTCAGTACCAGAGTACAGGCCAGTAGTAGGCAACGGCGTAGGGTAAGGTGTTGGGCTGGTGGTGGGATTCCATTCCGGGCTAGGGTTAGGGTTAGGGAACCGCAGGGCTTAGGGCACAGGTGAGGGTACGGAGGGAGGGAGTGTCAGGCTACGTGCTGACGCACGAGTCAATGCCAGCGTACGGGCCAGGAGTAGGCAACGGCGTAAGGTATGGTGTAGGGCTGGTGGTTGTTTTCTGTTCCAGGCTAGGGTTAGGGTTAGGGAACGGCAAGGCTTAGGGCACAGATGAGGGTACGGAAACGTGGGAGGGTCGGGCTACGTGCTGATGCACGGGTCAGTGCCAGCGTACGGGCCAGGAGTAGGCAACGGCGTAGGATAAAGTGTAGGTCTGGTGGTGGATTTGCGTTCCGGGCTAGGGTTAGGGTTAGGGAACGGCAAGGCTTAGGGCTCAGGTGAGGGAACGGAAACGTGGGAGGGTCAGGCTACGTGCTGACGCACGGTTCAGTGCCAGCGTACGGGCCAGGAATAGGGAACGGCGTAAGTTAAGGTGTAGGGCTGGTGGTGGGTTTCCGTTCCGGGCTAGGGTTAGGGTGAGGGAACGGCAAGGCTTAGGGCACAGGTCAGGGTACGGAAACGCGGGAGGGTAAGGCTACGTGCTGATGCGCAGGTCAGTGCCAGAGTACACGCCAGTAGTAGGCAACGGCGTAGGGTAAGGTTTTGGGTTGGTTGTGGGTTTCCATTCCGGGCTAGTGTTAGGGTTAGGGAACCGCAAGGCTTAGGGCACAGGTGAGGTTACGGAGACATGGGTGGGTCAGGCTACGTGCTGACGCACGGGTCAATGCCAGTTTACGGGCCAGGAGTAGGCAACGGCATAAGGTATGGTGTAGGGCTGGTGGCTGGTTTCCGTTCCAGGCTAGGGTTAGGGTTAGGGAACGGCAAGGCTTAGGGCACAGGTGAGGGTACGGAAACGTGGGAGGGTCGGGCTACGTGCTGACGCACGGGTCAGTGCCAGCGTACGGGCCAGGAGTAGGCAACGGCGTAGGATAAAGTGTATGGCTGGTGGTGGATTTGCGTTCCGGGCTAGGGTTAGGGTTAGGGAACGGTAAGGCTTAGGGCACAGGTGTGGGAACGGAAACGTGGGAGGGTCAGGCTACGTGCTGACGCACGGTTCAGTGCCAGCGTACGGGCCAGGAATAGGAAACGGCATAAGTTAAGGTGTAGGGCTGGTGGTGGGTTTCCGTTCCGGGCTAGGGTTAGGGTTAGGGAACGTCAATGCTTAGGGCACAGGTGAGGGTATGGAAACGTTGGAGGCTCAGACTACGTGCTGACGCATGGTTCAGTGCCAGCGTACGGGTCAGGAGTAGGATACGGCGTAAGGTAAGCTTTAGGGCTGGTGGTGGGTTTCTATTCCGGGCTAGGGTTAGGGTTAGGGAAAGGCAAGGCTTAGGGCACAGGTGAGGGTACGGAAACGTGGGAGGGTCAGGCTACATGCTGACGCACGGTTCAGTGAAAGCGTACGGGCCAGGAATAGTTACGGCGTAAGGTAAGGTTTAGGGCTGGTGGTGGGTTTCCGTTCCGGGCTAGGGTTATGGTTAGGGAACGGCAAGGCTTAGGGCACAGGTGAGGGTACGGAAATATGGGAGGGTCGGGCCACGTGCTGACGCATGGGTCAGTGCCAGCGTACGGTTCAGGAGTAGGGTACGGCGTAATGTAATGTGTAGGGATGGTCGTGGGTTTCTATTCCGGGCTAGGGTTAGGGTTAGGGAACGGCAAGGCTTAGGGCACAGGTGAGGGTACGGAAACTTGGGAGGGTCAGGCTACGTGCTGACGCACTGTTCAGTGCCAGCGTACGGGCCAGGAATAGGGTACGGCGTAAGGTAAGGTTTAGGGCTGGTGGTGGGATTCTAATCCGGGCTAGGGTTAGGGTTAGGGAACGGCATGTCTTAGGGCAAAGGTGACGGTACGGAAACGTGGGAGGGTCAGGCTACGTGCTGACGCATGGTTCACTGCCAGCGTACGGGCCAGGAATAGGGTACGGCGTAAGGTAAGGTGTACGGCTGGTGGTGGGTTTCCGTTCCGGGCTAGGGTTAGCGTTAGGGAACGGCAAGGCTTAGGGCACAGGTGAGGGTACGGAAACTTGGGAGGGTCAGGCTACGTACTGACGCACGTGTCAGTGCCAGCGTACGGGCCAGGTGTAGGCAACGGCGTAAGGTAAGATGTAGGGCTGGTGGTTGGTTTCCGTTCCAGGCTAGGGTTAGGGTAAGGGAACGGCAAGGCTTAGGGCACAGGTGAGGGTACGGAAACGTGAGAGGGACGGGCTACGTGCTGACGCACGGGTCAGTGGCAGCGTACGGAACAGGTGTAGGCAACGGCATAGGATACAGTGTAGGGCTGGTGGTGGATTTGCGTTCAGGGCTAGGGTTAGGGTTAGGGAACGGCAAGGCTTAGGGCACAGGTGAGGGTATGGAAACGTGGGAGGGTCAAGCTATGTGGTGACGCACGGGTCAGTGCCAGCGTACGGGTCAGGAGTAGGGTACGGCGTAATGTAAGGTGTAGGTCTGGTGGTGGGTTTCTATTCCGGGCTAGGGTTAGGGTTAGGGAACGGCAAGGCTTAGGGCACAGGTGATGGTACGGAAACTTGGGAGGGTCAGGCTACATGCTGACGCAATGTTCAGTGCCAGCGTACGGGCCAGGAATAGGGTACGGCGTAAGGTAAGGTGTAGGGCTGGTGGTGGGTTTCTAATCCGGGCTAGGGTTAGGGTTAGGGAACGGCAAGACTTAGGGCAAAGGAGAGGGTACGGAAACGTGGGAGGGTCAGGCTACATGCTGACGCACGGTTCAGTGCCAGCGTACGGGCCAGGAATAGGGTACGGCGTAAGGTAAGGTGTGCGGCTGGTGGTGGGTTTCCGTTCCGGGCTAGGGTTAGGGTTAGGGAACGGCAAGGCTTAGGGCACAGGTGAGGTTACAGAAACGTGGGACGGTCAGGCTACGTGCTGACGCATGTGTCAATGCCAGCATACGGGCGAGGAGTAGGCAACGGCGTAAGGTAAGGTGTACGGCTGGTGGTTGGTTTCTGTTCCAGACTAGGGTTAGGGTTAGGGAACGGCAAGGCTTAGGGCACAGGTGATGGTACAGAAACGTGGGAGGGTCAGGCTACGTGCCGACGCACGGTTCAGTGCCAGCATACGGGCCAGGAATAGGGAACGGCGTAAGGTAAGGTGTAGGGATGGTGGTGGGTTTCCGTTCCGGACTAGGGTTAGGGTTAGGGAACGGCAAGGCTTAGGGCACAGGTCAGGGTACGGAAACGCGGGAGGGTAAGGCTACGTGCTGATGCACGGGTCAGTACCAGAGTACAGGCCAGTAGTAAGCAACGGCGTAGGGTAAGGTTTTGGGCTGGTGGTGGGATTCCATTCCGGGCTAGGGTTAGGGTTAGGGAACCGCAGGGCTTAGGGCACAGGTGAGGGTATGGAGGGAGGGAGTGTCAGGCTACGTGCTGACGCACGAGTCAATGCCAGCGTACGGGCCAGGAGTAGGCAACGGCGTAAGGTATGGTGTAGGGCTGGTGGTTGTTTTCTGTTCCAGGCTAGGGTTAGGGTTAGGGAACGGCAAGGCTTAGAGCACAGATGAGGGTACGGAAACGTGGGAGGGTCGGGCTACGTGCTGATGCACGGGTCAGTGCCAGAGTACGCGCCAGGAGTAGGCAACGGCGTAGGATAAAGTGTAGGGCTGGTGGTGGATTTGCGTTCCGGGCTAGGGTTAGGGTTAGGGAACGGCAAGGCTTAGGGCTCAGGTGAGGGAACGGAAACGTGGGAGGGTCAGGCTACGTGCTGACGCACGGTTCAGTGCCAGCGTACGGGCCAGGAATAGGGAACGGCGTAAGTTAAGGTGTAGGGCTGGTGGTGGGTTTCCGTTCCGGGCTAGGGTTAGGGTGAGGGAACGGCAAGGCTTAGGGCACAGGTCAGGGTACGGAAACGCGGGAGGATAAGGCTACGTGCTGATGCGCAGGTCAGTGCCAGAGTACACGCCAGTAGTAGGCAACGGCGTAGGGTAAGGTTTTGGGTTGGTTGTGGGTTTCCATTCCGGGCTAGTGTTAGGGTTAGGGAACCGCAAGGCTTAGGGCACAGGTGAGGGTACGGAGACATGGGTGGGTCAGGCTACGTGCTGACGCACGGGTCAATGCCAGTTTATGGGCCAGGAGTAGGCAACGGCGTAAGGTATGGTGTAGGGCTGGTGGCTGGTTTCCGTTCAAGGCTAGGGTTAGGGTTAGGGAACGGCAAGGCTTTGGGCACAGGTGAGGGTACGGAAACGTGGGAGGGTCGGGCTACGTGCTGACGCACGGGTCAGTGCCAGCGTACGGGCCAGGAGTAGGCAACGGCGTAGGATAAAGTGTATGGCTGGTGGTGGATTTGCGTTCCGGGCTAGGGTTAGGGTTAGGGAACGGTAAGGCTTAGGGCACAGGTGTGGGAACGGAAACGTGGGAGGGTCAGGCTACGTGCTGACGCACGGTTCAGTGCCAGCGTACGGGCCAGGAATAGGAAACGGCATAAGTTAAGGTGTAGGGCTGGTGGTGGGTTTCCGTTCCGGGCTAGGGTTAGGGTTAGGGAACGTCAAGGCTTAGGGCACAGGTGAGGGTATGGAAACGTTGGAGGCTCAGACTACGTGCTGACGCATGGTTCAGTGCCAGCGTACGGGTCAGGAGTAGGATACAGCGTAAGGTAAGCTTTAGGGCTGGTGGTGGGTTTCTATTCCGGGCTAGGGTTAGGGTTAGGGAAAGGCAAGGCTTAGGGCACAGGTGAGGGTACGGAAACGTGGGAGGGTCAGGCTAAGTGCTGACGCACGGGTCAGTGCCAGCGTACGGTTCAGGAGTAGGGTACGGCGTAATGTAAGGTGTAGGGCTGGTCGTGGGTTTCTATTCCGGGCTAGGGTTAGGGTTAGGGAACGGCAAGGCTTAGGGCACAGGTGAGGGTACGGAAACTTGGGAGGGTCAGGCTACGTGCTGACGCACTGTTCAGTGCCAGCGTACGGGCCAGGAATAGGGTACGGCGTAAGGTAAGGTTTAGGGCTGGTGGTGGGTTTCTAATCCGGGCTAGGGATAGGGTTAGGGAACGGCAAGTCTTAGGGCAAAGGTGAGGGTATGGAAACGTGGGAGGGTCAGGCTACGTGCTGACGCATGGTTCACTGCCAGCGTACGGGCCAGGAATAGGGTACGGCGTAAGGTAAGGTGTACGGCTGGTGGTGGGTTTCCGTTCCAGGCTAGGGTTAGCGTTAGGGAACGGCAAGGCTTAGGGCACAGTTGAGGGTACGGAAACGTGGGAGGGTCAGGCTACGTGCTGACGCACGTGTCAGTGCCAGTGTACGGGCCAGGAGTAGGGTACGGCGTAAGGTAAGGTGTAGGGCTTGTGGTTGATTTCCGTTCCAGGCTAGGGTTAGGGTTAGGGAACGGCAAGGCTTAGGGCACAGGTGAGGGTACGTAAACGTGGGAGGGTCAGACTACGTGCTGACGCACTGTTCAGTGCCAGCGTACGGGTCAGGAGTAGGATACGGCGTAAGGTAATGTGTAGGGCTGGTGGTGGGTTTCCGTTCCGGGCTAGGGTTATGGTTAGGGAACGGCAAGGCTTAGGGCACAGGTGAGGTTACTGAAACTTGGGAGGGTCAGGCTACGTGCTGACGCATGGATCAGTGCCAGCATACGGGCCAGGAGTAGGGTACGGCGTAAGGTAAAGTGTAGGGCTTGTGGTTGATTTCCTTTCCAGGCTAGGTTTAGGGTTACGGAACGGCAAGGCTTAGGGCACAGGTGAGGGTACGGAAACGTGGGAGGGACGGGCTACGTGCTGACGCACGGGTCAGTGCCAGCGTACGGGCCAGGAGTAGGCAACGGCATAGGATACAGTGTAGGGCTGGTGGTGGATTTGCGATTTGGGCTAGGGTTAGGGTTAGGGAACGGCAAGGCTTAGGGCACAGGTGAGGGTATGGAAACGTGGGAGGGTCAGGCTACGTGCTGACGCACGTGTCAGTGCCAGCGTACGGGTCAGGAGTAGGGTACGTCGTAATGTAAGGTGGAAGGCTGGTGGTGGGTTTCTATTCCGGGCTAGGGTTAGGGATAGGGAACGGCAAGGCTTAGGGCACAGGTGAGTGTACGGAAACTTGGGAGGGTCAGGCAACATGCTGACGCACTGTTCAGTGCCAGCGTACGGGCCAGGAATAGGGTACGGCGTAAGGTAAGGTGTAGGCCTGATGGTGGGTTTCTCATCCGGGCTAGGGTTAGGGTTAGGGAACGGCAAGTCTTAGGGCAAAGGAGAGGGTACGGAAACGTGGGAGGGTCAGGCCACGTGCTGACGCACTGTTCAGTGCCAGCGTCCGGGCCAGGAATAGGGTACGGCGTAAGGTAAGGTGTACGGCTGGTGGTGGGTTTCCGTTCCGGGCTAGGGTTAGGGTTAGGGAATGGCAAGGCTTAGGGCACAGGTGAGGTTACAGAAACGTGGGACTGTCAGGCTACGTGCTGACGCACGTGTCAGTGCCAGCGTACGGGCCAGGTGTAGGCAACGGCGTAAGGTAAGATGTAGGGCTGGTGGTTGGTTTCCGTTCCAGGCTAGGGTTAGGGTAAGGGAACGGCAAGGCTTAGGGCACAGGTGAGGGTACCGAAACGTGGGAGGGTCAGGCTACATGCTGACGCACGGTTCAGTGCCAGCGTACGGGCCAGGAATAAGTTACGGCGTAAGGTAAGGTGTAGGGCTGGTGATGGGTTTCCGTTCGGGGCTAGGGTTAGGGTTAGGGAACGGCAAGGCTTAGGGCACAGGTGAGGGTACGGAAACGTGGGAGGGTCAGGCTACGTGCTGACGCACGGGTCAGTGCCAGCGTACGGGTCAGTAGCAGCGTACGGCGTAAGGTATGGTGTAGGGCTGGTGGTGGGTTACTATTCCGGGCTAGGGTTAGGGTTAGGGAATGGCAAGGCTTAGGGCACAGGTGAGGGTACGGAAACGTGGGAGGGTCAGGCTACGTGCTGACGCACGTGTCAGTGCCAGCGTACGGGCCAGGAGTAGGAAACGGCGTAAGGTAAGGTGTAGGGCTGGTGGTTGGTTTCCGTTCCAGGCTAGGGTTAGGGTTAGGGAACGGCAAGGGTTAGGGCACTGGTCAGGGTACGGAAACGCGGGAGGGTAAGGTTACGTGCTGATGCAAGGGTCAGTGCCAGAGTACAGGCCAGGAGTAGGCAACGGCGTAGGGTAAGGTGTAGGGCTGGTGGTGGGTTTCCGTTCCGGGCTAGGGTTAGTGTTAGGGAACGGCAAGGCTTAGGGCACAGGTGAGGGTACGGAAACGTGGGAGGGTCGGGCTACGTGCTGACGCATGGGTCAGTGCCAGCGTACGGGCCAGGAGTAGGCAACGGCATAGGATAAAGTGTAGGGCTGGTGGTGGATTAGCGTTCTGGGCTAGGGTTAGGGTTAGGGAATGGCAAGGCTTAGGGCACAGGTCAGGGTACGGAAACGTGGGAGGGTCAGGCTACGTGCTGACGCACGGGTCAATGCCAGCGTACGGGCGAGGAGTAGGCAACGACATAAGGTAAGGTGTACGGCTGGTGGTTGGTTTCCGTTCCAGGCTAGGGTTAGGTTTAGGG
This sequence comes from Mesoplodon bidens, assembly GCF_964165515.1. Lineage (NCBI taxonomy): Eukaryota > Metazoa > Chordata > Mammalia > Artiodactyla > Ziphiidae > Mesoplodon > Mesoplodon bidens. Next base: position 337,841 of record NW_027671966.1, on the reverse strand, counting down.
AACGGCAAGGCTTAGGGCACAGGTGAGGGTACGGAAACGTGGGAGGGTCAGGCTACGTGCTGACGCACAGTTCAGTGACAGCATACGGGCCAGGAATAGGGAACGGCGTAAGGTAAGGTTTAGGGCTGGTGGTGGGTTTCCGTTCCAGGCTAGGGTTAGGGTTAGGGAATGGAAAGGCTTAGGGCACAGGTGAGGGTACGGAAACGTGGGAGGGTCGGGCTACGTGCTGACGCACTGGTCAGTGCCAGCGTACGGGCCAGGAGTAGGCAACGTCGTAGGATAAACTGTAGGGCTGGTGGTGGATTTGCGTTCCTGGCTAGGGTTAGGGTTATGGAACGGCAAGGCTTAGGGCACAGGTGAGGGAACGGAAACGTGGGAGGGTCTGGCTACGTGCTGACGCACGGTACAGTGCCAGCGTACGGGCCAGGAATAGGGAACGGCGTAAGTTAAGGTGTAGGGCTGGTGGTGGGTTTCCGTTCCAGGCTAGGGTTAGGGTTAGGGAACGTCAAGGCTTAGGGCACAGGTGAGGGTACGGAAACGTTGGAGGCTCAGACTACGTGCTGACGCATGGTTCAGTGCCAGCGTACGGGTCAGGAGTAGGATACGGCATAAGGTAAGTTGTAGGGCTGGTGGTGGGTTTCTATTCCGGGCTAGGGTTAGGGTTAGGGTAAGGCAAGGCTTAGGGCACAGGTGAGGGTACGGAAACGTGGGAGGGTCAGGCTACATGCTGACGCACGGTTCAGTGCCAGCGTACGGGCCAGGAATAGGTTAAGGCGTACGGTAAGTTGTAGGGCTGGTGGTGGGTTTCCGTTCAGGGCTAGGGTTATGGTTAGGGAACGGCAAGGCTTAGGGCACAGGTGAGGGTACGGAAACGTGGGAGGGTCAGGCTACGTGCTGACGCACTGGTCCGTGCCAGCGTACGGGCCAGGAGTAAGGTACGGCATAAGGTAAGGTGTAGGGCTGGTGGTTGGTTTCCATTCCAGTCTAGGGTTAGGGTTAGGGAACGGCAAGGCTTAGGGCACAGGTGTGTGTACGGAAACGTGGGAGGGACCGGCTACGTGCTGACGCACGGGTCAGTGCCAGCGTACGGGTCAGTAGCAGCGTACGGCGTAAGGTATGGTGTAGGGCTGGTGGTGGGTTACTATTCCGTGCTAGGGTTAGGGTTAGGGAATGGCAAGGCTTAGGGCACAGGTGAGGGTACGGAAACGTGGGAGGGTCAGGCTACGTGCTGACGCACGTGTCAGTGCCAGCGTACGGGCCAGGAGTAGGCAACGGCGTAAGGTAAGGTGTAGGGCTGGTGGTTGGTTTCCGTTCCAGGCTAGGGTTAGGGTTAGGGAACGGCAAGGCTTAGGGCACAGGTCAGAGTACAGAAACGCGTGAGGGTAAGGCTACGTGCTGATGCACGGTTCAGTGCCAGAGTACAGGCCAGGAGTAGGCAACGGCGTAGGGTAAGTTGTAGGGCTGGTGGTGGGTTTCCGTTCCGGGCTAGGGTTAGGGTTAGGGAACGGCAAGGCTTAGGGCACAGGTGAGGGTACGTAAACGTGGGAGGGTCAGGCTACGTGCTGACGCACGGGTCAATGCCAGCGTACGGTCGAGGAGTAGGCAAAGACGTAAGGTAAGGTGTACGGCTGGTGGTTGGTTTCCGTTCCAGGCTAGGGTTAGGGTTAGGGAATGGCAAGGCTTAGGGCACAGGTGAGGGTACGGAAACGTGGGAGGGTCAGGCTACGTGCTGACGCACGGTTCAGTGCTAGCGTACGGGCCAGGAATAGGGTACGGCGCAAAGTAAGGTGTAGGGCTGGTGGTGGGTTTCTAATCCGGCCTAGGGTTAGGGTTAGGGAACGGCAAGTCTTAGGGAAAAGGACAGGGTACGGAAACGTGGGAGGGTCAGGCTACGTGCTGACGCACGGTTCAGTGCCAGCGTACGGGCCAGGAATAGGGTACGGTGTAAGGTAAGGTGTACGGCTGGTGGTAGGTTTCCTTTCCGGGCTAGGGTTAGGGTTAGGGAACGGCAAGGCTTAGGGCACAGGTGAGGTTACAGAAACGTGGGACGGTCAGGCTACGTGCCGACGCACGTTTCAGTGCCAGCGTACGGGCCAGGGGTAGGCAACGGCGTAAGGTAAGATGTAGGGCTGGTGGTTGGTTTCCGTTCCAGTCTAGGGTTAGGGTAAGGGAACGGCAAGGCTTAGGGCACAGGTGAGGGTACCGAAACGTGGGAGGGTCAGGCTACATGCTGACGCACGGTTCAGTGCCAGCGTATGGGCCAGGAATACGTTACGGCGTAAGGTAAGGTGTAGGGCTGGTGGTGGGTTTCCGTTCGGGGCTAGGGTTAGGGTTAGGGAACGGCAAGTCTTAGGGCACAGGTGAGGATACGGAAACGAGGGAGGGTCAGGCTATGTGCTGACACACGGGTCAGTGCCAGCGTACGGGCCAGGAGTAGGGTACGGCATAATGTAAGGTGTAGGGCTGGTGGTTGGTTTCCGTTCCAGGCTAGGGTTAGTGTTAGGGAACGGCAAGGCTTAGGGCACAGGTGAGGGTACGGAAACGTGGGAGGGTCGGGCTACGGGCTGACGCACTGGTCAGTGCCAGCGTACGGGCCAGGAGTAGGCAACGGCGTAGGATAAAGTTTAGGGCTGGTGGTGGATTTGCGTTCCTGGCTAGGGTTAGGGTTAGGGAAAGGCAAGGCTTAGGGCACAGGTGAGGGAACGGAAACTTGGGAGGGTCAGGCTACGTGCTGACACACGGTTCAGTGCCAGCGTACGGGACAGGAATAGGGAACGGTGTAAGTTAAGGTGTAGGGCTGGTGTTGGGTTTCCGTTCCGGGCTAGGGTTAGGGTTAGGGAACGTCAAGGCTTAGGGCACAGGTGAGGGTACGGAAACGTTGGAGGCTCAGACTACGTGCAGACGCATGGTTCAGTGCCAGCGTACGGGTCAGGAGTAGGATACGGCATAAGGTAATGTGTAGGGCTGGTGGTGGGTTTCTATTCCAGGCTAGGGTTAGGGTTAGGGAAAGGCAAGGCTTAGGGCACAGGTGAGGTTACGGAAACGTGGGAGGGTCAGGCTACATGCAGACGAATGGTTCAGTGCCTGCGTACGGGCCAGGAATAGGTTACGGCGTAAGGTAAGGTGTAGGGCTGGTGGTCGGTTTCCGTGCCGGGCTAGGGTTATGGTTAGGGAACGGCAAGGCTTAGGGCACAGGTGAGGGTACTGAAACGTGGGAGGGTCAGGCTACGTGCTGACGCATGGGTCAGTGCCAGCATACGGGCCAGGAGTAGGGTACGGCATAAGGTAAAGTGTAGGGCTTGTGGTTGATTTCCTTTCCAGGCTAGGTTTAGGGTTAGGGAACGGCAAGGCTTAGGGCACAGGTGAGGGTACGGAAACGTGGGAGGGACGGGCTACGTGCTGACGCACGGGTCAGTGCCAGCGTACGGGCCAGGAGTAGGCAACGGCATAGGATACAGTGTAGGGCTGGTGGTGAATTTGCGTTCCGGGCTAGGGTTAGGGTTAGGGAACGGCAAGGCTTAGGGCACAGGTGAGGGCATGGAAACGTGGGAGGTTCAGGCTACGTGCTGACGCACGGGTCAGTGCCAGCGTACGGGTCAGGAGTAGGGTACGGCATAATGTAAGGTGTAGGGCTGGTGGTGGGTTTCTATTCCAGGCTAGGGTTAGGGTTAGGGAACGGCAAGTCTTAGGGCAAAGGAGAGGGTACGGAAACGTGGGAGGGTCAGGCTACGTGCTGACGCACGGTTCAGTGCCAGCGTACGGGCCAGGAATAGGGTACGGCGTAAGGTAAGGTGTAGGGCTGGTGGTGGGTTTCCGTTCGGGGCTAGGGTTAGGGTTAGGGAACGGCAAGGCTTAGGGCACAGGTGAGGGTACGGAAACGTGGGAGGGTCAGGCTACGTGCTGACGCACGGGTCAGTGCCAGCGTACGGGTCAGTAGCAGCGTACGGCGTAAGGTATGGTGTAGGGCTGGTGGTGGGTTACTATTCCGGGCTAGGGTTAGGGTTAGGGAATGGCAAGTCTTAGGGCACAAGTGAGGGTACGGAAACGTGGGAGGGTCAGGCTACGTGCTGACGCACGTGTCAGTGCCAGCGTACGGGCCAGGAGTAGGCAACGGCGTAAGGTAAGGTGTAGGGCTGGTGGTAGGTTTCCGTTCCAGGCTAGGGTTAGGGTTAGGGAACGGCAAGGCTTAGGGCACAGGTGAGGGTACGGAAATGTGGGAGGGTCGGGCTACGTGCTGACGCACGGGTCAGTGCCAGCGTACGGGCCAGGAGTAGGCAACGGCGCAGGATAAAGTGTAGGGCTGGTGGTTGATTTGCGTTCTGGGCTAGGGTTAGGGTTAGGGAACGGCAAGGCTTAGGGCACAGGTCAGGGTACAGAAACACGGGAGGGTAAGGCTACGTGCTGATGCACGGTTCAGTGCCAGAGTACAGGCCAGGAGTAGGCAACGGCGTAGGGTAAGGTGTAGGGCTTGTGGTGGGTTTCCGTTCCGGTCTAGGGTTAGGGTTAGGGAACGGCAAAGCTTAGGGCACAGGTGAGGGTACGTAAACGTGGGAGGGTCAGGCTACGTGCTGACGCACGGGTCAATGCCAGCGTACGGGCGAGGAGTAGGCAACGGCGTAAGGTAAGGTTTAGTGCTGGTGGTGGGTTTCCGTTCCGGACTAGGGTTAGGGTTAGGGAACGGCAAGGCTTAGGGCACAGGTCAGAGTACGGAAACGCGTGAGGGTAAGGCTACGTGCTGATGCACGTTTCAGTGCCAGAGTACAGGCCAGGAGTAGGCAATGGCGTAGGGTAAGGTGTAGGGCTGGTGGTGGGTTTCCGTTCCGGGCTAGGGTTAGGGTTAGGGAACGGCAAGGCTTAGGGCACAGGTGAGGTTACGTAAACGTGGGAGGGTCAGGCTACGTGCTGACGCACGGGTCAATGCCAGCGTACGGGCGAGGAGTAGGCAACGACGTAAGGTAAGGTGTACGGCTGGTGGTTGCTTTCCGTTCCAGGCTAGGGTTAGGGTTAGGGAATGGCAAGGCTTAGGGCACAGGTGAGGGTACGGAAACGTGGGAGGGTCAGGCTACGTGCTGACGCATGGTTCAGTGCCAGCATACGGGACAGGAATAGGGAACGGCGTAAGGTAAGGTTTAGAGCTGGTGGTGGGTTTCCGTTCCGGGCTAGGGTTAGGGTTAGGGAACGGCAAGGCTTAGGGCACAGGTCACGGTACAGAAACGCGGGAGGGTAAGGCTACGTGCTGATGCACGGGTCAGTACCAGCGTACGGGCCAGGAGTAGGGTACGGCGTAAGGTAAGGTGTAGGGCTTGTGGTTGATTTCCGTTCCAGGCTAGGGTTAGGGTTAGGGAACGGCAAGGCTTAGGGCACAGGTGAGGGTACGTAAACGTGGGAGGGTCAGACTACGTGCTGACGCACTGTTCAGTGCCAGCGCACGGGTCAGGAGTAGGATACGGCGTAAGGTAATGTGTAGGGCTGGTGGTGGGTTTCCGTTCCGGGCTAGGGTTATGGTTAGGGAACGGCAAGGCTTAGGGCACAGGTGAGGGTACTGAAACTTGGGAGGGTCAGGCTACGTGCTGACGCATGGATCAGTGCCAGCATACGGGCCAGGAGTAGGGTACGGCGTAAGGTAAAGTGTAGGGCTTGTGGTTGATTTCCTTTCCAGGCTAGGTTTAGGGTTAGGGAACGGCAAGGCTTAGGGCACAGGTCATGGTACGGAAACGCGGGAAGTTAAGGCTACGTGCTGATGCACGGGTCATTGCCAGAGTACAGGCCAGTAGTAGGCAACGACGTAGGTTAAGGTGTTGGGCTGGTGGTGGGTTTCCGTTCCGGGCTAGGGTTAGGGTTAGGGAACCGCAAGGCTTAGGGCACAGGTGAGGGTACGGAGACGTGGGAGGGTCAGGTTACGTGCTGACGCACGGGTCAATGCCAGCGTACGGGAGAGGAGTAGGCAACGGCGTAAGGTAAGGTGTATGGCTGGTGGTTGGTTTCCGTTCCAGGCTAGCATTAGGGTTAGGGAACCGCAAGGCTTAGGGCACAGGTGAGGGTACGGAAACGTGGGAGGGACGGGCTACGTGCTGACGCACGGGTCAGTGCCAGCGTACGGGCCAGGAGTAGGCAACGGCATAGGATACAGTGTAGGGCTGGTGGTGGATTTGCGTTTTGGGCTAGGGTTAGGGTTAGGGAACGGCAAGGCTTAGGGCACAGGTGAGGGTATGGAAACGTGGGAGGGTCAGGCTACGTGCTGACGCACGGGTCAGTGCCAGCGTACGGGCCAGGAATAGGGTACGGCGTAAGGTAAGGTGTACGGCTGGTGGTGGGTTTCCGTTCCGGGCTAGGGTTAGGGTTAGGGAACGGCAAGGCTTAGGGCACAGGTGAGGTTACAGAAACGTGGGACTGTCAGGCTACGTGCTGACGCACGTGTCAGTGCCAGCGTACGGGACAGGTGTAGGCAACGGCGTAAGGTAAGATGTAGGGCTGGTGGTTTGTTTCCGTTCCAGGCTAGGGTTAGGGTAAGGGAACGGCAAGGCGTAGGGCACAGGTGAGGGTACCGAAACGTGGGAGGGTCAGGCTACATGCTGAAGCACGGTTCAGTGCCAGCGTACGGGCCAGGAATAAGTTACGGCGTAAGGTAAGGTGTAGGGCTGGTGGTGGGTTTCCGTTCGGGGCTAGGGTTAGGGTTAGGGAACGGCAAGGCTTAGGGCACAGGTGAGGGTACGGAAACGTGGGAGGGTCAGGCTACGTGCTGACGCACGGGTCAGTGCCAGCGTACGGGTCAGTAGCAGCGTACGGCGTAAGGTATGGTGTAGGGCTGGTGGTGGGTTACTATTCCGGGCTAGGGTTAGGGTTAGGGAATGGCAAGTCTTAGGGCACAGGTGAGGGTACGGAAACGTGGGAGGGTCAGGCTACGTGCTGACGCACGTGTCAGTGCCAGCGTACGGGCCAGGAGTAGGCAACGGCGTAAGGTAAAGTGTAGGGCTGGTGGTAGGTTTCCGTTCCAGGCTAGGGTTAGGGTTAGGGAACGGCAAGGCTTAGGGCACAGGTGAGGGTACGGAAATGTGGGAGGGTCGGGCTACGTGCTGACGCACGGTTCAGTGCCAGCGTACGGGCCAGGAGTAGGCAACGGCGCAGGATAAAGTGTAGGGCTGGTGGTTGATTTGCGTTCAGGGCTAGGGTTAGGGTTAGGGAACGGCAAGGCTTAGGGCACAGGTCAGGGTACAGAAACGCGGGAGGGTAAGGCTACGTGCTGATGCACGGTTCAGTGCCAGAGTACAGGCCAGGAGTAGGAAACGGCGTAGGGTAAGGTGTAGTGCTTGTGGTGGGTTTCCGTTCCGGGCTAGGGTTAGGGTTAGGGAACGGCAAAGCTTAGGGCACAGGTGAGGGTACGTAAACGTGGGAGGGTCAGGCTACGTGCTGACGCACGGGTCAATGCCAGCGTACGGGCGAGGAGTAGGCAACGGCGTAAGGTAAGGTTTAGTGCTGGTGGTGGGTTTCCGTTCCGGACTAGGGTTAGGGTTAGGGAACGGCAAGGCTTAGGGCACAGGTCAGAGTACGGAAACGCGTGAGGGTAAGGCTACGTGCTGATGCACGTTTCAGTGCCAGAGTACAGGCCAGGAGTAGGCAATGGCGTAGGGTAAGGTGTAGGGCTGGTGGTGGGTTTCCGTTCCGGGCTAGGGTTAGGGTTAGGGAACGGCAAGGCTTAGGGCACAGGTGAGGTTACGTAAACGTGGGAGGGTCAGGCTACGTGCTGACGCACGGGTCAATGCCAGCGTACGGGCGAGGAGTAGGCAACGACGTAAGGTAAGGTGTACGGCTGGTGGTTGGTTTCCGTTCCAGGCTAGGGTTAGGGTTAGGGAATGGCAAGGCTTAGGGCACAGGTGAGGGTACGGAAACGTGGGAGGGTCAGGCTACGTGCTGACGCATGGTTCAGTGCCAGCATACGGGACAGGAATAGGGAACGGCGTAAGGTAAGGTTTAGAGCTGGTGGTGGGTTTCCGTTCCGGGCTAGGGTTAGGGTTAGGGAACGGCAAGGCTTAGGGCACAGGTCACGGTACAGAAACGCGGGAGGGTAAGGCTACGTGCTGATGCACGGGTCAGTACCAGCGTACGGGCCAGGAGTAGGGTACGGCGTAAGGTAAGGTGTAGGGCTTGTGGTTGATTTCCGTTCCAGGCTAGGGTTAGGGTTAGGGAACGGCAAGGCTTAGGGCACAGGTGAGGGTACGTAAACGTGGGAGGGTCAGACTACGTGCTGACGCACTGTTCAGTGCCAGCGCACGGGTCAGGAGTAGGATACGGCGTAAGGTAATGTGTAGGGCTGGTGGTGGGTTTCCGTTCCGGGCTAGGGTTATGGTTAGGGAACGGCAAGGCTTAGGGCACAGGTGAGGGTACTGAAACTTGGGAGGGTCAGGCTACGTGCTGACGCATGGATCAGTGCCAGCATACGGGCCAGGAGTAGGGTACGGCGTAAGGTAAAGTGTAGGGCTTGTGGTTGATTTCCTTTCCAGGCTAGGTTTAGGGTTAGGGAACGGCAAGGCTTAGGGCACAGGTCATGGTACGGAAACGCGGGAAGTTAAGGCTACGTGCTGATGCACGGGTCATGGCCAGAGTACAGGCCAGTAGTAGGCAACGACGTAGGTTAAGGTGTTGGGCTGGTGGTGGGTTTCCGTTCCGGGCTAGGGTTAGGGTTAGGGAACCGCAAGGCTTAGGGCACAGGTGAGGGTACGGAAACGTGGGATGGTCGGGCTACGTGCTGATGCACGGGTCAGTGCCAGCGTACGGGCCAGGAGTAGGCAACGGCATAGGATAAAGTGTAGGGCTGGTGTTGGATTTGGGTTCCGGGCAAGGGTTAGGGTTAGGGAACGGCAAGGCTTAGGGCACAGGTGTGGGAACGGAAACGTGGGAGGGTCAGGCTACGTGCTGACGCACGGGTCAATGCCAGCGTACGGGAGAGGAGTAGGCAACGGCGTAAGGTAAGGTGTATGGCTGGTGGTTGGTTTCCGTTCCAGGCTAGGATTAGGGTTAGGGAACGGCAAGGCTTAGGGCACAGGTGAGGGTACGGAAACGTGGGATGGTCGGGCTACGTGCTGATGCACGGGTCAGTGCCAGCGTACGGGCCAGGAGTAGGCAACGGCATAGGATAAAGTGTAGGGCTGGTGTTGGATTTGGGTTCCGGGCAAGGGTTAGGGTTAGGGAACGGCAAGGCTTAGGGCACAGGTGTGGGAACGGAAACGTGGGAGGGTCAGGCTACGTGCTGACGCACGGTTCAGTGCCAGCGTACGGGCCAGGAATAGGTTACGGCGTAAGGTAAGGTGTAGGGCTGGTGGTGGGTTTCCGTTCGGGGCTAGGGTTAGGGTTAGGGAACGGCAAGGCTTAGGGCACAGGTGAGGGTACGGAAACGTGGGAGGGTCAGGCTACGTGCTGACGCATGGGTCAGTGCCAGCGTACGGGTCAGTAGTAGGGTACGGCGTAAGGTATGGTGTAGGGCTGGTGGTGGGATTCTATTCCTTGCTAGGGTTAGGTTTAGGGAATGGCAAGGCTTAGGGCACAGGTGAGGGTACGGGAACGTCGGAGGGTCGGGCTACGTGCTGACGCACGGGTCAGTGCCAGCGTACGGGCCAGGAGTAGGCAACGGCGTATGATAAAGTGTAGGGCTGGTGATGGATTTGCGTTCTGGGCTAGGGTTAGGTTTAGGGAACGGCAAGGCTTAGTGCACTGGTCAGGGTACGGAAACGCGGGAGGGTAAGGCTACGTGCTGATGCACGGGTCAGTGCCACAGTACAGGCCAGGAGTAGGCAAAATGGTAGGGTAAGGTGTAGGGCTGGTGGTGGGTTTCCGTTACGGGCTAGGGTTAGGTTTAGGGAACGGCAACGCTTATGGCACAGGTGAGGGTACGGAGACGTGGGAGGGTCAGGCTACGTGCTGACGCATGGGTCAGTGCCAGCGTACGGGCCAGGAGTAGGCAACGGCGTAGGATAAAGTGTAGGGCTGGTGATGGATTTGCGTTCTGGGCTAGGGTTAGGTTTAGGGAACGGCAAGGCTTAGGGCACAAGTCAGGGTACGGAAACGCGGCAGTGTAAGGGTACGTGCTGGTGCACGGTTCAGTGCCAGAGTACAGGCCAGGAGTAGGCAACGGCGTAGGGTAAGGTGTAGGGCTGGTGGTGGGTTTCCGTTCCATGCTAGGGTTAGGGTTAGGGAACGGCAAGGCTTAGGGCACAGGTGAGGGTACGTAAACGTGGGAGGGTCAGGCTACGTGCTGACGCATGTGTCAATGCCAGCGTACGGGCGTGGAGTAGGCAACGGCGTAAGGTAAGGTGTACGGCTGGTGGTTGGTTTCCGTTCCAGGCTGGGGTTAGGGTTAGGGAACGGCAAAGCTTAGGGCACAGGTGATGGTACGGAAACGTGGGAGGGTCAGGCTACGTGCTGACGCACGGTTCAGTGCCAGCATACGGGCCAGGAATAGGGAACGGCGTAAGGTAAGGTGTAGGGCTGGTGGTGGGTTTCCGTTCCGGGCTAGGGTTAGGGTTAGGGAACGGCAAGGCTTAGGGCACATGTCACGGTACAGAAACGCGGGAGGGTAAGGCTACGTGCTGATGCACGGGTCAGTACCAGAGTACAGGCCAGTAGTAGGCAACGGCGTATGGTAAGGTGTTGGGCTGGTGGTGGGATTACATTCCGGGCTACGGTTAGGGTTAGGGAACCGCAGGGCTTAGGGCACAGTTGAGGGTACGGAGACGAGGGAGGCTCAGGCTACGTGCTGACACACGAGTCAATGCCAGCGTACGGGCCAGGAGTAGGCAACGGCGTAAGGTAAGGTGTAGGGCTGGTGGTTGGTTTCTGTTCCAGGCTAGGGTTAGGGTTAGGGAACGGCAAGGCTTAGGGCACAGGTGAGGGTACGGAAACGTGGGAGGGTAGGGCTACGTGCTGATGCACGGGTCAGTGCCGGCGTACGGGCCAGGAGTAGGCAACGGCGTAGGATAAAGTGTAGGGCTGGTGGTGGAATTGCGTTCCGGGCTAGGGTTAGGGTTAGGGAACGGCAAGGCTTAGGGCTCAGGTGATGGAACGGAAACGTGGGAGGGTCAGGCTACGTGCTGACGCACGGTTCAGTGCCAGCGTACGGGCCAGGAATAGGTTATGGCGTAAGGTAAGGTGTAGGGCTGGTGGTGGGTTTCCGTTCCGGGCTAGGGTTATGGTTAGGGAACGGCAAGGCTTACGGCACAGGTGAGGGTACGGAAACGTGGGAGGGTTAGGCTACGTGCTGACGCACGGGTCAGTGCCAGCGTACGGTCCAGGAGTCGGCAACGGCGTAGGATAAAGTGTAGGGCTGGTGGTGTATTTGCGTTCTGCGCTAGGGTTAGGGTTAGGGAACGGCAAGGCTTAGGGCACTGGTCAGGGATCAGAAACGCGGGAGGGTAAGGCTACGTGCTGATGCACGGGTCAGTTCCAGAGTACAGGCCAGTAGTAGGCAACAGCGTAGTGTAAGGTGTAGGGCTGGTGGTAGGTTTCCGTTCCGGGCTAGGGTTTGGGTTAAGGAACGGCAAGGCTTAGGGCACAGGTGAAGTTACAGAAACGTGGGACGGTCAGGCTACGTGCTGACGCACGTGTCAGTGCCAGCGTACGGGCCAGGAGTAGGCAACGGCGTAAGGTAAGATGTAGGGCTGGTGGTTGGTTTCCGTTCCAGTCTAGGCTTAGGGTAAGGGAACGGCAAGGCTTAGGGCACAGGTGAGGGTACGGAAACGTCGGAGCGTCAGGCTACATGCTGACGCACGGTTCAGTGCCAGCGTACGGGCCAGGAATAGGTTACGGCGTAAGGTAAGGTGTAGGGCTGGTGGTGGGTTTCCGTTCGGGGCTAGGGTTAGAGTTAGGGAACGGCAAGGCTTAGGGCACAGGTGAGGGTACGGAAACGTGGGAGGGTCAGGCTACGTGCTGACGCATGGGTCAGTGCCAGCGTACTGGTCAGTAGTAGGGTACGGCGTAAGGTATGGTGTAGGGCTGGTGGTGGGTTTCTATTCCGGGCTAGGGTTAGGTTTAGGGAATGGCAAGGCTTAGGGCACAGGTGAGGGTACGGAAACGTGGGAGGGTCGGTCTACGTGCTGACGCACGGGTCAGTGCCAGCGTACGGGCCAGGAGTAGGCAACGGCGTTGGATAAAGTGTAGGGCTGGTGGTGGATTTGCGTTTGGGTTAGGGTTAGGGTTAGGGAACGGCAAGGCTTAGGGCGCAGGTCAGGGTACGGAAACGCGGGTGGCTAAGGCTACGTGCTGACGCATGGGTCAGTGCCAGCGTACGGGTCAGGAGTAGGGTACGGCGTAATGTAAGGGGTAGGGCTGGTGGTGGGTTTCTATTCCGGGCTAGGGTTAGGGTTAGGGAACGGCAAGGCTTAGGGCACAGGTGAGGGTACGGAAACTTGGGAGAGTCAGGCTACGTGCTGACGCACTGTTAAGTGCCAGCGTACGGGCCAGGAATAGGGTACGGCGTAAGGTAAGGTTAGGGTTAGGGTTAGGGTTAGGGTTAGGGTTAGGGTTAGTGTTAGGGTTAGAGAATTGCAAGGTTTAGGGCACAGGTGATGGTACCGAAATGTGTTAGGTTCAGGGTACGTGTTGACTCAAGGGTTAGTGTTTGCGTACGCATGAGTATTAGGGTACCGCGTAGAGTAAGGTGTAGGGTTGGTGGTAGATTTCCCTTCCAGTCTAGGGTTATGTTTAGGGACCGGCAAAGTTTAGGGCACAGGTTAGGGTACGAAACGTGTTAGGGTCAGGGTACGTGTTGATGCACATGTTAGCGTCCGCATACGGATTAGGATTAGGGTACGGCGTAACGTAAGGTGTAGGGTTGGTGGAAGGTTTCCGTTCCGGTCTAGGGTTAGGGTTAGGGAACGGCAAGTTTTATGGCAGAGGTGAGGGAACCGAAACGTGTTAGGGTCAGGGTATGTGTTGACGTATGGATTAGGATTAGGGTACGGCTTAGGGTAAGGTGTAGGGCTGATGGTAGGTTTCCGTTCTGGGCTAAGGTTAAGGTAAGGCAACGGCAAAGTTTAGGGCACAGCTGAGGGTACGGAAAAGTTTTAGGGTCAGGGTACGTGTTTACTCACTGGTTAGGGCCAGCGTACAGATTAGGATTTGTGCACGGCATAGATAATGTGTAGGGTTGGTGGTAGGTTTCCGTTCCGGGCTATGGTTAGGGTTAGGGAAAGTCAAGGTTTCTATTTCTAGTTTTTTTAACGAAACTCCATTCTGTTCTCCATAGTGACTGTATCAATTTACATTCCCACCAATAGTGGAAGAGGGCTCCTTTTGTCCACACCCTCCCCAGAATTTGTTGTTTATAGATTTTCTAATGATGCCGATTCTAACAGGTGTGAGGTTATATCTCATTGTAGTTTTGATTTGCATTTCTCTAATAATTAGTGATGTTGAGCAACTTTTCATGTGCGTCTTGGCCATTTCTGTGTTTTTTTGAAGAAACGTCTCTTTAGATCTTCTGCCCATTTTTGTATTGGGTTGTTTGTTTTTTCAAAATTAAGCTGCATGAGCTGTTTATATATATTGGAGATTAAACCTTTGTCCATTGATTCGTTTGAAACGATTTTCGCCCATTCTGAGGGATGCCTTTTTCCATTCCCGTTTTTTTAACAAAAAAGGAAAGAAAGAAAAAGGAACAGAACACTAATGTGCGTAAAATATGCCTTTTGAAACGGTCGTTTTGAAATATGGACGTCCTTTAAATTTTTTGGTCGATATGTGACCCCAGGATTTGTTTTCAGGGCAGGTGTCATTTACAGGCCTACAATGATTATGAATACCAAGTGACCATTAGCACTGCGATTAAATCTTCTGTTGTGAGAAACGGCCACAAGGTGGCAGCTGTTCTCCCTTACCAAATCTGGTTACTAGGGCAACAGAGCCTCAATGGAAGTCCTGTTCTAGATTGGAATTTAGAATGGAATGTGCCAGGAGAAAGCCCCTCAAGTTTGTCTCACTACTTCTTGTTCGTGTTTTTAATTTAATTTTTAATTTTTTATTGCAGCAAGATTGATTACAATCTTTGGCTTGATGTAGTCGTGGAAGATGTGGTTCTTTTACACATATACAGATGTCTGTTCTTCCTGGGATCCTATTCCCATGTACGTTATGACAGAACGTTGAGTAGTCTTCTCTTGGTATTCCGTAGGTCTTTGGTGATTATATATGTCACCTGTGATTGTATATGTCTGTTAACCCCAATATCGTAATGAAACCAGTCCTCACACCTTTCCATTGGTGAAACATAAGTTTGTTTAATGAATCTGTGATTGCCCTTCTCCGTGGAAATATCTGCCCTGGTATCCATTTTTAGGTAACACCTATAAGTGATATGATATGATATGTGTCTTTCACTTTCTGACTTACTACAAGTCACGTGATTACATCTCGACTCATCTACGGGGCTGCAAATGGCATTGTGTCCTTTTATTCCTTGGCTTCTATTCTGCCTTAGTGAGGTCCATTTTCAACAATGTGATTCCATGAGGGTTGTGGATTAGCTGACCTGGGAAGCCTTGCCCTGCCGGCCGGCCCTCCCCAGGTGTGCCTGGTTGAGGTCAATATAAACAGCGCTCCAGGCAGCAATAGCCCCTGAAGCTGTGCCTGACTCCATATTCTCTGCCCCGTCAGCAGTCTCGGGGCTGTGCTGGTGGAAGGGAGCGAGGGGCCACAGTTTTGTGGTTGGCCAGCTGTGAGTGGGGTTCTGCTGGCCGTTCTGCAGGAGTTGTCAGGCTGCCACCTGTAAAGAAGAGGATGTGTCACCTATACCTTGCACTGGAATTTCTCTCCGGACAGAGGTGAGGAAGGAAGAAAGGAGTTGGTGCCGTGACAGGAGGGGTATTTCAGGCAGGGCAATGGAAAGCTTCTGGAAGAATGGCCGGTGCCAGGACCACCCTGGCTGGCCTGCTGGCACCAAGTTGGCCTCCGTGCTGTGGCTGGTGTGGCTCCGTGGCCCTTCCTCTAGGCTTTTAAGCCCTTGTACGTATTCAGGTGTTTTACCTGGGAAGGGTGGGAACAGTTCAGCAGCAGCTGGCCTGGGGCTCAGCTCACGTTTACTCACAGATGCCTCGGCACGGTCCCCCAGCTTTGCAATGAGGACGCTCCGTGCGTGGGGGTGTTTCTGGCTGTATGGGAGATGGTTCCCCACCTCTGACCCATTTCAGAATTGTTTACCGCTGGAGCAAGTGCCCTGATAGCGTTTTCCTCTGTATAACTGGGGTGTTCAGCTTTTTTTATCTTTTATGTTTCAAGTTAGATTTTATTACTCTTTTATGTATTTATAGATATAAGCAGAGAAATAATTCATTCCTATAAATACATCTGTGTGAAGGGAAGAAATTTTTTCTGTTTTATTTTTAAATTTTATTTTTTAAAATTTTGAAATTTATTATTTTTTTATTTTTTTATACACCAGGTTATTATTAGTTATGTATTTTATGCATATACATGTATACAGGTCAATCTCATTCTCCCAAATCATCCCACCACCACCACCCCATGGCTTCCCACACTTGGTGTCCATACGTTTGTTCTCTACCTCTGTGTCTCTATTTCTTCCCTGCAAACCAGTGCATCTGTACCATTTTTTAGGTTCCATATATATGCATTAATATACAATATTTGTTTTCCTCTTTCTGACTTACTTCATTCTGTATGACAGTCTCTAGATCCATCGATGTCTCTAAAAATGACCCAGTTTCATTCCTTTTTAGGGCCGAGTAATATTCCATTTTATATATGTAGCCCATCTTTATCCATTCATCGGTCTGTGGGCATTTAGTTTGCTTCCATTAACTGGCTATTTTAAATAGTGCTGCAATGAACATTGTGGTGAATGTGCCTTTTTGATTTTCGGTTTTCTCTGGGTCTATGTCCGGAAGTGGGATTGCTGGATCAGTTGGTAATTCTATTTCTAGTTTTTTTAAGGAAACTCCATACTCTTCTCCATAGTGACTGTATCAATTTACATTCCCACCAATAGTGGAAGAGGGCTCCTTTTGTCCACACCCTCCCCAGAATTTGTTGTTTGTAGATTTTCTGGTGATGCCGATTCTAACAGGTGTGAGGTGACACCTCATTGTAGTTTTGATTTGCATTTCTCTAATAATTAGTGCTGTTGAGCAGCTTTTCATGTGCTTCTTGGACATCTCTGTGTCTTCTTTGAAGAAACGTCTTTTTAGATTTTCTGCCCATTTATATATTGGGTTGTTTGTTTTTTTAATATTAAGCTGCATGAGCTGTTTATATATATTGGAGATTAAACCTTTGTCCATTGATTCGTTTGCAATGATTTTCGCCCATTCTGATGGATGCCTGTTTCCATTCCCGTTTTTTTAACAAAAAAGGAAAGAAAGAAAAAGAAGCAGAACACTAATGTGTGTTAAGTATGCCTTTTGAAACGGTTGTTTTGAAATATGGACGTCCTTTGAATTTTTTGATCGATATGTGACCCCAGGATTTGTTTTCAGGGCAGGTGTCATTTATAGGCCTGCAATGATTTTGAATATCAACTGACCATTAGTGCTGGGATTTAGGCTGCAGTTGTGTGAAACGGCCACATGGTGGCAGCAGTTCTCCCTTACCAAATCTGGTTACTAGGGCAGCAGAACCTCAATGGATGTCGCGTTCTAGATTGGAATTTAGAACAGAATGTGCCAGGAGAAAGCCCCTCAAGTTTGTCTCACTACTTCTTGTTCGTGTTTTTAATTTAATTTTTTATTTTTTATTACAGCAAGTTTGATTACAACGTTTGGCTTGTTGTAGGTGTTCAAGATGTGTTTCTTTTACACATATACATATGTCTGTTCTTCCTGGGATCCTTTTCCCATGTACGTTATGGCAGAATGTTGAGTAGTCTTCCCTTGGTATTCCGTAGGTCTTTCGTGATTATATATTTCACCTGTGTTTATATATGTCTGTTAACCCAAATATCGTAATGAATCCAATCCTCACACCTTTCCATTGGTGAACCATAAGTGTGTTTAATGAATCTGTGATTGCCCTTCTCCATGGAAATATCTGCCCTGGTATCCATTTTTAGGTAACACCTATAAGTGATATGATACGATATGTGTCTTTCACTTTCTGACTTACTACAAGTCACGTTAAATCCTCTCGACTCATCTACGGTGCTGCAAATGGCATTGTGTCCTTTTTTCCCTTGGCGAATATTCTGTCTTAGCGAGGTCCATTTTCTGCAATGTGATTCCCTGAGGGCTGAGGATTAGCTGACCTGGGCAGCCTGACCCTGCAGGCAAGTCCTCCCCAGGTGTGCCTGGGTTGAGGTCAATATAAACAGCACTCCAGGCAGCAATAGCCCTTGCAGCTGTGCCTGACTCCATATTCTCTGCCCCGTCAGCAGTCTCGGGGCTGTGCTGGTGGGAGGGTGTGAGGGTCCACGGCTTTGTGGGTGGCCCGGTGTGAGTGGGGCTCTGCTGGACTTTCTGCAGGAGTTGCCAGGCTGCCACCTGTAAAGAAGACGATGTGTCACCCATAACTTCCACTGGAATTTCTCTCCGGGCTGAGGTGAGGAAGGAAAAAAAGAGTGGGGGCCGGGACAGGAGGGGTATCTCAGGCAGGGAAATGGAAAGCTTCCAGAAGAGCGCCCGGGGCCAGGACCATCCTGGCTGGCCTGCAGGCACCAAGTTGGCCTGCGTGCTGTCGCTGGTGTGGCTGCACGGCCCTTCCCTTAGGCTTTCAAGCCCTTGTACATATTCAGGTGTTTTACCTGGGAAGGGTGGGAACAGTTCAGCAGCAGCTGGCCTGGGGCTCAGATCACGTTTACTCACAGAGTCCTCGGCACGGTCCCCCAGGATTGCAATGAGGACGCTCCTTGCGTGGGGTGGCGGGGCTGCTGGCAGTGTGGGAGATGATTCCCCACCTCTGACCAATTTCAGAATTGTTTACCACTGGAGCAAGTGCCTTGGTAGGGTTTTCCTCTCTATAACTGTTAGGTTCAGGTATTTTTTTTGTTTTTCAGTCCCAGTTACATTCTGTTCTTCTTTTATGTATTTATAGATATAAGCATGGAAATAATTCATTCATATAAATACATTTGTGTGAATGGAAGAACATTTTTCTCTTTTATTTTTAAATTTTATTTTTAAAAATTTTGAAATTTAAGTTTATTTATTTATTTTATACAGCAGGTTATTATTAGTTATCTATTTTATGCATATACATGTATACAGGTCAATCCCAATCTCCCAACTCATCCCACCACCACCACCCCATGGCTTCCCCCACTTGGTGTCCATACCTTTGTTCTCTACCTCTGTGTCTCTATTTCTGCCCTGCAAACCAGTTCATCTGTACCATTTTTCTAGGTTCCACATATAGGCATTAATATACAATATTTGTTTTTCTCTTTCTGACTTACTTCATTCCGTATGACAGTATGTAGATCCATCCACTTCTCTACAAATGACCCAGTTTCATTCCTTTTTATGGCTGAGTAATATTCCATTTTATATATGTACCACATCTTTATCCATTCGCCTGTCTGTGGCCATTTATGTTGCTTCCATTAGCTGGCTATTGTAAATAGTGCTGCAATGAATATTGTGGTGAATGTGTCTTTGTGATTTATGGTTTTCTCTGGGTATAGGCCCAGAAGTGGTATTGCTGGATCCTATGGTAATTCTCCTTTTAGTTTTTTAAAGGAACCTCCATACTCTTCTCCATAGTGACTGTATCAATTTACATTCCCACCAATAGTGGAAGGGGGTTCCTTTTGTCCACACCCTCCCCAGAATTTGTTGTTTGTAGATTTTCGGATGATGCCGATTCTAACAGGTGTGAGGTCTTACCTCATTGTAGTTTTGATTTGCATTTCTCTAATAATTAGTGATGTTGAGCAGCTTTTCATGAGCGTCTTGGCCATCTCTGGGTCTTCTTTGAAGAAACGTCTATTTAGATCTTCTGCCCATTTTTGTATTGGGTTGTTTGTTTTATTAATATTAAGCTTCATGAGCTGTTTATATATGTTGGAGATTGAACCTGTGTCCATTGATTCGTTTGCAAACGTTTTCGCCCATCTGAGTGTTGCCTTTTTCCATTCCCTTTTTTTTAACAAAGAAAGAAAGAAAGCAAAAGAAGCAGAACACTAATGTGCGTGAAATATGCCTCTTGAAATTGTCGTTTTGAAATATGGACGTCTTTTGAATTTTTTGGTCGATATATGACCCCAGGAATTGTTTTCAGGACAGGTGTCATTTACAGGCCTGTAATGATTTTGAATATCCACTGACCATTAGTGCTGGGATTAAGGCTGCAGTTGTGTGAAACGGCCACATGGTGGCAGCAGTTCTCCCTTACCAAATCTGGTTACTAGGGCAGCAGAGCACCAATGGAAGTCGCGTTCTAGATTGGAATTTAGAACGGAATGTGCCAGGAGAAAGCCCCTCAAGTTTGTCTCATTACTTCTTGTTCGTGTTTTTAATTTAATTTTTTATTTTTATTACAGCAAGTGTGATTACAACGTTTGGCCTTTTGTAGGTGTGCAAGATGTGTTTCTTTTACACATATACATATGTCTGTTCTTCCTGGGATCCTTTTCCCATGTACGTTATGACAGAATGTTGAGTAGTCTTCCCCTGGTATTCCGTAGGTCTTTGGTGATTATATATTTCACCTGTGTTTGTATATGTCTGTTAACCCCAATATCGTAATGAATCCAATCCTCACACCTTTCCATTGGTGAACCATAAGTGTGTTTAATGAATCTGTGATTGCCCTTCTCCGTGGAAATATCTGCCCTGGTATCCATTTTTAGGTAACACCTATAAGTGATATGATACGATATGTGTCTTTCACTTTCTGACTTACTACAAGTCACGTTAAATCCTCTCGACTCATCTACGGTGCTGCAAATGGCATTGTGTCCTTTTTTCCCTTGGCGAATATTCTGTCTTAGCGAGGTCCATTTTCTGCAATGTGATTCCCTGAGGGCTGAGGATTAGCTGACCTGGGCAGCCTGACCCTGCAGGCAAGTCCTCCCCAGGTGTGCCTGGGTTGAGGTCAATATAAACAGCACTCCAGGCAGCAATAGCCCTTGCAGCTGTGCCTGACTCCATATTCTCTGCCCCGTCAGCAGTCTCGGGGCTGTGCTGGTGGGAGGGTGTGAGGGTCCACGGCTTTGTGGGTGGCCCGGTGTGAGTGGGGCTCTGCTGGACTTTCTGCAGGAGTTGCCAGGCTGCCACCTGTAAAGAAGACGATGTGTCACCCATAACTTCCACTGGAATTTCTCTCCGGGCTGAGGTGAGGAAGGAAAAAAAGAGTGGGGGCCGGGACAGGAGGGGTATCTCAGGCAGGGAAATGGAAAGCTTCCAGAAGAGTGCCCGGGGCCAGGACCATCCTGGCTGGCCTGCAGGCACCAAGTTGGCCTGCGTGCTGTCGCTGGTGTGGCTCCACGGCCCTTCCCTTAGGCTTTCAAGCCCTTGTACATATTCAGGTGTTTTACCTGGGAAGGGTGGGAACAGTTCAGCAGCAGCTGGCCTGGGGCTCAGATCACGTTTACTCACAGAGTCCTCGGCACGGTCCCCCAGGATTGCAATGAGGACGCTCCTTGCGTGGGGTGGCGGGGCTGCTGGCAGTGTGGGAGATGATTCCCCACCTCTGACCAATTTCAGAATTGTTTACCACTGGAGCAAGTGCCTTGGTAGGGTTTTCCTCTCTATAACTGTTAGGTTCAGGTATTTTTTTTCTTTTTCAGTCCCAGTTACATTCTGTTCTTCTTTTATGTATTTATAGATATAAGCATGGAAATAATTCATTCATATAAATACATTTGTGTGAATGGAAGACCATTTTTCTCTTTTATTTTTAAATTTTATTTTTAAAAATTTTGAAATTTAAGTTTATTTATTTATTTTATACAGCAGGTTATTATTAGTTATCTATTTTATGCATATACATGTATACAGGTCAATCCCAATCTCCCAACTCATCCCACCACCACCACCCCATGGCTTCCCCCACTTTGTGTCCATACGTTTGTTCTCTACCTCTGTGTCTCTATTTCTGCCCTGCAAACCAGTTCATCTGTACCATTTTTCTAGGTTCAACATATAGGCATTAATATACAATATTTGTTTTTCTCTTTCTGACTTACTTCATTCCGTATGACAGTATCTAGATCCATCCACTTCTCTACAAATGACCCAGTTTCATTCCTTTTTATGGCTGAGTAATATTCCATTTTATATATGTACCACATCTTTATCCATTCGCCTGTCTGTGGGCATTTAGGTTGCTTCCAATAGCTGGCTATTGTAAATAGTGCTGCAATGAACATTGTGGTGAATGTGTCTTTGTGATTTATGGTTTTCTCTGGGTATATGCCCAGAAGTGGTATTGCTTGATCCTATGGTAATTCTCCTTTTAGTTTTTTAAAGGAACCTCCATACTCTTCTCCATAGTGACTGTATCAATTTACCTTCCCACCAATAGTGGAAGGGGGTTCCTTTTGTCCACACCCTCCCCAGAATTTGTTGTTTGTAGATTTTCGGATGATGCCGATTCTAACAGGTGTGAGGTCTTACCTCATTGTAGTTTTGATTTGCATTTCTCTAATAATTAGTGATGTTGAGCAGCTTTTCATGAGCGTCTTGGCCATCTCTGGGTCTTCTTTGAAGAAACGTCTATTTAGATCTTCTGCCCATTTTTCTATTGGGTTGTTTGTTTTATTAATATTAAGCTTCATGAGCTGTTTATATATATTGGAGATTGAACCTGTGTCCATTGATTCGTTTGCAAACGTTTTCACCCATCTGAGTGTTGCCTTTTTCCATTCCCTTTTTTTTAACAAAGAAAGAAAGAAAGCAAAAGAAGCAGAACACTAATGTGCGTGAAATATGCCTCTTGAAATTGTCGTTTTGAAATATGGACGTCTTTTGAATTTTTTGGTCGATATATGACCCCAGGAATTGTTTTCAGGGCAGGTGTCATTTACAGGCCTCTAATGATTTTGAATATCCACTGACCAATAGTGCTGGGATTAAGGCTGCAGTTGTGTGAAACGGCCACATGGTGGCAGCAGTTCTCCCTTACCAAATCTGGTTACTAGGGCAGCAGAGCCTCAATGGAAGTCGCGTTCTAGATTGGAATTTAGGACGGAATGTGCCAGGAGAAAGCCCCTCAAGTTTGTCTCACTACTTCTTGTTCGTGTTTTTAATTTAATTTTTTATTTTTTATTACAGCAAGTTTGATTACAACGTTTGGCCTTTTGTAGGTGTGAAAGATGTGTTTCTTTTACACATATAGTTATGTCTGTTCTTCCTGGGATCCTTTTCCCATGTACGTTATGACAGAATGTTGAGTAGTCTTCCCCTGGTTCCGTAGGTCTTTGGTAATTATATATTTCACCTGTGTTTGTATATGTCTGTTAACCCCAATATCGTAATGAATCCAATCCTCACACCTTTCCATTGGTGAACCACAAGTGTGTTTAATGAATCTGTGATTGCCCTTCTCCGTGGAAATATCTGCCCTGGTATCCATTTTTAGGTAACACCTATAAGTGATATGATACGATATGTATCTTTCACTTTCTGACTTACTACAAGTCACGTGATTACCTCTCGACTCATCTACGGTGCTGCAAATGGCATTGTGTCCTTTTTTTCCTTGGCGAATATTCTGTCTTAGCGAGGTCCACTTTCTGCAATGTGATTCCCTGAGGGCTGAGGATTAGCTGACCTGGGCTGCCTGACCCTGCCGGCAAGCCCTGCCCAGGTGTGCCTGGGTTGAGGTCAATATAAACAGCACTCCTGGCAGCAATAGCCCCTGCAGCTTTGCCTGACTCCATATTCTCTGCCCCGTCAGCAGTCTCGGGGCTGTGCTGGTGGGAGGGTGTGAGGGTCCACGGCTTTGTGGGTGGCCCGGTGTGAGTGGGGCTCTGCTGGACTTTCTGCAGGAGTTGCCAGGCTGCCACCTGTAAAGAAGACGATGTGTCACCCATAACTTCCACTGGAATTTCTCTCCGGGCTGAGGTGAGGAAGGAAAAAAAGGAGTGGGGGCCGGGACAGGAGGGGTATCTCAGGCAGGGAAATGGAAAGCTTCCAGAAGAGTGCCCGGGGCCAGGACCATCCTGGCTGGCCTGCAGGCACCAAGTTGGCCTGCGTGCTGTCGCTGGTGTGGCTCCACGGCCCTTCCTCTAGGCTTTCAAGCCCTTGTACATATTCAGGTGTTTTACCTGGGAAGGGTGGGAACAGTTCAGCAGCAGCTGGCCTGGGGCTCAGATCACGTTTACTCACAGAGGCCTCGGCACGGTCCCCCAGGATTGCAATGAGGACGCTCCTTGCGTGGGGGGCGGGGCTGCTGGCAGTATGGGAGATGATTCCCCACCTCTGACCAATTTCAGAATTGTTTACCACTGGAGCAAGTGCCTTGGTAGTGTTTTCCTCTCTATAACTGTTAGGTTCAGGTATTTTTTTTCTTTTTCGGTGCCAGTTACATTCTGTTCTTCTTTATGTATTTATAGATATAAGCATGGAAATAATTCATTCATATAAATACATCTGTGTGAATGGAAGAACTTTTTTCTGTTTTATTTTTAAATTTTATTTTTAAAAATTTTGAAATTTAAGTTTATTTATTTATTTTATACAGCAGGTTATTATTAGTTATCTATTTTATGCATATACATGCATACAGGTCAATCCCAATCTCCCAACTCATCCCACCACCACCACCCCATGGCTTCCCCCACTTGGTGTCCATACCTTTGTTCTCTACCTCTGTGTCTCTATTTCTGCCCTGCAAACCAGTTCATCTGTACCATTTTTCTAGGTTCCACATATAGGCATTAATATACAATATTTGTTTTTCTCTTTCTGACTTACTTCATTCCGTATGACAGTCTCTAGATCCATCCACTTCTCTACAAATGACCCAGTTTCATTCCTTTTTATGGCTGAGTAATATTCCATTTTATATATGTACCACATCTTTATCCATTCGCCTGTCTGTGGGCATTTAGGTTGCTTCCACTACCTGGCTATTGTAAATAGTGCTGCAATGAACATTGTGGTGAATGTGTCTTTGTGATTTATGGTTTTCTCTGGGTATATGCCCAGAAGTGGGATTGCTGGATCCTATGGTAATTCTCCTTTTAGTTTTTTAAAGGAACCTCCATACTCTTCTCCATAGTGACTGTATCAATATACATTCCCACCAATAGTGGAAGGGGGTTCCTTTTGTCCACACCCTCCCCAGAATTTGTTGTTTGTAGATTTTCGGATGATGCCGATTCTAACAGGTGTGAGGTCTTACCTCATTGTAGTTTTGATTTGCATTTCTCTAATAATTAGTGATGTTGAGCAGCTTTTCATGAAAGTCTTGGCCATCTATGGGTCTTCTTTGAAGAAACGTCTATTTAGATCTTCTGCCCATTTTTGTATTGGGTTGTTTGTTTTATTAATATTAAGCTTCATGAGCTGTTTATATATATTGGAGATTGAACCTGTGTCCATTGATTCGTTTGCAAACGTTTTCGCCCATCTGAGTGTTGCCTTTTTCCATTCCCTTTTTTTAACAAAGAAAGAAAGAAAGCAAAAGAAGCAGAACACTAATGTGCGTGAAATATGCCTCTTGAAATTGTCGTTTTGAAATATGGACGTCTTTTGAATTTTTTGGTCGATATATGACCCCAGGAATTGTTTTCAGGGCAGGTGTCATTTACAGGCCTGTAATGATTTTGAATATCCACTGACCAATAGTGCTGGGATTAAGGCTGCAGTTGTGTGAAACGGCCACATGGTGGCAGCAGTTCTCCCTTACCAAATCTGGTTACTAGGGCAGCAGAGCATCAGTGGAAGTCGCGTTCTAGATTGGAATTTAGAACGGAATGTGCCAGGAGAAAGCCCCTCAAGTTTGTCTCACTACTTCTTGTTCGTGTTTTTAATTTAATTTTTTATTTTTATTACAGCAAGTTTGATTACAACGTTTGGCCTTTTGTAGGTGTGCAAGATGTGTTTCTTTTATACATATACATATGTCTGTTCTTCCTGGGATCCTTTTCCCATGTACGTTATGACAGAATGTTGAGTAGTCTTCCCCTGGTATTCCGTAGGTCTTTGGTGATTATATATTTCACCTGTGTTTGTATATGTCTGTTAACCCCAATATCGTAATGAATCCAATCCTCACACTTTCCATTGGTGAACCATAAGTGTGTTTAATGAATCTGTGATGGCCCTTCTCCGTGGAAATATCTGCCCTGGTATCCATTTTTAGGTAACACCTATAAGTGATATGATACGATATGTGTCTTTCACTTTCTGACTTACTACAAGTCACGTGATTACCTCTCGACTCATCTACGGTGCTGCAAACGGCATTGTGTCCTTTTTTCCCTTGGCGAATATTCTGTCTTAGCGAGGTCCATTTTCTGCAATGTGATTCCCTGAGGGCTGAGGATTAGCTGACCTGGGCAGCCTGACCCTGCCGGCAAGCCCTGCCCAGGTGTGCCTGGGTTGAGGTCAATATAAACAGCACTCCAGGCAGCAATAGCTCCTGCAGCTGTGCCTGACTCCATATTCTCTGCCCCGTCAGCAGTCTCGGGGCTCTGCTGGTGGGAGGGTGTGAGTGTCCATGGCTTTGTGGGTGGCCCGGTGTGAGTGGGGCTCTGCTGGACTTTCTGCAGGAGTTGCCAGGCTGCCACCTGTAAAGAAGACGATGTGTCACCCATAACTTCCACTGGAATTTCTCTCCGGGCTGAGGTGAGGAAGGAAAAAAAGGAGTGGGGGCCGGGACAGGAGGGGTATATCAGGCAGGGAAATGGAAAGCTTCCAGAAGAGCGCCCGGGGCCAGGACCATCCTGGCTGGCCTGCAGGCACCAAGTTGGCCTGCGTGCTGTCGCTGGTGTGGCTCCACGGCCCATCCTCTAGGCTTTCAAGCCCTTGTACATATTCAGGTGTTTTACCTGGGAAGGGTGGGAACAGTTCAGCAGCAGCTGGCCTGGGGCTCAGTTCACGTTTACTCACAGAGTCCTCGGCACGGTCCCCAAGGATTGCAATGAGGATGCTCCTTGCGTGGGGGGGCGGAGCTGCTGGCAGTATGGGAGATGATTCCCCACCTCTGACCAATTTCAGAATTGTTTACCACTGGAGCAAGTGCCTTGGTAGTGTTTTCCTCTCTATAACTGTTAGGTTCAGGTATTTTTTTTCTTTTTCGGTGCCAGTTACATTCTGTTCTTCCTTTATGTATTTATAGATATAAGCATGGAAATAATTCATTCATATAAATACATCTGTGTGAATGGAAGAACTTCTTTCTGTTTTATTTATAAATTTTATTTTTAAAAATTTTGAAATTTAAGTTTATTTATTTATTTTATACAGCCGGTTATTATTAGTTATCTATTTTATGCATATACATGCATACAGGTCAATCCCAATCTCCCAACTCATCCCACCACCACCACCCCATGGCTTCCCCCACTTGGTGTCCATACCTTTGTTCTCTACCTCTGTGTCTCTATTTCTGCCCTGCAAACCAGTTCATCTGTACCATTTTTCTAGGTTCAACATATAGGCATTAATATACAATATTTGTTTTTCTCTTTCTGACTTACTTCATTCCGTATGACAGTCTCTAGATCCATCCACTTCTCTACAAATGACCCAGTTTCATTCCTTTTTATGGCTGAGTAATATTCCATTTTATATATGTACCACATCTTTATCCATTCGCCTGTCTGTGGGCATTTAGGTTGCTTCCATTACCTGGCTATTGTAAATAGTGCTGCAATGAACATTGTGGTGAATGTGTCTTTGTGATTTATGGTTTTCTCTGGGTATATGCCCAGAAGAGGGATTGCTGGATCCTATGGTAATTCTCCTTTTAGTTTTTTAAAGGAACGTCCATACTCTTCTCCATAGTGACTGTATCAATTTACATTCCCACCAATAGTGGAAGGGGGATCCTTTTGTCCACACCCTCCCCAGAATTTGTTGTTTGTAGATTTTCGGATGATGCCGATTCTAACAGGTGTGAGGTCTTACCTCATGGTAGTTTTGATTTGCATTTCTCTAATAATTAGTGATGTTGAGCAGCTTTTCATGAGCGTCTTGGCCATCTCTGTGTCTTCTTTGAAGAAACGTCTATTTAGATCTTCTGCCCAATTTTGTATTGGGTTGTTTGTTTTATTAATATTAAGCTTCATGAGCTGTTTATATATATTGGCGATTGAACCTGTGTAAATTGATTCGTTTGCAAACGTTTTCGCCCATCTGAGTGTTGCCTTTTTCCATTCCCTTTTTTTAACAAAGAAAGAAAGAAAGCAAAAGAAGCAGAACACTAATGTGCGTGAAATATGCCTCTTGAAATTGTCGTTTTGAAATATGGACGTCTTTTGAATTTTTTGGTCGATATATGACCCCAGGAATTGTTTTCAGGGCAGGTGTCATTTACAGGCCTCTAATGATTTTGAATATCCACTGACCAATAGTGCTGGGATTAAGGCTGCAGTTGTGTGAAACGGCCACATGGTGGCAGCAGTTCTCCCTTACCAAATCTGGTTACTAGGGCAGCAGAGCCTCAATGGAAGTCGCGTTCTAGATTGGAATTTAGGACGGAATGTGCCAGGAGAAAGCCCCTCAAGTTTGTCTCACTACTTCTTGTTCGTGTTTTTAATTTAATTTTTTATTTTTTATTACAGCAAGTTTGATTACAACGTTTGGCCTTTTGTAGGTGTGAAAGATGTGTTTCTTTTACACATATAGTTATGTCTGTTCTTCCTGGGATCCTTTTCCCATGTACGTTATGACAGAATGTTGAGTAGTCTTCCCCTGGTTCCGTAGGTCTTTGGTAATTATATATTTCACCTGTGTTTGTATATGTCTGTTAACCCCAATATCGTAATGAATCCAATCCTCACACCTTTCCATTGGTGAACCACAAGTGTGTTTAATGAATCTGTGATTGCCCTTCTCCGTGGAAATATCTGCCCTGGTATCCATTTTTAGGTAACACCTATAAGTGATATGATACGATATGTATCTTTCACTTTCTGACTTACTACAAGTCACGTGATTACCTCTCGACTCATCTACGGTGCTGCAAATGGCATTGTGTCCTTTTTTTCCTTGGCGAATATTCTGTCTTAGCGAGGTCCACTTTCTGCAATGTGATTCCCTGAGGGCTGAGGATTAGCTGACCTGGGCTGCCTGACCCTGCCGGCAAGCCCTGCCCAGGTGTGCCTGGGTTGAGGTCAATATAAACAGCACTCCTGGCAGCAATAGCCCCTGCAGCTTTGCCTGACTCCATATTCTCTGCCCCGTCAGCAGTCTCGGGGCTGTGCTGGTGGGAGGGTGTGAGGGTCCACGGCTTTGTGGGTGGCCCGGTGTGAGTGGGGCTCTGCTGGACTTTCTGCAGGAGTTGCCAGGCTGCCACCTGTAAAGAAGACGATGTGTCACCCATAACTTCCACTGGAATTTCTCTCCGGGCTGAGGTGAGGAAGGAAAAAAAGGAGTGGGGGCCGGGACAGGAGGGGTATCTCAGGCAGGGAAATGGAAAGCTTCCAGAAGAGCGCCCGGGGCCAGGACCATCCTGGCTGGCCTGCAGGCACCAAGTTGGCCTGCGTGCTGTCGCTGGTGTGGCTCCACGGCCCTTCCTCTAGGCTTTCAAGCCCTTGTACATATTCAGGTGTTTTACCTGGGAAGGGTGGGAACAGTTCAGCAGCAGCTGGCCTGGGGCTCAGATCACGTTTACTCACAGAGGCCTCGGCACGGTCCCCCAGGATTGCAATGAGGACGCTCCTTGCGTGGGGGGCGGGGCTGCTGGCAGTATGGGAGATGATTCCCCACCTCTGACCAATTTCAGAATTGTTTACCACTGGAGCAAGTGCCTTGGTAGTGTTTTCCTCTCTATAACTGTTAGGTTCAGGTATTTTTTTTCTTTTTCGGTGCCAGTTACATTCTGTTCTTCCTTTATGTATTTATAGATATAAGCATGGAAATAATTCATTCATATAAATACATCTGTGTGAATGGAAGAACTTTTTTCTGTTTTATTTTTAAATTTTATTTTTAAAAATTATGAAATTTAAGTTTATTTATTTATTTTATACAGCAGGTTATTATTAGTTATCTATTTTATGCATATACATGCATACAGGTCAATCCCAATCTCCCAACTCATCCCACCACCACCACCCCATGGCTTCCCCCACTTGGTGTCCATACCTTTGTTCTCTACCTCTGTGTCTCTATTTCTGCCCTGCAAACCAGTTCATCTGTACCATTTTTCTAGGTTCCACATATAGGCATTAATATACAATATTTGTTTTTCTCTTTCTGACTTACTTCATTCCGTATGACAGTCTCTAGATCCATCCACTTCTCTACAAATGACCCAGTTTCATTCCTTTTTATGGCTGAGTAATATTCCATTTTATATATGTACCACATCTTTATCCATTCGCCTGTCTGTGGGCATTTAGGTTGCTTCCACTACCTGGCTATTGTAAATAGTGCTGCAATGAACATTGTGGTGAATGTGTCTTTGTGATTTATGGTTTTCTCTGGGTATATGCCCAGAAGTGGGATTGCTGGATCCTATGGTAATTCTCCTTTTAGTTTTTTAAAGGAACCTCCATACTCTTCTCCATAGTGACTGTATCAATATACATTCCCACCAATAGTGGAAGGGGGTTCCTTTTGTCCACACCCTCCCCAGAATTTGTTGTTTGTAGATTTTCGGATGATGCCGATTCTAACAGGTGTGAGGTCTTACCTCATTGTAGTTTTGATTTGCATTTCTCTAATAATTAGTGATGTTGAGCAGCTTTTCATGAAAGTCTTGGCCATCTATGGGTCTTCTTTGAAGAAACGTCTATTTAGATCTTCTGCCCATTTTTGTATTGGGTTGTTTGTTTTATTAATATTAAGCTTCATGAGCTGTTTATATATATTGGAGATTGAACCTGTGTCCATTGATTCGTTTGCAAACGTTTTCGCCCATCTGAGTGTTGCCTTTTTCCATTCCCTTTTTTTAACAAAGAAAGAAAGAAAGCAAAAGAAGCAGAACACTAATGTGCGTGAAATATGCCTCTTGAAATTGTCGTTTTGAAATATGGACGTCTTTTGAATTTTTTGGTCGATATATGACCCCAGGAATTGTTTTCAGGGCAGGTGTCATTTACAGGCCTGTAATGATTTTGAATATCCACTGACCAATAGTGCTGGGATTAAGGCTGCAGTTGTGTGAAACGGCCACATGGTGGCAGCAGTTCTCCCTTACCAAATCTGGTTACTAGGGCAGCAGAGCATCAGTGGAAGTCGCGTTCTAGATTGGAATTTAGAACGGAATGTGCCAGGAGAAAGCCCCTCAAGTTTGTCTCACTACTTCTTGTTCGTGTTTTTAATTTAATTTTTTATTTTTATTACAGCAAGTTTGATTACAACGTTTGGCCTTTTGTAGGTGTGCAAGATGTGTTTCTTTTACACATATACATATGTCTGTTCTTCCTGGGATCCTTTTCCCATGTACGTTATGACAGAATGTTGAGTAGTCTTCCCCTGGTATTCCGTAGGTCTTTGGTGATTATATATTTCACCTGTGTTTGTATATGTCTGTTAACCCCAATATCGTAATGAATCCAATCCTCACACTTTCCATTGGTGAACCATAAGTGTGTTTAATGAATCTGTGATGGCCCTTCTCCGTGGAAATATCTGCCCTGGTATCCATTTTTAGGTAACACCTATAAGTGATATGATACGATATGTGTCTTTCACTTTCTGACTTACTACAAGTCACGTGATTACCTCTCGACTCATCTACGGTGCTGCAAACGGCATTGTGTCCTTTTTTCCCTTGGCGAATATTCTGTCTTAGCGAGGTCCATTTTCTGCAATGTGATTCCCTGAGGGCTGAGGATTAGCTGACCTGGGCAGCCTGACCCTGCCGGCAAGCCCTGCCCAGGTGTGCCTGGGTTGAGGTCAATATAAACAGCACTCCAGGCAGCAATAGCTCCTGCAGCTGTGCCTGACTCCATATTCTCTGCCCCGTCAGCAGTCTCGGGGCTCTGCTGGTGGGAGGGTGTGAGTGTCCATGGCTTTGTGGGTGGCCCGGTGTGAGTGGGGCTCTGCTGGACTTTCTGCAGGAGTTGCCAGGCTGCCACCTGTAAAGAAGACGATGTGTCACCCATAACTTCCACTGGAATTTCTCTCCGGGCTGAGGTGAGGAAGGAAAAAAAGGAGTGGGGGCCGGGACAGGAGGGGTATATCAGGCAGGGAAATGGAAAGCTTCCAGAAGAGCGCCCGGGGCCAGGACCATCCTGGCTGGCCTGCAGGCACCAAGTTGGCCTGCGTGCTGTCGCTGGTGTGGCTCCACGGCCCATCCTCTAGGCTTTCAAGCCCTTGTACATATTCAGGTGTTTTACCTGGGAAGGGTGGGAACAGTTCAGCAGCAGCTGGCCTGGGGCTCAGTTCACGTTTACTCACAGAGTCCTCGGCACGGTCCCCAAGGATTGCAATGAGGATGCTCCTTGCGTGGGGGGGCGGAGCTGCTGGCAGTATGGGAGATGATTCCCCACCTCTGACCAATTTCAGAATTGTTTACCACTGGAGCAAGTGCCTTGGTAGTGTTTTCCTCTCTATAACTGTTAGGTTCAGGTATTTTTTTTCTTTTTCGGTGCCAGTTACATTCTGTTCTTCCTTTATGTATTTATAGATATAAGCATGGAAATAATTCATTCATATAAATACATCTGTGTGAATGGAAGAACTTCTTTCTGTTTTATTTATAAATTTTATTTTTAAAAATTTTGAAATTTAAGTTTATTTATTTATTTTATACAGCCGGTTATTATTAGTTATCTATTTTATGCATATACATGCATACAGGTCAATCCCAATCTCC
Source organism: Mesoplodon bidens (assembly GCF_964165515.1). Classification (NCBI taxonomy): domain Eukaryota; kingdom Metazoa; phylum Chordata; class Mammalia; order Artiodactyla; family Ziphiidae; genus Mesoplodon; species Mesoplodon bidens. The sequence goes on along the minus strand of NW_027671966.1, from coordinate 305,966 downwards.
CAACTCATCCCACCACCACCACCCCATGGCTTCCCCCACTTGGTGTCCATACCTTTGTTCTCTACCTCTGTGTCTCTATTTCTGCCCTGCAAACCAGTTCATCTGTACCATTTTTCTAGGTTCAACATATAGGCATTAATATACAATATTTGTTTTTCTCTTTCTGACTTACTTCATTCCGTATGACAGTCTCTAGATCCATCCACTTCTCTACAAATGACCCAGTTTCATTCCTTTTTATGGCTGAGTAATATTCCATTTTATATATGTACCACATCTTTATCCATTCGCCTGTCTGTGGGCATTTAGGTTGCTTCCATTACCTGGCTATTGTAAATAGTGCTGCAATGAACATTGTGGTGAATGTGTCTTTGTGATTTATGGTTTTCTCTGGGTATATGCCCAGAAGAGGGATTGCTGGATCCTATGGTAATTCTCCTTTTAGTTTTTTAAAGGAACGTCCATACTCTTCTCCATAGTGACTGTATCAATTTACATTCCCACCAATAGTGGAAGGGGGTTCCTTTTGTCCACACCCTCCCCAGAATTTGTTGTTTGTAGATTTTCGGATGATGCCGATTCTAACAGGTGTGAGGTCTTACCTCATGGTAGTTTTGATTTGCATTTCTCTAATAATTAGTGATGTTGAGCAGCTTTTCATGAGCGTCTTGGCCATCTCTGTGTCTTCTTTGAAGAAACGTCTATTTAGATCTTCTGCCCAATTTTGTATTGGGTTGTTTGTTTTATTAATATTAAGCTTCATGAGCTGTTTATATATATTGGCGATTGAACCTGTGTAAATTGATTCGTTTGCAAACGTTTTCGCCCATCTGAGTGTTGCCTTTTTCCATTCCCTTTTTTTAACAAAGAAAGAAAGAAAGCAAAAGAAGCAGAACACTAATGTGCGTGAAATATGCCTCTTGAAATTGTCGTTTTGAAATATGGACGTCTTTTGAATTTTTTGGTCGATATATGACCCCAGGAATTGTTTTCAGGGCAGGTGTCATTTACAGGCCTCTAATGATTTTGAATATCCACTGACCAATAGTGCTGGGATTAAGGCTGCAGTTGTGTGAAACGGCCACATGGTGGCAGCAGTTCTCCCTTACCAAATCTGGTTACTAGGGCAGCAGAGCCTCAATGGAAGTCGCGTTCTAGATTGGAATTTAGGACGGAATGTGCCAGGAGAAAGCCCCTCAAGTTTGTCTCACTACTTCTTGTTCGTGTTTTTAATTTAATTTTTTATTTTTTATTACAGCAAGTTTGATTACAACGTTTGGCCTTTTGTAGGTGTGAAAGATGTGTTTCTTTTACACATATAGTTATGTCTGTTCTTCCTGGGATCCTTTTCCCATGTACGTTATGACAGAATGTTGAGTAGTCTTCCCCTGGTTCCGTAGGTCTTTGGTAATTATATATTTCACCTGTGTTTGTATATGTCTGTTAACCCCAATATCGTAATGAATCCAATCCTCACACCTTTCCATTGGTGAACCACAAGTGTGTTTAATGAATCTGTGATTGCCCTTCTCCGTGGAAATATCTGCCCTGGTATCCATTTTTAGGTAACACCTATAAGTGATATGATACGATATGTATCTTTCACTTTCTGACTTACTACAAGTCACGTGATTACCTCTCGACTCATCTACGGTGCTGCAAATGGCATTGTGTCCTTTTTTTCCTTGGCGAATATTCTGTCTTAGCGAGGTCCACTTTCTGCAATGTGATTCCCTGAGGGCTGAGGATTAGCTGACCTGGGCTGCCTGACCCTGCCGGCAAGCCCTGCCCAGGTGTGCCTGGGTTGAGGTCAATATAAACAGCACTCCTGGCAGCAATAGCCCCTGCAGCTTTGCCTGACTCCATATTCTCTGCCCCGTCAGCAGTCTCGGGGCTGTGCTGGTGGGAGGGTGTGAGGGTCCACGGCTTTGTGGGTGGCCCGGTGTGAGTGGGGCTCTGCTGGACTTTCTGCAGGAGTTGCCAGGCTGCCACCTGTAAAGAAGACGATGTGTCACCCATAACTTCCACTGGAATTTCTCTCCGGGCTGAGGTGAGGAAGGAAAAAAAGGAGTGGGGGCCGGGACAGGAGGGGTATCTCAGGCAGGGAAATGGAAAGCTTCCAGAAGAGCGCCCGGGGCCAGGACCATCCTGGCTGGCCTGCAGGCACCAAGTTGGCCTGCGTGCTGTCGCTGGTGTGGCTCCACGGCCCTTCCTCTAGGCTTTCAAGCCCTTGTACATATTCAGGTGTTTTACCTGGGAAGGGTGGGAACAGTTCAGCAGCAGCTGGCCTGGGGCTCAGATCACGTTTACTCACAGAGGCCTCGGCACGGTCCCCCAGGATTGCAATGAGGACGCTCCTTGCGTGGGGGGCGGGGCTGCTGGCAGTATGGGAGATGATTCCCCACCTCTGACCAATTTCAGAATTGTTTACCACTGGAGCAAGTGCCTTGGTAGTGTTTTCCTCTCTATAACTGTTAGGTTCAGGTATTTTTTTTCTTTTTCGGTGCCAGTTACATTCTGTTCTTCCTTTATGTATTTATAGATATAAGCATGGAAATAATTCATTCATATAAATACATCTGTGTGAATGGAAGAACTTTTTTCTGTTTTATTTTTAAATTTTATTTTTAAAAATTTTGAAATTTAAGTTTATTTATTTATTTTATACAGCAGGTTATTATTAGTTATCTATTTTATGCATATACATGCATACAGGTCAATCCCAATCTCCCAACTCATCCCACCACCACCACCCCATGGCTTCCCCCACTTGGTGTCCATACCTTTGTTCTCTACCTCTGTGTCTCTATTTCTGCCCTGCAAACCAGTTCATCTGTACCATTTTTCTAGGTTCCACATATAGGCATTAATATACAATATTTGTTTTTCTCTTTCTGACTTACTTCATTCCGTATGACAGTCTCTAGATCCATCCACTTCTCTACAAATGACCCAGTTTCATTCCTTTTTATGGCTGAGTAATATTCCATTTTATATATGTACCACATCTTTATCCATTCGCCTGTCTGTGGGCATTTAGGTTGCTTCCACTACCTGGCTATTGTAAATAGTGCTGCAATGAACATTGTGGTGAATGTGTCTTTGTGATTTATGGTTTTCTCTGGGTATATGCCCAGAAGTGGGATTGCTGGATCCTATGGTAATTCTCCTTTTAGTTTTTTAAAGGAACCTCCATACTCTTCTCCATAGTGACTGTATCAATATACATTCCCACCAATAGTGGAAGGGGGTTCCTTTTGTCCACACCCTCCCCAGAATTTGTTGTTTGTAGATTTTCGGATGATGCCGATTCTAACAGGTGTGAGGTCTTACCTCATTGTAGTTTTGATTTGCATTTCTCTAATAATTAGTGATGTTGAGCAGCTTTTCATGAAAGTCTTGGCCATCTATGGGTCTTCTTTGAAGAAACGTCTATTTAGATCTTCTGCCCATTTTTGTATTGGGTTGTTTGTTTTATTAATATTAAGCTTCATGAGCTGTTTATATATATTGGAGATTGAACCTGTGTCCATTGATTCGTTTGCAAACGTTTTCGCCCATCTGAGTGTTGCCTTTTTCCATTCCCTTTTTTTAACAAAGAAAGAAAGAAAGCAAAAGAAGCAGAACACTAATGTGCGTGAAATATGCCTCTTGAAATTGTCGTTTTGAAATATGGACGTCTTTTGAATTTTTTGGTCGATATATGACCCCAGGAATTGTTTTCAGGGCAGGTGTCATTTACAGGCCTGTAATGATTTTGAATATCCACTGACCAATAGTGCTGGGATTAAGGCTGCAGTTGTGTGAAACGGCCACATGGTGGCAGCAGTTCTCCCTTACCAAATCTGGTTACTAGGGCAGCAGAGCATCAGTGGAAGTCGCGTTCTAGATTGGAATTTAGAACGGAATGTGCCAGGAGAAAGCCCCTCAAGTTTGTCTCACTACTTCTTGTTCGTGTTTTTAATTTAATTTTTTATTTTTATTACAGCAAGTTTGATTACAACGTTTGGCCTTTTGTAGGTGTGCAAGATGTGTTTCTTTTACACATATACATATGTCTGTTCTTCCTGGGATCCTTTTCCCATGTACGTTATGACAGAATGTTGAGTAGTCTTCCCCTGGTATTCCGTAGGTCTTTGGTGATTATATATTTCACCTGTGTTTGTATATGTCTGTTAACCCCAATATCGTAATGAATCCAATCCTCACACTTTCCATTGGTGAACCATAAGTGTGTTTAATGAATCTGTGATGGCCCTTCTCCGTGGAAATATCTGCCCTGGTATCCATTTTTAGGTAACACCTATAAGTGATATGATACGATATGTGTCTTTCACTTTCTGACTTACTACAAGTCACGTGATTACCTCTCGACTCATCTACGGTGCTGCAAACGGCATTGTGTCCTTTTTTCCCTTGGCGAATATTCTGTCTTAGCGAGGTCCATTTTCTGCAATGTGATTCCCTGAGGGCTGAGGATTAGCTGACCTGGGCAGCCTGACCCTGCCGGCAAGCCCTGCCCAGGTGTGCCTGGGTTGAGGTCAATATAAACAGCACTCCAGGCAGCAATAGCTCCTGCAGCTGTGCCTGACTCCATATTCTCTGCCCCGTCAGCAGTCTCGGGGCTCTGCTGGTGGGAGGGTGTGAGTGTCCATGGCTTTGTGGGTGGCCCGGTGTGAGTGGGGCTCTGCTGGACTTTCTGCAGGAGTTGCCAGGCTGCCACCTGTAAAGAAGACGATGTGTCACCCATAACTTCCACTGGAATTTCTCTCCGGGCTGAGGTGAGGAAGGAAAAAAAGGAGTGGGGGCCGGGACAGGAGGGGTATCTCAGGCAGGGAAATGGAAAGCTTCCAGAAGAGCGCCCGGGGCCAGGACCATCCTGGCTGGCCTGCAGGCACCAAGTTGGCCTGCGTGCTGTCGCTGGTGTGGCTCCACGGCCCATCCTCTAGGCTTTCAAGCCCTTGTACATATTCAGGTGTTTTACCTGGGAAGGGTGGGAACAGTTCAGCAGCAGCTGGCCTGGGGCTCAGTTCACGTTTACTCACAGAGTCCTCGGCACGGTCCCCAAGGATTGCAATGAGGATGCTCCTTGCGTGGGGGGGCGGAGCTGCTGGCAGTATGGGAGATGATTCCCCTCCTCTGACCAATTTCAGAATTGTTTACCACTGGAGCAAGTGCCTTGGTAGTGTTTTCCTCTCTATAACTGTTAGGTTCAGGTATTTTTTTTCTTTTTCGGTGCCAGTTACATTCTGTTCTTCCTTTATGTATTTATAGATATAAGCATGGAAATAATTCATTCATATAAATACATCTGTGTGAATGGAAGAACTTCTTTCTGTTTTATTTATAAATTTTATTTTTAAAAATTTTGAAATTTAAGTTTATTTATTTATTTTATACAGCCGGTTATTATTAGTTATCTATTTTATGCATATACATGCATACAGGTCAATCCCAATCTCCCAACTCATCCCACCACCACCACCCCATGGCTTCCCCCACTTGGTGTCCATACCTTTGTTCTCTACCTCTGTGTCTCTATTTCTGCCCTGCAAACCAGTTCATCTGTACCATTTTTCTAGGTTCAACATATAGGCATTAATATACAATATTTGTTTTTCTCTTTCTGACTTACTTCATTCCGTATGACAGTCTCTAGATCCATCCACTTCTCTACAAATGACCCAGTTTCATTCCTTTTTATGGCTGAGTAATATTCCATTTTATATATGTACCACATCTTTATCCATTCGCCTGTCTGTGGGCATTTAGGTTGCTTCCATTACCTGGCTATTGTAAATAGTGCTGCAATGAACATTGTGGTGAATGTGTCTTTGTGATTTATGGTTTTCTCTGGGTATATGCCCAGAAGAGGGATTGCTGGATCCTATGGTAATTCTCCTTTTAGTTTTTTAAAGGAACGTCCATACTCTTCTCCATAGTGACTGTATCAATTTACATTCCCACCAATAGTGGAAGGGGGTTCCTTTTGTCCACACCCTCCCCAGAATTTGTTGTTTGTAGATTTTCGGATGATGCCGATTCTAACAGGTGTGAGGTCTTACCTCATGGTAGTTTTGATTTGCATTTCTCTAATAATTAGTGATGTTGAGCAGCTTTTCATGAGCGTCTTGGCCATCTCTGTGTCTTCTTTGAAGAAACGTCTATTTAGATCTTCTGCCCAATTTTGTATTGGGTTGTTTGTTTTATTAATATTAAGCTTCATGAGCTGTTTATATATATTGGCGATTGAACCTGTGTAAATTGATTCGTTTGCAAACGTTTTCGCCCATCTGAGTGTTGCCTTTTTCCATTCCCTTTTTTTAACAAAGAAAGAAAGAAAGCAAAAGAAGCAGAACACTAATGTGCGTGAAATATGCCTCTTGAAATTGTCGTTTTGAAATATGGACGTCTTTTGAATTTTTTGGTCGATATATGACCCCAGGAATTGTTTTCAGGGCAGGTGTCATTTACAGGCCTGTAATGATTTTGAATATCCACTGACCAATAGTGCTGGGATTAAGGCTGCAGTTGTGTGAAACGGCCACATGGTGGCAGCAGTTCTCCCTTACCAAATCTGGTTACTAGGGCAGCAGAGCATCAATGGAAGTCGCGTTCTAGATTGGAATTTAGAACGGAATGTGCCAGGAGAAAGCCCCTCAAGTTTGTCTCACTACTTCTTGTTCGTGTTTTTAATTTAATTTTTTATTTTTATTACAGCAAGTTTGATTACAACGTTTGGCCTTTTGTAGGTGTGCAAGATGTGTTTCTTTTACACATATACATATGTCTGTTCTTCCTGGGATCCTTTTCCCATGTACGTTATGACAGAATGTTGAGTAGTCTTCCCCTGGTATTCCGTAGGTCTTTGGTGATTATATATTTCACCTGTGTTTGTATATGTCTGTTAACCCCAATATCGTAATGAATCCAATCCTCACACTTTCCATTGGTGAACCATAAGTGTGTTTAATGAATCTGTGATTGCCCTTCTTCGTGGAAATATCTGCCCTGGTATCCATTTTTAGGTAACACCTATAAGTGATATGATACGATATGTGTCTTTCACTTTCTGACTTACTACAATTCACATGATTACCTCTCGACTCATCTACGGTGCTGCAAACGGCATTGTGTCCTTTTTTCCCTTGGCGAATATTCTGTCTTAGCGAGGTCCATTTTCTGCAATGTGATTCCCTGAGGGCTGAGGATTAGCTGACCTGGGCAGCCTGACCCTGCCGGCAAGCCCTGCCCAGGTGTGCCTGGGTTGAGGTCAATATAAACAGCACTCCAGGCAGCAATAGCTCCTGCAGCTGTGCCTGACTCCATATTCTCTGCCCCGTCAGCAATCTCGGGGCTGTGCTGGTGGGAGGGTGTGAGTGTCCATGGCTTTGTGGGTGGCCCGGTGTGAGTGGGGCTCTGCTGGACTTTCTGCAGGAGTTGCCAGGCTGCCACCTGTAAAGAAGACGATGTGTCACCCATAACTTCCACTGGAATTTCTCTCCGGGCTGAGGTGAGGAAGGAAAAAAAGGAGTGGGGGCCGGGACAGGAGGGGTATATCAGGCAGGGAAATGGAAAGCTTCCAGAAGAGCGCCCGGGGCCAGGACCATCCTGGCTGGCCTGCAGGCACCAAGTTGGCCTGCGTGCTGTCGCTGGTGTGGCTCCACGGCCCATCCTCTAGGCTTTCAAGCCCTTGTACATATTCAGGTGTTTTACCTGGGAAGGGTGGGAACAGTTCAGCAGCAGCTGGCCTGGGGCTCAGATCACGTTTACTCACAGAGTCCTCGGCACGGTCCCCCAGGATTGCAATGAGGACGCTCCTTGCGTGGGGAGGCGGAGCTGCTTGCATTATGGGAGATTATTCCCCACCTCTGACCAATTTCAGAATTGTTTACCACTGGAGCAAGTGCCTTGGTAGTATTTTCCTCTCTATAACTGTTAGGTTCAGGTAATTTTTTTCTTTTTCGGTGCCAGTTACATTCTGTTCTTCCTTTATGTATTTATAGATATAAGCATGGAAATAATTCATTCATATAAATACATCTGTGTGAATGGAAGAACTTCTTTCTGTTTTATTTATAAATTTTATTTTTAAAAATTTTGAAATTTAAGTTTATTTATTTATTTTATACAGCAGGTTATTATTAGTTATCTATTTTATGCATATACATGCATACAGGTCAATCCCAATCTCCCAACTCATCCCACCACCACCACCCCATGGCTTCCCCCACTTGGTGTCCATACGTTTGTTCTCTACCTCTGTGTCTCTATTTCTGCCCTGCAAACCAGTTCATCTGTACCATTTTTCTAGGTTCCACATATAGGCATTAATATACAATATTTGTTTTTCTCTTTCTGACTTACTTCATTCCGTATGACAGTCTCTAGATCCATCCACTTCTCTACAAATGACCCAGTTTCATTCCTTTTTATGGCTGAGTAATATTCCATTTTATATATGTACCACATCTTTATCCATTCGCCTGTCTGTGGGCATTTAGTTTGCTTCCATTAGCTGGCTATTGTAAATAGTGCTGCAATGAACATTGTTGTGAATGTGTCTTTGTGATTTATGGTTTTCTCTGGGTATATGCCCAGAAGTGGGATTGCTGGATCCTATGGTAATTCTCCTTTTAGTTTTTTAAAGGAACCTCCATACTCTTCTCCATAGTGACTGTATCAATTTACATTCCCACCAATAGTGGAAGGGGGTTCCTTTTGTCCACACCCTCCCCAGAATTTGTTGTTTGTAGATTTTCGGATGATGCCGATTCTAACAGGTGTGAGGTCTTACCTCATGGTAGTTTTGATTTGCATTTCTCTAATAATTAGTGATGTTGAGCAGCTTTTCATGAGCGTCTTGGCCATCTCTGTGTCTTCTTTGAAGAAACGTCTATTTAGATCTTCTGCCCATTTTTGTATTGGGTTGTTTGTTTTATTAATATTAAGCTTCATGAGCTGTTTATATATATTGGCGATTGAACCTGTGTCCATTGATTCGTTTGCGAACGTTTTCGCCCATCTGAGGGTTGCCTTTTTCCATTCCCTTTTTTTTAACAAAGAAAGAAAGAAAGCAAAAGAAGCAGAACACTAATGTGCGTGAAATATGCCTCTTGAAATTGTCGTTTTGAAATATGGACGTCTTTTGAATTTTTTGGTCGATATATGACCCCAGGAATTGTTTTCAGGGCAGGTGTCATTTACAGGCCTGTAATGATTTTGAATATCCACTGACCATTAGTGCTGGGATTAAGGCTGCAGTTGTGTGAAACGGCCACATGGTGGCAGCAGTTCTCCCTTACCAAATCTGGTTACTAGGGCAGCAGAACCTCAATGGATGTCGCGTTCTAGATTGGAATTTAGAACAGAATGTGCCAGGAGAAAGCCCCTCAAGTTTGTCTCACTACTTCTTGTTCGTGTTTTTAATTTAATTTTTTATTTTTTATTACAGCAAGTTTGATTACAACGTTTGGCTTGTTGTAGGTGTTCAAGATGTGTTTCTTTTACACATATACATATGTCTGTTCTTCCTGGGATCCTTTTCCCATGTACGTTATGGCAGAATGTTGAGTAGTCTTCCCTTGGTATTCCGTAGGTCTTTCGTGATTATATATTTCACCTGTGTTTATATATGTCTGTTAACCCAAATATCGTAATGAATCCAATCCTCACACCTTTCCATTGGTGAACCATAAGTGTGTTTAATGAATCTTTGATTGCCCTTCTCCGTGGAAATATCTGCCCTGGTATCCATTTTTAGGTAACACCTATAAGTGATATGATATGATATGTGTCTTTCACTTTCTGACTTACTACAAGTCACGTGATTACCTCTCGACTCATCTACGGGGCTGCAAATGGCATTGTGTCCTTTTTTTCCTTGGCAAATATTCTGTCTTAGCGAGGTCCATTTTCTGCAATGTGATTCCCTGAGGGCTGAGGATTAGCTGACCTGGGCAGCCTGACACTGCCGGCAAGCACTCCCCAGGTGTGCCTGGGTTGAGGTCAATATAAACAGCACTCCAGGCAACAATAGCCCTTGCAGCTGTGCCTGACTCCATATTCTCTGCCCTGTCAGCAGTCTCGGGGCTGTGCTGGTGGGAGGGTGTGAGGGTCCACGGCTTTGTGGGTGGCCCGGTGTGAGTGGGGCTCTGCTGGACTTTCTGCAGGAGTTGCCAGGCTGCCACCTGTAAAGAAGACGATGTGTCACCCATAACTTCCACTGGAATTTCTCTCCGGGCTGAGGTGAGGAAGGAAAAAAAGAGTGGGGGCCGGGACAGGAGGGGTATCTCAGGCAGGGAAATGGAAAGCTTCCAGAAGAGTGCCCGGGGCCAGGACCATCCTGGCTGGCCTGCAGGCACCAAGTTGGCCTGCGTGCTGTCGCTGGTGTGGCTCCACGGCCCTTCCCTTAGGCTTTCAAGCCCTTGTACATATTCAGGTGTTTTACCTGGGAAGGGTGGGAACAGTTCAGCAGCAGCTGGCCTGGGGCTCAGATCACGTTTACTCACAGAGTCCTCGGCACGGTCCCCCAGGATTGCAATGAGGACGCTCCTTGCGTGGGGTGGCGGGGCTGCTGGCAGTGTGGGAGATGATTCCCCACCTCTGACCAATTTCAGAATTGTTTACCACTGGAGCAAGTGCCTTGGTAGGGTTTTCCTCTCTATAACTGTTAGGTTCAGGTATTTTTTTTCTTTTTCAGTCCCAGTTACATTCTGTTCTTCTTTTATGTATTTATAGATATAAGCATGGAAATAATTCATTCATATAAATACATTTGTGTGAATGGAAGACCATTTTTCTCTTTTATTTTTAAATTTTATTTTTAAAAATTTTGAAATTTAAGTTTATTTATTTATTTTATACAGCAGGTTATTATTAGTTATCTATTTTATGCATATACATGTATACAGGTCAATCCCAATCTCCCAACTCATCCCACCACCACCACCCCATGGCTTCCCCCACTTTGTGTCCATACGTTTGTTCTCTACCTCTGTGTCTCTATTTCTGCCCTGCAAACCAGTTCATCTGTACCATTTTTCTAGGTTCCACATATAGGCATTAATATACAATATTTGTTTTTCTCTTTCTGACTTACTTCATTCCGTATGACAGTATCTAGATCCATCCACTTCTCTACAAATGACCCAGTTTCATTCCTTTTTATGGCTGAGTAATATTCCATTTTATATATGTACCACATCTTTATCCATTCGCCTGTCTGTGGGCATTTAGGTTGCTTCCATTAGCTGGCTATTGTAAATAGTGCTGCAATGAACATTGTGGTGAATGTGTCTTTGTGATTTATGGTTTTCTCTGGGTATATGCCCAGTAGTGGTATTGCTTGATCCTATGGTAATTCTCCTTTTAGTTTTTTAAAGGAACCTCCATACTCTTCTCCATAGTGACTGTATCAATTTACCTTCCCACCAATAGTGGAAGGGGGTTCCTTTTGTCCACACCCTCCCCAGAATTTGTTGTTTGTAGATTTTCGGATGATGCCGATTCTAACAGGTGTGAGGTCTTACCTCATTGTAGTTTTGATTTGCATTTCTCTAATAATTAGTGATGTTGAGCAGCTTTTCATGAGCGTCTTGGCCATCTCTGGGTCTTCTTTGAAGAAACGTCTATTTAGATCTTCTGCCCATTTTCCTATTGGGTTGTTTGGTTTATTAATATTAAGCTTCATGAGCTGTTTATATATATTGGAGATTGAACCTGTGTCCATTGATTCGTTTGCAAACGTTTTCACCCATCTGAGTGTTGCCTTTTTCCATTCCCTTTTTTTTAACAAAGAAAGAAAGAAAGCAAAAGAAGCAGAACACTAATGTGCGTGAAATATGCCTCTTGAAATTGTCGTTTTGAAATATGGACGTCTTTTGAATTTTTTGGTCGATATATGACCCCAGGAATTGTTTTCAGGGCAGATGTCATTTACAGGCCTGTAATGATTTTGAATATCCACTGACCAATAGTGCTGGGATTAAGGCTGCAGTTGTGTGAAACGGCCACATGGTGGCAGCAGTTCTCCCTTACCAAATCTGGTTACTAGGGCAGCAGAGCCTCAATGGAAGTCGCGTTCTAGATTGGAATTTAGGACGGAATGTGCCAGGAGAAAGCCCCTCAAGTTTGTCTCACTACTTCTTGTTCGTGTTTTTAATTTAATTTTTTATTTTTTATTACAGCAAGTTTGATTACAACGTTTGGCCTTTTGTAGGTGTGAAAGATGTGTTTCTTTTATACATATAGTTATGTCTGTTCTTCCTGGGATCCTTTTCCCATGTACGTTATGACAGAATGTTGAGTAGTCTTCCCCTGGTTCCGTAGGTCTTTGGTAATTATATATTTCACCTGTGTTTGTATATGTCTGTTAACCCCAATATCGTAATGAATCCAATCCTCACACCTTTCCATTGGTGAACCACAAGTGTGTTTAATGAATCTGTGATTGCCCTTCTCCGTGGAAATATCTGCCCTGGTATCCATTTTTAGGTAACACCTATAAGTGATATGATACGATATGTGTCTTTCACTTTCTGACTTACTACAAGTCACGTGATTACCTCTCGACTCATCTACGGTGCTGCAAACGGCATTGTGTCCTTTTTTCCCTTGGCGAATATTCTGTCTTAGCGAGGTCCATTTTCTGCAATGTGATTCCCTGAGGGCTGAGGATTAGCTGACCTGGGCAGCCTGACCCTGCCGGCAAGCCCTGCCCAGGTGTGCCTGGGTTGAGGTCAATATAAACAGCACTCCAGGCAGCAATAGCTCCTGCAGCTGTGCCTGACTCCATATTCCCTGCCCCGTCAGCAGTCTCGGGGCTCTGCTGGTGGGAGGGTGTGAGTGTCCATGGCTTTGTGGGTGGCCCGGTGTGAGTGGGGCTCTGCTGGACTTTCTGCAGGAGTTGCCAGGCTGCCACCTGTAAAGAAGACGATGTGTCACCCATAACTTCCACTGGAATTTCTCTCCGGGCTGAGGTGAGGAAGGAAAAAAAGGAGTGGGGGCCGGGACAGGAGGGGTATCTCAGGCAGGGAAATGGAAAGCTTCCAGAAGAGCGCCCGGGGCCAGGACCATCCTGGCTGGCCTGCAGGCACCAAGTTGGCCTGCGTGCTGTCGCTGGTGTGGCTCCACGGCCCATCCTCTAGGCTTTCAAGCCCTTGTACATATTCAGGTGTTTTACCTGGGAAGGGTGGGAACAGTTCAGCAGCAGCTGGCCTGGGGCTCAGTTCACGTTTACTCACAGAGTCCTCGGCACGGTCCCCAAGGATTGCAATGAGGATGCTCCTTGCGTGGGGGGGCGGAGCTGCTGGCAGTATGGGAGATGATTCCCCACCTCTGACCAATTTCAGAATTGTTTACCACTGGAGCAAGTGCCTTGGTAGTGTTTTCCTCTCTATAACTGTTAGGTTCAGGTATTTTTTTTCTTTTTCGGTGCCAGTTACATTCTGTTCTTCCTTTATGTATTTATAGATATAAGCATGGAAATAATTCATTCATATAAATACATCTGTGTGAATGGAAGAACTTCTTTCTGTTTTATTTATAAATTTTATTTTTAAAAATTTTGAAATTTAAGTTTATTTATTTATTTTATACAGCCGGTTATTATTAGTTATCTATTTTATGCATATACATGCATACAGGTCAATCCCAATCTCCCAACTCATCCCACCACCACCACCCCATGGCTTCCCCCACTTGGTGTCCATACCTTTGTTCTCTACCTCTGTGTCTCTATTTCTGCCCTGCAAACCAGTTCATCTGTACCATTTTTCTAGGTTCCACATATAGGCATTAATATACAATATTTGTTTTTCTCTTTCTGACTTACTTCATTCCGTATGACAGTCTCTAGATCCATCCACTTCTCTACAAATGACCCAGTTTCATTCCTTTTTATGGCTGAGTAATATTCCATTTTATATATGTACCACATCTTTATCCATTCGCCTGTCTGTGGGCATTTAGGTTGCTTCCATTACCTGGCTATTGTAAATAGTGCTGCAATGAACATTGTGGTGAATGTGTCTTTGTGATTTATGGTTTTCTCTGGGTATATGCCCAGAAGAGGGATTGCTGGATCCTATGGTAATTCTCCTTTTAGTTTTTTAAAGGAACGTCCATACTCTTCCCAATAGTGACTGTATCAATTTACATTCCCACCAATAGTGGAAGGGGGTTCCTTTTGTCCACACCCTCCCCAGAATTTGTTGTTTGTAGATTTTCGGATGATGCCGATTCTAACAGGTGTGAGGTCTTACCTCATGGTAGTTTTGATTTGCATTTCTCTAATAATTAGTGATGTTGAGCAGCTTTTCATGAGCGTCTTGGCCATCTCTGTGTCTTCTTTGAAGAAACGTCTATTTAGATCTTCTGCCCAATTTTGTATTGGGTTGTTTGTTTTATTAATATTAAGCTTCATGAGCTGTTTATATATATTGGCGATTGAACCTGTGTAAATTGATTCGTTTGCAAACGTTTTCGCCCATCTGAGTGTTGCCTTTTTCCATTCCCTTTTTTTAACAAAGAAAGAAAGAAAGCAAAAGAAGCAGAACACTAATGTGCGTGAAATATGCCTCTTGAAATTGTCGTTTTGAAATATGGACGTCTTTTGAATTTTTTGGTCGATATATGACCCCAGGAATTGTTTTCAGGGCAGGTGTCATTTACAGGCCTGTAATGATTTTGAATATCCACTGACCAATAGTGCTGGGATTAAGGCTGCAGTTGTGTGAAACGGCCACATGGTGGCAGCAGTTCTCCCTTACCAAATCTGGTTACTAGGGCAGCAGAGCATCAATGGAAGTCGCTTTCTAGATTGGAATTTAGAATGGAATGTGCCAGGAGAAAGCCCCTCAAGTTTGTCTCACTACTTCTTGTTCGTGTTTTTAATTTAATTTTTTATTTTTATTACAGCAAGTTTGATTACAACGTTTGGCCTTTTGTAGGTGTGCAAGATGTGTTTCTTTTACACATATACATATGTCTGTTCTTCCTGGGATCCTTTTCCCATGTACGTTATGATAGAATGTTGAGTAGTCTTCCCCTGGTATTCCGTAGGTCTTTGGTGATTATATATTTCACCTGTGTTTGTATATGTCTGTTAACCCCAATATCGTAATGAATCCAATCCTCACACTTTCCATTGGTGAACCATAAGTGTGTTTAATGAATCTGTGATTGCCCTTCTCCGTGGAAATATCTGCCCTGGTATCCATTTTTAGGTAACACCTATAAGTGATATGATACGATATGTGTCTTTCACTTTCTGACTTACTACAAGTCACGTGATTACCTCTCGACTCATCTACGGTGCTGCAAACGGCATTGTGTCCTTTTTTCCCTTGGCGAATATTCTGTCTTAGCGAGGTCCATTTTCTGCAATGTGATTCCCTGAGGGCTGAGGATTAGCTGACCTGGGCAGCCTGACCCTGCCGGCAAGCCCTGCCCAGGTGTGCCTGGGTTGAGGTCAATATAAACAGCACTCCAGGCAGCAATAGCTCCTGCAGCTGTGCCTGACTCCATATTCTCTGCCCCGTCAGCAGTCTCGGGGCTCTGCTTGTGGGAGGGTGTGAGTGTCCATGGCTTTGTGGGTGGCCCGGTGTGAGTGGGGCTCTGCTGGACTTTCTGCAGGAGTTGCCAGGCTGCCACCTGTAAAGAAGACGATGTGTCACCCATAACTTACACTGGAATTTCTCTCCGGGCTGAGGTGAGGAAGGAAAAAAAGGAGTGGGGGCCGGGACAGGAGGGGTATCTCAGGCAGGGAAATGGAAAGCTTCCAGAAGAGCGCCCGGGGCCAGGACCATCCTGGCTGGCCTGCAGGCACCAAGTTGGCCTGCGTGCTGTCGCTGGTGTGGCTCCACGGCCCATCCTCTAGGCTTTCAAGCCCTTGTACATATTCAGGTGTTTTACCTGGGAAGGGTGGGAACAGTTCAGCAGCAGCTGGCCTGGGGCTCAGATCACGTTTACTCACAGAGTCCTCGGCACGGTCCCCCAGGATTGCAATGAGGACGCTCCTTGCGTGGGGAGGCGGAGCTGCTTGCATTATGGGAGATGATTCCCCACCTCTGACCAATTTCAGAATTGTTTACCACTGGAGCAAGTGCCTTGGTAGTATTTTCCTCTCTATAACTGTTAGGTTCAGGTAATTTTTTCTTTTTCGGTGCCAGTTACATTCTGTTCTTCCTTTATGTATTTATAGATATAAGCATGGAAATAATTCATTCATATAAATACATCTGTGTGAATGGAAGAACTTATTTCTGTTTTATTTATAAATTTTATTTTTAAAAATTTTGAAATTTAAGTTTATTTATTTATTTTATACAGCAGGTTATTATTAGTTATCTATTTTATGCATGTACATGCATACAGGTCAATCCCAATCTCCCAACTCATCCCACCACCACCACCCCATGGCTTCCCCCACTTGGTGTCCATACGTTTGTTCTCTACCTCTGTGTCTCTATTTCTGCCCTGCAAACCAGTTCATCTGTACCATTTTTCTAGGTTCCACATATAGGCATTAATATACAATATTTGTTTTTCTCTTTCTGACTTACTTCATTCCGTATGACAGTCTCTAGATCCATCCACTTCTCTACAAATGACCCAGTTTCATTCCTTTTTATGGCTGAGTAATATTCCATTTTATATATGTACCACATCTTTATCCATTCGCCTGTCTGTGGGCATTTAGGTTGCTTCCATTAGCTGGCTATTGTAAATAGTGCTGCAATGAACATTGTTGTGAATGTGTCTTTGTGATTTATGGTTTTCTCTGGGTATATGCCCAGAAGTGGGATTGCTGGATCCTATGGTAATTCTCCTTTTAGTTTTTTAAAGGAACCTCCATACTCTTCTCCATAGTGACTGTATCAATTTACATTCCCACCAATAGTGGAAGGGGGTTCCTTTTGTCCACACCCTCCCCAGAATTTGTTGTTTGTAGATTTTCGGATGATGCCGATTCTAACAGGTGTGAGGTCTTACCTCATGGTAGTTTTGATTTGCATTTCTCTAATAATTAGTGATGTTGAGCAGCTTTTCATGAGCGTCTTGGCCATCTCTGTGTCTTCTTTGAAGAAACGTCTATTTAGATCTTCTGCCCATTTTTGTATTGGGTTGTTTGTTTTATTAATATTAAGCTTCATGAGCTGTTTATATATATTGGCGATTGAACCTGTGTCCATTGATTCGTTTGCGAACGTTTTCGCCCATCTGAGGGTTGCCTTTTTCCATTCCCTTTTTTTTAACAAAGAAAGAAAGAAAGCAAAAGAAGCAGAACACTAATGTGCGTGAAATATGCCTCTTGAAATTGTCGTTTTGAAATATGGACGTCTTTTGAATTTTTTGGTCGATATATGACCCCAGGAATTGTTTTCAGGGCAGGTGTCATTTACAGGCCTGTAATGATTTTGAATATCCACTGACCATTAGTGCTGGGATTAAGGCTGCAGTTGTGTGAAACGGCCACATGGTGGCAGCAGTTCTCCCTTACCAAATCTGGTTACTAGGGCAGCAGAACCTCAATGGAAGTCGCGTTCTAGATTGGAATTTAGAACAGAATGTGCCAGGAGAAAGCCCCTCAAGTTTGTCTCACTACTTCTTGTTCGTGTTTTTAATTTAATTTTTTATTTTTTATTACAGCAAGTTTGATTACAACGTTTGGCTTGTTGTAGGTGTTCAAGATGTGTTTCTTTTACACATATACATATGTCTGTTCTTCCTGGGATCCTTTTCCCATGTACGTTATGGCAGAATGTTGAGTAGTCTTCCCTTGGTATTCCGTAGGTCTTTCGTGATTATATATTTCACCTGTGTTTATATATGTCTGTTAACACAAATATCGTAATGAATCCAATCCTCACACCTTTCCATTGGTGAACCATAAGTGTGTTTAATGAATCTTTGATTGCCCTTCTCCGTGGAAATATCTGCCCTGGTATCCATTTTTAGGTAACACCTATAAGTGATATGATATGATATGTGTCTTTCACTTTCTGACTTACTACAAGTCACGTGATTACCTCTCGACTCATCTACGGGGCTGCAAATGGCATTGTGTCCTTTTTTTCCTTGGCAAATATTCTGTCTTAGCGAGGTCCATTTTCTGCAATGTGATTCCCTGAGGGCTGAGGATTAGCTGACCTGGGCAGCCAGACACTGCCGGCAAGCCCTCCCCAGGTGTGCCTGGGTTGAGGTCAATATAAACAGCACTCCAGGCAACAATAGCCCTTGCAGCTGTGCCTGACTCCATATTCTCTGCCCCGTCAGCAGTCTCGGGGCTGTGCTGGTGGGAGGGTGTGAGGGTCCACGGCTTTGTGGGTGGCCCGGTGTGAGTGGGGCTCTGCTGGACTTTCTGCAGGAGTTGCCAGGCTGCCACCTGTAAAGAAGACGATGTGTCACCCATAACTTCCACTGGAATTTCTCTCCGGGCTGAGGTGAGGAAGGAAAAAAAGGAGTGGGGGCCGGGACATGATGGGTATCTCAGGCAGGGAAATGGAAAGCTTCCAGAAGAGCGCCCGGGGCCAGGACCATCCTGGCTGGCCTGCAGGCACCAAGTTGGTCTGCGTGCTGTCGCTGGTGTGGCTCCACGGCCCTTCCTCTAGGCTTTCAAGCCCTTGTACATATTCAGGTGTTTTACCTGGGGAGGGTGTGAACAGTTCAGCAGCAGCTGGCCTGGGGCTCAGATCACGTTTACTCACAGAGGCCTCGGCACGGTCCCCCAGGATTGCAATGAGGACGCTCCTTGCGTGGGGGGGAGGGGCTGCTGGCAGTATGGGAGATGATTCCCCACCTCTGACCAATTTCAGAATTGTTTACCACTGGAGCAAGTGCCTTGGTAGGGTTTTCCTCTCTATAACTGTTAGGTTCAGGTATTTTTTTTCTTTTTCAGTCCCAGTTACATTCTGTTCTTCTTTTATGTATTTATAGATATAAGCATGGAAATAATTCATTCATATAAATACATTTGTGTGAATGGAAGAACATTTTTCTCTTTTATTTTTAAATTTTATTTTTAAAAATTTTGAAATTTAATTTTATTTATTTATTTTATACAGCAGGTTATTATTAGTTATCTATTTTATGCATATACATGTATACAAGTCAATCCCAATCTCCCAACTCATCCCACCACCACCACCCCATGGCTTCCCCCACTTGGTGTCCATACGTTTGTTCTCTACCTCTGTGTCTCTATTTCTGCCCTGCAAACCAGTTCATCTGTACTATTTTTCTAGGTTCCACATATAGGCATTAATATACAATATTTGTTTTTCTCTTTCTGACTTACTTCATTCCGTATGACAGTCTCTAGATCCATCCACTTCTCTACAAATGACCCAGTTTCATTCCTTTTTATGGCTGAGTAATATTCCATTTTATATATGTACCACATCTTTATCCATTCGCCTGTCTGTGGGCATTTAGTTTGCTTCCATTACCTGGCTATTGTAAATAGTGCTGCAATGAACATTGTTGTGAATGTGTCTTTGTGATTTATGGTTTTCTCTGGGTATAT
Source organism: Mesoplodon bidens (assembly GCF_964165515.1). Classification (NCBI taxonomy): domain Eukaryota; kingdom Metazoa; phylum Chordata; class Mammalia; order Artiodactyla; family Ziphiidae; genus Mesoplodon; species Mesoplodon bidens. The sequence goes on along the minus strand of NW_027671966.1, from coordinate 286,438 downwards.
GCCCAGAAGTGGGATTGCTGGATCCTATGGTAATTATCCTTTTAGCTTTTTAAAGGAACCTCCATACTCTTCTCCATAGTGACTGTATCAATTTACATTCCCACCAATAGTGGAAGGGGGTTCCTTTTGTCCACACCCTCCCCAGAATTTGTTGTTTGTAGATTTTCGGATGATGCCGATTCTAACAGGTGTGAGGTCTTACCTCATTGTAGTTTTGATTTGCATTTCTCTAATAATTAGTGATGTTGAGCAGCTTTTCATGAGCGTCTTGGTCATCTCTGGGTCTTCTTTGAAGAAACGTCTCTTTAGATCTTCTGCCCATTTTTGTATTGGGTTGTTTGTTTTATTAATATTAAGCTTCATGAGCTGTTTATATATATTGGCGATTGAACCTGTGTCCATTGATTCGTTTGCGAACGTTTTTGCCCATCTGAGGGTTGCCTTTTTCCATTCCCTTTTTTTTAACAAAGAAAGAAAGAAAGCAAAAGAAGCAGAACACTAATGTGCGTGAAATATGCCTCTTGAAACTGTCGTTTTGAAATATGGACGTCTTTTGAATTTTTTGGTCGATATATGACCCCAGGAATTGTTTTCAGGGCAGGTGTCATTTACAGGCCTGTAATGATTTTGAATATCCACTGACCATTAGTGTTGGGATTAAGGTTGCAGTTGTGTGAAACGGCCACATGGTGGCAGCAGTTCTCCCTTACCAAATCTGGTTACTAGGGCAGCAGAGCCTCAATGGAAGTTGTGGTCTAGATTGGAATTTAGAACGGAATGTGCCAGGAGAAAGCCCCTCAAGTTTGTCTCACTACTTCTTGTTCGTATTTTTAATTTAATTTTTTATTTTTTATTACAGCAAGTTTGATTACAACGTTTGGCCTTTTGTAGGTGTGCAAGATGTGTTTCTTTTACACATATACATATGTCTGTTCTTCCTGGGATCCTTTTCCCATGTACGTTATGATAGAATGTTGAGTAGTCTTCCCTTGGTATTCCGTAGGTCTTTGGTGATTATATATTTCACCTGTGTTTGTATATGTCTGTTAACCCCAATATCGTAATGAATCCAATCCTCACACCTTTCCATTGGTGAACCATAAGTGTGTTTAATGAATCTGTGATTGCCCTTCTCTGTGGAAATATCTGCACTGGTATCCATTTTTAGGTAACACCTATAATGATATGATACGGTATGTGTCTTTCACTTTCTGACTTACTACAAGTCACGTGATTACCTCTCGACTCATCTACCTTGCTGCAAATGGCATTGTGTCCTTTTTTCCCTTGGTTTCTATTCTGCCTTATTGAGGTCCATTTTCAAGAATGTGATTCCCTGAGGGTTGTGGATAAGCTGACCTAGGCAGCCTGACCCTGCCGGCCGGCCCTCCCCAAGTGTGCCTGGTTGAGGTCAATATAAAGAGTGCTACAGGCAGCAATAGCCCCTGAAGCTGTGCCTGACTCCATATTCTCTGCCCAGTCAGCAGTCTCGGGGCTCTGCTGTTGGGAGGGAGTGAGGGGCCACGGCTCTGTGGGTGGCCCGGTGTGAGTGGGGCTCTGCTGGCCTTTCTTCAGTAGTTGCCAGGCTGCCATCTGTAAAGAAGATGATGTGTCGCCCATACCATCTGCTGGAATTTATCTCCGGACAGAGGTGAGGAAGGAAAAAAGCAGTGGGGGCCGGGACAGGAGGGGTATCTCAGGCAGGGAAATGGAAAGCTTCCAGAAGAGCGCCCGGGGCCAGGACACTCCTAGCTGGCCTGCAGGCACCAAGTTGGCCTGCGTGCTCTCGCTGGTGTGGCTGCACCGCCCTTCCTCTAGTCTTTCAAGCCCTTGTACATATTCAGGTGTTTTACCTGGGAAGGGTGGGTACAGTTCAGCAGCAGCTGGCCTGGGGCTCAGCTCACGTTTACTCACAGATGCCTCAGCGCGGTCCCACAGCTTTGCAATGAGGACGCTCCTTGCATGGGGGGTGGGTTACTGGCTGAATTGGAGATGTTTCCCCACCTCTGACCAATTTCAGAATTGTTTACCCCTGGAGCAAGTGCCCTGATAGGGTTTTCCTCTGTATAACTAGTGGGTTCAGGTTTTTTTTTTCTTTTATGGTTCAAGTTAGATTTTATTCCTCTTTTATGTATTTATAGATATAAGCATGGAAATAATTCATTCCTATAAATACATCTGTGTGAAGGGAAGAACTTTTTTCTGTTTCATTGTGAAATTTTATTTTTTAAAATTTTGAAATTTAATTTTATTTACTTTTTTATACAGCAGGTTATTATTAGTTATGTATTTTATACATATACATGTATACAGGTCAATCGCAATCTCCCAACTCATCCCACCACCAACACCCCATGGCTTCCCACACTTGGTGTCCATACGTTTGTTCTCTACCTCTGTGTCTCTATTTCTTCCCTGCAAACCAGTTCAACTGTACCATATTTTAGTTTCCACATATATGCATTAATATACAATATTTGTTTTCTTCTTTCTGACTTACTTCATTCTGTATGACAGTCTCTAGATCCATCGATTTCTCTACAAATGACCCAGTTTTATTCCTTTTTATGGCCGAGTAATATTCCATTTGATATATGGACACCATCTTTATCCATTCATTTCTCTGTGGGCATTTAGTTTGCTTCCATTACCTGCCTATTGTAAATAGTGGTGCAAAGAACATTGTGGTGACTGTGCCTTTTTGATTTATGGTTTTCTCTGGGTATATGCCCAGAAGTTGGATTGCTGGATCAGTTGGTATTTCTATTTCTAGATTTTTAAAGGAAACTCCATACTGTTCTCCATAGTGACTGTATAAATTTACATTCCCATCAATAGTGGAATATGGCTCCTTTTGTCCACACCCTCCCCAGAATTTGTTGTTTGTAGATTTTCTGATGATGACGATTCTAACAGGTGTGAGGTGATACCTCATTGTAGTTTTGAGTTGCACTTCTCAAATAATTAGTGATGTTGAGGAGCTTTTCAGGTGCGTCTTGGCCATCTCTGTGTCTTCTTTGAAGAAACGTCTCTTTAGATCTTCTGCCCATTTTTGTATTGGGTTGTTTGTTTTTTTAATATTAAGCTGCATGAGCTGTTTATATATATTGGAGATTAAACCTTTGTCCATTGATTCGTTTGCAACGATTTTCGCACATTCTGAGGGATGCCTTTTTCCATTCCCGTTTTTTTAACCAAAAAAGACAGAAAGAAAAACAAGCAGAACACTAATGTGTTTAAAATATGCCTTTTGAAACGGTCGTTTTGAAATATGGACGTCCTTTGAATTTTTTGGTCGATATGTGACCCCAGGATTTGTTTTCTGGGCAGGTGTCATTTACAGGCCTGCAATGATTTTGAATATCTACTGACCATTAGCGCTGGGATTAAAGCTGCTGTTTTGTGAAAGGGCCACAAGGTGGCAGCAGTTCTGCCTTACCAAATCTGGTTACTAGGGCAACAGAGCCTCAAAGGAAGTCGTTTTCTAGATTGGAATTTAGAATGGAATGTGCCAGGAGAAAGCCCCTCAAGTTTCTCTCACTCCTTCTTGCACGTGTTTTAAATTTAATTTTTTATTTTTTGTTACAGCAAGTTTGATTACAATGTTTGGCTTGTTGAAGGTGTGGAAGATGTGGTTCTTTTACACATATACAGATGTCTGTTCTTCCTGGGATCCTTTTCCCATGTACGTTATGACAGAATGGTGAGTAGTCCTCTCTTGGTTTTCCGTAGGTCTTTGGTGATTATATATGTCACCTGTGTTTGTATATATCTGTTAACCCCAATATCGTAATGAAACCAATCCTCACACCTTTCCATTGGTGAACCTTAAGTTTGTTTAATGAATATGTCGTTGCACTTCTCCATGGAAATATCTACCCTCGTATCCATTTTTAGGTTACACCTATAAGTGACATGATATGATATGTGTCTTTCACTTTCTGACTTACTACAAGTCACGTGATTACCTCTAGACTCATCTATGGTGCTGCAAATGGCATTGTGTCCTTATTTTCGTTGGCTTCTATACTGCCTTAGCGAGGTCCATTTTCAACAATGTGATTCCCTGAGGTTTGTGGATTAGGTGACCTGGGCAGCCTTAACCTGCTGGCCGGTCATCCCCAGGTGTGCCTGGTTGAGGTCAATATAAACAGCGCTCCAGGCAGCAATAGCCCCTGAAGCTGTGCCTGACTCCATATTCTCTGCCCCGTCAGCAGTCTCGGGGCTGTGTTGGTGGGAGGGAGTGAGGGGCCACAGCTTTGTGGGTGGCCTGGTGTGAGTGGGGCTCTGCTGGCTTTTCTGCAGGAGTTGCCAGGCTGCCACCTGTAAAGAAGAGGATTTGTCACCCATAACTTTCGCTGGAATTTCTCTCGGGACAGAGGTGAGGAAGGAAAAAAGCAGTGGGGGCCGGGACAGGAGGGGTATCTGAGGCAGGGCAATGGAAAGATACTGAAGAGTGCCCGGGGTCAGGACCACACTGGATGGCCTGCAGGCACCAAGTAGGCCTGCGTGCTGTCGCTGGTGTGGTTCCGTGGATCTTCGTCTAGGCTTTTAAGCCCTTGTACGTATTCAGGTGTTTTACCTGGGAAGGGTGGGAACATTTCAGCAGCAGCTGTCCTGGGGCTCAGCTCACGCTTACTCACAGATGCCTCGGCACGGTCCCCCAGCTTTGCAATGAGGACGCTCCTTGCGTGGGGGGGGGTTGCTGTCTGTATGGGAGATGGTTCCCCACCTCTGACCAATTTCAGAATTGTTTACCACTGGAGCAAGTGCGTGACAGGGTTTTTCTCTGTATAACTGGTTGGTTCAGGTTTTTTTTTCTTTTATGGTTTAAGTTAAATTTTATTCCTCTTTTATATATTTATAGATATAATCATGGAATTAATCATTCCTATAAATACATCTGTGTGAAGGGAAGAAAGTTTTTCTGTTTTCTGATTAAATTTTATTTTTTAAAATTTTGAAATTTAATTTTATTTATTTTTTTATACAAAAGGTTTTTATTAGTTATATATTTTATGCATATACATGTAAACAGGTCAATCCCAATCTCCCATCTCATCCCACCACCACCACCCCATGGCTTCCCACACTTGGTGTCCATACGTTTTTTCTCTACCTCTGTGTCTCTATTTCTTCCCTGCAAACCAGTTCATCTGTCCCATTTTTTTGGTTCCACATATATGCATTAATATACAATATTTGTTTTCCTCTTTCTGACTTACTTCATTCTGTATGACAGTCTCTATATCCATCGATGTCTCTACAAATGACCCAGTTTCATTCCTTTTTATTGCTGAGTAATATTCCATTTTATATATGTACCACATCTTTATCCATTCATCTGTTTGTGGGCATTTATGTTGCTTCCCTTACCTGGCTACTGTAAATAATGCTGCAATGAACATTGTGGTGAATGTGCCTTTTTGATTTATGGTTTTCTCTGGGTATATGCCCAGAAGTGGGATGGCTGGATCAGATGGTAATTCTATTTCTAGTTTTTTTAAGGAAACTCCACACTGTTCTCCATAGTGACTGTATCAATTTACATTTCCACCAATAGTGGAAGAGGGATCCTTTTGTCCACACCCTCCCCAGAATTTGTTTTTTGTAGGTTTTCTGATGATTCCGATTCTAACAGGTGTGAGGTGATACCTCATTGTAGTTTTGATTTGCATTTCTCTCATAATTAGTGTTGTTGAGCAGATTTTCATGTGCGTCTTGGCCATCATTTTGTCTTCTTTGAAGAAAAGTCTATTGAGATCTTCTGCCCATTTCTGTATTGGGAGGGTGGTGGGAGGGTCAGGCTACGTGCTGACGCACGTGTCAGTGCCTGTGTAAGGGCCAGGAGTAGTGTACAGCGTAGGGTAAGGTGTAGGTCTTGTGGTGCCTTTCCATTCAGGGCTAGGTTTAGGGTATGGGAACGGCAAGGCTTAGGGAACAGGTGAGGGTACAGAAACATGGGAGCGTCTGGCTATGTGCAGACGCATGGGTCAGTGCCAGCGTACAGGCCAGGAGTAGGCTATGGCGTAGGGTATGGTATAGGGCAAGTTGTGGGTCTCTGTTCTGGGCTCGAATTAGGGTTAGGGAATGGCAAGGATTAGGGCACAGGTGAGGGTACGGAAACGTGGGACGGTCAGGCTACGTTCTTACGCACGGTTCAGTGCCAGCGTACGGGCCAGGAGTAGGGTACGGCATAGCGTAAAGTTTAGGGCTGGGGGTGGGTTTCCGTTCCGGGATATGGTTAGGGTTACAGAACGACAAGCCTTAGGGCACAGGTGCGCGTACGGAAACGTGGGAGGTTCAGGCTATCTGCTGACACACGGGTTAGTGACAGCGTACAGGGCAGGAGTAGGCAATGGCGTAGGGTAAGGTGTAGGGCTGGTGGTGCGTTTCCTTTCTGGGCGAGGGTAAGGGTTAGGGAACGGCAAGGCTTAGGGCCCAAGTGAGGGTAGGTAAAAGTTGGAGTGTCAGGCTACGTGCTGACGCACAGGGCAGTGCCAGGTTACAGGCCAGGAGTAGGCTACAGCATAGGTAAAGGGTAGCGCTGGTGTTGGGTTTCAGTTCTGGGCTAGGGTTAGGGTTAGGGAACGGCAAGGCTTAGGGCACAGGTGAGGGTACTGAAACGTGGGAGGGTCAGGCTGCGTGCGGAAGCACGGGTCAGTGCCAGCGTATGGGCAAGGAGTAGGCTACGGCATAGGGTAAGGTGTAGAGCTGGTGGTGGGTTTCCGTTCCAGTCTAGGGTTAGGGTTAGGGAACGACAAGGTTTACGGGACAGGTGAGGTTACGGAAACGTGGGAGGGTCAGTCTACGTGGGGACGCACGGGTCAGTGCCAGCGTACAGGCCAGGAGTAGGCAACGGCTTATGGTAAGGTGTAGGGCTGGTGGTGGGTTTCTGTTCCGGGCTAGGGTTAGGGTTAGGGAACGGCATGGCTTAGGGCACAGGTGAGCATACAGAAACGTGGGAGGGACAGGCTTCATGCTGACTCACGGGTCAGTGCCAGCATATGGGCCAAGAGTAGGATACGGCGTAGGGTAAGGTGTAGGGCTGGTGGTAGGTTTCCGTCCGGGCTAGGGTTATGGTTAGGGAACGGTAAGGCTTAGGGCCCAGGTGACGGTACGGAAACGTGGGAGGTTCAGGATATGTGCTGACGCATGTGTCAGTGCCAGCGTACGGGCGAGGATTATGGTACGGCGTAGTGTAAGGTGTAGGGCTGGTGGTGCATTACTGTTCTGGGCTACGGTTAGGGCTAGGGAACCGCAAGGCTTAGGGAACAGGTGAGTGAACGGAAACGTGGGAGGGTCAGGCAACGTGCTGACGCACGGGAAAGTGCCAGCGTACGGGCCAGAAATAGGGTACGGCGTAGCGTAAGGTTTAGGTCTGGGGGTGGGTTTCCGTTCCGGGATATGGTTAGGGTTACAGAACGACAAGCCTTAGGGCACAGGTGCCGGTACGGAAACGTGGGAGGTTCAGGCTATGTGCTGACACACGGGTTAGTGCCAGTGTACAGGGCAGGAGTAGGCAACGGCGTAGGGCAAGGTGTAGGGCTGGTGGTGCGTTTCCTTTCTGGGCTATGGTTAGGGTTAGGGAACGGCAAGGATTAGGGCACAAGTGAGGGTAGGTAAAAGTGGGAGTGTCAGGCTACGTGCTGACGCACAGGGCAGTGCCAGCTTACGGGCCAGGAGTAGGGAACGGCATAGGTAAGGGGTAGCGCTGGAGTTGGGTTTCCGTTCCGGGATAGGGTTAGTGTTAGGGAATGGCAAGGCTTAGGGCACAGGTGAGGGTACGGAAACGTGGGAAGGTCAGGCTACGTGCGGAAGCAGGTGTCAGTGCCAGCGTATGTGCAAGGAGTAGACTACGGCATAGGGTAAGGTGTAGAGCTGGTGTTGGGTTTCCGTTCCAGGCTAGGGTTAGGGTTAGGGAACGACAAGGTTTACAGGACAGGTGAGGGTACGGAAACGTGGGAGGGACAGGCTACGTGGTGACGCACGGGTCAGTGCCAGCGTACAGGCCAGGAGTACGCAACGGCTTAGGGTAAGGTGTAGGGCTGGTGGTGGGTTTCTGTTCCGGGCTAGGGTTAGGGTTAGGGAACGGCAAGGCTTAGGGCACAGGTGAGGGTACAGAAACGTGGGAGGGTCAGGCTACGTGCTGACGCACGTGTCAGTGCCAGCGTACGGGCCAGGAGTACCGTACGGTGTAGGGTAAAGTTTAGGGCTGGTGGTGGGTTTCCGTTCTGGGGTTGGGTTAAGGTTAGGGAACAGCAAGGCTTAGGGAACAGGTGAAGGTACGGAAACGTGGGAGGGTCAGGCTATGTGCTGACGCACAGGTCAGTGCCAGTGTACGGGCCAGGAGTAGGGTACGGCGTAGGGTAAGGTGTAGGGCTGGTGGTGGGTTAACATTCCGGGTTAGGGATAGGTTTAGGGAACGGTAAGGCTTTGGGCACAGGTGAGGGTACGGAAACGTGGGAAAGTCAGGCTACGTGCTGATGCACAGATCAGTGCCAGGTTACGTGACAGGATTAGGCTATGGCATAGGGTAAGGTTTAGGGCTGGTGGTGGGTTTCCGTTCATGGCTAGGGTTAGGGTTAGCGAACGGCAAGGCTTAGGGCACAGGTGAGGGTACGGAAACGTGTGAGGGGCAGGCTACATGCTGACGAACGGGTCAGTGCCAGCATACTGGCTAGGAGTTGGCTACGGCGTAGGGTAAGCTTTAGGGCTGGTGGTGGATTTCCTTTCCGGGCTAGGGTTAGGGTTAGGAAATGGCCAGGCTTAGGGCACAGGTGAGGTTACGGAAACATGGGAGGGTCAGGCTACGTGCTGACGCACAGGTCAGTGACAGCGTCCGGGCCAGGTGTAGGCTACGGCGTAGGGTAAGGTGTAGTTCCGGTGGTGGGTTTCCGTTCCAGGCTATGGTTAGTGTTAGCGAACGGCAAGGCTTAGGGCACAGGCGAGGGTACAGAAACGTGGGAGGGTCAGGCTACGTGCTCACGCACGGGTCAGTGCCAGCTTCCGGGCAGGAGTAGGCTTCAACGTAGGGTAAGTTGTAGGGCTGCTGGTGCATCTACGTTTCGAGCTAGAGTTAGGGTTAGGGAACGGCAATTTTTAGGGCACAGGTGAGTGTACGGCAACGTGGGAGAGGTAGGCTACGTGCAGACGGACGGTTCAGTGCCAGCGTACGGGCCAGGAGTAGTGTACGGCGTAGGGTGAGGTGTAGGGCTGGTGGTGGGTTTCCGTACAGGGCTAGGGTTAGGGAACGGCAAGGCTTAGGGCACAGGTGAGGGTACGTAAACGTGGGAGAGGCCGGCTACGTGCTGACACATGGGTCAGTGCCAGCGTACGGGCCACGAGTATGCTACGGCGTAGGCTATGGTATAGGGCTTTTGGTGGATTTCCTTTCCGTGCTAGGGTTAGGGTTAGGGAACTGCAAGTCTTAGGGCACAGGTGAGGGTACGGAAACGTGGGAGGGTCAGGCTACGTGCTGACGCACGGGTCAGTGCCAGCATACGGGCCAGGAGTAGGGTAAGGCGTAGGGTTAGGTTTAGGGCTGGCGGTGGGTTTCCGTTTCGGGCTAGTGTTAGGGTTAGGGAACGGCAAGGCTTAGGGAACAGGTGAGGGTATGGAAACGTGGGAGGGTCAGGCTAGGTGCTGACGCACGGGTAAGTGTCAGCGTACGGGCCAGTAGTAGGGTACGGCATAGGGTAAAGTTTAGGGCTGGGGGTGGGTTTACGTTCCGGGATAGGGTTAGGGTTAGAGAACGACAAGCCTTAGGGCACAGGTGGGGGTACGGAAACGTGGGAGGTTCAGGCTATGTGCTGACGCACGGGTTAGTGCCAGCGTACAGGGCAGGAGTACGCAACGGCGTAGGGCAAGGTGTAGGGCTGGTGGTGCGTTTCCTTTCTGGGCTATGGTTAGGGTTAGGGAACGGCAAGGATTAGGGCACAAGTGATGGTAGGTAAAAGTGGGAGTGTCAGGCTACGTGCTGACGCACAGGGCAGTGCCAGCTTACGGGCCAGGAGTAGGGAACGGCATAGGTAAGGGGTAGCGCTGGAGTTGGGTTTCCGTTCCGGGATAGGGTTAGTGTTAGGGAATGGCAAGGCTTAGGGCACAGGTGAGGGTACGGAAACGTGGGAAGTTCAGGCTACGTGCGGAAGCAGGTGTCAGTGCCAGCGTATGTGCAAGGAGTAGACTACGGCATAGGGTAAGGTGTAGAGCTGGTGTTGGGTTTCCGTTCCAGGCTAGGGTTAGGGTTAGGGAACGACAAGGTTTACGGGACAGGTGAGGGTACGGAAACGTGGGAGGGACAGGCTACGTGGTGACGCACGGGTCAGTGCCAGCGTACGGGCCAGGAATAGGGAACAGCGTAAGGTATGGTGTAAGGCTGGTGGTGGGTTTCCATTCGGGCTAGGGTTAGGGTTAGTGAACGGCAAGGCTTAGGGCACAGGTGAGGGTACGGAAACGTGGGAGGGTCGGGCTAAGTGCTGACGCACGGGTCAGTGCCAACGTATGGGCCAGGAGTAGGCTACGGCGTAGTGTATGGTGTAGGGCTGTTGGTGGATTTCCGCTCCAGGCTAGGTTTATGGTTAGGGTTAGGGAACGGCAAGGCTTAGGGCACAGTTGAGGGTACGGAAACGTGGGAGGGTCAGGCTACGTGCTGACACACGGGTCAGTGCCAGCGTACAGGCCAGGAATAGGGAACAGCGTAAGGTATGGTGTAAGGCTGGTGGTGGGTTTCCATTCCGGGCTAGGGTTAGGGTTAGTGAACGGCAAGGCTTAGGACACAGGTTAGGGTACGGAAACGTGGGAGGGTCGGGCTAAGTGCTGACGCACGGGTCAGTGCCAGCGTACGGGCCAGGTGTAGGCAACGGCGTAGGATAAAGTGTAGGGCTGGTGGTGGATTTGCGTTCTGCGCTAGGGTTAGGGTTAGGGAACGGCAAGGCTTAGGGCGCAGGTCAGGGAATGGAAACGCGGGTGGGTAAGGCTACGTGCTGATGAGCGGGTCAGTGCCAGAGTACAGGCCAGGAGTAGGCAACGGCATATGGTAAGGTGTAGGGCTGGTGGTGGCTTTCCGTATAGGGCTAGGGTTACGGTTAGGGAACGGCAAGTCTTAGGAAACAGGTGAAGGTACGGAAACGTGTGAGGGTCAGGCTACGTGCTGTCGCACGGGTCAGTGCCAGCTATGGGCCAGGTGTAGGCAACGGCGTAAGGTAAGGTGTTGGGCTGGTGGTTGGTTTCCGTTCCAGGCTAGGGTTAGGGTTAGGGAACGGCAAGGCTTAGCTCACAGGTGAGGGTACGGAAACGTGGGAGGGACGGGCTACGTGCTGACGCACGGGTCAGTGCCAGCATACGGGCCAGGAGTAGGCAACGTCATAGGATACAGTGTAGGGCTGGTGGTGGATTTGCGTTCCGGGCTAGGGTTAGGGTTAGGGAAAGGCAAGGCTTAGGGCACAGGTGAAGGTATGGAAACGTGGGAGGGTCAGGCTACGAGCTGACGCACGGTTCAGTGCCAGCGTACGGGTCAGGAGTAGGGTACGGCGTAATGTAAGGTGTAGGGCTTGTGCTGGGTTTCTATTCTGGGCTAGGGTGAGGGTTAGGGAACGGCAAGGCTTAGGGCACAGGTGAGGGTACGGAAACTTGGGAGGGTCAGGCTACGTGCTGACGCACTGTTCAGTGCCAGCGTACGGGCCAGGAATAGGGTACGGCGTAAGGTAAAGTGTAGGGCTGGTGGTGGGTTTCTAATCCGGTCTAGGGTTAGGGTTAGGGAACGGCAAGTCTTAGGGCAAAGGTGAGGGTACGGAAACGTGGGAGGGTCAGGCTACGTGCTGACGCACGGGTCAGTGCCAGCGTACGGGCCAGGAGTAGGCAACGGCGTAGGATAAAGTGTAGGGCTGGTGGTGGATTTGTGTTCTGGGCTAGGGTTAGGGTTAGGGAACGGCAAGGCTTAGGGCACTGGTCAGGGAATGGAAACACGGGAGGGTAAGGCTACGTGCTGTTGCAAGGGTCAGTGCCAGAGTACAGGCCAGGAGTAGGCAACGGCGTACGGTAAGGTGTAGGGCTGGTGGTAGGTTACCGTTCCGGGCTAGGGTTTGTGTTAGGGAACGGCAAGGCTAAGGGCACAGGTGAGGTTACAGAAACGTGGGATGGTCAGGCTACATGCTGACGCACGTGTCAGTGCCAGCGTACGGGCCACGAGAAGGCAATGACGTAAGGTAAGATGTAGGGCTTGTGGTTGGTTTCCGTTCCAGGCTAGGGTTAGGGTAAGGGAACGGCAAGGCTTAGGGCACAGGTGAGGGTACGGAAACGTGGGAGGGTCAGGCTACATGCTGACGCACTGTTCAGTGCCAGCGTACGGGCCAGGAATTGGTTACGGCGTAAGGTAAGGTGTAGGGCTGGTGGTGGGTTTCAGTTCGGGGCTAGGGTTAAAGTTAGGGAACGGCAAGTCTTAGGGCACTGGTGAGGTTACGGAAACGTGGGAGGGTCAGGCTACGTGCTGACGCACGGGTCAGTGCCAGCGTACGGGTCAGTAGTAGGGTACGGCGTAAGGTATTGTGTAGGGCTGGTGGTGGGTTTCTATTCCGGGCTAGGGTTAGGGTTATGGAATGGCAAGGCTTAGGGCACATGTGAGGGTACGGAAACGTGGGAGAGTCGGGCTACGTGCTGACGCACGGGTCAGTGCCAGCGTCTGGGTCAGGAGTAGGCAACGGCGTAGGATAAAGTGTAGGGCTGGTGATGGATTTGCGTTCTGGGCTAGGGTTAGGGTTAGGGAACGGCAAGGCTTCGGGCTCTGGTCAGGGTACGGAAACGCGGGAGGGTAAGGCTACGTGCTGATGCACGGGTCAGTGCCAGAGTACAGGCCAGGAGTAGGCAATGGCGTAGGGTAAGGTGTAGGGCTGGTGGTGGGTTTCCGTTCCGGGCTAAGGTTAGTGTTATGGAACGGCAAGGCTTAGGGCACAGGTGAGGGTACGGAAACGTGGGACGGTCTGGCTACGTGCTGACGCACGTGTCAGTGCCAGCGTACGGGCCAGGAGTAGGCAACGGCGTAAGGTAAGGTGTAGGGCTGGTGGTTTGTTTCCGTTCCAGGCTAGGGTTAGGGTTAGGGAACGGCAAGGCTTAGTGCACAGGTGAGGGTACGGAAACGTGGGAGGGTCGGGCTACGTGCTGACGCACGGGTCAGTGCCAGCATACGGGCCAGGAGTAGGCAACGGCGTAGGATAAAGTGTACGGCAGGTGGTGGATTTGCGTTCTTGGCTAGCTTTAGGGTTAGGGAACGGCAAGGCTTAGGGCACAGGTCAAGGTACGGAAACGCGGGAGGGTAAGGCTACGTGCTGATGCACGTTTCAGTGCCAGCATACAGGCCAGGAGTAGGCAACGGCGTAGGGAAAGGTGTAGGGCTGGTGTTGGGTTTCCGTTCCGTGCTAGGGTTAAGGTTAGGGAACGGCAAGGCTTAGGGCACAGGTGAGGGTACGTAAACGTGGGAGGGTCAGGCTACGTGCTGACGCACGGGTCAATGCCAGCGTACGGGCGAGGAGTAGGCAACGGCGTAAGGTAAGGTGTACGGCTGGTGGTTGGTTTCCGTACCAGGCTAGGGTTAGGGTTAGGGAACGGCAAGGCTTTGGGCACAGGTGAGGGTACGGAAACATGGGAGGGTCAGGCTACGTGCTGACGCACGGTTCAGTGCCAGCATACGGACCAGGAATAGGGAACGGCATAAGGTAAGTTGTAGGGCTGGTTGTGGGTTTCAGTTCCGAGCTAGGATTAGGGTTAGGGAACGGCAAGGCTTAGGGCACAGGTCAGGGTACGGAAACGCGGGAGGGTATGGCTACGTGCTGATGCACAGGTCAGTGCCAGAGTACAGGCCAGTAGTAGGCAACGGCGTAAGGTAAGGAGTAGGGCTGGTGGTTGTTTTCCGTTCCAGGCTAGGGTTAGGGAACGGCAAGGCTTAGGGCACAGGTGAGGGTACGGAAACGTGGGAGGGTCGGGCTACATGCTGACGCACGGGTCAGTGCCAGCGTACGGGCCAGGAGTAGGCAACGGCATAGGATACAGTGTAGGGCTGGTGGTGGATTTGCGTTCCTGGCTAGGGTTAGGGTTAGGGAACGGCAAGGCTTAGGGCACAGGTGAGGGTACTGAAACGTGGGAGGGTCAGGCTACGTGCTGACGCATGGGTCAGTGCCAGCGTACGGGCCAGGAGTAGGGTACGGCCTAAGGTAAAGTGTAGGGCTTGTGGTTGATTTCCTTTCCAGGCTAGGTTTAGGGTTAGGGAACGGCAAGGCTTAGGACACAGGTGAGGGTACGGAAACGTGGGAGGGACGGGCTATGTGCTGACGCACGTGTCAGTGCCAGCGTACGGGCCAGGAGTAGGCAACGGCGTAGGATAAAGTGTAGGGCTGGTGGTGGATTAGCGTTTTGGGCTAGGGTTAGGGTTAGGGAACGGCAAGGCTTAGGGCGCAGGTCAGGGTACGGAAACGCGGGAGGGTAAGGCTACGTGCTGATGCACAGGTCAGTGCCAGAGTACACGCCAGTAGTAGGCAACGGCGTAGGGTAAGGTTTTGGGCTGGTGGTGGGTTTCCATTCAGGGCTAGTGTTAGGTTTAGGGAACCGCAAGGCTTAGGGCACAGGTGAGGGTACGGCAACGTGGGAGGGTCTGGCTACGTGCTAACGCACGGGTCAGTGCCAGCGTACGGGCCAGGGGTAGGCAACGGCGTAAGTTAAGATGTAGGGCTGGTGGTTGCTTTCCGTACCAGGCTAGGGTTAGGGTAAGGGAACGGCAAGGCTTAGGGCACAGGTGAGGGTACCGAAACGTGGGAGGGTCAGGCTACATGCTGACGCACGGTTCAGTGCCAGCGTATGGGCCAAGAATAAGTTACGGCGTTAGGTAAGGTGTAGGGCTGGTGGTGGGTTTCCGATCGGGGCTAGGGTTAGGGTTAGGGAACGGCAAGGCTTACGGCACAGCTGAGGGTACGGAAACGTGGGAGGGTCAGGCTACGTGCTGACGCACGGGTCAGTGACAGCGTACGGTTCAGGAGTAGGGTACGGCGTAATGTAAGGTGTAGGGCTGGTGGTGGGTTTCTATTCCGGGCTAGGGTTAGGGTTAGGGAACGGCAAGGCTTAGGGCACAGGTGAGGGTACGGAAACTTGGGAGGGTCAGGCTACGTGCTGACGCACTGTTCAGTGCCAGCGTAGGGGCCAGCTATAGGGTACGGCGTAAGGTAAGGTGTAGGGCTGGTGGTGGGTTTCTAATCCGGGCTAGGGTTAGGGTTAGGTTACGGCAAGTCTTAGGGCAAAGGTGGGGTACGGAAACGTGGGAGGGTCAGGCTACGTGCTGACGCACGGTTCAGTGCCAGCGTACGGGCCAGGAATAGTGTACGTCGTAAGGTAAGGTGTACAGCTGGTGGTGGGTTTCCGTTCCGGGCTAGGCTTAGGGTTATGGAACGGCAAGGCTTAGGGCACAGGTGAGTGTACGTAAACGTGGGAGGGTCAGGCTACGTGCTGACGCGCGGGTCAGTGCCAGCGTACGGGCCAGGAGTAGGGTACGGCGTAAGGTAAGGTGTAGGGCTTCTGGTTGATATCCGTTCCAGGCTAGGGTTAGGGTTAGGGAACGGCAAGGCTTAGGGCACAGGTGAGGGTACGGAAACGTGGGAGTGTCAGGCTACGTGCTGACGCACGGGTCAGTGCCAGCGTATGGTCCAGGAGTAGGCAACGGCGTAGGATAAAGTGTACGGCTTGTGGTGGATTTGCGTTCTGGGCTAGGGTTAGGGTTAGGGAACGGCAAGGCTTAGGGCACTGGTCAGGGAACGGAAACGCGGGAGGGTAAGGCTACGTGCTGATGCACGGGTCAGTGCCAGAGTACAGGCCAGGAGTAGGCAACGGCGTAGGGTAAGGTGTAGGGCTGGTGGTAGGTTTCCGTTCCGGGCTAGGGTTTGGGTTAGGGAACGGCAAGGCTTAGGGCACAGGTGAGGTTACAGAAACGTGGGACGGTGAGGCTACGTGCTGACACAAGTGTCAGTGCCAGCGTACGGGCCAGGAGTAGGCAACGGCGTAAGGTAAGATGTAGGGCTGGTGGTTGGTTTCCGTTCCAGGCTAGGCTTAGGGTAAGGGAACGGCAAGGTTTAGGGCACAGGTGAGGGTACGGAAACGTTGGTGGGTCAGGCTACATGCTGACGCACGGTTCAGTGCCAGCGTACGGGCCAGGATTAGGTTACGGCGTAAGGTAAGGTGTAGGGCTGGTGGTGGGTTTCCGTTCGGGGCTAGGGTTAGGGTTAGGGAACGGCAAGGCTTAGGGCACAGGTGATGGTACGGAAACGTGGGAGGGTCGGGCTCCGTGCTGACACACTGGTCAGTGCCAGCGTACGGGCCAGGAGTAGGCAACGGCGTAGGATAATGTGTACGGCTGGTGGTTGATATGCGTTCTGGGCAAGGGTTAGGGTTACGGAATTGCAAGGCTTAGGGCACAGGTCAGGGTACGGAAACGCGGGAGGGTAAGACTACCTGCTGATGCACGGGTCTGTGCCAGAATACAGGCCAGGAGTAGGCAACGGCGTAGGGTAAAGTGTAGGGCTGGTGGTAGGTTTCCGTTCCGGGCTAGGGTTTGGGTTAGGGAACGGCTAGGCTTAGGGCACAGGTGAGGTTACAGAAACGTGGGACGGTCAGGCTACGTGCTGACGCATGGGTCAGTGCCAGCGTACGGGCCAGGTGTAGGCAACGGCGTAAGGTAAGATGTAGGGCTGGTGGTGGGTTTCCATTCCAGGCTAGGATTAGGGTAAGGGAACGGCACGGCTTAGGGCACAGGTGAGGGTACGGAAACGTGGGAGGGTCAGGCTACATGCTGACACACGGTTCTGTGCCAGCATACGGGCCAGGAATAGGTTACGGCGTAAGGTAAGGTTTAGGGCTGGTGGTGTGTTTCTGTTCGGGGCTAGGTTTAGGGTTAGGGAACAGCAAGGCTTAGGGCATAGGTGAGGTTACGGAAACGTGGGAGGGTCAGGCTACGTGCTGACGCACGGGTCAATGCCAGCGTACGGGCCAGGAGTAGGCAACGGCGTAAGGTAAGGTGTAGGGCTGGTGGTTGGTTTCCGTTCCAGGCTAGGGTTAGGGTTAGGGAACGGCAAGGCTTAGGGCACAGGTGAGTGTACGGAAACGTGGGAGGGTCGGGCTACGTGCTGATGCACGCGTCAGTGCCAGCGTACGGGCCAGGAGTAGTCAACGGCGTAGGATAAAGTGTAGGGCTAGTGGTGGATTTGCGTTCTGGGCTACGGTTATGGTTAGGGAACGGCAAGTCTTAGGGCACAGGTCGGGGTACGGAAACGTGGGAGGTTAAGGCTACGTGCTGATGCACGGTTCAGTGCCAGAGTACAGGCCAGGAGTAGGCAACGGCGTAGGGTAAGGTGTAGGGCTGGTGGTGGGTTTCCGTTCCGGGCTAGGGTTAGGGTTAGGGAACGTCAAGGCTTAGGGCACAGGTGAGGGTACGTAAACGTGGGAGGGTCAGGCTACGTGCTGACGCACGGGTCAATGCCAGCGTACGGGCGAGGTGTAGGCAACGGCGTAAGGTAAGGTGTACGGCTGGTGGTTGGTTTCCGTTCCAGGCTAGTGTTAGGGTTACGGAACGGCAAGGCTTAGGGCACAGGTGAGGGTACGTAAACGTGGGAGGTTCGGGCTACGTGCTGATGCATGGGTCAATGCCAGCGTACGGTCCAGGAGTAGGCAACGGCGTAGGATAAAGTGTAGGGCTGGTGGTGGATTTGCGTTCCGGGCTAGTGTTAGGGTTAGGGAACGGCAAGGCTTAGGGCACAGTTGAGGGTACGGAAACGTGGGAGGGTCAGGTTACGTGCTGACGCACGGGTCATTGCCAGCGTACGGGTAAGGAGTAGCGTACGGCGTAAGGTAAGGTGTAGGGCTGGTGGTGGGTTTCTATTCCAGGCTAGGGTTAGGGTTAGGGAACCGCAAGGCTTAGGGCAGAGGTGAGGGTACGGAGACGTGGGAGGGTCAGGTTACGTGCTGACGCACGGGTCAATGCCAGCGTACGGGAGAGGAGTAGGCAACGGCGTAAGGTAAGGTGTAGAGCTGGTGGTTGGTTTCCGTTCCAGGCTAGGATTAGGGTTAGGGAACGGCAAGGCTTAGGGCTCAGGTGAGGGTACGGAAAAGTGGGATGGTCGGGCTACGTGCTGACGCACGGGTCAGTGCCAGCGTACGGGCCAGGAGTAGGCAACGGCATAGGAAAAAGTGTAGGGCTGGTGGTGGATTTGCGTTCCGGGCAAGGGTTAGGGTTAGGGAACGGCAAGGCTTAGGGCACAGGTGTGGGAACGGAAACGTGGGAGGGTCAGGCTACGTGCTGACGCACGGTTCAGTGCCAGCATACGGGCCAGGACTAGGGAACGGCGTAAGTTAAGGTGTAGGGCTGGTGGTGGATTTCCGTTCCGGGCTCGGGTTAGGGTTAGGGAACGGCAAGGCTTAGGGCACAGGTGAGGGTACGGAAACGTTGGAGGGTCAGACTACGTGCTGACGCATGGTTCAGTGCCAGCATACGGGTCAGGAGTAGGATACGGCGTAAGGTATGGTGTAGGGCTGGTGGTGGGTTTCTATTCTGGGCTAGGGTTAGGGTAAGGGAAAGGCAAGTCTTAGGGCACAGGTGAGGGTACGGAAACGTGGGAGGGTCAGGCTACATGCTGACGCACGGATCAATGCCAGCGTACGGGCCAGGAATAGGTTAAGGCGTAAGGTAAGGTGTAGGGCTGGTGGTGGATTTCCGTTCCGGGCTAGGGTTATGGTTAGGGAAAGGCAAGGCTTAGGGCACAGGTGACGGTACAGAAACGTGGGAGGGTCAGGCTACGTGCTGACGCACGGGTCAGTGCCAGCGTACGGGCCAGTATTAGGCAACGGCGTAATGTAAGGTGTAGGGCAGGTGGTTGGTTTCCATTCAAGGTTAGGTTTAGGGTTAGGGAATGGCAAATCTTAGGACAAAGGTGAGGGTACGGAAACGTGGGATGGTCGGGCTACGTGCTGACGCACGGTCAGTGCCAGCATACGGGCCAGGTGTAGGCAACGGCGTAGGATAAAGTGTAGGGCTGGTGGTGGATATGCGTTCCGGGCTAGGGTTAGGGTTAGGGAACGGCAAGGCTTAGGGCACAGGTGAGGGTACGGAAACGTGGGAGGGTCAGGCTACGTGCTGACGCTCTGGTCAGTGCCAGTGTACGGGTCAGGAGTAGGGTACGGTGTAAGGTATGGTGTAGGGCTGGTGGTGGGTTTCTATTCCGGGCTAGGTTTAGGGTTAGGGAACGGCAAGGCTTAGGGCACAGGTGAGGGTACGGAAACTTGGGAGGGTCTGGCTACGTGCGGACGCATGGATCAGTGCTAGCGTACGGGCCAGGAATAGGGTACGGCGTAAGGTAAGGTGTAGGGCTGGTGGTGGGTTTCCGTTCCGGGCTAGGGTTAGGGTTAGGGAACGGCATGGCTTAGGGCACAGGTGAGGGTACGGAAACGTGAGAGGGTCAGGCTACGTGCTGACGCACGGGTCAGAGCCAGAGTAAAGGCCGGGAGTAGGCAACGGCGTAGGGTAAGGTGTAGGGCTGGTGGTGGGTTTCCGTTCCGGGCTAGGGTTAGGGTTAGGGAACGGCAAAGCTTAGGGCGCAGGTGAGGGTACGGAAACGTGGGAGGGTCGGGCTACGTGCTGACGCACGGGTCAGTGCCAGCGTACGGGCCAGGAGTAGGCAACGGCGTAGGATAAAATTTAGGGCTGGTGGTGGATTTGCGTTTTGGGCTAGGGTTAGGGTTAGGGAACGGCAAGGCTTAGGGCGCAGGTCAGGGTACGGAAACGCGGGTGGGTAAGGCTACGTGCTGACGCATGGGTCAGTGCCAGCGTACGGGTCAGGAGTAGGGTACGGCGTAATGTAAGGGGTAGGGCTGGTGGTGTGTTTCTATTCCGGGCTAGGGTTAGGGTTAGGGAACGGCAAGGCTTAGGGCACAGGTGAGGGTACGGAAACTTGGGAGGGTCAGGCTACGTGCTGACGCACTGTTCAGTGCCAGCGTACGGGCCAGGAATAGGGTACGGTGTAAGGTAAGGTGTAGGGCTGGTGGTGGGTTTCTAATCCGGGCTAGGGTTAGCGTTAGGGAACAGCAAGGCTTAGGGCAAAGGTGAGGTTACGGAAACGTGGGAGGGTCAGGCTACGTGCTGACGCACGTTTCAGTGCCAGCCTACGGGCCAGGATTAGGGTACGGCTTAAGGTAAGGTGTAGGGCTGGTGGTGGGTTTCCGTTCCGGGCTAGGGTTAGGGTTAGGGAATGGCAAGTTTTAGGGCACAGGTGAGGGTACGGAAACGTGGGATGTTCGGGCTACGTGCTGACGCATGGGTCAGTGTCAGCGTACGGGCCAGGAGTAGGCAACGGCGTAGGATATTGTGTAGGGCCGGTGATGGATTTGTGTTCCGGGCTAGGGTTAGGGTTAGGGAACGGCAAGGCTTAGGGTACAGGTGAGGGTACGGAAACGTGGGAGGCTGAGGGTACGTGCTGACGCATGGGTCAGTGCCAGCGTACGGGTCAGGAGTAGAGTACGGCGTAAGTTATGGTGTAGGGCTTGTGGTGGGTGTCTATTCCGGGCTAAGGTTAGGGTTAGGGAACGGCAAGGCTTAGGGCACAGGTGAGGGTACGTAAACGTGGGAGGGTCAGGCTACGTGCTGACGCACGGGTCATTGCCAGCGTACGGGTCAGTAGTAGGGTACGGCGTAAGGTATGGTTTAGGGCTGTTGGTGGGTTTCTATTCAGGGCTAGTGTTAGGGTTAGGGAACGGCAAGGCTTAGGGCACAGGTGAGGGTACGGAAACGTGGGAGGGTCAGGCTACATGCTGACGCACGGTTCAGTGCCAGCGTACGGGCCAGCAATAAGTTACGGCGTAAGGTAAGGTGTAGGGCTGGTGGTGGGTTTCCGTTCGGGGCTAGGGTTAGGGTTAGGGAACGGCAAGGCTTAGGGCACAGGTGAGGGTACGGAAACGTGGGAGGGTCAGGCTACGTGCTGACGCACGGGTCAGTGCCAGCGTACGGGCCAGGAGTAGGCAACGGCGTAGGATAAAGTGTAGGGCTGGTGGTGGATTTGCGTTCAGGGCTAGGGTTAGGGTTAGGGAACGGCAAGGCTTAGGGCACAGATGAGGGTACGTAAACGTGGGAGGGTCAGGCTACGTGCTGACGCACGGGTCAATGCCAGCGTACGGGCGAGGAGTAGGCAACGGCGTAATGTAAGCTTTAGGGCTGGTGTTGGGTTTCCGTTCCGGACTAGGGTTAGGGTTAGGGAACGGCAAGGCTTAGGGCACAGGTCAGGGTACGGAAACGTGTGAGGGTAAGGCTACGTGCTGATGCACGGTTCAGTGCCAGAGTACAGGCCAGGAGTAGGCAACGGCGTAGGGTAAGGTGTAGGGCTGGTGGTGGGTTTCCGTTCCGGGCTAGGGTTAGGGTTAGGGAACGGCAAGGCTTAGGGCACATGTGAGGGTACGTAAACGTGGGAGGGTCAGGCTACGTGCTGATGCACGGGTCAATGCCAGCGTACGGGAGAGGAGTAGGCAACGACGTAAGTTAAGGTGTACGGCTGGTGGTTGGTTTCCGTTCCAGGCTAGGGTTAGAGTTAGGGAATGGCAAGGCTTAGGGCACAGGTGATGGTACGGAAACGTGGGAGGGTCAGGCTACGTGCTGACGCACGGTTCAGTGCCAGCGTACGGGCCAGGAATAGGGTACGGCGTAAGGTAAGGTGTAGGGCTGGTGGTGGGTTTCTAATCCGGGCTACGGTTAGGGTTAGGGAACGGCAAGTCTTAGGGCAAAGGAGAGGGTACGGAAACCTGGGAGGGTCAGGCTACCTGATGACGCATGGTTCAGTGCCAGCGTACGGGCCAGGAATAGGGTACGGCGTAAGGTAAGGTGTACGGCTGGTGGTGGGTTTCCGTTCCGGGCTAGGGTTAGGGTTAGGGAACGGCAAGGCTTAGGGCACAGGTGAGGTTACAGAAACGTGGGACGGTCAGGCTACGTGCTGACACACGTGTCAGTGCCAGCGTACGGGCCAGGGGTATGCAACGGCGTAAGGTAAGATGTAGGGCTGGTGGTTGGTTTCCGTTCCAGGCTAGGGTTAGGGTAAGGGAACGGCAAGGCTTAGGGCACAGGTGAGGGTACCGAAACGTGGGAGGGTTAGGCTACATGCTCACGCACGGTTCAGTGCCAGCTTATGGGCCAGGAATAAGTTACGGGGTAAGGTAAGGTGTAGGGCTGGTGGTGGGTTTCCGTTCCGGGCTAGGGTTAGGGTTAGGGAATGGCAAGGCTTAGGGCACAGGTGAGGGTACGGAAACGTGGGAGGGTCAGGCTACGTGCCGACGCACGGGTCAGTGCCAGCGTACGGGTCAGTAGCAGCGTACGGCGTAAGGTATGGTGTAGGGCTGGTGGTGGGTTACAATTCCGGGCTAGGGTTAGGGTTAGGGAATGGCAAGGCTTAGGGCACAGGTGAGGGTACGGAAACGTGGGAGGGTCAGGCTATGTGCTGACGCACGGGTCAGTGCCAGCGTACGGGCCAGGAGTAGGCAACGGCGTAAGGTAAGGTGTAGGGCTAGTGGTTGGTTTCCGTTCCAGGCTAGGGTTAGGGTTAGGGAACGGCAAGGCTTAGGGCACAGGTGAGGGTACGGAAACGTGGGAGGGTCGGGCTACGTGCTGACGCACGGGTCAGTGCCAGCGTACGGGCCAGGAGTAGGCAACGGCGTAGGATAAAGTGTAGGGCTGGTGGTGGATTTGCGTTCAGGGCTAGGGTTAGGGTTAGGGAACGGCAAGGCTTAGGGCACAGGTGAGGGTACGGAAACGTGGGAGGCTCAGGCTACGTGCTGACGCAAGGGTCAGTGCCAGCGTACGGGTCAGGATTAGGGTACGGCGTACTGTAAGGTGTAGGGCTGGTGGTGGGTTTCCATTCCGGGCTAGGGTTAGGGTTAGGGAACGGCTAGGCTTAGGGCACAGGTGAGGGTACGGAATCTTGGGAGGGTCAGGCTACATGCTGACGCAATGTTCAGTGCCAGCGTACGGGCCAGGAATAGGGTACGGCGTGCGGTAAGGTGTAGGGCTGGTGGTGGGTTTCCGTTCAGGGCTAGGGTTAGGGTTAGGGAACGGCAAGGCTTAGGGCACAGGTGATGGTACGGAAACGTGGGAGGGTCAGGCTACGTGCTGACGCACGGTTCAGTGCCAGCGTACGGGCCAGGAATAGGGAACGGCGTAAGGTAAGGTGTAGGGCTGGTGGTGGGTTTCCGTTCCGGGCTAGGGTTAGGGTTAGGGAACGGCAAGGCTTAGGGCATAGGTCAGGGTACGGAAACGCGGGAGGGTAAGGCTACGTGCTGATGCACGGGTCAGTACCAGAGTACAGGCCAGTAGTAGGCAACGGCGTAGGGTAAGGTGTTGGGATTCCATTCCGGGCTAGGGTTAGGGTTAGGGAACCGCAGGGCTTAGGGCACAGGTGAGGGTACGGAGAAGAGGGAGGGTCAGGCTACGTGCTGACGCACGAGTCACTGCCAGCGTACGGGCCAGGAGTAGGCAACGGCGTAAGGTAAGGTGTAGGGCTGGTGGTTGGTTTCTGTTCCAGGCTAGGGTTAGGGTTAGGGAACGGCAAGGCTTAGGGCACAGGTGAGGGTACGGAAACGTTGGAGGGTCTGGCTACGTGCTGACGCATGTGTCAATGCCAGCATACGGGCGAGGAGTAGGCAACGGCGTAAGGTAAGGTGTACGGCTGGTGGTTGGTTTCCGTTCCAGGCTAGGGTTAGTGTTAGGGAACGGCAAGGCTTAGGGCACAGGTGATGGTACGGAAACGTGGGAGGGTCAGGCTACGTGCTGACGCACGGTTCAGTGCCAGCGTACGGGCCAGGAATAGGGAACGGCGTAAGGTAAGGTATAGGGCTGGTGGTGGGTTTCCGTTCAGGGCTAGGGTTAGGGTTAGGGAACGGCAAGGCTTAGGGCATAGGTCAGGGTACGGAAACGCGGGAGGGTAAGGCTACGTGCTGATGCACGGGTCAGTACCAGAGTACAGGCCAGTAGTAGGCAACGGCGTAGGGTAAGGTGTTGGGATTCCATTCCGGGCTAGGGTTAGGGTTAGGGAACCGCAGGGCTTAGGGCACAGGTGAGGGTACGGAGAAGAGGGAGGGTCAGGCTACGTGCTGACGCACGAGTCACTGCCAGCGTACGGGCCAGGAGTAGGCAACGGCGTAAGTTAAGGTGTAGGGCTGGTGGTTGGTTTCTGTTCCAGGCTAGGGTTAGGGTTAGGGAACGGCAAGGCTTAGGGCACAGGTGAGGGTACGGAAACGTTGGAGGGTCGGGCTACGTGCTGATGCACGGGTCAGTGCCAGCGTACGGGCCAGGAGTAGGCAACGGCGTAGGATAAAGTGTAGGGCTGGTGGTGGATTTTCGTTCCGGGCTAGGGTTAGGGTTAGGGAACGGCAAGGCTTAGGGCTCAGGTGAGGGAACGGAAACGTGGGAGGGTCAGGCTACGTGCTGACGCACGGGTCAGTGCCAGCGTACGGGCGAGTAGTAGGCAACGGCGTAAGGTAAGGTGTACGGCAGGTTGTAGTTT
Organism: Mesoplodon bidens; assembly: GCF_964165515.1. Taxonomy (NCBI): domain Eukaryota; kingdom Metazoa; phylum Chordata; class Mammalia; order Artiodactyla; family Ziphiidae; genus Mesoplodon; species Mesoplodon bidens. The sequence goes on along the minus strand of NW_027671966.1, from coordinate 261,878 downwards.
TCCGTTCCAGGCTAGGGTTAGGGTTAGGGAACGGCAAGGCTTAGGGCACAGGTGAGGGTACGGAAAACTGGGAGGGTCAGGCTACGTGCTGACGCACGGTTCAGTGCCAGCATACGGGCCAGGAATAGGGAAAGGCGTAAGGTAAGGTATAGGGCTGGTGGGGGGTTTCCGTTCCGGGCTAGGGTTAGGGTTAGGGAACGGCAAGGCTTAGGGCACAGGTGAGGGTACGGAAACGTGGGAGGGTCGGGCTACGTGCTGATGCACTGGTCAGTGCCAGCGTACGGGCCAGGAGTAGGCAAAGGCGTAGGATAAAGTGTACGACTGGTGGTGGATTTGCGTTCTGGGCTAGGGTTAGTGTTAGGGAACGGCAAGGCTTAGGGCACAGGTGAGGGTATGGAAATGTGGGAGTGTCAGGCTACATGCTGACGCATGGGTCAGTGCCAGCGTACGGGTCAGGAGTAGGGTACTGCGTAATGTAAGGTGTAGGGCTTGTGGTGGGTTTCTATTCCGGGCTAGGGTTAGGGTTAGGGAACGGCAAGGCTTAGGGCACAGGTGAGGGTACGGAAACTTGGGAGGGTCAGGCTACATGCTGACGCACTGTTCAGTGCCAGTGTACGGGCCAGGAATCGGGTACGGCGTAATGTAAGGTGTAGGGCTGGTGGTGGGTTTCTAATCCGGGCTAGGGTTAGGGTTAGGGAACGGTAAGTCTTAGGGCAAAGGAGAGGATACGGAAACGTGGGAGGGTCAGGCTACGTGCTGACGCACGGTTCAGTGCCAGCGTACGGGCCAGGAATAGGGTACGGCTTAAGGTAAGGTGTACGGCTGGTGGTGGTTTTCCGTTCCGGTCTAGGGTTAGGGTTAGGGAACGGCAAAGCTTAGGGCACAGGTGAGGGTACGGAAACGTGGGAGGGTCGGGCTACGTGCTGACGCACGTGTCAGTGCCAGCGTACGGGCCAGGAGTAGGAAACGACGTGGGATAAAGTTTAGGGCTGGTGGTGGATTTGCGTTCTGGGCTACGGATAGGGTTAGGGAATGGCAAGGCTTAGGGCACAGGTCACGGTACAGAAACGCGGGAGGGTAAGGCTACGTGCTGATGCACGGTTCAGTGCCAGAGTACAGGCCATGAGTAGGCAACGGCGTAGGGTAAGGTGTAGGGCTGGTGGTGGGTTTCCGTACAGGGCTAGGGTTAGGGTTAGGGAACGGAAAGGTTTAGGGCACAGGTGAGGGTACGTAAACGTGGGAGGGTCAGGCTACGTGCTGATGCACGGGTCAATGCCAGCGTACGGGCGAGGAGTACGCAACGGCGTAATGTAAGGTTTAGGGCTCGTGGTGGGTTTCCGTTCCGGACTAGGGTTAGGGTTAGGGAACGGCAAGGCTTAGGGCACAGGTCAGGGTACGGAAACGCGTGAGGGTAAGGCTACGTGCTGATGCACGTTTCAGTGCCAGAGTACAGGCCAGGAGTAGGCAACGGCGTAGGGTAAGGTGTAGGGCTGGTGGTGGGTTTCCGTTCCGGGCTAGGGTTAGGGTTAGGGAACGGCAAGACTTAGGGCACAGGTGAGGGTACGTAAACGAGGGAGGTTCAGGCTACGTGCTGACGCACGGGTCAGTGCCAGCGTACGGGTCAGCAGTAGGGTACGGCGTAATGTAAGGTGTAGGGATGGTGGTGGGTTTCTATTCTGGGCTAGGTTTAGGGTTAGGGAACGGCAAGGCTTAGGGCTCAGGTGAGGGTACGGAAACTTGGGAGGGTCAGGCTACATGCTGACGCACTGTTCAGTGCCAGCGTACGGGCCAGGAATAGGGTACGGCGTAATGTAAGGTGTAGGGCTGGTGGTGGGTATCTAATCCGGGCTAGGGTTAGGGTTAGGGAACGGCAAGTCTTAGGGCAAAGGAGAGGGTACGGAAACGTGGGAGGGTCAGGCTACGTGCTGACGCACGGGTCAATGCCAGCGTACGGGCGGGGAGTAGGCAACGACGTAAGGTCAGGTGTACGTCTGGTGGTTGGTTTCCGTTCAAGGCTAGGGTTAGGGTTAGGGAATGGCAAGGCTTAGGGCACAGGTGAGGGTACGGAAACGTGGGAGGGTCAGGCTACGTGCTGACACACGGTTCTGTGCCAGCGTACGGGCCAGGAATAGGGTACGGCGTAAGGTAAGGTGTAGGGCTGGTGGTGGGTTTCTAATCTGGGCTAGGGTTAGGGTTAGGGAACGGCAAGTCTTAGGGCAAAGGAGAGGGTACGGAAACGTGGGAGGGTCAGGCTACGTGCTGACGCACGGTTCAGTGCCAGCGTACGGGCCAGGAATAGGGTACGGCGTAAGGTAAGGTGTACGGCTGGTGGTGGGTTTCCGTTCCGGGCTAGGGTTAGGGTTAGGGAACGGCAAGGCTTAGGGCACAGGTGAGGTTACAGAAACGTGGGACGGTCAGGCTACGTGCTGACGCACGTGTCAGTGCCAGCGTACGGGCCAGGGTTAGGCAACAGCGTAAGTTAAGATGTAGGGCTGGTGGTTGGTTTCCGTTCAAGTCTAGGGTTAGGGTAAGGGAACGGCAAGGCTTAGGGCACAGGTGAGGGTACGGAAACGTGGGAGGGTCAGGCTACGTGCTGACGCACGGGTCAGTGCCAGCGTACGGGTCAGTAGCAGCGTACGGCGTAAGGTATGGTGTAGGGCTGGTGGTGGGTTACTATTCCGGGCTAGGGTTAGGGTTAGGGAATGGCAAGGCTTAGGGCACAGGTGAGGGTACGGAAACGTGGGAGGGTCAGGCTATGTGCTGACGCACGGGTCAGTGCCAGCGTACGGGCCAGGAGTAGGCAACGGCGTAAGGTAAGGTGTAGGGCTAGTGGTTGGTTTCCGTTCCAGGCTAGGGTTAGGGATAGGGAACGGCAAGGCTTAGGGCACAGGTGAGGGTACGGAAACGTGGGAGGGTCGGGCTACGTGCTGACGCACGGGTCAGTGCCAGCGTACGGGCCAGGAGTAGGCAACGGCGTAGGATAAAGTGTAGGGCTGGTGGTGGATTTGCGTTCAGGGCTACGGTTAGGGTTAGGGAACGGCAAGGCTTAGGGCACAGGTGAGGGTATGGAAAAGTGGGAAGGTCAGGCTACGTGCTGACGCACGGGTCAGTGCCAGCGTACGGGTCAGGATTAGGGTACGGCGTAATGTAAGGTGTAGGGCTGGTGGTGGGTTTCTATTCCGGGCTAGGGTTAGGGTTAGGGAACGGCTAGGCTTAGGGCACAGGTGAGGGTACGGAAACTTGGGAGGGTCAGGCTACATGCTGACGCAATGTTCAGTGCCAGCGTACGGGCCAGGAATAGGGTACGGCGTACGGTAAGGTGTAGGGCTGGTGATGGGTTTCTAATCCGGGCTAGGGTTAGGGTTATGGAACGGCAAGTCTTAGGGCAAAGGAGAGGGTACGGAAACGTGGGAGGGTCAGGCTACATGCTGACGCACGGTTCAGTGCCAGCGTACGGGCCAGGAATAGGGTACGGCGTAAGGTAAGGTGTACGGCTTGTGGTGGGTTTCCGTTCTGGGCTAGGGTTAGGGTTAGGGAACGGCAAGGCTTAGGGCACAGGTGAGGTTACAGAAACGTGGGACGGTCAGGCTACGTGCTGACGCATGTGTCAATGCCAGCATACGGGCGAGGAGTAGGCAACGGCGTAAGGTAAGGTGTACGGCTGGTGGTTGGTTTCCGTTCCAGGCTAGGGTTAGGGTTAGGGAACGGCAAGGCTTAGGGCACAGGTGATGGTACGGAAACGTGAGAGGGTCAGGCTACGTGCTGACGCATGGTTCAGTGCCAGCGTACGGGCCAGGAATAGGGAACGGCGTAAGGTAAGCTGTAGGGCTGGTGGTGGGTTTCCGTTCCGGGCTAGGGTTAGGGTTAGGGAACGGCAAGGCTTAGGGCACAGGTCAGGGTACGGAAACGCGGGAGGGTAAGGCTACGTGCTGATGCACGGGTCAGTACCAGAGTACAGGCCAGTAGTAGGCAACGGCGTAGGATAAGGTGTTGGGATTCCATTCCGGGCTAGGGTTAGGGTTAGGGAACCGCAGGGCTTAGGGCACAGGTGAGGGTACGGAGACCAGGGAGGGTCAGGCTACGTGCTGACGCACGAGTCACTGCCAGCGTACGGGCCAGGAGTAGGCAACGGCGTAAGGTAAGGTGTACGGCAGGTGGTTGTTTTCCGTTCCAGGCTAGGGTTAGGGTTAGGGAACGGCAAGGCTTAGGGCACAGGTGAGGGTACGTAAACGTGGGAGGGTCAGGCTACGTGCTGACGCACGGGTCAATGCCAGCGTACGGGCCAGGAGTAGGCAACGGCGTAAGGTATGGTGTAGGGCTGGTGGTTGGTTTCCGTTCCAGGCTAGGGTTAGGATAAGGGAACGGCAAGGCTTAGGGCACAGGTGAGGGTACGGAAACGTGGGAGGGTCGGGCTACGTGCTGACGCACGTGTCAGTGCCAGCGTACGGGCCAGGAGTAGGCAACGGCGTAGGATAAAGTGTAGGGATGGTGGTGGATTTGCGTTCCGGGCTAGTGTTAGGGTTAGGGAACGGTAAGGCTTAGGGCACAGGTGTGGGAACGGAAACGTGGGAGGGTCAGGCTACGTGCTGACGCACGGTTCAGTGCCAGCGTACGGGCCAGGAATAGGAAACGGCATAAGTTAGGGTGTAGGGCTGGTGGTGGGTTTCCGTTCCGGGCTAGGGTTAGGGTTATGGAACGGCAAGGCTTAGGGCACAGGTGAGGGTATGGAAACGTGGGAGGGTCAGGCTACGTGCTGACGCATGGGTCAGTGCCAGCGTACGGGTCAGCAGTAGGGTACGGCGTAATGTAAGGTGTAGGGATGGTGGTGGGTTTCTATTCTGGGCTAGGTTTAGGGTTAGGGAACGGCAAGGCTTAGGGCTCAGGTGAGGGTACGGAAACTTGGGAGGGTCAGGCTACATGCTGACGCACTGTTCAGTGCCAGCGTACGGGCCAGGAATAGGGTACGGCGTAATGTAAGGTGTAGGGCTGGTGGTGGGTATCTAATCCGGGCTAGGGTTAGGGTTAGGGAACGGCAAGTCTTAGGGCAAAGGAGAGGGTACGGAAACGTGGGAGGGTCAGGCTACGTGCTGACGCACGGGTCAATGCCAGCGTACGGGCGGGGAGTAGGCAACGACGTAAGGTAAGGTGTACGTCTGGTGGTTGGTTTCCGTTCAAGGCTAGGGTTAGGGTTAGGGAATGGCAAGGCTTAGGGCACAGGTGAGGGTACGGAAACGTGGGAGGGTCAGGCTACGTGCTGACACACGGTTCAGGGCCAGCGTACGGGCCAGGAATAGGGTACGGCGTAAGGTAAGGTGTAGGGCTGGTGGTGGGTTTCTAATCTGGGCTAGGGTTAGGGTTAGGGAACGGCAAGTCTTAGGGCAAAGGAGAGGGTACGGAAACGTGGGAGGGTCAGGCTACGTGCTGACGCACGGTTCAGTGCCAGCGTACGGGCCAGGAATAGGGTACGGCGTAAGGTAAGGTGTACGGCTGGTGGTGGGTTTCCGTTCCGGGCTAGGGTTAGGGTTAGGGAACGGCAAGGCTTAGGGCACAGGTGAGGTTACAGAAACGTGGGACGGTCAGGCTACGTGCTGACGCACGTGTCAGTGCCATCGTACGGGCCAGGGTTAGGCAACAGCGTAAGTTAAGATGTAGGGCTGGTGGTTGGTTTCCGTTCCAGTCTAGGGTTAGGGTAAGGGAACGGCAAGGCTTAGGGCACAGGTGAGGGTACGGAAACGTGGGAGGGTCAGGCTACGTGCTGACGCACGGGTCAGTGCCAGCGTACGGGTCAGTAGCAGCGTACGGCGTAAGGTATGGTGTAGGGCTGGTGGTGGGTTACTATTCCGGGCTAGGGTTAGGGTTAGGGAATGGCAAGGCTTAGGGCACAGGTGAGGGTACGGATACGTGGGAGGGTCAGGCTATGTGCTGACGCACGGGTCAGTGCCAGCGTACGGGCCAGGAGTAGGCAACGGCGTAAGGTAAGGTGTAGGGCTAGTGGTTGGTTTCCGTTCCAGGCTAGGGTTAGGGATAGGGAACGGCAAGGCTTAGGGCACAGGTGAGGGTACGGAAACGTGGGAGGGTCGGGCTACGTGCTGACGCACGGGTCAGTGCCAGCGTACGGGCCAGGAGTAGGCAACGGCGTAGGATAAAGTGTAGGGCTGGTGGTGGATTTGCGTTCAGGGCTACGGTTAGGGTTAGGGAACGGCAAGGCTTAGGGCACAGGTGAGGGTATGGAAAAGTGGGAAGGTCAGGCTACGTGCTGACGCACGGGTCAGTGCCAGCGTACGGGTCAGGATTAGGGTACGGCGTAATGTAAGGTGTAGGGCTGGTGGTGGGTTTCTATTCCGGGCTAGGGTTAGGGTTAGGGAACGGCTAGGCTTACGGCACAGGTGAGGGTACGGAAACTTGGGAGGGTCAGGCTACATGCTGACGCAATGTTCAGTGCCAGCGTACGGGCCAGGAATAGGGTACGGCGTACGGTAAGGTGTAGGGCTGGTGATGGGTTTCTAATCCGGGCTAGGGTTAGGGTTATGGAACGGCAAGTCTTAGGGCAAAGGAGAGGGTACGGAAACGTGGGAGGGTCAGGCTACATGCTGACGCACGGTTCAGTGCCAGCGTACGGGCCAGGAATAGGGTACGGCGTAAGGTAAGGTGTACGGCTGGTGGTGGGTTTCCGTTCTGGGCTAGGGTTAGGGTTAGGGAACGGCAAGGCTTAGGGCACAGGTGAGGTTACAGAAACGTGGGACGGTCAGGCTACGTGCTGACGCATGTGTCAATGCCAGCATACGGGCGAGGAGTAGGCAACGGCGTAAGGTAAGGTGTACGGCTGGTGGTTGGTTTCCGTTCCAGGCTAGGGTTAGGGTTAGGGAACGGCAAGGCTTAGGGCACAGGTGATGGTACGGAAACGTGAGAGGGTCAGGCTACGTGCTGACGCATGGTTCAGTGCCAGCGTACGGGCCAGGAATAGGGAACGGCGTAAGGTAAGCTGTAGGGCTGGTGGTGGGTTTCCGTTCCGGGCTAGGGTTAGGGTTAGGGAACGGCAAGGCTTAGGGCACAGGTCAGGGTACGGAAACGCGGGAGGGTAAGGCTACGTGCTGATGCACGGGTCAGTACCAGAGTACAGGCCAGTAGTAGGCAACGGCGTAGGGTAAGGTGTTGGGATTCCATTCCGGGCTAGGGTTAGGGTTAGGGAACCGCAGGGCTTAGGGCACAGGTGAGGGTACGGAGACCAGGGAGGGTCAGGCTACGTGCTGACGCACGAGTCACTGCCAGCGTACGGGCCAGGAGTAGGCAACGGCGTAAGGTAAGGTGTACGGCAGGTGGTTGTTTTCCGTTCCAGGCTAGGGTTAGGGTTAGGGAACGGCAAGGCTTAGGGCACAGGTGAGGGTACGTAAACGTGGGAGGGTCAGGCTACGTGCTGACGCACGGGTCAATGCCAGCGTACGGGCCAGGAGTAGGCCACGGCGTAAGGTATGGTGTAGGGCTGGTGGTTGGTTTCCGTTCCAGGCTAGGGTTAGGATAAGGGAACGGCAAGTCTTAGGGCACAGGTGAGGGTACGGAAACGTGGGAGGGTCGGGCTACGTGCTGACGCACGCGTCAGTGCCAGCGTACGGGCCAGGAGTAGGCAACGGCGTAGGATAAAGTGTAGGGCTGGTGGTGGATTTGCGTTCCGGGCTAGTGTTAGGGTTAGGGAACGGTAAGGCTTAGGGCACAGGTGTGGGAACGGAAACGTGGGAGGGTAAGGCTATGTGCTGATGCACGGTTCAGTGCCAGAGTACAGGCCAGGAGTAGGCAACGGCATAGGGTAAGGTGTAGGGCTGGTGGTGGGTTTCCGTTCCGGGCTAGGGTTAGGGTTAGGGAACGGCAAGGCTTAGGGCACAGGTGAGGGTACGTAAACGTGAGAGGGTCAGGCTATGTGCAGACGCACGGGTCAATGCCAGCGTACGGGCGAGGAGTAGGCAACGACGTAAGGTAAGGTGTACGGCTGGTGGTTGGTTTCCGTTCCAGGCTAGGGTTAGGGTTAGGGAATGGCAAGGCTTAGGGCACAGGTGAGGGTACGGAAACGTGGGAGGGTCAGGCTACGTGCTGACGCACGGTTCAGTGCCAGCGTACGGGCCAGGAATAGGGTACGGCGTAAGGTAAGTTGTACGGCTGGTGGTGGGTTTCCGTTCCGGGCTAGGGTTAGGGTTAGGGAACGGCAAGGCTTAGGGCACAGGTGAGGTTACAGAAACGTGGGACGGTCAGGCTACGTGCTGACGCACGTGTCAGTGCCAGCGTACGGGCCAGGGGTAGGCAACGGCATAACGTAAGATGTAGGGCTGGTGGTTGGTTTCCGTTCCAGGCTAGGGTTAGGGTAAGGGAATGGCAAGGCTTAGGGCACAGGTGAGGGTACCGAAACGTGGGAGGGTCAGGCTACATGCTGACGCACGGTTCAGTGCCAGCGTACGGGCCAGGAATAAGTTACGGGGTAAGGTAAGGTGTAGGGCTGGTGGTGGGTTTCCGTTCGGGGCTAGGGTTAGGGTTAGGGAATGGCAAGGCTTAGGGCACATGTGAGGGTACGGAAACGTGGGAGGGTCAGGCTACGTGCTGACGCACGTGTCAGTGCCAGCGTACGGGTCAGTAGCAGCGTACGGCGTAAGGTATGGTGTAGGGCTGGTGGTGGGTTACTATTCCGGGCTAGGGTTAGGGTTAGGGAATGGCAAGGCTTAGGGCACAGGTGAGGGTACGGAAACGTGGGAGGGTCAGGCTACGTGCTGACGCACGTGTCAGTGCCAGCGTACGGGCCAGGAGTAGGCAACGGCGTAAGGTAAGGTGTAGGGCTTGTGGTTGGTTTCCGTTCCAGGCTAGGGTTAGGGTTAGGGAACGGCAAGGCTTAGGGCACAGGTGAGGATACGGAAACGTGGGAGGGTCGGGCTATGTGCTGACGCACGGGTCAGTGCCAGCGTACGGGCCAGGAGTAGGCAACGGCGTAGGATAAAGTGTAGGCCTGGTGGTGGATTTGCGTTCAGGGCTAGGGTTAGGGATACGGAACGGCAAGGCTTAGGGCACAGGTCAGGGTACAGAAACGCGGGAGGGTAAGGCTATGTGCTGATGCACGGTTCAGTGCCAGAGTACAGGCCAGGAGTAGGCAACGGCATAGGGTAAGGTGTAGGGCTGGTGGTGGGTTTCCGTTCCGGGCTAGGGTTAGGGTTAGGGAACGGCAAGGCTTAGGGCACAGGTGAGGGTACGTAAACGTGAGAGGGTCAGGCTACGTGCAGACGCACGGGTCAATGCCAGCGTACGGGCGAGGAGTAGGCAACGACGTAAGGTAAGGTGTACGGCTGGTGGTTGGTTTCCGTTCCAGGCTAGGGTTAGGGTTAGGGAATGGCAAGGCTTAGGGCACAGGTGAGGGTACGGAAACGTGGGAGGGTCAGGCTACGTGCTGACGCACGGTTCAGTGCCAGCGTACGGGCCAGGAATAGGGTACGGCGTAAGGTAAGGTGTACGGCTGGTGGTGGGTTTCCGTTCCGGGCTAGGGTTAGGGTTAGGGAACGGCAAGGCTTAGGGCACAGGTGAGGTTACAGAAACGTGGGAGGGTCAGGCTACGTGCTGACGCACGTGTCAGTGCCAGCGTACGGGCCAGGGGTAGGCAACGGCATAACGTAAGATGTAGGGCTGGTGGTTGTTTTCCGTTCCAGGCTAGGGTTAGGGAAAGGGAACGGCAAGGCTTAGGGCACAGGTGAGGGTACCGAAACGTGGGAGGGTCAGGCTACATGCTGACGCACGGTTCAGTGCCAGCGTATGGGCCAGGAGTAAGTTACGGGGTAAGGTAAGGTGTAGGGCTGGTGGTGGGTTTCCGTTCGGGGCTAGGGTTAGGGTTAGGGAATGGCAAGGCTTAGGGCACATGTGAGGGTACGGAAACGTGGGAGGGTCAGGCTACGTGCTGACGCACGTGTCAGTGCCAGCGTACGGGTCAGTAGCAGCGTACGGCGTAAGGTATGGTGTATGGCTGGTGGTGGGTTACTATTCCGGGCTAGGGTTAGGGTTAGGGAATGGCAAGGCTTAGGGCACAGGTGAGGGTACGGAAACGTGGGACGTTCAGGCTATGTGCTGACGCACGGGTCAGTGCCAGCGTACGGGCCAGGAGTAGGCAACGGCGTAAGGTAAGGTGTAGGGCTAGTGGTTGGTTTCCGTTCAAGGCTAGGGTTAGTGTTAGGGAACGGCAAGGCTTAGGGCACAGGTGAGGGTACGGAAACGTGGGAGGGTCTGGCTACGTGCTGACGCACGGGTCAGTGCCAGCATACGGGCCAGGAGTAGGCAACGGCGTAGGATAAAGTGTAGGGCTGGTGGTGGATTTGCGTTCAGGGCTAGGGTTAGGGTTAGGGAACGGCAAGGCTTAGGGCACAGGTGAGGGTATGGAAACGTGGGAGGGACAGGCTACGTGCTGACGCACTCGTCAGTGCCAGCGTACGGGTCAGGATTAGGGTACGGCGTAATGTAAGGTATAGGGCTGGTGGTGGGTTTCTATTCCGGGCTAGGGTTAGGGTTAGGGAACGGCTAGGCTTAGGGCACAGGTGTGGGTACGGAAACTTGGGAGGGTTAGGCTACATGCTGATGCAATGTTCAGTGCCAGCGTACGGGCCAGGAATAGGGTACGGCGTACGGTAAGGTGTAGGGCTGGTGGTGGGTTTCTAATCCGGGCTAGGGTTAGGGTTATGGAACGGCAAGTCTTAGGGCAAAGGAGAGGGTACGGTAACGTGGGAGGGTCAGGCTACATGCTGACGCACGGTTCAGTGCCAGCTTACGGGCCAGGAATAGGGTACGGCGTAAGGTAAGGTGTACGGCTGGTGGTGGGTTTCCGTTCTGGGCTAGGGTTAGGGTTAGGGAACGGCAAGGCTTAGGGCACAGGTGAGGTTACTGAAACGTGGGACGGTCAGGCTACGTGCTGACGCATGTGTCAATGCCAGCATACGGGCGAGGAGTAGGCAACGGCGTAAGGTAAGGTGTACGGCTGGTGGTTGGTTTCCGTTCCAGGCTAGGGTTAGGGTTAGGGAACGGCAAGGCTTAGGGCACAGGTGAGGGTACGTAAACGTGAGAGGGTCAGGCTATGTGCTGACGCATGGTTCAGTGCCAGCGTACGGGCCAGGAATAGGGAACGGCGTAAGGTAAGGTGTAGGGCTGGTGGTGGGTTTCCGTTCCGGGCTAGGGTTAGGGTTAGGGAACGGCAAGGCTTAGGGCACAGGTCAGGGTACGGAAACGCGGGAGGGTAAGGCTACGTGCTGATGCACGGGTCAGTACCAGAGTACAGGCCAGTAGTAGGCAACGGCGTAGGGTAAGGTGTTGGGATTCCATTCCGGGCTAGGGTTAGGGTTAGGGAACCGCAGGGCTTAGGGCACAGGTGAGGGTTCGGAGACCAGGGAGGGTCAGGCTACGTGCTGACGCACGAGTCACTGCCAGCGTACGGGCCAGGAGTAGGCAACGGCGTAAGGTAAGATGTAGGGCTGATGGTTGGTTTCCGTTCCAGGCTAGGGTTAGGGTAAGGGAACGGCAAGGCTTAGGGCACAGGTGAGGGTACGTAAACGTGGGAGGGTCAGGCTACGTGCTGACGCATGGGTCAATGCCAGCGTACGGGCGAGGAGTAGGCAACGGCGTAAGGTAAGGTTTAGGGCTGGTGGTGGGTTTCCGTTCCGGACTAGGGTTAGGGTTAGGGAACGGCAAGGCTTAGGGCACAGGTCAGGGTACGGAAACGCGTGAGGGTAAGGCTACGTGCTGATGCACGGTTCAGTGCCAGAGTACAGGCCAGGATAGGCAACGGCGTAGGGTAAGGTGTAGGGCTGGTGGTGGGTTTCCGTTCCGGGCTAGGGTTAGGGTTAGGGAACGGCAAGGCTTAGGGCACAGGTGAGGGTACGGAATCGTGGGAGGGTCTGGCTACGTGCTGACGCACGGTTCAGTGCCAGCGTACGGGCCAGGAATAGGGTACGGCGTAAGGTAAGTTGTAGGGCTGGTGGTGGGTTTCTAATACGGGCTAGGGTTAGGGTTAGGGAACGGCAAGTCTTAGGGCAAAGGAGAGGGTATGGAAACGTTGGAGGGTCAGGCTACGTGCTGACGCACGGTTCAGTGCCAGCGTACGGGCCAGGAATAGGGTACGGCGTAAGGTAAGGTGTACGGCTGGTGGTGGGTTTCCGTTCCGGGCTAGGGTTAGGGTTAGGGAACGGCAAGGCTTAGGGCACAGGTGAAGTTACAGAAACGTGGGACGGTCAGGCTACGTGCTGACGCACGTGTCAGTGCCAGCGTACGGGCCAGGGGTAGGCAACGGCATAAGGTAAGATATAGGGCTGGTGGTTGGTTTCCGTTCCAGGCTAGGGTTAGGGTAAGGGAACGGCAAGGCTTAGGGCACAGGTGAGGGTACGGAAACGTGGGAGGGTCGGGCTACGTGCTGACGCACGGGTCAGTGCCAGCGTACGGGCCAGGAGTAGGCAACGGCGTAGGATAAAGTGTAGGGCTGGTGGTGGATTTGCGTTCTGGGCTAGGGTTAGGGTTAGGGAACGGCAAGGCTTAGGGCACATGTCAGGGAACGGAAACGCGGGAGGGTAAGGCTACGTGCTGATGCACGGTTCAGTGCCACAGTACAGGCCAGGAGTAGGCAACGGCGTAGGGTAAGGTGTAGGGCTGGTGGTGGGTTTCTGTTCCGGGCTAGGGTTAGGGTTAGGGAACGGCAAGTCTTAGGGCAGAGGTGAGGGTACGGAAACGTGAGAGGGACGGGCTACGTGCTGACGCACGGGTCAGTGGCAGCGTACGGAACAGGAGTAGGCAACGGCATAGGATACAGTGTAGGGCTGGTGGTGGATTTGCGTTCAGGGCTAGGGTTAGGGTTAGGGAACGGCAAGGCTTAGGGCACAGGTGAGGGTATGGAAACGTGGGAGGGTCAGGCTACGTGCTGACACACGGGTCAGTGCCAGCGTACGGGTCAGGAGTAGGGTACGGCGTAATGTAAGGTGTAGGGCTGGTGGTGGGTTTCTATTCCGGGCTAGGGTTAGGGTTAGGGAACGGCAAGGCTTAGGGCACAGGTGAGGGTACGGAAACTTGGGAGGGTCAGGCTACATGCTGACGCAATGTTCAGTGCCAGCGTACGGGCCAGGAATAGGGTACGGCGTAAGGTAAGGTGTAGGGCTGGTGGTGGGTTTCTCATCCGGGCTAGGGTTAGGGTTAGGGAACGGCAAGTCTTAGGGCAAAGGAGACGGTACGGAAACGTGGGAGGGTCAGGCTACATGCTGACGCACGGTTCATTGCCAGCGTACGGGCCAGGAATATGGTACGGCGTAAGGTAAGGTGTACGGCTGGCGGTGGGTTTCCGTTCCGGGCTAGGGTTAGGGTTAGGGAACGGCAAGGCTTAGGGCACAGGTGAGGTTACAGAAACGTGGGACGGTCAGGCTACGTGCTGACGCATGTGTCAATGCCAGCATACGGGCGAGGAGTAGGCAATGGCGTAAGGTAAGGTGTACGGCTGGTGGTTGGTTTCCGTTCCAGGATAAGGTTAGGGTTAGGGAACGGCAAGGCTTAGGGCACAGGTGATGGTACGGAAACGTGGGAGGGTCAGGCTACGTGCTGACGCACGGTTCAGTGCCAGCATACGGGCCAGGAATAGGGAACGGCGTAAGGTAAGGTGTAGGGCTGGTGGTGGGTTTCCGTTCCGGGCTAGGGTTAGGGAACGGCAAGGCTTAGGGCACAGGTCAGGGTACGGATACGCGGGAGGGTAAGGCTACGTGCTGATGCACGGTTCAGTGCCAGAGTACAGGCCAGGATAGGCAACGGCGTAGGGTAAGGTGTAGGGCTGGTGGTGGGTTTCCGTTCCGGGCTAGGGATAGGGTTAGGGAACGGCAAGGCTTAGGGCACAGGTGAAGTTACCGAAACGTGGGACGGTCAGGCTACGTGCTGACGCACGTGTCAGTGCCAGCGTACTGGCCAGGGGTAGGCAAAGGCGTAAGGTAAGATATACGGCTGGTGGTTGGTTTCCGTTCCAGGCTAGGGTTAGGGTAAGGGAACGGCAAGTCTTAGGGCACAGGTGAGGGTACCGAAACGTGGGAGGGTCAGGCTACATGCTGACGCACGGGTCAGTGCCAGCGTGCGGGTCAGTAGCAGCGTACGGCGTAAGGTATGGTGTAGGGCTGGTGGTGGGTTACTATTCCGGGCTAGGGTTAGGGTTAGGGAATGGCAAGGCTTAGGGCACAGGTGAGGGTACGGAAACGTGGGAGGGTCAGGCTATGTGCTGACGCACGGGTCAGTGCCAGCGTACGGGCCAGGAGTAGGCAACGGCGTAAGGTAAGATGTAGGGCTGGTGGTAGGTTTCCGTTCCAGGCTAGGGTTAGGGTTAGGGAACGGCAAGGCTTAGGGCACAGGTGAGGGGACGGAAACGTGGGAGGGTCGGGCTACGTGCTGACGCACGGGTCAGTGCCAGCGTACGGGCCAGGAGTAGGCAACGGCGTAGGATAAAGTGTAGGGCTGGTGGTGGATTTGCGTTCTGGGCTAGGGTTAGGGTTAGGGAACGGCAAGGCTTAGGGCACATGTCAGGGAACGGAAACGCGGGAGGGTAAGGCTACGTGCTGATGCACGGTTCAGTGCCAGAGTACAGGCCAGGAGTAGGCAACGGCGTAGGGTAAGGTGTAGGGCTGGTGGTGGGTTTCTGTTCCGGGCTAGGGTTAGGGTTAGGGAACGGCAAGGCTTAGGGCTGAGGTGAGGGTACGGAAACGTGAGAGAGACGGGCTATGTGCTGACGCACGGGTCAGTGGCAGCGTACGGAACAGGAGTAGGCAACGGCATAGGATACAGTGTAGGGCTGGTGGTGGATTTGCGTTCAGGGCTAGGGTTAGGGTTAGGGAACGGCAAGGCTTAGGGCACAGGTGAGGGTATGGAAACGTGGGAGGGTCAGGCTACGTGCTGACGCACGGGTCAGTGCCAGCGTACGGGTCAGGAGTAGGGTACGGCGTAATGTAAGGTGTAGGGCTGGTGGTGGGTTTCTATTCCGGGCTAGGGTTAGGGTTAGGGAACTGCAAGGCTTAGGGCACAGGTGAGGGTACGGAAACTTGGGAGGGTCAGGCTACATGCTGACGCAATGTTCAGTGCCAGCGTACGGGCCAGGAATAGGGTACGGCGTAAGGTAAGGTGTAGGGCTGGTGGTGGGTTTCTAATCCGGGCTAGGGTTAGGGTTAGGGAACGGCAAGTCTTAGGGCAAAGGGGACGGTACGGAAACGTGGGAGGGTCAGGCTACATGCTGACGCACGGTTCAGTGCCAGCGTACGGGCCAGGAATAGGGTACGGCGTAAGGTAAGGTGTACGGCTGGTGGTGGGTTTCCGTTCCGGGCTAGGGTTAGGGTTAGGGAACGGCAAGGCTTAGGGCACAGGTGAGGTTACAGAAACGTGGGACGGTCAGGCTACGTGCTGACGCATGTGTCAAAGCCAGCATACGGGCGAGGAGTAGGCAACGGCGTAAGGTAAGGTGTACGGCTGGTGGTAGGTTTCCGTTCCAGGCTAAGGTTAGGGTTAGGGAACGGCAAGGCTTAGGGCACAGGTGATGGTACGGAAACGTGGGAGGGTCAGGCTACGTGCTGACGCACGGTTCAGTGCCAGCATACGGGCCAGGAATAGGGAACGGCGTAAGGTAAGGTGTAGGGCTGTTGGTGGGTTTCCGTTCCGGGCTAGGGTTAGGGTTAGGGAACGGCAAGGCTTAGGGCACAGGTCAGTGTACGGAAACGCGTGAGGGTAAGGCTACGTGCTGATGCATGGGTCAGTACCAGAGTACAGGCCAGTAGTAGGCAACGGCGTAGGGTAAGGTTTTGGGCTGCTGGTGGGATTCCATTCCGGGCTAGGGTTAGGGTTAGGGAACCGCAGGGCTTAGCGCACAGGGGAGGGTACGGAGACGAGGGAGGGTCAGGCTACGTGCTGAGGCATGGGTCAATGCCAGCGTACGGGCCAGGAGTAGGCAACGGCGTAAGGTAAGGTGTAGGGCTGGTGGTTGGTTTCTGTTCCAGGCTAGTGTTAGGGTTAGGGAACGACAAGGCTTAGGGCACAGGTGAGGGTACGGAAACGTTGGAGGGTCGGGCTACGTGCTGATGCACGGGTCAGTGCCAGCGTACGGGCCAGGAGTAGGCAACGGCGTAGGATAAAGTGTAGGGCTGGTGGTGGATTTGCGTTCCGGGCTAGTGTTAGGGTTAGGGAATGGCAAGGCTTAGGGCACAGGTGAGGGTACGGAAACGTGGGACTGTCAGGCTACGTGCTGACGCACGTGTTAGTGCCAGCGTACGGGCCACGGGTAGGCAACGGCGTAAGGTATGATGTAGGGCTGGTGGTTGGTTTCCGTTCCAGGCTAGGGTTAGGGTAAGGGAACGGCAAGGCTTAGGGCACAGGTGAGGGTACCGAAACGTGGGAGGGTCAGGCTACATGCTGACGTACGGTTCAGTGCCAGCGTATGGGCCAGGAATAAGTTACGGCGTAAGGTAAGGTGTAGGGCTGGTGGTGGGTTACTATTCGGGGCTAGGGTTAGGGTTAGGGAATGGCAAGGCTTAGGGCACAGGTGAGGGTACGGAAACGTGGGAGGGTCAGGCTACGTGCTGACGCACGGGTCAGTGCCAGCGTGCGGGTCAGTAGCAGCGTACGGCGTAAGGTATGGTGTAGGGCTGGTGGTGGGTTACTATTCCGGGCTAGGGTTAGGGTTAGGGAATGGCAAGGCTTAGGGCACAGGTGAGGGTACGGAAACGTGGGAGGGTCAGGCTATGTGCTGACGCACGGGTCAGTGCCAGCGTACGGGCCAGGAGTAGGCAACGGCGTAAGGTAAGGTGTAGGGCTGGTGTTGGTTTCCGTTCCAGGCTAGGGTTAGGGTTAGGGAACGGCAAGGCTTAGGGCAGAGGTGAGGGTACGGAAACGTGGGAGGGTCGGGCTACGTGCTGACGCACGGGTCAGTGCCAGCGTACGGGCCAGGAGTAGGCAACGGCGTAGGATAAAGTGTAGGGCTGGTGGTGGATTTGCGTTCTGGGCTAGGGTTAGGGTTAGGGAACGGCAAGGCTTAGGGCACATGTCAGGGAACGGAAACGCGGGAGGGTAAGGCTACGTGCTGATGCACGGTTCAGTGCCAGAGTACAGGCCAGGAATAGGCAACGGCGTAGGGTAAGGTGTAGGGCTGGTGGTGGGTTTCCGTTCCGGGCTAGGGTTAGGGTAAGGGAACGGCAAGGCTTAGGGCAGAGGTGAGGGTACGGAAACGTGAGAGGGACGGGCTACGTGCTGACGCACGGGTCAGTGGCAGCGTACGGAACAGGAGTAGGCAACGGCATAGGATACAGTGTAGGGCTGTTGGTGGATTTGCGTTCAGGGCTAGGGTTAGGGTTAGGGAACGGCAAGGCTTAGGGCACAGGTGAGGGTATGGAAAAGTGGGAGGGTCAGGCTACGTGCTGACGCACGGGTCAGTGCCAGCGTACGGGTCAGGAGTAGGGTAAGGCGTAATGTACGGTGTAGGGCTGGTGGTGGGTTTCTATTCCGGGCTAGGGTTAGGGTTAGGGTACGGCAAGGCTTAGGGCACAGGTGAGGGTACGGAAACTTGGGAGGGTCAGGCTACATGCTGACGCAATGTTCAGTGCCAGCGTACGGGCCAGGAATAGGGTACGGCGTAAGGTAAGGTGTAGGGCTGGTGGTGGGTTTCTAATCCGGGCTAGGGTTAGGGTTAGGGAACGGCAAGTCTTAGGGCAAAGGAGACGGTACGGAAACGTGGGAGGGTCAGGCTACATGCTGACGCACGGTTCAGTGCCAGCGTACGGGCCAGGAATAGAGTACGGCGTAAGGTAAGGTGTACGGCTGGTGGTGGGTTTCCGTTCCGGGCTAGGGTTAGGGTTAGGGAACGGCAAGACTTAGGGCACAGGTGAGGTTACAGAAACGTGGGACGGTCAGGCTACGTGCTGACGCATGTGTCAATGCCAGCATACGGGCGAGGAGTAGGCAACGACGTAAGGTAAGGTGTACGGCTGGTGGTTGGTTTCCGTTCCAGGCTAGGGTTAGGGTTAGGGAACGGCAAGGCTTAGGGCACAGGTGATGGTACGGAAACGTGGGAGGGTCAGGCTACGTGCTGACGCACGGTTCAGTGCCAGCATACCGGCCAGGAATAGGGAACGGCGTAAGGTAAGGTGTAGGGCTGCTGGTGGGTTTCCGTTCCGGGCTAGGGTTAGGGTTAGGGAACGGCAAGGCTTAGGGTACAGGTCAGGGTACGGAAACGCGGGAGGGTACGGCTACGTGCTGATGCGCAGGTCAGTGCAAGAGTACACGCCAGTAGTAGGCAACGGCGTAGGGTAATGTTTTGGGCTGGTGGTGGGTGTCCATTACGGGCTAGTGTTAGGGTTAGGGAACCGCAAGGCTTAGGGCACAGGTGAGGGTACGGAGACGTGGGTGGGTCAGGCTACGTGCTGATGCACGGGTCAATGCCAGCGTACGGGCCAGGAGTAGGAAACGGCGTAAGGTATGGTGTAGGGCTAGTGGTTGGTTTCCGTTCCAGGCTAGGGTTAGGGTAAGGGAACGGCAAGGCTTAGGGCACAGGTGAGGGTACGGAAACGTGGGAGGGTCGGGCTACGTGCTGACGCACGGGTCAGTGCCATCGTACGGGCCAGGAGTAGGCAACGGCGTAGGATAAAGTGTAGGGCTGGTGGTGGATTTGCGATCCGGGCTAGGGTGAGGGTTAGGGAACGGTAAGGCTTAGGGCACAGGTGTGGGAACGGAAACGTGGGAGTGTCAGGCTACGTGCTGACGCACGGTTCAGTGCCAGCGTACGGGCCAGGAATAGGAAACGGCATAAGTTAGGGTGTATGGCTGGTGGTGGGTTTCCGTTCCGGGCTAGGGTTAGGGTTAGGGAACGGCAAGGCTTAGGGCACAGGTGAGGGTATGGAAACGTGGGAGGGTCAGGCTACGTGCTGACGCATGGGTCAGTGCCAGCGTACGGGTCAGCAGTAGGGTACGGCGTAATGTAAGGTATAGGGCTCTTGGTGGGTTTCTATTCCGGGCTAGGTTTAGGGTTAGGGAACGGCAAGGCTTAGGGCACAGGTGAGGGTACAGAAACTTGGGAGGGTCAGGCTACATGCTGACGCACTGTTCAGTGCCAGCGTACGGGCCAGGAATAGGGTACGGCGTAAGGTAAGGTGTAGGGCTGGTGGTGGGTTTCTAATCCGGGCTAGGGTTAGGTTTAGGGAACGGAAAGTCTTAGGGCAAAGGAGAGGGTACGGAAACGTGGGAGGGTCAGGCTATGTGCTGACGCACGGTTCAGTGCCAGCGTACGGGCCAGGAATAGGGTACGGCGTAAGGTAAGGTGTACGGCTGGTGGTGGGTTTCCGTTCCGGGCTAGGGTTAGGGTTAGGGAACGGCAAGGCTTAGGGCACAGGTGAGGTTACAGAAACGTGGGACTGTCAGGCTACGTGCTGACGCACGTGTCAGTGCCAGCGTACGGGCCAGGTGTAGGCAACGGCGTAAGGTAAGATGTAGGGCTGGTGGTTGGTTTCCGTTCCAGGCTAGGGTTAGGGTAAGGGAACGGCATGGCTTAGGGCACAGGTGAGGGTACCGAAACGTGGGAGGGTCAGGCTACATGCTGACGCACGGTTCAGTGCCAGCGTACGGGCCAGGAATAAGTTACGGCGTAAGGTAAGGTGTAGGGCTGGTGGAGGGTTTCCATTCGGGGCTAGGGTTAGGGTTAGGGAACGGCAAGGCTTAGGGCACAGGTGAGGGTACGGAAACGTGGGAGGGTCAGGCTACGTGCTGACGCACGGGTCAGTGCCAGCGTGCGGGTCAGTAGCAGCGTACGGCGTAAGGTATGGTGTAGGGCTGGTGGTGGGTTACTATTCTGGGCTAGGGTTAGGGTTAGGGAATGGCATGGCTTAGGGCACAGGTGAGGGTACGGAAACGTGGGAGGGTCAGGCTACGTGCTGACGCACGTGTCAGTGCCAGCGTACGGGCCAGGAGTAGGCAACGGCGTAAGGTAAGGTGTAGGGCTGGTGGTTGGTTTCCGTTCCAGGCTAGGGTTAGGGTTAGGGAACGGCAAGGCTTAGGGCACAGGTGAGGGTACGGAAACGTGGGAGGGTCGGGCCATGTGCTGACGCACGGGTCAGTGCCAGCGTACGGGCCAGGAGTAGGCAACGGCGTAGGATAAAGTGTAGGGCTGGTGGTGGATTTGCGTTCTGGGCTAGGGTTAGGGTTACGGAACGGCAAGGCTTATGGCACAGGTCAGGGAACAGAAACGCGGGAGGGTAAGGCTATGTGCTGATGCACGGTTCAGTGCCAGAGTACAGGCCAGGAGAAGGCAACGGCATAGGGTAAGGTGTAGGGCTGGTGGTGGGTTTCCGTTCCGGGCTAGGGTTAGGGTTAGGGAACGGCAAGGCTTAGGGCACAGGTGAGGGTACGTAAACGTGGGAGGGTCAGGCTACGTGCTGACGCACGGGTCAATGCCAGCGTACGGGCGAGGAGTAGGCAACGGCGTAAGGTAAGGTTTAGGGCTGGTGGTGGGTTTCCGTTCCGGACTAGGGTTAGGGTTAGGGAACGGCAAGGCTTAGGGCACAGGTCATGGTACGGAAACGCGTGAGGGTAAGGCTACGTGCTGATGCACGGTTCAGTGCCAGAGTACAGGCCAGGAGTAGGCAACGGCGTAGGGTAAGGTGTAGGGCTGGTGGTGGGTTTCCGTTCCGGGCTAGGGTTAGGATTAGGGAACGGCGAGGCTTAGGGCACAGGTGAGGGTACGTAAACGTGCGAGGGTCAGGCTACGTGCTGACGCACGGGTCAATGCCAGCGTACGGGCGAGGAGTAGGCAACGACGTAAGGTAAGGTGTACGGCTGGTGGTTGGTTTCCGTTCCAGGCTAGGGTTAGGGTTAGGGAATGGCAAGGCTTAGGGCACAGGTGAGGGTACGGAAACGTGGGAGGGTCAGGCTACGTGCTGACGCACGGTTCAGTGCCAGCGTACGGGCCAGGAATAGGGTACGGCGTAAGGTAAGGTGTAGGGCTGGTGGTGGTTTTCTAATCCGGGCTAGGGTTAGGGTTAGGGAACGGCAAGTCTTAGGGCAAAGGAGAGGGTACGGAAACGTGGGAGGGTCAGGCTACGTGCTGACGCACGGTTCAGTGCCAGCGTACGGGCCAGGAATAGGGTACGGCGTAATGTAAGGTGTACGGCTGGTGGTGGGTTTCCGTTCCGGGCTAGGGTTAGGGTTAGGGAACGGCAAGGCTTAGGGCACAGGTGAAGTTACCGAAACGTGGGACGGTCAGGCTACGTGCTGACGCACGTGTCAGTGCCAGCGTACGGGCCAGGGGTAGGCAACGGCGTAAGGTAAGATGTAGGGCTGGTGGTTGGTTTCCGTTCCAGGCTAGGGTTAGGGTAAGGCAACGGCAAGGCTTAGGGCACAGGTGAGGGTACCGAAACGTGGGAGGGTCAGGCTACATGCTGACGCACGGTTCAGTGCCAGCGTATGGGCCAGGAATAAGTTACGGCGTAAGGTAAGGTGTAGGGCTGGTGGTGGGTTTCCGTTCGTGGCTAGGGTTAGGGTTAGGGAACGGCAAGGCTTAGGGCACAGGTGAGGGTACGGAAACGTGGGAGGGTCAGGCTACTTGCTGACGCACGGGTCAGCGCCAGCGTGCGGGTCAGTAGCAGCGTACGGCGTAAGGTATGGTGTAGGGTTGGTGGTGGGTTACTATTCCGGGCTAGGGTTAGGGTTAGGGAATGGCAAGGCTTAGGGCACAGGTGAGGGTACGGAAACGTTGGAGGCTCAGACTACGTGCAGACGCATGGTTCAGTGCCAGCGTACGGGTCAGGAGTAGGATACGGCATAAGGTAAGGTGTAGGGCTGGTGGTGGGTTTCCGTTCCGGGCTAGGGTTTGGTTTAGGGAACGGCAAGGCTTAGGGCACAGGTGAGGTTACAGAAACGTGGGACGGTCAGGCTACGTGCTGACGCATGTGTCAATGCCAGCATACGGGCGAGGAGTAGGCAACGGCGTAAGGTAAGGTGTACGGCTGGTGGTTGGTTTCCGTTCCAGGCTAAGGTTAGGGTTAGGGAACGGCAAGGCTTAGGGCACAGGTGATGGTAAGGAAACGTGGGAGGGTCAGGCTACGTGCTGACGCACGATTCAGTGCCAGCGTACGGGCCAGGAATAGGGAACGGCGTAAGGTAAGGTGTAGGGCTGGTGGTGGGTTTCCGTTCCGGGCTAGGGTTAGGGTTAGGGAACGGCAAGGCTTAGGGCACAGGTCAGGGTACGGAAACGCGGGAGGGTAAGGCTACGTGCTGATGCACGGGTCAGTACCAGAGTACAGGCCAGTAGTAGGCAACGGCATACGGTAAGGTTTTGGGCTGGTGGTAGGATTCCATTCCGGGCTAGGGTTAGGGTTAGGAAACCGCAGGGTTTAGGGCACAGGTGAGGGTACGGAGACGAGGGAGGGTCAGGCTACATGCTGACGCACGAGTCAATGCCAGCGTACGGGCCAGGAGTAGGCAACGGCGTAAGGTAAGGTGTAGGGCTGGTGGTCCGTTTCTGTTCCAGGCTAGGGTTAGGGTTAGGGAACGGCAAGGCTTAGGGCACAGGTGAGGGTACGGAAACGTTGGAGGGTCGGGCTACGTGCTGATGCACGGGTCAGTGCCAGCGTATGGGCCAGGAGTAGGCAACGGCATAGGATAAAGTGTAGGGCTGGTGGTGGATTTGCGTTCCGGGCTAGGGTTAGGGTTAGGGAACGGCAAGGCTTAGGGCTCAGGTGAGGGAACGGAAACGTGGGAGGGTCAGGCTACGTGCTGCTGCACGGTTCAGTGCCAGCGTACGGTCCAGGAATAGGGAACGGCCTAAGTTAAGGTGTAGGGCTGGTGGTGGGTTTCCGTTCCGGGCTAGGGTTAGGGTTGGGGAACGGCAATGCTTAGGGCACAGGTCAGGGTACGGAAACGCGGGAGGGTAAGGCTACGTGCTGATGCGCAGGTCAGTGCCAGAGTACACGCCAGTAGTAGGCAACGGCGTAGGGTAAGGTTTTGGGCTGGTGGTGGGTTTCCATTCCCGGCTAGGGTTAGGGTTAGGGAAAGGCAAGGCTTAGGGCACAGGTGAGGGTACGGAAAGGTGGGAGGGTCAGGCTACGTGCTGACGCACGGGTCAGTGCCAGCGTACGGGTCAGTAGCAGCGTACGGCGTAAGGTATGGTGTAGGGCTGGTGGTGGGTTACTATTCTGGGCTAGGGTTAGGGTTAGGGAATGGCAAGGCTTAGGGCACAGGTGAGGGTACGGAAACGTGGGAGGGTCAGGCTACGTGCTGACGCACGGGTCAGTGCCAGCGTACGGGCCAGGAATAGGCAACGGCGTAAGGTAAGGTGTAGGGCTGGTGGTTGGTTTCCGTTCCTGGCTAGGGTTAAGGTTAGGGAACGGCAAGGCATAGGGCACAGGTGAGGGTACGGAAACGTGGGAGGGTCGGGCTACGTGCTGACGCACGGGTCAGTGCCAGCATACGGGCCAG
Organism: Mesoplodon bidens; assembly: GCF_964165515.1. NCBI lineage: Eukaryota > Metazoa > Chordata > Mammalia > Artiodactyla > Ziphiidae > Mesoplodon > Mesoplodon bidens. The sequence continues at coordinate 238,418 of NW_027671966.1, read as the reverse complement.
GAGTAGGCAACGGCATAGGATAAAGTGTAAGGCTGGTGGTGGATTTGCGTTCTGGGCTAGGGTTAGGGTTAGGGAACGGCAAGGCTTAGGGCACATGTCAGGGAACGGAAACGCGGGAGGGTAAGGCTACGTGCTGATGCACGGTTCAGTGCAGAGTACAGGCCAGGAATAGGCAACGGCGTAGGGTAAGGTGTAGGGCTGGTGGTGGATTTGCGTTCAGGGCTAGCGTTAGGGTTAGGGAACGGCAAGGCTTAGGGCACAGGTGAGGGTATGGAAACGTGGGAGGGTCAGGCTACGTGCTGACGCACGGGTCAGTGCCAGCGTACGGGTCAGGAGTAGGGTACGGCGTAATGTAAGGTGTAGGGCTGCTGGTGGGTTTCTATTCCTGTCTAGGGTTAGGGTTATGGAACAGCTAGGCTTAGGGCACAGGTGAGGGTACGGAAACTTGGGAGGCTCAGGCTACATGCTGACGCAATGTTCAGTGCCAGCGTACGGGCCAGGAATAGGGTACGGCGTAAGGTAAGGTGTAGGGATGGTGGTGGGTTTCTAATCCGGGCTAGGGTTAGGGTTAGGGAACGGCAAGTCTTAGGGCAAAGGAGAGGGTACGGAAACGTGGGAAGGTCAGGCTACATGCTGACGCACGGTTCAGTGCTAGCGTACGGGCCACGAATAGGGTACGGCGTAAGGTAAGGTGTACGGCTGGTGGTGGGTTTCCGTTCCGGGCTAGGGTTAGGGTTAGGGAACGGCAAGGCTTAGGGCACAGGTGAGGTTACAGAAACGTGGGACGGTCAGGCTACGTGCTGACGCATGTGTCAATGCCAGCATACGGGCGAGGAGTAGGCAACGGCGTAAGGTAAGGTGTACGGCTGGTGGTTGGTTTCCGTTCCAGGCTAGGGTTAGGGTTAGGGAACGGCAAGGCTTAGGGCACAGGTGATGGTACGGAAACGTGGGAGGGTCAGGCTACGTGCTGACGCACGGTTCAGTGCCAGCGTACGGGCCAGGAATAGGGAACGGCGTAAGGTAAGGTGTAGGGCTGGTGGTGGGTTTCCTTTCCGGGCTAAGGTTAGGGTTAGGGAACGGCAAGGCTTAGGGCACAGGTCAGGGTACGGAAACGCGGGAGGGTAAGGCTACGTGCTGATGCACGGGTCAGTGCCAGAGTACGGGCCAGTAGTAGGCAACGGCGTAGGGTAAGGTTTTGGGTTGGTGGTGGGATTCCATTCCGGGCTAGGGTTAGGGTTAGGGAACCGCACGGCTTAGGGCACAGGTGAGGGTACGGAGACGAGGGAGGGTCAGGCTACGTGCTGACGCACGAGTCACTGCCAGCGTACGGACCAGGAGTAGGCAACGGCGTAAGGTAAGGTGGAGGGCTGGTGGTTGGTTTCTGTTCCAGGCTAGGGTTAGGGTTAGGGAACGGCAAGGCTTAGGGCACAGGTGAGGGTACGGAAACGTTGGAGGGTCGGGCTACGTGCTGATGCATGGGTCAGTGCCAGCGTACGGGCCAGGAGTAGGCAACAGCGTAGGATAAAGTGTAGGGCTGGTGGTGGATTTGCGTTCCGGGCTAGGGTTAGGGTTAGGGAAAGGCAAGGCTTAGGGCTCAGGTGAGGGAACGGAAACGTGGGAGGGTCAGGCTACGTGCTGACGCACGGTTCATGGCCACCGTACGGGCCAGGAATAGGGAACGGCGTAAGTTAAAGTGTTGGGCTGGTGGTGGGTTTCCGTTCCGGGCTAGGGTTAGGGTTAGGGAACAGCAAGGCTTAGGGCACAGGTGAGGGTACGTAAACGTGGGAGGGTCAGGCTACGTGCTGACGCACGGGTCAATGCCAGCGTACGCGCCAGGAATAGGGAAAGTCCTAAGGTAAGGTATAGGGCTCGTGGTGGGTTTCCGTTCCGGGCTAGGGTTAGGGTTAGGGAACGGCAAGGCTTAGGGCACAGGTCAGGGTACGGAAACGCGTGAGGGTAACGCCACGTGCTAATGCACGGGTCAGAGCCGGAGTACAGGCCAGTAGTAGGCAACGGCGTAAGGTAAGGTGTAGGGCTGGTGGTTGGTTTCCGTTCCAGGCTAGGGTTAGTGTTAGGGAACGGCAAGGCTTAGGGCACAGGTGAGGGTACGGAAACGTGGGAGGGTCGGGCTACGTGCTGACGCACGGGTCAGTGCCAGCGTACGGGCCAGGAGTAGGCAACGGCGTAGGATAAAGTGTAGGGCTGGTGGTGGATTTGCGTTCCTGGCTAGGGTTAGGGTTAAGGAACGGCAAGACTTAGGGCACAGGTGAGGGAACGGAAACGAGGGAGGGTGAGGCTACGTGCTGACACACGGTTCAGTGCCAGCGTACGGGCCAGGAATAGGGAACTGCGTAAGTTAAGGTGTAGGGCTGGTGGTGGGTTTCCGTTCCGGGCTAGGGTTAGGGTTAGGGAACGTCAAGGCTTAGGGCACAGGTGAGGTTACGGAAACGTTGGAGGCTCAGACTACGTGCTGACGCATGGTTCAGTGCCAGCGTACGGGTCAGGAGTAGGATACGGCGTAAGGTAAGGTGTAGGGCTGGTGGTGGGTTTCTATTCCGGGCTAGGGATAGGGTTAGGGAAAGGCAAGTCTTAGGGCACAGGTGAGGTTACGGAAACGTGGGACGGTCAGGCTACATGCTGACGCACGGTTCAGTGCCAGCGTACGGGCCAGGAATAGGTTACGGCGTAAGGTAAGGTGTAGGGCTGGTGGTGGGTTTCCGTTCCGGTCTAGGGTTATGTTTAGGGAACGGCAAGGCTTAGGGCACAGGTGAGGGTACTGAAACTTGGGAGGGTCAGGCTACGTGCTGACGCATGGGTCAGTGCCAGCGTACGGACCAGGAGTAGGGTACGGCGTAAGGTAAAGTGTAGCGCTTGTGGTTGATTTCCTTTCCAATCTAGGTTTAGGGTTAGGGAACGGCAAGGCTTAGGGCACAGGTGAGGGTACGGAAACTTGGGAGGGTCAGGCTACATGCTGACGCAATGTTCAGTGCCAGCGTACGGGCCAGGAATAGGGTACGGCGTAAGGTAAGGTGTAGGGCTGCTGGTGGGTTTCTAATCCGGGCTAGGGTTTGCGTTAGGGAACGGCAAGTCTTAGGGCAAAGGAGAGGGTACGGAAACGTGGGAGGGTCAGGCTACGTGCTGACGCATGGTTCAGTGCCAGCGTACGGGCCAGGAATAGGGTACGGCGTAAGGTAAGGTGTACGGCTGGTGGTGGGTTTCCGTTCCGGGCTAGGGTTTGGGTTAGGGAACGGCAAGGCTTAGGGCACAGGTGAGGTTACAGAAACGTGGGACGGTCAGGCTACGTGCTGACGCATGTGTCAATGCCAGCATACGGGCGAGGAGTAGGCAACGGCGTAAGGTAAGGTGTACGGCTGGTGGTTGGTTTCCGTTCCAGGCTAAGGTTAGGGTTAGGGAACGGCAAGGCTTAGGGCACAGGTGATGGTAAGGAAACGTGGGAGGTTCAGGCTACGTGCTGACGCACGATTCAGTGCCAGCGTACGGGCCAGGAATAGGGAACGGCGTAAGGTAAGGTGTAGGGATGGTGGTGGGTTTCCGTTCCGGGCTAGTGTTAGGGTTAGGGAACGGCAAGGCTTAGGGCACAGGTCAGGGTACGGAAACGCGGGAGGGTAAGGCTACGTGCTGATGCACGGGTCAGTACCAGAGTACAGGCCAGTAGTAGGCAACGGCATAGGGTAAGGTTTTGGGCTGGTGGTGGGATTCCATTCCGGGCTAGGGTTAGGGTTAGGGAACCGCAGGGCTTAGCGCACAGGTGAGGGTACGGAGACGAGGGAGGGTCAGGCTACATGCTGACGCACGAGTCAATGCCAGCGTACAGGCCAGGAGTAGGCAACGGCGTAAGGTAAGGTGTAGGGCTGGTGGTTGTTTTCTGTTCCAGGCTAGGTTTAGGGTTAGGGAACGGCAAGGCTTAGGGCACAGGTGAGGGTACGGAAACGTTGGAGGGTCGGGCTACGTGCTGATGCACGGGTCAGTTCCAGCGTATGGGCCAGGAGTAGGCAACGGCATAGGATAAAGAGTAGGGCTGGTGGTGGATTTGCGTTCAGGGCCAGGGTTAGGGTTAGGGAACGGGAAGGCTTAGGGCACAGGTGAGGTTACAGAAACGTGGGACGGTCAGGCTACGTGCTGACACATGTGTCAATGCCAGCATACGGGCGAGGAGTAGGCAACGGCGTAAGGTAAGGTGTACGGCTGGTGGTTGGTTTCCGTTCCAGGCTAAGGTTAGGGTTAGGGAACGGCAAGGCTTAGGGCACAGGTGATGGTACGGAAACGTGGGAGGGTCAGGTTACGTGCTGACGCACGGTTCAGTGCCAGCGTACGGGCCAGGAATAGGGAACGGCGTAAGGTAAGGTGTAGGGCTGGTGGTGGCTTTCCGTTCCGGGCTAGGGTTAGGGTTAGGGAACGGCAAGGCTTAGGGCACAGGTCAGGGTACGGAAACGCGGGAGGGTAAGGCTACGTGCTGATGCACGGGTCAGTACCAGAGTACAGGCCAGTAGTAGGCAACGGCGTAGGGTAAGGTTTTGGGCTGGTGGTGGGATTCCATTCCGGGCTAGGGTTAGGGTTAGGGAACCGCAGGGCTTAGGGCACAGGTGAGGGTACGGAGACGAGGGAGGGTCTGGCTACGTGCTGACGCACGGGTGAATGCCAGCATACGGGCCAGGAGTAGGCAACGGCGTAAGGTAAGGTGTAGGGCTGGTGGTTGGTTTCTGTTCCAGGCTAGGGTTAGGGTTATGGAACGGCAAGGCTTAGGGCACAGGTGAGGGTACGGAAACGTTGGAGGGTCGGGCTACGTGTTGATGCACGGGTCAGTGCCAGCGTACTGGTCAGCAGTAGGGTACGGCGTAATGTAAGGTGTAGGGCTGGTGGTGGGTTTCTATTCCGGGCTAGGATTAGGGTTAGGGAACGGCAAGGCTTAGGGCACAGGTGAGGGTATGTAAACGTGCGAGGGTCAGGCTACGTGCTGACGCACGGGTCAATGCCAGCGTACGGGCGAGGAGTAGGCAACGACGTAAGGTAAGGTGTACGGCTGGTGGTTGGTTTCCGTTCCAGGCTAGGGTTAGGGTTAGGGAATGGCAAGGCTTAGGGCACAGGTGAGGGTACGGAAACGTGGGAGGGTCAGGCTACGTGCTGACGCATGGTTCAGTGCCAGCGTACGGGCCAGGAATAGGGTACGGCGTAAGGTAAGGTGTAGGGCTGGTGGTGGTTTTCTAATCCGGGCTAGGGTTAGGGTTAGGGAACGGCAAGTCTTAGGGCAAAGGAGAGGGTACGGAAACGTGGGAGGGTCAGGCTACATGCTGACGCACTGTTCAGTGCCAGCGTACGGGCCAGGAATAGGGTACGGCGTAAGGTAAGGTGTACGGCTGGTGGTGGGTTTCCGTTCCGGGCTAGGGTTAGTGTTAGGGAACGGCAAGGCTTAGGGCACAGGTGAAGTTCCCGAAACGTGGGACGGTCAGGCTACGTGCTGACGCACGTGTCAGTGCCAGCGTACGGGCCAGGGGTAGGCAACGGCGTAAGGTAAGATGTAGGGCTGGTGGTTGGTTTCCGTTCCAGGCTAGGGTTACGGTAAGGGAACGGCAAGGCTTAGGGCACAGGTGAGGGTACCGAAACGTGGGAGGGTCAGGCTACATGCTGACGCACGGTTCAGTGCCAGCGTATGGGCCAGGAATAAGTTACGGCGTAAGGTAAGGTGTAGGGCTGGTGGTGGGTTTCCGTTCGGGGCTAGGGTTAGGGTTAGGGAACGGCAAGGCTTAGGGCACAGGTGAGGGTACGGAAACGTGGGAGGGTCAGGCTACATGCTGACGCACGGTTCAGTGCCAGCGTACGGGCCAGGAATAGGTAACGGCGTAAGGTAAGGTGTAGGGCTGGTGGTGGGTTTCCGTTCCGGTCTAGGGTTATGGTTAGGGAACGGCAAGGCTTAGGGCACAGGTGAGGGTACTGAAACGTGGGAGGGTCAGGCTACGTGCTGACGCATGGGTCAGTGCCAGCGTACGGACCAGGAGTAGGGTACGGCGTAAGGTAAAGTGTAGCGCTTGTGGTTGATTTCCTTTCCAATCTAGGTTTAGGGTTAGGGAACGGCAATGCTTAGGGCACAGGTGAGGGTACGGAAACTTGGGAGGGTCAGGCTACATGCTGACGCAATGTTCAGTGCCAGCGTACGGGCCAGGAATAGGGTACGGCGTAAGGTAAGGTGTAGGGCTGGTGGTGGGTTTCTAATCCGGGCTAGGGTTAGGGTTAGGGAACGGCAAGGCTTAGGGCACAGGTGAGGGTACGGAAACGTGGTAGGGTCGGGCTACGTGCTGACGCAAGGGTCAGTGCCAGCATACGGGCCAGGAGTAGGCAACGGCGTAGGATAAAGTGTAGGGCTGGTGGTGGATTTGCGTTCTGGGCTAGGGTTAGGGTTAGGGAACGGCAAGTCTTAGGGCACAGGTCAGGGTACAGAAACGCGGGATTGTAAGGCTACGTGCTGATGCACGGTTCAGTGCCAGAGTACAGGCCAGGTGTAGGCAACGGCGTAGGGTAAGGTGTAGGGCTGGTGGTGGGTTTCCGTTCCGGGCTAGGGTTAGGGTTAGGGAACGGCAAGGCTTAGGGCACAGGTGAGGGTACGTAAACGTGGGAGTGTCAGGCTACGTGCTGACGCACGGGTCAATGCCAGCGTACGGGCGAGGAGTAGGCAACGGCGTAAGGTAAGGTTTAGGGCTGGTGGGGGTTTACGTTCCGGACTAGGGTTAGGGTTAGGGAACGGCAAGGCTTAGGGCACAGGTCAGGGTACGGAAACGCGTAAGGGTAAGGCTACGTGCTGATGCACGGTTCAGTGCCAGAGTACAGGCCAGGAGTAGGCAACGACGTAAGGTAAGGTGTACGGCTGGTGGTTGGTTTCCGTTCCAGGCTAGGGTTAGGGTTAGGGAATGGCACGGTTTAGGGCACAGGTGAGGGTACGGAAACGTGGGAGGGTCAGGCTACGTGCTGACGCACGGTTCAGTGCTAGCGTATGGGCCAGGAATAGGGTACGGCGTAAGGTAAGGTGTAGGGATGGTGGTGGGTTTCTAATCCGGGCTAGGGTTAGGGTTAGGGAACGGCAAGTCTTAGGGCAAAGGAGAGGGTACGGAAACGTGGGAGGGTCAGGCTACGTGCTGACGCACGGTTCAGTGCCAGCGTACGGGACAGGAATAGGGTACGGCGTAAGGTAAGGTGTACGGCTGGTGGTGGGTTTCCGTTCCGGGCTAGGGTTAGGGTTAGGGAACGGCAAGGCTTAGGGCACATGTGAGGGTACAGAAACGTGGGAGGGTCAGGCTACGTGCTGACGCACGGGTCAGTGCCAGCGTGCGGGTCAGTAGCAGCGTACGGCGTAAGGTATGGTGTAGGGCTGGTGGTGGGTTACTATTCCGGGCTAGGGTTAGGGTTAGGGAATGGCAAGGCTTAGGGCACAGGTGAGGGTACGGAAACCTGGGAGGGTCAGGCTATGTGCTGACGCACGGGTCAGTGCCAGCGTACGGGCCAGGAGTAGGCAACGGCGTAAGGTAAGGTGTAGGGCTGGTGGTTGGTTTCCGTTCCAGGCTAGGGTTAGGGTTAGGGAACGGCAAGGCTTAGGGCACAGGTGAGGGTACGGAAACGTGGGAGGGTCGGGCTACGTGCTGACGCACTGGTCAGTGCCAGCGTACGGGCCAGGAGTAGGCAACGGCGTAGGATAAAGTGTAGGGCTGGTGGTGGATTTGCGTTCTGGGCTAGTGTTAGGGTTAGGGAAAGGCAAGGCTTAGGGCACAGGTGAGGTTACGGAAACGTGGGAGGGTCAGGCTACATGCTGACGCACGGTTCAGTGCCAGCGTACGGGCCAGGAATAGGTTACGGCGTAAGGTAAGGTGTAGGGCTGGTGGTGGTTTTCCGTTCCGGGCTAGGGTTATGTTTAGGGAACGGCAAGGCTTAGGGCACAGGTGAGGGTACTGAAACGTGGGAGGGTCAGGCTACGTGCTGACGCATGGGTCAGTGCCAGCGTACGGGCCAGGAGTAGGGTACGGCGTAAGGTAAAGTGTAGCGCTTGTGGTTGATTTCCTTTCCAGGCTAGGTTTAGGGTTAGGGAACGGCAAGGCTTAGGGCACAGGTGAGGGTACGGAAACGTGAGAGGGACGGGCTACGTGCTGACGCACGGGTCAGTGCCAGCGTACGGAACAGGAGTAGGCAACGGCATAGGATACAGTGTAGGGCTGGTGGTGGATTTGCGTTCAGGGCTAGGGTTAGGGTTAGGGAACGGCAAGGCTTAGGGCACAGGTGAGGGTATGGAAACTTGGGAGGGTCAGGCTACATGCTGACGCAATGTTCAGTGCCAGCGTACGGGCCAGGAATAGGGTACGGCGTAAGGTAAGGTGTACGGCTGGTGGTGGGTTTCCGTTCCGGGCTAGGGTTAGGGTTAGGGAACGGCAAGGCTTAGGGCACAGGTGAGGTTACAGAAACGTGGGACGGTCAGGCTACGTGCTGACACATGTGTCAATGCCAGCATACGGGCGAGGAGTAGGCAACGGCGTAAGGTAAGGTGTACGGCTGGTGGTTGGTTTCCGTTCCAGGCTAAGGTTAGGGTTAGGGAACGGCAAGGATTAGGGCCCAGGTGATGGTACGGAAACGTGGGAGGGTCAGGCTACGTGCTGACGCACGGTTCAGTGCCAGCGTACGGGCCAGGAATAGGGAACGGCGTAAGGTAAGGTGTAGGGCTGGTGGTGGGTTTCCGTTCCGGGCTAGGGTTAGGGTTAGGGAACGGCAAGGCTTAGGGCACAGGTCAGGGTACGGAAACGCGGGAGGGTAAGGCTACGTGCTGATGCACGGGTCAGTACCAGAGTACAGGCCAGTAGTAGGCAACGGCGTAGGGTAAGGTTTTGGGCTGGTGGTGGGATTCCATTCCGGGCTAGGGTTAGGGTTAGGGAACCGCAGGGCTTAGGGCACAGGTGAGGGTATGGAGACGAGGGAGGGTCTGGCTACGTGCTGACGCACGGGTCAATGCCAGCATACGGGCCAGGAGTAGGCAACGGCGTAAGGTAAGGTGTAGGGCTGGTGGATGGTTTCTGTTCCAGGCTAGGGTTAGGGTTAGGGAACGGCAAGGCTTAGGGCACAGGTGAGGGTACGGAAACGTTGGAGGGTCGGGCTACGTGCTGATGCACGGGTCAGTGCCAGCGTACGGGTCAGCAGTAGGGTACGGCGTAATGTAAGGTGTAGGGCTGGTGGTGGGTTTCTATTCCGGGCTAGGGTTAGGGTTAGGGAACGGCAAGGCTTAGGGCACAGGTGAGGGTACGGAAAATTGGGAGGGTCAGGCTACATGCTGACGCACTGTTCAGTGCCAGCGTACGGGCCAGGAATAGGGTACGGCGTAAGGTAAGGTGTAGGGCTGGTGGTAGGTTTCTAATCCGGGCTAGGGTTAGGGTTAGGGAACGGCAAGTCTTAGGGCAAAGGAGAGGGTACGGAAACGTGGGAGGGTCAGGCTACGTGCTGACGCACGGTTCAGTGCCAGCGTACGGGCAAGGAATAGGGTACGGCGTAAGGTAAGGTGTACGGCTGGTGGTGGGTTTCCGTTCCGGGCTAGGGTTAGGGTTAGGGAACGGCAAGGCTTAGGGCACAGGTGAGGTTACAGATACGTGGGACTGTCAGGCTACGTGCTGACGCACGTGTCAGTGCCTGTGTACGGGCCAGTTGCAGCGTACGGCGTAAGGTATGGTGTAGGGCTGGTGGTGGGTTACTATTCCGGTCTACGGTTAGGGTTAGGGAATGGCAAGGCTTAGGGCACAGGAGAGGGTACGGAAACGTGGGAGCGTCAGGCTACGTGCTGACGCACGTGTCAGTGCCAGCGTACGGGCCAGTAGTAGGCAACAGCGTAAGGTAAGGTGTAGGGCTGGTGGTTGGTTTCCGTTCCAGGCTAGGGTTAGGGTTAGGGAACGGCAAGGCTTATAGCACAGGTGAGGGTACGGAAAAGTGGGAGGGTCGGGCTACGTGCTGACGCACTGGTCAGTGCCAGCGTACGGGCCAGGAGTAGGCAACGGCGTAGGATAAAGTGTAGGGCTGGTGGTGGATTTGCGTTCTGGGCTAGGGTTAGGGTTAGGGAACCGCAAGGCTTAGGGCACAGGTCAGGGTACAGAAACGCGGGAGGGTAAGGCTATGTGCTGATGCACGGTTCAGTGCAAGAGTACTGGCGAGGAGTAGGCAACGGCGTAGGGTAAGGTGTAGGGCTGGTGGTGGGTTTCCGTTCCGGGCTAGGGTTAGGGTTAGGGAACGGCAAGGCTTAGGGCACAGATGAGGGTACGTAAACGTGGGAGGGTCAGGCTACGTGCTGACGCACGGGTCAATGCCAGCGTACGGGCGAGGAGTAGGCAACGGCGTAAGGTTATGTTTAGGGCTGGTGGTGGGTTTCCGTTCCGGACTAGGGTTAGGATTAGGGAACGGCAAGGCTTAGGGCACAGGTCAGGGTACGGAAACGCGTGAGGGTAAGGCTACGTGCTGATGCACGGTTCAGTGCCAGAGTACAGGCCAGGATAAGCAACGGCGTAGGGTAAGGTGTAGGGCTGGTGGTGGGTTTCCGTTCAGGGCTAGGGTTAGGGTTAGGGAACGGCAAGGCTTAGGGCACAGGTGAGGGAACGGAAACGTGGGAGGGTCAGGCTACGTGCTGACGCACGGTTCAGTGCCAGCGTACGGGCCAGGAATAGGGTACGGCGTGAGGTAAGGTGTAGGGCTGGTGGTGGGTTTCTAATCCGGGCTAGGGTTAGGGTTAGAGAACGGCAAGTCTTAGGGCAAAGGAGAGGGTACGGAAACGTGGGAGGGTCAGGCTACGTGCAGACGCACGGTTCAGTGCCAGCGTACGGGCCAGGAATAGGGTACGGCGTAAGGTAAGGTGTACGGCTGGTGGTGGGTTTCCGTTCCGGGCTAGGGTTAGGGTTAGGGAACGGCAAGGCTTAGGGCACAGGTGAAGTTACAGAAACGTGGGACGGTCAGGCTACGTGCTGACGCACGTGTCAGTGCCAGCGTACGGGCCAGGGCTAGGCAACGGCGTAAGGTAAGATGTAGGGCTGGTGGTTGGTTTCCGTTCCAGTCTAGGGTTAGAGTAAGGGAACGGCAAGGCTTAGGGCACAGGTGAGGGTACCGAAACGTGGGAGGGTCAGGCTACATGCTGACGCACGGTTCAGTGCCAGCGTATGGGCCAGGAATAAGTTACGGCGTAAGGTAAGGTGTAGGGCTGGTGGTGGGTTTCCGTTCGGGGCTAGGGTTAGGGTTAGGGAACGGCAAGGCTTAGGGCACAGGTGAGGGTACGGAAACGTGGGAGGGTCAGGCTACGTGCTGACGCACGTGTCAGTGCCAGCGTGCGGGTCAGTAGCAGCGTACGGCGTAAGGTATGGTGTAGGGCTGGTGGTGGGTTACTATTCCGGGCTAGGGTTAGTGTTAGGGAATGGCAAGGCTTAGGGCACAGGTGAGGGTACGGAAACGTGGGAGGGTCAGGCTCTGTGCTGACGCACGGGTCAGTGCCAGCGTACGGGCCAGGAGTAGGCAACGGCGTATGGTAAGGTGTAGGGCTGGTGGTTGGTTTCCGTTCCATGCTAGGGTTAGGGTTAGGGAACGGCAAGGCTTAGGGCACAGGTGAGGGTACGGAAACGTGGGAGGGTCGGGCTACGTGATGAAGCACGGGTCAGTGCCTGCGTACGGGCCAGGAGTAGGCAACGGCGTAGGATAAAGTTTAGGGCTGGTGGTGGATTTGCGTTCTGGGCTAGGGTTAGGGTAAGGGAACGGCAAGGCTTAGGGCACAGGTCAGGGAACGGAAACGCGGGAGGGTAAGGCTACGTTCTGATGCACGGTTCAGTGCCAGAGTACAGGCCAGGAGTAGGCAACGGCGTAGGGTAAGGTGTAGGGCTGGTGGTGGGTTTCCGTTCCGGGCTAGGGTTAGGGTTAGGGAACGGCAAGGCTTAGGGCAGAGGTGAGGGTACGGAAACGTGAGAGGTACGGGCTACGTGCTGACGCACGTGTCAGTGGCAGCGTACGGAACAGGAGTAGGCAACGGCATAGGATAGAGTGTAGGGCTGGTGGTGGATTTGCGTTCAGGGCTAGGGTTAGGGTTAGGGAACGGCAAGGCTTAGGGCACAGGTGTGGGTATGGAAACGTGGGAGGGTCAGGCTACGTGCTGACGCACGGGTCAGTGCCAGCGTACGGGTCAGGAGTAGGGTACGGCGTAATGTAAGGTGTAGGGCTGGTGGTGGGTTTCTATTCCGGGCTAGGGTTAGGGTTAGGGAACGGCAAGGCTTAGGGCACAGGTGAGGGTACGGAAACTTTGGAGGGTCAGGCTACATGCTGACGCAATGTTCAGTGCCAATGTACGGGCCAGGAATAGGGTACGGCGTAAGGTAAGGTGTAGGGCTGGTGGTGGGTTTCCGTTCCGGGCTAGGGTTAGGGTTAGGGAACGGCAAGGCTTAGGGCACAGGTGAGGGTACGTAAACGAGGCAGGGTCAGGCTACGTGCTGACGCACGGGTCAATGCCAGCGTACGGGCGAGGAGTAGGCAACGGCGTAAGGTAAGGTTTAGGGCTGGTGGTGGGTTTCCGTTCCGGACTAGGGTTAGGGTTAGGGAACGGCAAGGCTTAGGGCACAGGTCAGGGTACGGTAACGCGTGAGGGTAAGGCTACGTGCTGATGCACGGTTCAGTGCCAGAGTACAGGCCAGGAGTAGGCAACGGCGTAGGGTAAGGTGTAGGGCTGGTGGTGGGTTTCCGTTCCGGGCTAGGGTTAGGATTAGGTAACGGCGAGGCTTAGGGCACAGGTGAGGGTACGTAAACGTGCGAGGGTCAGGCTACGTGCTGACGCACGGGTCAATGCCAGCGTACGGGCGAGGAGTAGGCAACGACGTAAGGTAAGGTGTACGGCTGGTGGTTGGTTTCCGTTCCAGGCTAGGGTTAGGGTTAGGGAATGGCAAGGCTTAGGGCACAGGTGACGGTACGGAAACGTGGGAGGGTCAGGCTACGTGGTGACGCATGGTTCAGTGCCAGCGTACGGGCCAGGAATAGGGTACGGCGTAAGGTAAGGTGTAGGGCTGGTGGTGGTTTTCTAATCCGGGCTAGGGTTAGGGTTAGGGAACGGCAAGTCTTAGGGCAAAGGAGAGGGTACGGAAACGTGGGAGGGTCAGGCTACGTGCTGACGCACGGATCAGTGCCAGCGTACGGGCCAGGAATAGGGTACGTCGTAAGGTAAGGTGTACGGCTGGTGGTGGGTTTCCGTTCCGGGCTAGGGTTAGGGTTAGGGAACGGCAAGGCTTAGGGCACAGGTGAAGTTACCGAAACGTGGGACGGTCAGGCTACGTGCTGACGCACGTGTCAGTGCCAGCGTACGGGCCAGGGGTAGGCAACGTCGTAAGGTAAGATGTAGGGCTGGTGGTTGGTTTCCGTTCCAGGCTAGGGTTAGGGTAAGGGAACGGCAAGGCTTAGGGCACAGGTGAGGGTACCGAAACGTGGGAGGGTCAGGCTACATGCTGACGCACGGTTCAGTGCCAGCGTATGGGCCAGGAATAAGTTACGGCGTAAGGTAAGGTGTAGGGCTGGTGGTGGGTTTCCGTTCGGGGCTAGGGTTAGGGTTAGGGAACGGCAAGGCTTAGGGCACAGGTGAGGGTACGGAAACGTGGGAGGGTCAGGCTACGTGCTGACGCACGGGTCAGTGCCAGCGTGCGGTTCAGTAGCAGCGCACGGCGTAAGGTATGGTGTAGGGTTGGTGGTGGGTTACTATTCTGGGCTAGGGTTAGGGTTAGGGAATGGCAAGGCTTAGGGCACAGGTGAGGGTACGGAAACGTTGGAGGCTCAGACTACGTGCAGACGCATGGTTCAGTGCCAGCGTACGGGTCAGGAGTAGGATACGGCGTAAGGTAAGGTGTATGGCTGGTGGTGGGATTCTATTCCGGGCTAGGGTTAGGGTTAGGGAAAGGCAAGGCTTAGGGCACAGGTGAGGTTACGGAAACGTGGGAGGGTCAGGCTACATGCAGACGAACGGTTCAGTGCCTGCGTACGGGCCAGGAATAGGTTACGGCGTAAGGTAAGGTGTAGGGCTGGTGGTGGGTTTCCGTTCGGGGCTAGGGTTATGGTTAGGGAACGGCAAGGCTTAGGGCACAGGTGAGGGAACTGAAACGTGGGAGGGTCAGGCTACGTGCTGACGCATGGGTCAGTGCCAGCATACCGGCCAGGAGTAGGGTACGGCGTAAGGTAAAGTGTAGGGCTTGTGGTTGATTTCCTTTCCAGGCTAGGTTTAGGGTTAGGGAACGGCAAGGCTTAGGGCACAGGTGAGGGTACGGAAACGTGGGAGGGACGGGCTACGTGCTGACGCACGGGTCAGTGCCAGCGTACGGGCCAGGAGTAGGCAACGGCATAGGATAGAGTGTAGGGCTGTTGGTGGATTTGCGTTCCGGGCTAGGGTTAGGGTTAGGGAACAGCAAGGCTTAGGGCACAGGTGAGGGTACGGAAACGTGGGAGTGTCAGGCTACGTGCTGACGCACGGGTCAGTGCCAGCGTACGGGTCAGTAGCAGCGTACGGCGTAAGGTATGGTGTAGGGCTGGTGGTGGGTTACTATTCCGGGCTAGGGTTAGGGTTAGGGAATGGCAAGGCTTAGGGCACAGGTGAGGGTACGGAAACGTGGGAGGGTCAGGCTACGTGCTGACGCACGTGTCAGTGCCAGCGTACGGGCCAGGAGTAGGCAACGGCGTAAGGTAAGGTGTAGGGCTGGTGGTTGGTTTCCGTTCCAGGCTAGGGTTAGGGTTAGGGAACGGCAAGGCTTAGGGCACAGGTGAGGGTACGGAAACGTGGGAGGGTCGGGCTACGTGCTGACGCAAGGGTCAGTGCCAGCGTACGGGCCAGGAGTAGGCAACGGCGTAGGATAAAGTGTAGGGCTGGTGGTGGATTTGCGTTCTGGGCTAGGGTTAGGGTTAGGGAACGGCAAGTCTTAGGGCACAGGTCAGGGTACAGAAACGCGGGATTGTAATGCTACGTGCTGATGCACGGTTCAGTGCCAGAGTACAGGCCAGGAGTAGGCAACGGCGTAGGGTAAGGTGTAGGGCTGGTGGTGGGTTTCCGTTCCGGGCTAGGGTTAGGGTTAGGGAACGGCAAGGCTTAGGGCACAGGTGAGGGTACGTAAACGTGGGAGTGTCAGGCTACGTGCTGACGCACGGGTCAATGCCAGCGTACGGGCGAGGAGTAGGCAACGGCGTAAGGTAAGGTTTAGGGCTGGTGGGGGTTTACGTTCCGGACTAGGGCTAGGGTTAGGGAACGGCAAGGCTTAGGGCACAGGTCAGGGTACGGAAACGCGTGAGGGTAAGGCTATGTGCTGATGCACGGTTCAGTGCCAGAGTACAGGCCAGGAGTAGGCAACGGCGTAGGGTAAGGTGTAGGGCTGGTGGTGGGTTTCCGTTCCGGGCTAGGGTTAGGGTTAGGGAACGGCAAGGCTTAGGGCACAGGTGAGGTACGTAAACGTGGGAGGGTCAGGCTACGTGCTGACGCACGGGTCAATGCCAGCGTACGGGCGAGGAGTAGGCAACGACGTAAGGTAAGGTGTACGGCTGGTGGTTGGTTTCCGTTCCAGGCTAGGGTTAGGGTTAGGGAATGGCACGGTTTAGGGCACAGGTGAGGGTACGGAAACGTGGGAGGGTCAGGCTACATGCTGACGCAATGTTCAGTGCCAGCGTACGGGCCAGGAATAGGGTACGGCGTAAGGTAAGGTGTAGGGCTGGTGGTGGGTTTCCGTTCAGGGCTAGGGTTAGGGTTAGGGAACGGCAAGGCTTAGGGCACAGGTGAGGGTACGTAAACGTGGCAGGGTCAGGCTACGTGCTGACGCACGGGTCAATGCCAGCGTACGGGCGAGGAGTAGGCAACGGCGTAAGGTAAGGTTTAGGGCTGGTGGTGGGTTTCCGTTCCGGACTAGGGTTAGGGTTAGGGAACGGCAAGGCCTAGGGCACAGGTCAGGGTACGGAAACGCGTGAGGGTAAGGCTACGTGCTGATGCACGGTTCAGTGCCAGAGTACAGGCCAGGAGTAGGCAACGGCGTAGGGTAAGGTGTAGGGCTGGTGGTGGGTTTCCGTTCCGGGCTAGGGTTAGGATTAGGGAACGGCGAGGCTTAGGGCACAGGTGAGGGTACGTAAACGTGCGAGGGTCAGGCTACGTGCTGACGCACGGGTCAATGCCAGCGTACGGGCGAGGAGTAGGCAACGACGTAAGGTAAGGTGTACGGCTGGTGGTTGGTTTCCGTTCCAGGCTAGGGTTAGGGTTAGGGAATGGCAAGGCTTAGGGCACAGGTGACGGTACGGAAACGTGGGAGGGTCAGGCTACGTGGTGACGCATGGTTCAGTGCCAGCGTACGGGCCAGGAATAGGGTACGGCGTAAGGTAAGGTGTAGGGCTGGTGCTGGGTTTCCGTTCCGGGCTAGGGTTAGGGTTAGGGAACGGCAAGGCTTAGGGCACAGGTGAAGTTACAGAAACGTGGGACGGTCAGGCTACGTGCTGACGCACGTGTCAGTGCCAGCGTACGGGCCAGGGCTAGGCAACGGCGTAAGATAAGATGTAGGGCTGGTGGTTGGTTTCCGTTCCAGGCTAGGGTAAGGGTAAGGGAACGGCAAGGCTTAGGGCACAGGTGAGGGTACCGAAACGTGGGAGGGTCAGACTACATGATGACGCACGGTTCAGTGCCAGCGTATGGGCCAGGAATAAGTTACGGCGTAAGGTAAGGTGTAGGGCTGGTGGTGGTTTTCCGTTCGGGGCTAGGGTTAGGGTTAGGGAACGGCAAGGCTTAGGGCACAGGTGAGGGTACGGAAACGTGGGAGGGTCAGGCTACGTGCTGACGCACGGGTCAGTGCCAGCGTGCGGGTCAGTAGCAGCGTACGGCGTAAGGTATGGTGTAGGGCTTGTGGTGGGTTACTATTCCGGGCTAGGGTTAGTGTTAGGGAATGGCAAGGCTTAGGGCACAGGTGAGGGTACGGAAACTTGGGAGGGTCAGGCTATGTGCTGACGCACGGGTCAGTGCCAGCGTACGGGCCAGGAGTAGGCAACGGCGTAAGGTAAGGTGTAGCGCTGGTGGTTGGATTCCGTTCCAGGCTAGGGTTAGGGTTAGGGAACGGCAAGGCTTAGGGCACAGGTGAGGGTACGGAAACGTGGGAGGGTCGGGCTACGTGATGACGCACGGGTCAGTGCCTGCGTACGGGCCAGGAGTAGGCAACGGCGTAGGATAAAGTTTAGGGCTGGTGGTGGATTTGCGTTCTGGGCTAGGGTTAGGGTTAGGGAACGGCAAGTCTTAGGGCACAGGTCAGGGTACAGAAACGCGGGATTGTAAGGGTACGTGCTGATGCACGAATCAGTGCCAGAGTACAGGCCAGGAGTAGGCAACGGCGTAGGGTAAGGTGTAGGGCTGGTGGTGGGTTTCCGTTCCGGGCTAGGGTTAGGGTTAGGGAACGGCAAGGCTTAGGGCACAGGTGAGGGTACGTAAACGTGGGAGTGTCAGGCTACGTGCTGACGCACGGGTCAATGCCAGCGTACGGGCGAGGAGTAGGCAACGGCGTAAGGTAAGGTTTAGGGCTGGTGGGGGTTTACGTTCCGGACTAGGGTTAGGGTTAGGGAACGGCAAGGCTTAGGGCACAGGTCAGGGTACGGAAACGCGTGAGGGTAAGGCTACGTGCTGATGCACGGTTCAGTGCCAGAGTACAGGCCAGGAGTAGGCAACGGCGTAGGGTAAGGTGTAGGGCTGGTGGTGGGTTTCCGTTCCGGGCTAGGGTTAGGGTTAGGGAACGGCAAGGCTTAGGGCACAGGTGAGGTACGTAAACGTGGGAGGGTCAGGCTACGTGCTGACGCACGGGTCAATGCCAGCGTACGGGCGAGGAGTAGGCAACGACGTAAGGTAAGGTGTACGGCTGGTGGTTGGTTTCCGTTCCAGGCTAGGGTTAGGGTTAGGGAATGGCACGGTTTAGGGCACAGGTGAGGGTACGGAAACGTGGGAGGGTCAGGCTACATGCTGACGCAATGTTCAGTGCCAGCGTACGGGCCAGGAATAGGGTACGGCGTAAGGTAAGGTCTAGGGCTGGTGGTGGGTTTCCGTTCAGGGCTAGGGTTAGGGTTAGGGAACGGCAAGGCTTAGGGCACAGGTGAGGGTACGTAAACGTGGCAGGGTCAGGCTACGTGCTGACGCACGGGTCAATGCCAGCGTACGGGCGAGGAGTAGGCAACGGCGTAAGGTAAGGTTTAAGGCTGGTGGTGGGTTTCCGTTCCGGACTAGGGTTAGGGTTAGGGAACGGCAAGGCTTAGGGCACAGGTCAGGGTACGGAAACGCGTGAGGGTAAGGCTACGTGCTGATGCACGGTTCAGTGCCAGAGTACAGGCCAGGAGTAGGCAACGGCGTAGGGTAAGGTGTAGGGCTGGTGGTGGGTTTCCGTTCCGGGCTAGGGTTAGGATTAGGGAACGGCGAGGCTTAGGGCACAGGTGAGGGTACGTAAACGTGCGAGGGTCAGGCTACGTGCTGACGCACGGGTCAATGCCAGCGTACGGGCGAGGAGTAGGCAACGACGTAAGGTAAGGTGTACGGCTGGTGGTTGGTTTCCGTTCCAGGCTAGGGTTAGGGAATGGCTAGGCTTAGGGCACAGGTGACGGTACGGAAACGTGGGAAGGTCAGGCTACGTGGTGACGCATGGTTCAGTGCCAGCGTACGGGCCAGGAATAGGGTACGGCGTAAGGTAAGGTGTAGGGCTGGTGCTGGGTTTCCGTTCCGGGCTAGGGTTAGGGTTAGGGAACGGCAAGGCTTAGGGCACAGGTGAAGTTACAGAAACGTGGGACGGTCAGGCTACGTGCTGACGCACGTGTCAGTGCCAGCGTACGGGCCAGGGCTAGGCAACGGCGTAAGATAAGATGTAGGGCTGGTGGTTGGTTTCCGTTCCAGGCTAGGGTAAGGGTAAGGGAACGGCAAGGCTTAGGGCACAGGTGAGGGTACCGAAACGTGGGAGGGTCAGACTACATGCTGACGCACGGTTCAGTGCCAGCGTATGGGCCAGGAATAAGTTACGGCGTAAGGTAAGGTGTAGGGCTGGTGGTGGTTTTCCGTTCGGGGCTAGGGTTAGGGTTAGGGAACGGCAAGGCTTAGGGCACAGGTGAGGGTACGGAAACGTGGGAGGGTCAGGCTACGTGCTGACGCACGGGTCAGTGCCAGCGTGCGGGTCAGTAGCAGCGTACGGCGTAAGGTATGGTGTAGGGCTGGTGGTGGGTTACTATTCCGGGCTAGGGTTAGTGTTAGGGAATGGCAAGGCTTAGGGCACAGGTGAGGGTACGGAAACTTGGGAGGGTCAGGCTATGTGCTGACGCACGGGTCAGTGCCAGCGTACGGGCCAGGAGTAGGCAACGTCGTAAGGTAAGGTGTAGCGCTGGTGGTTGGTTTCCGTTCCAGGCTAGGGTTAGGGTTAGGGAACGGCAAGGCTTAGGGCACAGGTGAGGGTACGGAAACGTGGGAGGGTCGGGCTACGTGATGACGCACGGGTCAGTGCCTGCGTACGGGCCAGGAGTAGGCAACGGCGTAGGTTAAAGTTTAGGGCTGGTGGTGGATTTGCGTTCTGGGCTAGGGTTAGGGTTAGGGAACGGCAAGGCTTAGGGCACAGGTCAGGGAACGGAAACGCGGGAGGGTAAGGCTACGTGCTGATGCACGGTTCAGTGCCAGAGTACAGGCCAGGAGTAGGCAACGGCGTAGGGTAAGGTATAGGGCTGGTGGTGGCTTTCCGTTCCGGGCTAGGGTTAGGGTTAGGGAACGGCAAGGCTTAGGGCAGAGGTGAGGGTACGGAAACGTGAGAGGGACGGGCTACGTGCTGACGCACGGGTCAGTGGCAGCGTACGGAACAGGAGTAGGCAACGGCATAGGATAGAGTGTAGGGCTGGTGGTGGATTTGCGTTCAGGGCTAGGGTTAGGGTTAGGGAACGGCAAGGCTTAGGGCACAGGTGTGGGTATGGAAACGTGGGAGGGTCAGGCTACGTGCTGACGCACGGGTCAGTGCCAGCGTACGGGTCAGGAGTAGGGTACGGCTTAATGTAAGGTGTAGGGCTGGTGGTGGGTTTCTATTCCGGGCTAGGGTTAGGGTTAGGGAATGGCAAGGCTTAGGGCACAGGTGAGGGTACGGAAACTTTGGAGGGTCAGGCTACATGCTGACGCAATGTTCAGTGCCAGCGTACGGGCCAGGAATAGGGTACGGCGTAAGGTAAGGTGTAGGGCTGGTGGTGGGTTTCCGTTCCGGGCTAGGGTTAGGGTTAGGGAACGGCAAGTCTTAGGGCACAGGTGAGGGTACGTAAACGTGGGAGGGTCAGGCTACGTGCTGACGCACGGGTCAATGCCAGCGTACGGGCGAGGAGTAGGCAACGGCGTAAGGTAAGGTTTAGGGCTGGTGGTGGGTTTCCGTTCCGGACTAGGGTTAGGGTTAGGGAACGGCAAGGCTTAGGGCACAGGTCACGGTACGGAAACGCGTGAGGGTAAGGCTACATGCTGATGCACGGTTCAGTGCCAGAGTACAGGCCAGGAGTAGGCAACGGCGTAGGGTAAGGTGTAGGGCTGGTGGTGGGTTTCCGTTCCGGTCTAGTGTTAGAATTAGGGAACGGCGAGGCTTAGGGCACAGGTGAGGGTACGTAAACGTGCGAGGGTCAGGCTACGTGCTGACGCACGGGTCAATGCCAGCGTACGGGCGAGGAGTAGGCAACGACGTAAGGTAAGGTGTACGGCTGGTGGTTGGTTTCCGTTCCAGGCTAGGGTTAGGGTTAGGGAATGGCAAGGCTTAGGGCACAGGTGAGGGTACGGAAACGTGGGAGGGTCAGGCTACGTGCTGACGCATGGTTCAGTGCCAGCGTACGGGCCAGGAATAGGGTACGGCGTAAGGTAAGGTGTACGGCTGGTGGTGGGTTTCCGTTCTGGGCTAGGGTTAGGGTTAGGGAACGGCAAGGCTTAGGGCACAGGTGAAGTTACCGAAACGTGGGACGGTCAGGCTATGTGCTGACGCACGTGTCAGTGCCAGCGTACGGGCCAGGGGTAGGCAACGGCGTAAGGTAAGATGTAGGGCTGGTGGTTGGTTTCCGTTCCAGGCTAGGGTTATGGTAAGGGAACGGCAAGGCTTAGGGCACAGGTGAGGGTATCGAAACGTGGGAGGGTCAGGCTACATGCTGACGCACGGTTCAGTGCCAGCGTATGGGCCAGGAATAAGTTACGGCGTAAGGTAAGGTGTAGGGCTGGTGGTGGGTTTCCGTTCGGGGCTAGGGTTAGGGTTAGGGAACGGCAAGGCTTAGGGCACAGGTGAGGGTACGGAAACGTGGGAGGGTCAGGCTACATGCTGACGCACGGTTCAGTGCCAGCGTACGGGCCAGGAATAGGTTACGGCGTAAGGTAAGGTGTAGGGCTGGTGGTGGGTTTCCGTTCCGGTCTAGGGTTATGGTTAGGGAACGGCAAGGCTTAGGGCACAGGTGAGGGTACTGAAACGTGGGAGGGTCAGGCTACGTGCTGACGCATGGGTCAGTGCCAGCGTACGGACCAGGAGTAGGGTACGGCGTAAGGTAAAGTGTAGCGCTTGTGGTTGATTTCCTTTCCAATCTAGGTTTAGGGTTAGGGAACGGCAATGCTTAGGGCACAGGTGAGGGTACGGAAACTTGGGAGGGTCAGGCTACATGCTGACGCAATGTTCAGTGCCAGCGTACGGGCCAGGAATAGGGTACGGCGTAAGGTAAGGTGTAGGGCTGGTGGTGGGTTTCTAATCCGGGCTAGGGTTAGGGTTAGGGAACGGCAAGGCTTAGGGCACAGGTGAGGGTACGGAAACGTGGTAGGGTCGGGCTACGTGCTGACGCAAGGGTCAGTGCCAGCGTACGGCCAGGAGTAGGCAACGGCGTAGGATAAAGTGTATGGCTGGTGGTGGATTTGCGTTCTGGGCTAGGGTTAGGGTTAGGGAACGGCAAGTCTTAGGGCACAGGTCAGGGTACAGAAACGCGGGATTGTAAGGCTACGTGCTGATGCACGGTTCAGTGCCAGAGTACAGGCCAGGAGTAGGCAACGGCGTAGGGTAAGGTGTAGGGCTGGTGGTGGGTTTCCGTTCCGGGCTAGGGTTAGGGTTAGGGAACGGCAAGGCTTAGGGCACAGGTGAGGGTACGTAAACGTGGGAGTGTCAGGCTACGTGCTGACGCACGGGTCAATGCCAGCGTACGGGCGAGGAGTAGGCAACGGCGTAAGGTAAGGTTTAGGGCTGGTGGGGGTTTACGTTCCGGACTAGGGTTAGGGTTAGGGAACGGCAAGGCTTAGGGCACAGGTCAGGGTACGGAAACGCGTGAGGGTAAGGCTACGTGCTGATGCACGGTTCAGTGCCAGAGTACAGGCCAGGAGTAGGCAACGGCGTAGGGTAAGGTGTAGGGCTGGTGTTGGGTTTCCGTTCCGGGCTTGGGTTAGGGTTAGGGAACGGCAAGGCTTAGGGCACAGGTGAGGTACGTAAACGTGGGAGGGTCAGGCTACGTGCTGACGCACGGGTCAATGCCAGCGTACGGGCGAGGAGTAGGCAACGACGTAAGGTAAGGTGTACGGCTGGTGGTTGGTTTCCGTTCCAGGCTAGGGTTAGGGTTAGGGAATGGCACGGTTTAGGGCACAGGTGAGGGTACGGAAACGTGGGAGGGTCAGGCTACGTGCTGACGCACGGTTCAGTGCCAGCGTATGGGCCAGGAATAGGGTACGGCGTAAGGTAAGGTGTAGGGCTGGTGGTGGGTTTCTAATCCGGGCTAGGGTTAGGGTTAGGGAACGGCAAGTCTTAGGGCAAAGGAGAGGGTACGGAAACGTGGGAGGGTCAGGCTACGTGCTGACGCACGGTTCAGTGACAGCGTACGGGCCAGGAATAGGGTACGGCGTAAGGTAAGGTGTACGGCTGGTGGTGGGTTTCCGTTCCTGGCTAGGGTTAGGGTTAGGGAACGGCAAGGCTTAGGGCACATGTGAGGGTACAGAAACGTGGGAGGGTCAGGCTACGTGCTGACGCACGGGTCAGTGCCAGCGTGCGGGTCAGTAGCAGCGTACGGCGTAAGGTATGGTGTAGGGCTGGTGGTGGGTTACTATTCCGGGCTAGGGTTAGGGTTAGGGAATGGCAAGGCTTAGGGCACAGGTGAGGGTACGGAAACCTGGGAGGGTCAGGCTATGTGCTGACGCACGGGTCAGTGCCAGCGTACGGGCCAGGAGTAGGCAACGGCGTAAGGTAAGGTGTAGGGCTGGTGGATGGTTTCCGTTCCAGGCTAGGGTTAGGGTTAGGGAACGGCAAGGCTTAGGGCACAGGTGAGGGTACGGAAACGTGGGAGGGTCGGGCTACGTGCTGACGCACGGGTCAGTGCCAGCGTACGGGCCAGGAGTAGGCAACGGCGTAGGATAAAGTGTAGGGCTGGTGGTGGATTTGCGTTCTGGGCTAGGGTTAGGGTTAGGGAAAGGCAAGGCTTAGGGCACAGGTGAGGTTACGGAAACGTGGGAGGGTCAGGCTACATGCTGACGCACGGTTCAGTGCCAGCGTACGGGCCAGGAATAGGTTACGGCGTAAGGTAAGGTGTAGGGCTGGTGGTGGTTTTCCGTTCCGGGCTAGGGTTATGTTTAGGGAACGGCAAGGCTTAGGGCACAGGTGAGGGTACTGAAACGTGGGAGGGTCAGGCTACGTGCTGACGCATGGGTCAGTGCCAGCGTACGGGCCAGGAGTAGGGTACGGCGTAAGGTAAAGTGTAGCGCTTGTGGTTGATTTCCTTTCCAGGCTAGGTTTAGGGTTAGGGAACGGCAAGGCTTAGGGCACAGTTGAGGGTACGGAAACGTGAGAGGGACGGGCTACGTGCTGACGCACGGGTCAGTGCCAGCGTACGGAACAGGAGTAGGCAACGGCATAGGATACAGTGTAGGGCTGGTGGTGGATTTGCGTTCAGGGCTAGGGTTAGGGTTAGGGAACGGCAAGGCTTAGGGCACAGGTGAGGGTATTGAAACTTGGGAGGGTCAGGCTACATG
This sequence comes from Mesoplodon bidens, assembly GCF_964165515.1. Taxonomy (NCBI): domain Eukaryota; kingdom Metazoa; phylum Chordata; class Mammalia; order Artiodactyla; family Ziphiidae; genus Mesoplodon; species Mesoplodon bidens. Next base: position 214,420 of record NW_027671966.1, on the reverse strand, counting down.
CTGACGCAATGTTCAGTGCCAGCGTACGGGCCAGGAATAGGGTACGGCGTAAGGTAAGGTGTACGGCTGGTGGTGGGTTTCCGTTCCGGGCTAGGGTTAGGGTTAGGGAACGGCAAGGCTTAGGGCACAGGTGAGGTTACAGAAACGTGGGACGGTCAGGCTACGTGCTGACACATGTGTCAATGCCAGCATACGGGCGAGGAGTAGGCAACGGCGTAAGGTAAGGTGTACGGCTGGTGGTTGGTTTCCGTTCCAGGCTAAGGTTAGGGTTAGGGAACGGCAAGGATTAGGGCACAGGTGATGGTACGGAAACGTGGGAGGGTCAGGCTACGTGCTGACGCACGGTTCAGTGCCAGCGTACGGGCCAGGAATAGGGAACGGCGTAAGGTAAGGTGTAGGGCTGGTGGTGGGTTTCCGTTCCGGGCTAGGGTTAGGGTTAGGGAACGGCAAGGCTTAGGGCACAGGTCAGGGTACGGAAACGCGGGAGGGTAAGGCTACGTGCTGATGCACGGGTCAGTACCAGAGTACAGGCCAGTAGTAGGCAACGGCGTAGGGTAAGGTTTTGGGCTGGTGGTGGGATTCCATTCCGGGCTAGGGTTAGGGTTAGGGAACCGCAGGGCTTATGGCACAGGTGAGGGTATGGAGACGAGGGAGGGTCTGGCTACGTGCTGACGCACGGGTCAATGCCAGCATACGGGCCAGGAGTAGGCAACGGCGTAAGGTAAGGTGTAGGGCTGGTGGATGGTTTCTGTTCCAGGCTAGGGTTAGGGTTAGGGAACGGCAAGGCTTAGGGCACAGGTGAGGGTACGGAAACGTTGGAGGGTCGGGCTACGTGCTGATGCACGGGTCAGTGCCAGCGTACGGGTCAGCAGTAGGGTACGGCGTAATGTAAGGTGTAGGGCTGGTGGTGGGTTTCTATTCCGGGCTAGGGTTAGGGTTAGGGAACGGCAAGGCTTAGGGAACAGGTGAGGGTACGGAAATTTGGGAGGGTCAGGCTACATGCTGACGCACTGTTCAGTGCCAGCGTACGGGCCAGGAATAGGGTACGGCGTAAGGTAAGGTGTAGGGCTGGTGGTAGGTTTCTAATCCGGGCTAGGGTTAGGGTTAGGGAACGGCAAGTCTTAGGGCAAAGGAGAGGGTACGGAAACGTGGGAGGGTCAGGCTACCTGCTGACGCACGGTTCAGTGCCAGCGTACGGGCAAGGAATAGGGTACGGCGTAAGGTAAGGTGTACGGCTGGTGGTGGGTTTCCGTTCCGGGCTAGGGTTAGGGTTAGGGAACAGCAAGGCTTAGGGCACAGGTGAGGTTACAGATACGTGGGACTGTCAGGCTACGTGCTGACGCACGTTTCAGTGCCTGTGTACGGGCCAGTTGCAGCGTACGGCGTAAGGTATGGTGTAGGGCTGGTGGTGGGTTACTATTTCGGTCTACGGTTAGGGTTAGGGAATGGCAAGGCTTAGGGCACAGGTGAGGGTACGGAAACGTGGGAGCGTCAGGCTACGTGCTGACGCACGTGTCAGTGCCAGCGTACAGGCCAGTAGTAGGCAACAGCGTAAGGTAAGGTGTAGGGCTGGTGGTTGGTTTCCGTTCCAGGCTAGGGTTAGGGTTAGGGAACGGCAAGGATTATGGCACAGGTGAGGGTACGGAAACGTGGGAGGGTCGGGCTACGTGCTGACGCACTGGTCAGTGCCAGCGTACGGGCCAGGAGTAGGCAACGGCGTAGGATAAAGTGTAGGGCTGGTGGTGGATTTGCGTTCTGGGCTAGGGTTAGGGTTAGGGAACCGCAAGGCTTAGGGCACAGGTCAGGGTACAGAAACGTGGGAGGGTAAGGCTATGTGCTGATGCACGGTTCAGTGCAAGAGTACAGGCCAGGAGTAGGCAACGGCGTAGGGTAAGGTGTAGGGCTGGTGGTGGGTTTCCGTTCCGGGCTAGGGTTAGGGTTAGGGAACGGCAAGGCTTAGGGCACAGGTGAGGGTACGTAAACATGGGAGGGTCAGGCTACGTGCTGACGCACGGGTCAATGCCAGCGTACGGGCGAGGAGTAGGCAACGGCGTAAGGTTATGTTTAGGGCTGGTGGTGGGTTTCCGTTCCGGACTAGGGTTAGGATTAGGGAACGGCAAGGCTTAGGGCACAGGTCAGGGTACGGAAACGCGTGAGGGTAAGGCTACGTGCTGATGCACGGTTCAGTGCCAGAGTACAGGCCAGGATAAGCAACGGCGTAGGGTAAGGTGTAGGGCTGGTGGTGGGTTTCCGTTCAGGGCTAGGGTTAGGGTTAGGGAACGGCAAGGCTTAGGGCACAGGTGAGGGAACGGAAACGTGGGAGGGTCAGGCTACGTGCTGACGCACGGTTCAGTGCCAGCGTACGGGCCAGGAATAGGGTACGGCGTGAAGTAAGGTGTAGGGCTGGTGGTGGGTTTCTAATCCGGGCTAGGGTTAGGGTTAGAGAACGGCAAGTCTTAGGGCAAAGGAGAGGGTACGGAAACGTGGGAGGGTCAGGCTACGTGCTGACGCACGGTTCAGTGCCAGCGTACGGGCCAGGAATAGGGTACGGCGTAAGGTAAGGTGTACGGCTGGTGGTGGGTTTCCGTTCCTGGCTAGGGTTAGGGTTAGGGAACGGCAAGGCTTAGGGCACAGGTGAAGTTACAGAAACGTGGGACGGTCAGGCTACGTGCTGACGCACGTGTCAGTGCCAGCGTACGGGCCAGGGCTAGGCAACGGCGTAAGGTAAGATGTAGGGCTGGTGGTTGGTTTCCGTTCCAGTCTAGGGTTAGAGTAAGGGAACGGCAAGGCTTAGGGCACAGGTGAGGGTACCGAAACGTGGGAGGGTCAGGCTACATGCTGACGCACGGTTCAGTGCCAGCGTATGGGCCAGGAATAAGTTACGGCGTAAGGTAAGGTGTAGGGCTGGTGGTGGGTTTCCGTTCGGGGCTAGGGTTAGGGTTAGGGAACGGCAAGGCTTAGGGCACAGGTGAGGGTACGGAAACGTGGGAGGGTCAGGCTACGTGCTGACGCACGGGTCAGTGCCAGCGTGCGGGTCAGTAGCAGCGTACGGCGTAAGGTAGGGTGTAGGGCTGGTGGTGGGTTACTATTCCGGGCTAGGGTTAGTGTTAGGGAATGGCAAGGCTTAGGGCACAGGTGAGGGTACGGAAACGTGGGAGGGTCAGGCTATGTGCTGACGCACGTGTCAGTGCCAGCGTACGGGCCAGGAGTAGGCAACGGCGTAAGGTAAGGTGTAGGGCTGGTGGTTGGTTTCCGTTCCAGGCTAGGGTTAGGGTTAGGGAACAGCAAGGCTTAGGGCACAGGTGAGGGTACGGAAACGTGGGAGGGTCGGGCTACGTGATGACGCACGGGTCAGTGCCTGCGTACGGGCCAGGAGTAGGCAACGGCGTAGGATAAAGTTTAGGGCTGGTGGTGGATTTGCGTTCTGGGCTAGGGTTAGGTTAAGGGAACGGCAAGGCTTAGGGCACAGGTCAGGGAACGGAAACGCGGGAGGGTAAGGCTACGTGCTGATGCACGGTTCAGTGCCAGAGTACAGGCCAGGAGTAGGCAACGGCGTAGGGTAAGGTGTAGGGCTGGTGGTGGGTTTCCGTTCCGGGCTAGGGTTAGGGTTAGGGAACGGCAAGGCTTAGGGCAGAGGTGAGGGTACGGAAACGTGAGAGGGACGGGCTACGTGCTGACGCACGTGTCAGTGGCAGCGTACGGAACAGGAGTAGGCCACGGCATAGGATAGAGTGTAGGGCTGGTGGTGGATTTGCGTTCAGGGCTAGGGTTGGGGTTAGGGAACGGCAAGGCTTAGGGCACAGGTGTGGGTATGGAAACGTGGGAGGGTCAGGCTACGTGCTGACGCATGGGTCAGTGCCAGCGTACGGGTCAGGAGTAGGGTACGGCGTAATGTAAGGTGTAGGGCTGGTGGTGGGTTTCTATTCCGGGCTAGGGTTAGGGTTAGGGAACGGCAAGGCTTAGGGCACAGGTGAGGGTACGGAAACTTTGGAGGGTCAGGCTACATGCTGACGCAATGTTCAGTGCCAGCGTACGGGCCAGGAATAGGGTACGGCGTAAGGTAAGGTGTAGGGCTGGTGGTGGGTTTCCGTTCCGGGCTAGGGTTAGGGTTAGGGAACGGCAAGGCTTAGGGCACAGGTGAGGGTACGTAAACGTGGCAGGGTCAGGCTACGTGCTGACGCACGGGTCAATGCCAGCGTACGGGCGAGGAGTAGGCAACGGCGTAAGGTAAGGTTTAGGGCTGGTGGTGGGTTTCCGTTCCGGACTAGGGTTAGGGTTAGGGAACGGCAAGGCTTAGGGCACAGGTCAGGGTACGGAAACGCGTGAGGGTAAGGCTACGTGCTGATGCACGGTTCAGTGCCAGAGTACAGGCCAGGAGTAGGCAACGGCGTAGGGTAAGGTGTAGGGCTGGTGGTGGGTTTCCGTTCCGGGCTAGGGTTAGGATTAGGGAACGGCGAGGCTTAGGGCACAGGTGAGGGTACGTAAACGTGCGAGGGTCAGGCTACGTGCTGACGCACGGGTCAATGCCAGCGTACGGGCGAGGAGTAGGCAACGACGTAAGGTAAGGTGTACGGCTGGTGGTTGGTTTCCGTTCCAGGCTAGGGTTAGGGTTAGGGAATGGCAAGGCTTAGGGCACAGGTGACGGTACGGAAACGTGGGAGGGTCAGGCTACGTGGTGACGCATGGTTCAGTGCCAGCGTATGGGCCAGGAATAGGGTACGGCGTAAGGTAAGGTGTAGGGCTGGTGGTGGTTTTCTAATCCGGGCTAGGGTTAGGGTTAGGGAACGGCAAGTCTTAGGGCAAAGGAGAGGGTACGGAAACGTGGGAGGGTCAGGCTACGTGCTGACGCACGGATCAGTGCCAGCGTACGGGCCAGGAATAGGGTACGTCGTAAGGTAAGGTGTACGGCTGGTGGTGGGTTTCCGTTCCGGGCTAGGGTTAGGGTTAGGGAACGGCAAGGCTTAGGGCACAGGTGAAGTTACCGAAACGTGGGACGGTCAGGCTACGTGCTGACGCACGTGTCAGTGCCAGCGTACGGGCCTGGGGTAGGCAACGGCGTAAGGTAAGATGTAGGGCTGGTGGTTGGTTTCCGTTCCAGGCTAGGGTTAGGGTAAGGGAACGGCAAGGCTTAGGGCACAGGTGAGGGTACCGAAACGTGGGAGGGTCAGGCTACATGCTGACGCACGGTTCAGTGCCAGCGTATGGGCCAGGAATAAGTTACGGCGTAAGGTAAGGTGTAGGGCTGGTGGTGGGTTTCCGTTCGGGGCTAGGGTTAGGGTTAGGGAACGGCAAGGCTTAGGGCACAGGTGAGGGTACGGAAACGTGGGAGGGTCAGGCTACGTGCTGACGCACGGGTCAGTGCCAGCGTGCGGGTCAGTAGCAGCGTACGGCGTAAGGTATGGTGTAGGGTTGGTGGTGGGTTACTATTCTGGGCTAGGGTTAGTGTTAGGGAATGGCAAGGCTTAGGGCACAGGTGAGGGTACGGAAACGTTGGAGGCTCAGACTACGTGCAGACGCATGGTTCAGTGCCAGCGTACGGGTCAGGAGTAGGATACGGCGTAAGGTAAGGTGTATGGCTGGTGGTGGGATTCTATTCCGGGCTAGGGTTAGGGTTAGGGAAAGGCAAGGCTTAGGGCACAGGTGAGGTTACGGAAACGTGGGAGGGTCAGGCTACATGCAGACGAACGGTTCAGTGCCTGCGTACGGGCCAGGAATAGGTTACGGCGTAAGGTAAGGTGTAGGGCTGGTGGTGGGTTTCCGTTCGGGGCTAGGGTTATGGTTAGGGAACGGCAAGGCTTAGGGCACAGGTGAGGGAACTGAAACGTGGGAGGGTCAGGCTACGTGCTGACGCATGGGTCAGTGCCAGCATACCGGCCAGGAGTAGGGTACGGCGTAAGGTAAAGTGTAGGGCTTGTGGTTGATTTCCTTTCCAGGCTAGGTTTAGGGTTAGGGAACGGCAAGGCTTAGGGCACAGGTGAGGGTACGGAAACGTGGGAGGGACGGGCTACGTGCTGACGCACGGGTCAGTGCCAGCGTACGGGCCAGGAGTAGGCAACGGCATAGGATACAGTGTAGGGCTGTTGGTGGATTTGCGTTCCGGGCTAGGGTTAGGGTTAGGGAACGGCAAGGCTTAGGGCACAGGTGAGGGTACGGAAACGTGGGAGGGTCAGGCTACGTGCTGACGCACGGGTCAGTGCCAGCGTACGGGTCAGTAGCAGCGTACGGCGTAAGATATGGTGTAGGGCTTGTGGTGGGTTACTATTCCGGGCTAGGGTTAGGGTTAGGGAATGGCAAGGCTTAGGGCACAGGTGAGGGTACGGAAACGTGGGAGGGTCAGGCTACGTGCTGACGCACGTGTCAGTGCCAGCGTACGGGCCAGGAGTAGGCAACGGCGTAAGGTAAGGTGTAGGGCTGGTGGTTGGTTTCCGTTCCAGGCTAGGGTTAGGGTTAGGGAACGGCAAGGCTTAGGGCACAGGTGAGGGTACAGAAACGTGGTAGGGTCGGGCTACGTGCTGACGCAAGGGTCAGTGCCAGCGTACGGGCCAGGAGTAGGCAACGGCGTAGGATAAAGTGTAGGGCTGGTGGTGGATTTGCGTTCTGGGCTAGGGTTAGGGTTAGGGAACGGCAAGTCTTAGGGCACAGGTCAGGGTACAGAAACGCGGGATTGTAAGGCTACGTGCTGATGCACGGTTCAGTGCCAGAGTACAGGCCAGGAGTAGGCAACGGCGTAGGGTAAGGTGTAGGGCTGGTGGTGGGTTTCCGTTCCGGGCTAGGGTTAGGGTTAGGGAACGGCAAGGCTTAGGGCACAGGTGAGGGTACGTAAACGTGGGAGTGTCAGGCTACGTGCTGACGCACGGGTCAATGCCAGCGTACGGGTCAGGAGTAGGGTACGGCGTAATGTAAGGTGTAGGGCTGGTGGTGGGTTTCTATTCCGGGCTAGGGTTAGGGTTAGGGAACGGCAAGGCTTAGGGCACAGGTGAGGGTACGGAAACTTTGGAGGGTCAGGCTACATGCTGACGCAATGTTCAGTGCCAGCGTACGGGCCAGGAATAGGGTACGGCGTAAGGTAAGGTGTAGGGCTGGTGGTGGGTTTCCGTTCAGGGCTAGGGTTAGGGTTAGGGAACGGCAAGGCTTAGGGCACAGGTGAGGGTACGTAAACGTGGCAGGGTCAGGCTACGTGCTGACGCACGGGTCAATGCCAGCGTACGGGCGAGGAGTAGGCAACGGCGTAAGGTAAGGTTTAGGGCTGGTGGTGGGTTTCCGTTCCGGACTAGGGTTAGGGTTAGGGAACGGCAAGGCTTAGGGCACAGGTCAGGGTACGGAAACGCGTGAGGGTAAGGCTACGTGCTGATGCACGGTTCAGTGCCAGAGTACAGGCCAGGAGTAGGCAACGGCGTAGGGTAAGGTGTAGGGCTGGTGGTGGGTTTCCGTTCCGGGCTAGGGTTAGGATTAGGGAACGGCGAGGCTTAGGGCACAGGTGAGGGTACGTAAACGTGCGAGGGTCAGGCTACGTGCTGACGCACGGGTCAATGCCAGCGTACGGGCGAGGAGTAGGCAACGACGTAAGGTAAGGTGTACGGCTGGTGGTTGGTTTCCGTTCCAGGCTAGGGTTAGGGTTAGGGAATGGCAAGGCTTAGGGCACAGGTGAGGGTACGGAAACGTGGGAGGGTCAGGCTACGTGGTGACGCATGGTTCAGTGCCAGCGTACGGGCCAGGAATAGGGTACGGCGTAAGGTAAGGTGTAGGGCTGGTGGTGGTTTTCTAATCCGGGCTAGGGTTAGGGTTAGGGAACGGCAAGTCTTAGGGCAAAGGAGAGGGTACGGAAACGTGGGAGGGTCAGGCTACGTGCTGACGCACGGATCAGTGCCAGCGTACGGGCCAGGAATAGGGTACGTCGTAAGGTAAGGTGTACGGCTGGTGGTGGGTTTCCGTTCCGGGCTAGGGTTAGGGTTAGGGAACGGCAAGGCTTAGGGCACAGGTGAAGTTACCGAAACGTGGGACGGTCAGGCTACGTGCTGACGCACGTGTCAGTGCCAGCGTACGGGCCAGGGGTAGGCAACGGCGTAAGGTAAGATGTAGGGCTGGTGGTTGGTTTCCGTTCCAGGCTAGGGTTAGGGTAAGGGAACGGCAAGGCTTAGGGCACAGGTGAGGGTACCGAAACGTGGGAGGGTCAGGCTACATGCTGACGCACGGTTCAGTGCCAGCGTATGGGCCAGGAATAAGTTACGGCGTAAGGTAAGGTGTAGGGCTGGTGGTGGGTTTCCGTTCGGGGCTAGGGTTAGGGTTAGGGAACGGCAAGGCTTAGGGCACAGGTGAGGGTACGGAAACGTGGGAGGGTCAGGCTACGTGCTGACGCACGGGTCAGTGCCAGCGTGCGGGTCAGTAGCAGCGTACGGCGTAAGGTATGGTGTAGGGTTGGTGGTGGGTTACTATTCTGGGCTAGGGTTAGGGTTAGGGAATGGCAAGGCTTAGGGCACAGGTGAGGGTACGGAAACGTTGGAGGCTCAGGCTACGTGCAGACGCATGGTTCAGTGCCAGCGTACGGGTCAGGAGTAGGATACGGCGTAAGGTAAGGTGTATGGCTGGTGGTGGGATTCTATTCCGGGCTAGGGTTAGGGTTAGGGAAAGGCAAGGCTTAGGGCACAGGTGAGGTTACGGAAACGTGGGAGGGTCAGGCTACATGCAGACGAACGGTTCAGTGCCTGCGTACGGGCCAGGAATAGGTTACGGCGTAAGGTAAGGTGTAGGGCTGGTGGTGGGTTTCCGTTCGGGCCTAGGGTTATGGTTAGGGAACGGCAAGGCTTAGGGCACAGGTGAGGGAACTGAAACGTGGGAGGGTCAGGCTACGTGCTGACGCATGGGTCAGTGCCAGCATACCGGCCAGGAGTAGGGTACGGCGTAAGGTAAAGTGTAGGGCTTGTGGTTGATTTCCTTTCCAGGCTAGGTTTAGGGTTAGGGAACGGCAAGGCTTAGGGCACAGGTGAGGGTACGGAAACGTGGGAGGGACGGGCTACGTGCTGACGCACGGGTCAGTGCCAGCGTACGGGCCAGGAGTAGGCAACGGCATAGGATACAGTGTAGGGCTGTTGGTGGATTTGCGTTCCGGGCTAGGGTTAGGGTTAGGGAACGGCAAGGCTTAGGGCACAGGTGAGGGTACGGAAACGTGGGAGGGTCAGGCTACGTGCTGACGCACGGGTCAGTGCCAGCGTACGGGTCAGTAGCAGCGTACGGCGTAAGATATGGTGTAGGGCTTGTGGTGGGTTACTATTCCGGGCTAGGGTTAGGGTTAGGGAATGGCAAGGCTTAGGGCACAGGTGAGGGTACGGAAACGTGGGAGGGTCAGGCTACGTGCTGACGCACGTGTCAGTGCCAGCGTACGGGCCAGGAGTAGGCAACGGCGTAAGGTAAGGTGTAGGGCTGGTGGTTGGTTTCCGTTCCAGGCTAGGGTTAGGGTTAGGGAACGGCAAGGCTTAGGGCACAGGTGAGGGTACAGAAACGTGGTAGGGTCGGGCTACGTGCTGACGCAAGGGTCAGTGCCAGCGTACGGGCCAGGAGTAGGCAACGGCGTAGGATAAAGTGTAGGGCTGGTGGTGGATTTGCGTTCTGGGCTAGGGTTAGGGTTAGGGAACGGCAAGTCTTAGGGCACAGGTCAGGGTACAGAAACGCGGGATTGTAAGGCTACGTGCTGATGCACGGTTCAGTGCCAGAGTACAGGCCAGGAGTAGGCAACGGCGTAGGGTAAGGTGTAGGGCTGGTGGTGGGTTTCCGTTCCGGGCTAGGGTTAGGGTTAGGGAACGGCAAGGCTTAGGGCACAGGTGAGGGTACGTAAACGTGGGAGTGTCAGGCTACGTGCTGACGCACGGGTCAATGCCAGCGTACGGGTCAGGAGTAGGGTACGGCGTAATGTAAGGTGTAGGGCTGGTGGTGGGTTTCTATTCCGGGCTAGGGTTAGGGTTAGGGAACGGCAAGGCTTAGGGCACAGGTGAGGGTACGGAAACTTTGGAGGGTCAGGCTACATGCTGACGCAATGTTCAGTGCCAGCGTACGGGCCAGGAATAGGGTACGGCGTAAGGTAAGGTGTAGGGCTGGTGGTGGGTTTCCGTTCAGGGCTAGGGTTAGGGTTAGGGAACGGCAAGGCTTAGGGCACAGGTGAGGGTACGTAAACGTGGCAGGGTCAGGCTACGTGCTGACGCACGGGTCAATGCCAGCGTACGGGCGAGGAGCAGGCAACGGCGTAAGGTAAGGTTTAGGGCTGGTGGTGGGTTTCCGTTCCGGACTAGGGTTAGGGTTAGGGAACGGCAAGGCTTAGGGCACAGGTCAGGGTACGGAAACGCGTGAGGGTAAGGCTACGTGCTGATGCACGGTTCAGTGCCAGAGTACAGGCCAGGAGTAGGCAACGGCGTAGGGTAAGGTGTAGGGCTGGTGGTGGGTTTCCGTTCCGGGCTAGGGTTAGGATTAGGGAACGGCGAGGCTTAGGGCACAGGTGAGGGTACGTAAACGTGCGAGGGTCAGGCTACGTGCTGACGCACGGGTCAATGCCAGCGTACGGGCGAGGAGTAGGCAACGACGTAAGGTAAGGTGTACGGCTGGTGGTTGGTTTCCGTTCCAGGCTAGGGTTAGGGTTAGGGAATGGCAAGGCTTAGGGCACAGGTGAGGGTACGGAAACGTGGGAGGGTCAGGCTACGTGGTGACGCATGGTTCAGTGCCAGCGTACGGGCCAGGAATAGGGTACGGCGTAAGGTAAGGTGTAGGGCTGGTGGTGGTTTTCTAATCCGGGCTAGGGTTAGGGTTAGGGAACGGCAAGTCTTAGGGCAAAGGAGAGGGTACGGAAACGTGGGAGGGTCAGGCTACGTGCTGACGCACGGATCAGTGCCAGCGTACGGGCCAGGAATAGGGTACGTCGTAAGGTAAGGTGTACGGCTGGTGGTGGGTTTCCGTTCCGGGCTAGGGTTAGGGTTAGGGAACGGCAAGGCTTAGGGCACAGGTGAAGTTACCGAAACGTGGGACGGTCAGGCTACGTGCTGACGCACGTGTCAGTGCCAGCGTACGGGCCAGGGGTAGGCAACGGCGTAAGGTAAGATGTAGGGCTGGTGGTTGGTTTCCGTTCCAGGCTAGGGTTAGGGTAAGGGAACGGCAAGGCTTAGGGCACAGGTGAGGGTACCGAAACGTGGGAGGGTCAGGCTACATGCTGACGCACGGTTCAGTGCCAGCGTATGGGCCAGGAATAAGTTACGGCGTAAGGTAAGGTGTAGGGCTGGTGGTGGGTTTCCGTTCGGGGCTAGGGTTAGGGTTAGGGAACGGCAAGGCTTAGGGCACAGGTGAGGGTACGGAAACGTGGGAGGGTCAGGCTACGTGCTGACGCACGGGTCAGTGCCAGCGTGCGGGTCAGTAGCAGCGTACGGCGTAAGGTATGGTGTAGGGTTGGTGGTGGGTTACTATTCTGGGCTAGGGTTAGGGTTAGGGAATGGCAAGGCTTAGGGCACAGGTGAGGGTACGGAAACGTTGGAGGCTCAGACTACGTGCAGACGCATGGTTCAGTGCCAGCGTACGGGTCAGGAGTAGGATACGGCGTAAGGTAAGGTGTATGGCTGGTGGTGGGATTCTATTCCGGGCTAGGGTTAGGGTTAGGGAAAGGCAAGGCTTAGGGCACAGGTGAGGTTACGGAAACGTGGGAGGGTCAGGCTACATGCAGACGAACGGTTCAGTGCCTGCGTACGGGCCAGGAATAGGTTACGGCGTAAGGTAAGGTGTAGGGCTGGTGGTGGGTTTCCGTTCGGGGCTAGGGTTATGGTTAGGGAACGGCAAGGCTTAGGGCACAGGTGAGGGAACTGAAACGTGGGAGGGTCAGGCTACGTGCTGACGCATGGGTCAGTGCCAGCATACCGGCCAGGAGTAGGGTACGGCGTAAGGTAAAGTGTAGGGCTTGTGGTTGATTTCCTTTCCAGGCTAGGTTTAGGGTTAGGGAACGGCAAGGCTTAGGGCACAGGTGAGGGTACGGAAACGTGGGAGGGACGGGCTACGTGCTGACGCACGGGTCAGTGCCAGCGTACGGGCCAGGAGTAGGCAACGGCATAGGATACAGTGTAGGGCTGTTGGTGGATTTGCGTTCCGGGCTAGGGTTAGGGTTAGGGAACGGCAAGGCTTAGGGCACAGGTGAGGGTACGGAAACGTGGGAGGGTCAGGCTACGTGCTGACGCACGGGTCAGTGCCAGCGTACGGGTCAGTAGCAGCGTACGGCGTAAGATATGGTGTAGGGCTGGTGGTGGGTTACTATTCCGGGCTAGGGTTAGGGTTAGGGAATGGCAAGGCTTAGGGCACAGGTGAGGGTACGGAAACGTGGGAGGGTCAGGCTACGTGCTGACGCACGTGTCAGTGCCAGCGTACGGGCCAGGAGTAGGCAACGGCGTAAGGTAAGGTGTAGGGCTGGTGGTTGGTTTCCGTTCCAGGCTAGGGTTAGGGTTAGGGAACGGCAAGGCTTAGGGCACAGGTGAGGGTACGGAAACGTGGTAGGGTCGGGCTACGTGCTGACGCAAGGGTCAGTGCCAGCGTACGGGCCAGGAGTAGGCAACGGCGTAGGATAAAGTGTAGGGCTGGTGGTGGATTTGCGTTCTGGGCTAGGGTTAGGGTTAGGGAACGGCAAGTCTTAGGGCACAGGTCAGGGTACAGAAACGCGGGATTGTAAGGCTACGTGCTGATGCACGGTTCAGTGCCAGAGTACAGGCCAGGAGTAGGCAACGGCGTAGGGTAAGGTGTAGGGCTGGTGGTGGGTTTCCGTTCCGGGCTAGGGTTAGGGTTAGGGAACGGCAAGGCTTAGGGCACAGGTGAGGGTACGTAAACGTGGGAGTGTCAGGCTACGTGCTGACGCACGGGTCAATGCCAGCGTACGGGTCAGGAGTAGGGTACGGCGTAATGTAAGGTGTAGGGCTGGTGGGGGTTTACGTTCCGGACTAGGGTTAGGGTTAGGGAACGGCAAGGCTTAGGGCACAGGTCAGGGTACGGAAACTTTGGAGGGTCAGGCTACATGCTGACGCAATGTTCAGTGCCAGCGTACGGGCCAGGAATAGGGTACGGCGTAAGGTAAGGTGTAGGGCTGGTGGTGGGTTTCCGTTCCGGGCTAGGGTTAGGGTTAGGGAACGGCAAGGCTTAGGGCACAGGTGAGGTACGTAAACGTGGGAGGGTCAGGCTACGTGCTGACGCACGGGTCAATGCCAGCGTACGGGCGAGGAGTAGGCAACGACGTAAGGTAAGGTTTAGGGCTGGTGGTGGGTTTCCGTTCCGGACTAGGGTTAGGGTTAGGGAACGGCAAGGCTTAGGGCACAGGTCAGGGTACGGAAACTCGTGAGGGTAAGGCTACGTGCTGATGCACGGTTCAGTGCCAGAGTACAGGCCAGGAGTAGGCAACGGCGTAGGGTAAGGTGTAGGGCTGGTGGTGGGTTTCCGTTCCGGGCTAGGGTTAGGATTAGGGAACGGCGAGGCTTAGGGCACAGGTGAGGGTACGTAAACGTGCGAGGGTCAGGCTACGTGCTGACGCACGGGTCAATGCCAGCGTACGGGCGAGGAGTAGGCAACGACGTAAGGTAAGGTGTACGGCTGGTGGTTGGTTTCCGTTCCAGGCTAGGGTTAGGGTTAGGGAATGGCAAGGCTTAGGGCACAGGTGAGGGTACGGAAACGTGGGAGGGTCAGGCTACGTGGTGACGCATGGTTCAGTGCCAGCGTACGGGCCAGGAATAGGGTACGGCGTAAGGTAAGGTGTAGGGCTGGTGGTGGTTTTCTAATCCGGGCTAGGGTTAGGGTTAGGGAACGGCAAGTCTTAGGGCAAAGGAGAGGGTACGGAAACGTGGGAGGGTCAGGCTACGTGCTGACGCACGGATCAGTGCCAGCGTACGGGCCAGGAATAGGGTACGTCGTAAGGTAAGGTGTACGGCTGGTGGTGGGTTTCCGTTCCGGGCTAGGGTTAGGGTTAGGGAACGGCAAGGCTTAGGGCACAGGTGAAGTTACCGAAACGTGGGACGGTCAGGCTACGTGCTGACGCACGTGTCAGTGCCAGCGTACGGGCCAGGGGTAGGCAACGGCGTAAGGTAAGATGTAGGGCTGGTGGTTGGTTTCCGTTCCAGGCTAGGGTTAGGGTAAGGGAACGGCAAGGCTTAGGGCACAGGTGAGGGTACCGAAACGTGGGAGGGTCAGGCTACATGCTGACGCACGGTTCAGTGCCAGCGTATGGGCCAGGAATAAGTTACGGCGTAAGGTAAGGTGTAGGGCTGGTGGTGGGTTTCCGTTCGGGGCTAGGGTTAGGGTTAGGGAACGGCAAGGCTTAGGGCACAGGTGAGGGTACGGAAACGTGGGAGGGTCAGGCTACGTGCTGACGCACGGGTCAGTGCCAGCGTGCGGGTCAGTAGCAGCGTACGGCGTAAGGTATGGTGTAGGGTTGGTGGTGGGTTACTATTCTGGGCTAGGGTTAGGGTTAGGGAATGGCAAGGCTTAGGGCACAGGTGAGGGTACGGAAACGTTGGAGGCTCAGACTACGTGCAGACGCATGGTTCAGTGCCAGCGTACGGGTCAGGAGTAGGATACGGCGTAAGGTAAGGTGTATGGCTGGTGGTGGGATTCTATTCCGGGCTAGGGTTAGGGTTAGGGAAAGGCAAGGCTTAGGGCACAGGTGAGGTTACGGAAACGTGGGAGGGTCAGGCTACATGCAGACGAACGGTTCAGTGCCTGCGTACGGGCCAGGAATAGGTTACGGCGTAAGGTAAGGTGTAGGGCTGGTGGTGGGTTTCCGTTCGGGGCTAGGGTTATGGTTAGGGAACGGCAAGGCTTAGGGCACAGGTGAGGGAACTGAAACGTGGGAGGGTCAGGCTACGTGCTGACGCATGGGTCAGTGCCAGCATACCGGCCAGGAGTAGGGTACGGCGTAAGGTAAAGTGTAGGGCTTGTGGTTGATTTCCTTTCCAGGCTAGGTTTAGGGTTAGGGAACGGCAAGGCTTAGGGCACAGGTGAGGGTACGGAAACGTGGGAGGGACGGGCTACGTGCTGACGCACGGGTCAGTGCCAGCGTACGGGCCAGGAGTAGGCAACGGCATAGGATACAGTGTAGGGCTGTTGGTGGATTTGCGTTCCGGGCTAGGGTTAGGGTTAGGGAACGGCAAGGCTTAGGGCACAGGTGAGGGTACGGAAACGTGGGAGGGTCAGGCTACGTGCTGACGCACGGGTCAGTGCCAGCGTACGGGTCAGTAGCAGCGTACGGCGTAAGGTATGGTGTAGGGCTGGTGGTGGGTTACTATTCCGGGCTAGGGTTAGGGTTAGGGAATGGCAAGGCTTAGGGCACAGGTGAGGGTACGGAAACGTGGGAGGGTCAGGCTACGTGCTGACGCACGTGTCAGTGCCAGCGTACGGGCCAGGAGTAGGCAACGGCGTAAGGTAAGGTGTAGGGCTGGTGGTTGGTTTCCGTTCCAGGCTAGGGTTAGGGTTAGGGAACGGCAAGGCTTAGGGCACAGGTGAGGGTACGGAAACGTGGTAGGGTCGGGCTACGTGCTGACGCAAGGGTCAGTGCCAGCGTACGGGCCAGGAGTAGGCAACGGCGTAGGATAAAGTGTAGGGCTGGTGGTGGATTTGCGTTTTGGGCTAGGGTTAGGGTTAGGGAACGGCAAGTCTTAGGGCACAGGTCAGGGTACAGAAACGCGGGATTGTAAGGCTACGTGCTGATGCACGGTTCAGTGCCAGAGTACAGGCCAGGAGTAGGCAACGGCGTAGGGTAAGGTGTAGGGCTGGTTGTGGGTTTCCGTTCCGGGCTAGGGTTAGGGTTAGGGAACGGCAAGGCTTAGGGCACAGGTGAGGGTACGTAAACGTGGGAGTGTCAGGCTACGTGCTGACGCACGGGTCAATGCCAGCGTACGGGCGAGGAGTAGGCAACGGCGTAAGGTAAGGTTTAGGGCTGGTGGGGGTTTACGTTCCGGACTAGGGTTAGGGTTAGGGAACGGCAAGGCTTAGGGCACAGGTCAGGGTACGGAAACTTTGGAGGGTCAGGCTACGTGCTGATGCACGGTTCAGTGCCAGAGTACAGGCCAGGAGTAGGCAACGGCGTAGGGTAAGGTGTAGGGCTGGTGGTGGGTTTCCGTTCCGGGCTAGGGTTAGGGTTAGGGAACGGCAAGGCTTAGGGCACAGGTGAGGTACGTAAACGTGGCAGGGTCAGGCTACGTGCTGACGCACGGGTCAATGCCAGCGTACGGGCGAGGAGTAGGCAACGGCGTAAGGTAAGGTGTACGGCTGGTGGTTGGTTTCCGTTCCAGGCTAGGGTTAGGGTTAGGGAATGGCACGGTTTAGGGCACAGGTGAGGGTACGGAAACGTGGGAGGGTCAGGCTACGTGCTGACGCACGGTTCAATGCCAGCGTACGGGTCAGGAGTAGGGTACGGCGTAATGTAAGGTGTAGGGCTGGTGGTGGGTTTCTATTCCGGGCTAGGGTTAGGGTTAGGGAACGGCAAGGCTTAGGGCACAGGTGAGGGTACGGAAACTTTGGAGGGTCAGGCTACATGCTGACGCAATGTTCAGTGCCAGCGTACGGGCCAGGAATAGGGTACGGCGTAAGGTAAGGTGTAGGGCTGGTGGTGGGTTTCCGTTCAGGGCTAGGGTTAGGGTTAGGGAACGGCAAGGCTAAGGGCACAGGTGAGGGTACGTAAACGTGGCAGGGTCAGGCTACGTGCTGACGCACGGGTCAATGCCAGCGTACGGGCGAGGAGTAGGCAACGGCGTAAGGTAAGGTTTAGGGCTGGTGGTGGGTTTCCGTTCCGGACTAGGGTTAGGGTTAGGGAACGGCAAGGCTTAGGGCACAGGTCAGGGTACGGAAACGCGTGAGGGTAAGGCTACGTGCTGATGCACGGTTCAGTGCCAGAGTACAGGCCAGGAGTAGGCAACGGCGTAGGGTAAGGTGTAGGGCTGGTGGTGGGTTTCCGTTCCGGGCTAGGGTTAGGATTAGGGAACGGCGAGGCTTAGGGCACAGGTGAGGGTACTTAAACGTGCGAGGGTCAGGCTACGTGCTGACGCACGGGTCAATGCCAGCGTACGGGCGAGGAGTAGGCAACGACGTAAGGTAATGTGTACGGCTGGTGGTTGGTTTCCATTCCAGGCTAGGGTTAGGGTTAGGGAATGGCAAGGCTTAGGGCACAGGTGAGGGTACGGAAACGTGGGAGGGTCAGGCTACGTGGTGACGCATGGTTCAGTGCCAGCGT
This sequence comes from Mesoplodon bidens, assembly GCF_964165515.1. Lineage (NCBI taxonomy): Eukaryota > Metazoa > Chordata > Mammalia > Artiodactyla > Ziphiidae > Mesoplodon > Mesoplodon bidens. Next base: position 197,199 of record NW_027671966.1, on the reverse strand, counting down.
ACGGGCCAGGAATAGGGTACGGCGTAAGGTAAGGTGTAGGGCTGGTGGTGGTTTTCTAATCCGGGCTAGGGTTAGGGTTAGGGAACGGCAAGTCTTAGGGCAAAGGAGAGGGTACGGAAACGTGGGAGGGTCAGGCTACGTGCTGACGCACGGATCAGTGCCAGCGTACGGGCCAGGAATAGGGTACGTCGTAAGGTAAGGTGTACGGCTGGTGGTGGGTTTCCGTTCCGGGCTAGGGTTAGGGTTAGGGAACGGCAAGGCTTAGGGCACAGGTGAAGTTACCGAAACGTGGGACGGTCAGGCTACGTGCTGACGCACGTGTCAGTGCCAGCGTACGGGCCAGGGGTAGGCAACGGCGTAAGGTAAGATGTAGGGCTGGTGGTTGGTTTCCGTTCCAGGCTAGGGTTAGGGTAAGGGAACGGCAAGGCTTAGGGCACAGGTGAGGGTACCGAAACGTGGGAGGGTCAGGCTACATGCTGACGCACGGTTCAGTGCCAGCGTATGGGCCAGGAATAAGTTACGGCGTAAGGTAAGGTGTAGGGCTGGTGGTGGGTTTCCGTTCGGGGCTAGGGTTAGGGTTAGGGAACGGCAAGGCTTAGGGCACAGGTGAGGGTACGGAAACGTGGGAGGGTCAGGCTACGTGCTGACGCACGGGTCAGTGCCAGCGTGCGGGTCAGTAGCAGCGTACGGCGTAAGGTATGGTGTAGGGTTGGTGGTGGGTTACTATTCTGGGCTAGGGTTAGGGTTAGGGAATGGCAAGGCTTAGGGCACAGGTGAGGGTACGGAAACGTTGGAGGCTCAGACTACGTGCAGACGCATGGTTCAGTGCCAGCGTACGGGTCAGGAGTAGGATACGGCGTAAGGTAAGGTGTATGGCTGGTGGTGGGATTCTATTCCGGGCTAGGGTTAGGGTTAGGGAAAGGCAAGGCTTAGGGCACAGGTGAGGTTACGGAAACGTGGGAGGGTCAGGCTACATGCAGACGAACGGTTCAGTGCCTGCGTACGGGCCAGGAATAGGTTACGGCGTAAGGTAAGGTGTAGGGCTGGTGGTGGGTTTCCGTTCGGGGCTAGGGTTATGGTTAGGGAACGGCAAGGCTTAGGGCACAGGTGAGGGAACTGAAACGTGGGAGGGTCAGGCTACGTGCTGACGCATGGGTCAGTGCCAGCATACCGGCCAGGAGTAGGGTACGGCGTAAGGTAAAGTGTAGGGCTTGTGGTTGATTTCCTTTCCAGGCTAGGTTTAGGGTTAGGGAACGGCAAGGCTTAGGGCACAGGTGAGGGTACGGAAACGTGGGAGGGACGGGCTACGTGCTGACGCACGGGTCAGTGCCAGCGTACGGGCCAGGAGTAGGCAACGGCATAGGATACAGTGTAGGGCTGTTGGTGGATTTGCGTTCCGGGCTAGGGTTAGGGTTAGGGAACGGCAAGGCTTAGGGCACAGGTGAGGGTACGGAAACGTGGGAGGGTCAGGCTACGTGCTGACGCACGGGTCAGTGCCAGCGTACGGGTCAGTAGCAGCGTACGGCGTAAGGTATGGTGTAGGGCTGGTGGTGGGTTACTATTCAGGGCTAGGGTTAGGGTTAGGGAATGGCAAGGCTTAGGGCACAGGTGAGGGTACGGAAACGTGGGAGGGTCAGGCTACGTGCTGACGCACGTGTCAGTGCCAGCGTACGGGCCAGGAGTAGGCAACGGCGTAAGGTAAGGTGTAGGGCTGGTGGTTGGTTTCCGTTCCAGGCTAGGGTTAGGGTTAGGGAACGGCAAGGCTTAGGGCACAGGTGAGGGTACGGAAACGTGGTAGGGTCGGGCTACGTGCTGACGCAAGGGTCAGTGCCAGCGTACGGGCCAGGAGTAGGCAACGGCGTAGGATAAAGTGTAGGGCTGGTGGTGGATTTGCGTTCTGGGCTAGGGTTAGGGTTAGGGAACGGCAAGTCTTAGGGCACAGGTCAGGGTACAGAAACGCGGGATTGTAAGGCTACGTGCTGATGCACGGTTCAGTGCCAGAGTACAGGCCAGGAGTAGGCAACGGCGTAGGGTAAGGTGTAGGGCTGGTGGTGGGTTTCCGTTCCGGGCTAGGGTTAGGGTTAGGGAACGGCAAGGCTTAGGGCACAGGTGAGGGTACGTAAACGTGGGAGTGTCAGGCTACGTGCTGACGCACGGGTCAATGCCAGCGTACGGGCGAGGAGTAGGCAACGGCGTAAGGTAAGGTTTAGGGCTGGTGGGGGTTTACGTTCCGGACTAGGGTTAGGGTTAGGGAACGGCAAGGCTTAGGGCACAGGTCAGGGTACGGAAACGCGTGAGGGTAAGGCTACGTGCTGATGCACGGTTCAGTGCCAGAGTACAGGCCAGGAGTAGGCAACGGCGTAGGGTAAGGTGTAGGGCTGGTGGTGGGTTTCCGTTCCGGGATAGGGTTAGGGTTAGGGAACGGCAAGGCTTAGGGCACAGGTGAGGTACGTAAACGTGGGAGGTTCAGGCTACGTGCTGACGCACGGGTCAATGCCAGCGTACGGGCGAGGAGTAGGCAACGACGTAAGGTAAGGTGTACGGCTGGTGGTTGGTTTCCGTTCCAGGCTAGGGTTAGGGTTAGGGAATGGCACGGTTTAGGGCACAGGTGAGGGTACGGAAACGTGGGAGGGTCAGGCTACGTGCTGACGCACGGGTCAATGCGAGCGTACGGGTCAGGAGTAGGGTACGGCGTAATGTAAGGTGTAGGGCTGGTGGTGGGTTTCTATTCCGGCCTAGGGTTAGGGTTAGGGAAGGGCAAGGCTTAGGGCACAGGTGAGGGTACGGAAACTTTGGAGGGTCAGGCTACATGCTGACGCAATGTTCAGTGCCAGCGTACGGGCCAGGAATAGGGTACGGCGTAAGGTAAGGTGTAGGGCTGGTGGTGGGTTTCCGTTCAGGGCTAGGGTTAGGGTTAGGGAACGGCAAGGCTTAGGGCACAGGTGAGGGTACGTAAACGTGGCAGGGTCAGGCTACGTGCTGACGCACGGGTCAATGCCAGCGTACGGGCGAGGAGTAGGCAACGGCGTAAGGTAAGGTTTAGGGCTGGTGGTGGGTTTCCGTTCCGGACTAGGGTTAGGGTTAGGGAACGGCAAGGCTTAGGGCACAGGTCAGGGTACGGAAACGCGTGAGGGTAAGGCTACGTGCTGATGCACGGTTCAGTGCCAGAGTACAGGCCAGGAGTAGGCAACGGCGTAGGGTAAGGTGTAGGGCTGGTGGTGGGTTTCCGTTCCGGGCTAGGGTTAGGATTAGGGAACGGCGAGGCTTAGGGCACAGGTGAGGGTACGTAAACGTGCGAGGGTCAGGCTACGTGCTGACGCACGGGTCAATGCCAGCGTACGGGCGAGGAGTAGGCAACGACATAAGGTAAGGTGTACGGCTGGTGGTTGGTTTCCGTTCCAGGCTAGGGTTAGGGTTAGGGAATGGCAAGGCTTAGGGCACAGGTGACGGTACGGAAACGTGGGAGGGTCAGGCTACGTGGTGACGCATGGTTCAGTGCCAGCGTACGGGCCAGGAATAGGGTACGGCGTAAGGTAAGGTGTAGGGCTGGTGGTGGTTTTCTAATCCGGGCTAGGGTTAGGGTTAGGGAACGGCAAGTCTTAGGGCAAAGGAGAGGGTACGGAAACGTGGGAGGGTCAGGCTACGTGCTGACGCACGGATCAGTGCCAGCGTACGGGCCAGGAATAGGGTACGTCGTAAGGTAAGGTGTACGGCTGGTGGTGGGTTTCCGTTCCGGGCTAGGGTTAGGGTTAGGGAACGGCAAGGCTTAGGGCACAGGTGAAGTTACCGAAACGTGGGACGGTCAGGCTACGTGCTGACGCACGTGTCAGTGCCAGCGTACGGGCCAGGGGTAGGCAACGGCGTAAGGTAAGATGTAGGGCAGGTGGTTGGTTTCCGTTCCAGGCTAGGGTTAGGGTAAGGGAACGGCAAGGCTTAGGGCACAGGTGAGGGTACCGAAACGTGGGAGGGTCAGGCTACATGCTGACGCACGGTTCAGTGCCAGCGTATGGGCCAGGAATAAGTTACGGCGTAAGGTAAGGTGTAGGGCTGGTGGTGGGTTTCCGTTCGGGGCTAGGGTTAGGGTTAGGGAACGGCAAGGCTTAGGGCACAGGTGAGGGTACGGAAACGTGGGAGGGTCAGGCTACGTGCTGACGCACGGGTCAGTGCCAGCGTGCGGGTCAGTAGCAGCGTACGGCGTAAGGTATGGTGTAGGGTTGGTGGTGGGTTACTATTCTGGGCTAGGGTTAGGGTTAGGGAATGGCAAGGCTTAGGGCACAGGTGAGGGTACGGAAACGTTGGAGGCTCAGACTACGTGCAGACGCATGGTTCAGTGCCAGCGTACGGGTCAGGAGTAGGATACGGCGTAAGGTAAGGTGTATGGCTGGTGGTGGGATTCTATTCCGGGCTAGGGTTAGGGTTAGGGAAAGGCAAGTCTTAGGGCACAGGTGAGGTTACGGAAACGTGGGAGGGTCAGGCTACATGCAGACGAACGGTTCAGTGCCTGCGTACGGGCCAGGAATAGGTTACGGCGTAAGGTAAGGTGTAGGGCTGGTGGTGGGTTTCCGTTCGGGGCTAGGGTTATGGTTAGGGAACGGCAAGGCTTAGGGCACAGGTGAGGGAACTGAAACGTGGGAGGGTCAGGCTACGTGCTGACGCATGGGTCAGTGCCAGCATACCGGCCAGGAGTAGGGTACGGCGTAAGGTAAAGTGTAGGGCTTGTGGTTGATTTCCTTTCCAGGCTAGGTTTAGGGTTAGGGAACGGCAAGGCTTAGGGCACAGGTGAGGGTACGGAAACGTGGGAGGGACGGGCTACGTGCTGACGCACGGGTCAGTGCCAGCGTACTGGCCAGGAGTAGGCAACGGCATAGGATACAGTGTAGGGCTGTTGGTGGATTTGCGTTCCGGGCTAGGGTTAGGGTTAGGGAACGGCAAGGCTTAGGGCACAGGTGAGGGTACGGATACGTGGGAGGGTCAGGCTACGTGCTGACGCACGGGTCAGTGCCAGCGTACGGGTCAGTAGCAGCGTACGGCGTAAGGTATGGTGTAGGGCTGGTGGTGGGTTACTATTCCGGGCTAGGGTTAGGGTTAGGGAATGGCAAGGCTTAGGGCACAGGTGAGGGTACGGAAACGTGGGAGGGTCAGGCTACGTGCTGACGCACGTGTCAGTGCCAGCGTACGGGCCAGGAGTAGGCAACGGCGTAAGGTAAGGTGTAGGGCTGGTGGTTGGTTTCCGTTCCAGGCTAGGGTTAGAGTTAGGGAACGGCAAGGCTTAGGGCACAGGTGAGGGTACGGAAACGTGGTAGGGTCGGGCTACGTGCTGACGCAAGGGTCAGTGCCAGCGTACGGGCCAGGAGTAGGCAACGGCGTAGGATAAAGTGTAGGGCTGGTGGTGGATTTGCGTTCTGGGCTAGGGTTAGGGTTAGGGAACGGCAAGTCTTAGGGCACAGGTCAGGGTACAGAAACGCGGGATTGTAAGGCTACGTGCTGATGCACGGTTCAGTGCCAGAGTACAGGCCAGGAGTAGGCAACGGCGTAGGGTAAGGTGTAGGGCTGGTGGTGGGTTTCCGTTCCGGGCTAGGGTTAGGGTTAGGGAACGGCAAGGCTTAGGGCACAGGTGAGGGTACGTAAACGTGGGAGTGTCAGGCTACGTGCTGACGCACGGGTCAATGCCAGCGTACGGGCGAGGAGTAGGCAACGGCGTAAGGTAAGGTTTAGGGCTGGTGGGGGTTTACGTTCCGGACTAGGGTTAGGGTTAGGGAACGGCAAGGCTTAGGGCACAGGTCAGGGTACGGAAACGCGTGAGGGTAAGGCTACGTGCTGATGCACGGTTCAGTGCCAGAGTACAGGCCAGGAGTAGGCAACGGCGTAGGGTAAGGTGTAGGGCTGGTGGTGGGTTTCCGTTCCGGGCTAGGGTTAGGGTTAGGGAACGGCAAGGCTTAGGGCACAGGTGAGGTACGTAAACGTGGGAGGGTCAGGCTACGTGCTGACGCACGGGTCAATGCCAGCGTACGGGCGAGGAGTAGGCAACGACGTAAGGTAAGGTGTACGGCTGGTGGTTGGTTTCCGTTCCAGGCTAGGGTTAGGGTTAGGGAATGGCACGGTTTAGGGCACAGGTGAGGGTACGGAAACGTGGGAGGGTCAGGCTACGTGCTGACGCACGGTTCAGTGCCAGCGTATGGGCCAGGAATAGGGTACGGCGTAAGGTAAGGTGTAGGGCTGGTGGTGGGTTTCTAATTCGGGCTAGGGTTAGGGTTAGGGAACGGCAAGTCTTAGGGCAAAGGAGAGGGTACGGAAACGTGGGAGGGTCAGGCTACGTGCTGACGCACGGTTCAGTGCCAGCGTACGGGCCAGGAATAGGGTACGGCGTAAGGTAAGGTGTACGGCTGGTGGTGGGTTTCCGTTCCGGGCTAGGGTTAGGGTTAGGGAACGGCAAGGCTTAGGGCACATGTGAGGGTACAGAAACGTGGGAGGGTCAGGCTACGTGCTGACGCACGGGTCAGTGCCAGCGTGCGGGTCAGTAGCAGCGTACGGCGTAAGGTATGGTGTAGGGCTGGTGGTGGGTTACTATTCCGGGCTAGGGTTAGGATTAGGGAATGGCAAGGCTTAGGGCACAGGTGAGGGTACGGAAACCTGGGAGGGTCAGGCTATGTGCTGACGCACGGGTCAGTGCCAGCGTACGGGCCAGGAGTAGGCAACGGCGTAAGGTAAGGTGTAGGGCTGGTGGTTGGTTTCCGTTCCAGGCTAGGGTTAGGGTTAGGGAACGGCAAGGCTTAGGGCACAGGTGAGGGTACGGAAACGTGGGAGGGTCGGGCTACGTGCTGACGCACGGGTCAGTGCCAGCGTACGGGCCAGGAGTAGGCAACGGCGTAGGATAAAGTGTAGGGCTGGTGGTGGATTTGCGTTCTGGGCTAGGGTTAGGGTTAGGGAAAGGCAAGGCTTAGGGCACAGGTGAGGTTACGGAAACGTGGGAGGGTCAGGCTACATGCTGACGCACGGTTCAGTGCCAGCGTACGGGCCAGGAATGGGTTACGGCGTAAGGTAAGGTGTAGGGCTGGTGGTGGTTTTCCGTTCCGGGCTAGGGTTATGGTTAGGGAACGGCAAGGCTTAGGGCACAGGTGAGGGTACTGAAACGTGGGAGGGTCAGGCTACGTGCTGACACATGGGTCAGTGCCAGCGTACGGGCCAGGAGTAGGGTACGGCGTAAGGTAAAGTGTAGCGCTTGTGGTTGATTTCCTTTCCAGGATAGGTTTAGGGTTAGGGAACGGCAAGGCTTAGGGCACAGGTGAGGGTACGGAAACGTGAGAGGGACGGGCTACGTGCTGACGCACGGGTCAGTGCCAGCGTACGGAACAGGAGTAGGCAACGGCATAGGATACAGTGTAGGGCTGGTGGTGGATTTGCGTTCAGGGCTAGGGTTAGGGTTAGGGAACGGCAAGGCTTAGGGCACAGGTGAGGGTATGCAAACTTGGGAGGGTCAGGCTACATGCTGACGCAATGTTCAGTGCCAGCGTACGGGCCAGGAATAGGGTACGGCGTAAGGTAAGGTGTACGGCTGGTGGTGGGTTTCCGTTCCGGGCTAGGGTTAGGTTTAGGGAACGGCAAGGCTTAGGGTACAGGTGAGGTTACAGAAACGTGGGACGGTCAGGCTACGTGCTGACACATGTGTCAATGCCAGCATACGGGCGAGGAGTAGGCAACGGCGTAAGGTAAGGTGTACGGCTGGTGGTTGTTTTCCGTTCCAGGCTAAGGTTAGGGTTAGGGAACGGCAAGGCTTAGGGCACAGGTGATGGTACGGAAACGTGGGAGGGTCAGGCTACGTGCTGACGCACGGTTCAGTGCCTGCGTACGGGCCAGGAATAGGGAACGGCGTAAGGTAAGGTGTAGGGCTGGTGGTGGGTTTCCGTTCCGGGCTAGGGTTAGGGTTAGGGAACGGCAAGGCTTAGGGCACAGGTCAGGGTACGGAAACGCGGGAGGGTAAGGCTACGTGCTGATGCACGGGTCAGTACCAGAGTACAGGCCAGTAGTAGGCAACGGCGTAGGGTAAGGTTTTGGGCTGGTGGTGGGATTCCATTCCGGGCTAGGGTTAGGGTTAGGGAACCGCAGGGCTTAGGGCACAGGTGAGGGTACGGAGACGAGGGAGGGTCTGGCTACGTGCTGACGCACGGGTCAATGCCAGCATACGGGCCAGGAGTAGGCAACGGCGTAAGGTAAGGTGTAGGGCTGGTGGATGGTTTCTGTTCCAGGCTAGGGTTAGGGTTAGGGAACGGCAAGGCTTAGGGCACAGGTGAGGGTACGGAAACGTTGGAGGGTCGGGCTACGTGCTGATTCACGGGTCAGTGCCAGCGTACGGGTCAGCAGTAGGGTACGGCGTAATGTACGGTGTAGGGCTGGTGGTGAGTTTCTATTCCGGGCTAGGGTTAGGGTTAGGGAACGGCAAGGCTTAGGGCACAGGGGAGGGTACGGAAACTTGGGAGGGTCAGGCTACATGCTGACGCACTGTTCAGTGCCAGCGTACGGGCCAGGAATAGGGTACGGCGTAAGGTAAGGTGTAGGGCTGGTGGTAGGTTTCTAATCCGGGCTAGGGTTAGGGTTAGGGAACGGCAAGTCTTAGGGCAAAGGAGAGGGTACGGAAACGTGGGAGGGTCAGGCTACGTGCTGACGCACGGTTCAGTGCCAGCGTACGGGCAAGGAATAGGGTACGGCGTAAGGTTAGGTGTACGGCTGGTGGTGGGTTTCCGTTCCGGGCTAGGGTTAGGGTTAGGGAACGGCAAGGCTTAGGGCACAGGTGAGGTTACAGATACGTGGGACTGTCTGGCTACATGCTGACGCACGTGTCAGTGCCTGTGTACGGGCCAGTTGCAGCGTACGGCGTAAGGTATGGTGTAGGGCTGGTGGTGGGTTACTATTCCGGGCTACGGTTAGGGTTAGGGAATGGCAAGGCTTAGGGCACAGGTGAGGGTACGGAAACGTGGGAGCGTCAGGCTACGTGCTGACGCATGTGTCAGTGCCAGCGTACGGGCCAGTAGTAGGCAACAGCGTAAGGTAAGGTGTAGGGCTGGTGGTTGGTTTCCGTTCCAGGCTAGGGTTAGGGTTAGGGAACGGCAAGGCTTATGGCACAGGTGAGGGTACGGAAACGTGGGAGGGTCGGGCTACGTGCTGACGCACGGGTCAGTGCCAGCGTACGGGCCAGGAGTAGGCAACAGCGTAGGATAAAGTGTAGGGCTGGTGGTGGATTTGCGTTCTGGGCTAGGGTTAGGGTTAGGGAACCGCAAGGCTTAGGGCACAGGTCAGGGTACAGAAACGCGGGAGGGTAAGGCTATGTGCTGATGCACGCTTCAGTGCAAGAGTACAGGCCAGGAGTAGGCAACGGCGTAGGGTAAGGTGTAGGGCTGGTGGTGGGTTTCCGTTCCGGGCTAGGGTTAGGGTTAGGGAACGGCAAGGCTTAGGGCACAGGTGAGGGTACGTAAACGTGGGAGGGTCAGGCTACGTGCTGACGCACGGGTCAATGCCAGCGTACGGGCGAGGAGTAGGCAACGGCGTAAGGTTATGTTTAGGGCTGGTGGTGGGTTTCCGTTCCGGACTAGGGTTAGGGTTAGGGAACGGCAAGGCTTAGGGCACAGGTCAGGGTACGGAAACGCGTGAGGGTAAGGCTACGTGCTGATGCACGGTTCAGTGCCAGAGTACAGGCCAGGATAAGCAACGGCGTAGGGTAAGGTGTAGGGCTGGTGGTGGGTTTCCGTTCGGGGCTAGGGTTAGGGTTAGGGAACGGCAAGGCTTAGGGAACAGGTGAGGGTACGGAAACGTGGGAGGGTCAGGCTACGTGCTGACGCACGGGTCAGTGCCAGCGTGCGGGTCAGTAGCAGCGTACGGCGTAAGGTATGGTGTAGGGCTGGTGGTGGGTTACTATACCGGGCTAGGGTTAGTGTTAGGGAATGGCAAGGCTTAGGGCACAGGTGAGGGTACGGAAACGTGGGAGGGTCAGGCTATGTGCTGACGCACGGGTCAGTGCCAGCGTACGGGCCAGGAGTAGGCAACGGCGTAAGGTAAGGTGTAGGGCTGGTGGTTGGTTTCCGTTCCAGGCTAGGGTTAGGGTTAGGGAACGGCAAGGCTTAGGGCACAGGTGAGGGTACGGAAACGTGGGAGGGTCGGGCTACGTGATGACGCACGGGTCAGTGCCTCCGTACGGGCCAGGAGTAGGCAACGGCGTAGGATAAAGTTTAGGGCTGGTGGTGGATTTGCGTTCTGGGCTAGGGTTAGGGTAAGGGAACGGCAAGGCTTAGGGCACAGGTCAGGGAACGGAACGCGGGAGGGTAAGGCTACGTGCTGATGCACGGTTCAGTGCCAGAGTACAGGCCAGGAGTAGGCAACGGCGTAGGGTAAGGTGTAGGGCTGGTGGTGGGTTTCCGTTCCGGGCTAGGGTTAGGGTTAGGGAACGGCAAGGCTTAGGGCAGAGGTGAGGGTACGGAAACGTGAGAGGGACGGGCTACGTGCTGACGCACGTGTCAGTGGCAGCGTACGGAACAGGAGTAGGCAACGGCATAGGATAGAGTGTAGGGCTGGTGGTGGATTTGCGTTCAGGGCTAGGGTTAGGGTTAGGGAACGGCAAGGCTTAGGGCACAGGTGTGGGTATGGAAACGTGGGAGGGTCAGGCTACGTGCTGACGCACGGGTCAGTGCCAGCGTACGGGTCAGGAGTAGGGTACGGCGTAATGTAAGGTGTAGTGCTGGTGGTGGGTTTCTATTCCGGGCTAGGGTTAGGGTTAGGGAACGGCAAGACTTAGGGCACAGGTGAGGGTACGGAAACTTTGGAGGGTCAGGCTACATGCTGACGCAATGTTCAGTGCCAGCGTACGGGCCAGGAATAGGGTACGGCGTAAGGTAAGGTGTAGGGCTGGTGGTGGGTTTCCGTTCCGGGCTAGGGTTAGGGTTAGGGAACGGCAAGGCTTAGGGCTCAGGTGAGGGTACGTAAACGTGGCAGGGTCAGGCAACGTGCTGACGCACGGGTCAATGCCAGCGTACGGGCGAGGAGTAGGCAACGGCGTAAGGTAAGGTTTAGGGCTGGTGGTGGGTTTCCGTTCCGGACTAGGGTTAGGGTTAGGGAACGGCAAGGCTTAGGGCACAGGTCAGGGTACGGAAACGCGTGAGGGTAAGGCTACGTGCTGATGCACGGTTCAGTGCCAGAGTACAGGCCAGGAGTAGGCAACGGCGTAGGGTAAGGTGTAGGGCTGGTGGTGGGTTTCCGTTCCGGGCTAGGGTTAGGATTAGGGAACGGCGAGGCTTAGGGCACAGGTGAGGGTACGTAAACGTGCGAGGGTCAGGCTACGTGCTGACGCACGGGTCAATGCCAGCGTACGGGCGAGGAGTAGGCAACGACGTAAGGTAAGGTGTACGGCTGGTGGTTGGTTTCCGTTCCAGGCTAGGGTTAGGGTTAGGGAATGGCAAGGCTTAGGGCACAGGTGACGGTACGGAAACGTGGGAGGGTCAGGCTACGTGGTGACGCATGGTTCAGTGCCAGCGTACGGGCCAGGAATAGGGTACGGCGTAAGGTAAGGTGTAGGGCTGGTGGTGGTTTTCTAATCCGGGCTAGTGTTAGGGTTAGGGAACGGCAATTCTTAGGGCAAAGGAGAGGGTACGGAAACGTGGGAGGGTCAGGCTACGTGCTGTCGCACGGATCAGTGCCAGCGTACGGGCCAGGAATAGGGTACGTCGTAAGGTAAGGTGTACGGCTGGTGGTGGGTTTCCGTTCCGGGCTAGGGTTAGGTTTAGGGAACGGCAAGGCTTAGGGCACAGGTGAAGTTACCGAAACGTGGGACGGTCAGGCTACGTGCTGACGCACGTGTCAGTGCCAGCGTACGGGCCAGGGGTAGGCAACGGCGTAAGGTAAGATGTAGGGCTGGTGGTTGGTTTCCGTTCCAGGCTAGGGTTAGGGTAAGGGAACGGCAAGGCTTAGGGCACAGGTGAGGGTACCGAAACGTGGGAGGGTCAGGCTACATGCTGACGCACGGTTCAGTGCCAGCGTATGGGCCAGGAATAAGTTACGGCGTAAGGTAAGGTGTAGGGCTGGTGGTGGGTTTCCGTTCGGGGCTAGGGTTAGGGTTAGGGAACGGCAAGGCTTAGGGCACAGGTGAGGGTACGGAAACGTGGGAGGGTCAGGCTACGTGCTGACGCACGGGTCAGTGCCAGCGTGCGGGTCAGTAGCAGCGTACGGCGTAAGGTATGGTGTAGGGTTGGTGGTGGGTTACTATTCTGGGCTAGGGTTAGGGTTAGGGAATGGCAAGGCTTAGGGCACAGGTGAGGGTACGGAAACGTTGGAGGCTCAGACTACGTGCAGACGCATGGTTCAGTGCCAGCGTACGGGTCAGGAGTAGGATACGGCGTAAGGTAAGGTGTATGGCTGGTGGTGGGATTCTATTCCGGGCTAGGGTTAGGGTTAGGGAAAGGCAAGGCTTAGGGCACAGGTGAGGTTACGGAAACGTGGGAGGGTCAGGCTACATGCAGACGAACGGTTCAGTGCCTGCGTACGGGCCAGGAATAGGTTACGGCGTAAGGTAAGGTGTAGGGCTGGTGGTGGGTTTCCGTTCGGGGCTAGGGTTATGGTTAGGGAACGGCAAGGCTTAGGGCACAGGTGAGGGAACTGAAACGTGGGAGGGTCAGGCTACGTGCTGACGCATGGGTCAGTGCCAGCATACCGGCCAGGAGTAGGGTACGGCGTAAGGTAAAGTGTAGGGCTTGTGGTTGATTTCCTTTCCAGGCTAGGTTTAGGGTTAGGGAACGGCAAGGCTTAGGGCACAGGTGAGGGTACGGAAACGTGGGAGGGACGGGCTACGTGCTGACGCACGGGTCAGTGCCAGCGTACGGGCCAGGAGTAGGCAACGGCATAGGATACAGTGTAGGGCTGTTGGTGGATTTGCGTTCTGGGCTAGGGTTAGGGTTAGGGAACGGCAAGGCTTAGGGCACAGGTGAGGGTACGGAAACGTGGGAGGGTCAGGCTACGTGCTGACGCACGGGTCAGTGCCAGCGTACGGGTCAGTAGCAGCGTACGGCGTAAGGTATGGTGTAGGGCTGGTGGTGGGTTACTATTCCGGGCTAGGGTTAGGGTTAGGGAATGGCAAGGCTTAGGGCACAGGTGAGGGTACGGAAACGTGGGAGGGTCAGGCTACGTGCTGACGCACGTGTCAGTGCCAGCGTACGGGCCAGGAGTAGGCAACGGCGTAAGGTAAGGTGTAGGGCTGGTGGTTGGTTTCCGTTCCAGGCTAGGGTTAGGGTTAGGGAACGGCAAGGCTTAGGGCACAGGTGAGGGTACGGAAACGTGGGAGGGTCGGGCTACGTGCTGACGCAATGGTCAGTGCCAGCGTACGGGCCAGGAGTAGGCAACGGCGTAGGATAAAGTGTAGGGCTGGTGGTGGATTTGCGTTCTGGGCTAGGGTTAGGGTTAGGGAACGGCAAGTCTTAGGGCACAGGTCAGGGTACAGAAACGCGGGATTGTAAGGCTACGTGCTGATGCACGGTTCAGTGCCAGAGTACAGGCCAGGAGTAGGCAACGGCGTAGGGTAAGGTGTAGGGCTGGTGGTGGGTTTCCGTTCCAGGCTAGGGTTAGGGTTAGGGAACGGCAAGGCTTAGGGCACAGGTGAGGGTACGTAAACGTGGGAGTGTCAGGCTACGTGCTGACGCACGGGTCAATGCCAGCGTACGGGCGAGGAGTAGGCAACGGCGTAAGGTAAGGTTTAGGGCTGGTGGGGGTTTACGTTCCGGACTAGGGTTAGGGTTAGGGAACGGCAAGGCTTAGGGCACAGGTCAGGGTACGGAAACGCGTGAGGGTAAGGCTACGTGCTGATGCACGGTTCAGTGCCAGAGTACAGGCCAGGAGTAGGCAACGGCGTAGGGTAAGGTGTAGGGCTGGTGGTTGGTTTCCGTTCCAAGCTAGGGTTAGGGTTAGGGAATGGCACGGTTTAGGGCACAGGTGAGGGTACGGAAACGTGGGAGGGTCAGGCTACGTGCTGACGCACGGTTCAGTGCCAGCGTATGGGCCAGGAATAGGGTACGGCGTAAGGTAAGGTGTAGGGTTGGTGGTGGGTTTCTAATCCGGGCTAGGGTTAGGGTTAGGGTACGGCAAGTCTTAGGGCAAAGGAGAGGGTACGGAAACGTGGGAGGGTCAGGCTACGTGCTGACGCACGGTTCAGTGCCAGCGTACGGGCCAGGAATAGGGTACGGCGTAAGGTAAGGTGTACGGCTGGTGGTGGGTTTCCGTTCCGGGCTAGGGTTAGGGTTAGGGAACGGCAAGGCTTAGGGCACATGTGAGGGTACAGAAACGTGGGAGGGTCAGGCTACGTGCTGACGCACGTGTCAGTGCCAGCGTGCGGGTCAGTAGCAGCGTACGGCGTAAGGTATGGTGTAGGGCTGGTGGTGGGTTACTATTCCGGGCTAGGGTTAGGGTTAGGGAACGGCAAGGCTTAGGGCACAGGTCAGGGTACGGAAACGCGTGAGGGTAAGGCTACGTGCTGATGCACGGTTCAGTGCCAGAGTACAGGCCAGGAGTAGGCAACGGCGTAGGGTAAGGTGTAGGGCTGGTGGTTGGTTTCCGTTCCAAGCTAGGGTTAGGGTTAGGGAATGGCACGGTTTAGGGCACAGGTGAGGGTACGGAAACGTGGGAGGGTCAGGCTACGTGCTGACGCACGGTTCAGTGCCAGCGTATGGGCCAGGAATAGGGTACGGCGTAAGGTAAGGTGTAGGGTTGGTGGTGGGCTTCTAATCCGGGCTAGGGTTAGGGTTAGGGTACGGCAAGTCTTAGGGCAAAGGAGAGGGTACGGAAACGTGGGAGGGTCAGGCTACGTGCTGACGCACGGTTCAGTGCCAGCGTACGGGCCAGGAATAGGGTACGGCGTAAGGTAAGGTGTACGGCTGGTGGTGGGTTTCCGTTCCGGGCTAGGGTTAGGGTTAGGGAACGGCAAGGCTTAGGGCACATGTGAGGGTACAGAAACGTGGGAGGGTCAGGCTACGTGCTGACGCACGGGTCAGTGCCAGCGTGCGGGTCAGTAGCAGCGTACGGCGTAAGGTATGGTGTAGGGCTGGTGGTGGGTTACTATTCCGGGCTAGGGTTAGGATTAGGGAATGGCAAGGCTTAGGGCACAGGTGAGGGTACGGAAACCTGGGAGGGTCAGGCTATGTGCTGACGCACGGGTCAGTGCCAGCGTACGGGCCAGGAGTAGGCAACGGCGTAAGGTAAGGTGTAGGGCTGGTGGTTGGTTTCCGTTCCAGGCTAGGGTTAGGGTTAGGGAACGGCAAGGCTTAGGGCACAGGTGAGGGTACGGAAACGTGGGAGGGTCGGGCTACGTGCTGACGCACGGGTCAGTGCCAGCGTACGGGCCAGGAGTAGGCAACGGCGTAGGATAAAGTGTAGGGCTGGTGGTGGATTTGCGTTCTGGGCTAGGGTTAGGGTTAGGGAAAGGCAAGGCTTAGGGCACAGGTGAGGTTACGGAAACGTGGGAGGGTCAGGCTACATGCTGACGCACGGTTCAGTGCCAGCGTACGGGCCAGGAATGGGTTACGGCGTAAGGTAAGGTGTAGGGCTGGTGGTGGTTTTCCGTTCCGGGCTAGGGTTATGGTTAGGGAACGGCAAGGCTTAGGGCACAGGTGAGGGTACTGAAACGTGGGAGGGTCAGGCTACGTGCTGACACATGGGTCAGTGCCAGCGTACGGGCCAGGAGTAGGGTACGGCGTAAGGTAAAGTGTAGCGCTTGTGGTTGATTTCCTTTCCAGGATAGGTTTAGGGTTAGGGAACGGCAAGGCTTAGGGCACAGGTGAGGGTACGGAAACGTGAGAGGGACGGGCTACGTGCTGACGCACGGGTCAGTGCCAGCGTACGGAACAGGAGTAGGCAACGGCATAGGATACAGTGTAGGGCTGGTGGTGGATTTGCGTTCAGGGCTAGGGTTAGGGTTAGGGAACGGCAAGGCTTAGGGCACAGGTGAGGGTATGCAAACTTGGGAGGGTCAGGCTACATGCTGACGCAATGTTCAGTGCCAGCGTACGGGCCAGGAATAGGGTACGGCGTAAGGTAAGGTGTACGGCTGGTGGTGGGTTTCCGTTCCGGGCTAGGGTTAGGTTTAGGGAACGGCAAGGCTTAGGGTACAGGTGAGGTTACAGAAACGTGGGACGGTCAGGCTACGTGCTGACACATGTGTCAATGCCAGCATACGGGCGAGGAGTAGGCAACGGCGTAAGGTAAGGTGTACGGCTGGTGGTTGTTTTCCGTTCCAGGCTAAGGTTAGGGTTAGGGAACGGCAAGGCTTAGGGCACAGGTGATGGTACGGAAACGTGGGAGGGTCAGGCTACGTGCTGACGCACGGTTCAGTGCCTGCGTACGGGCCAGGAATAGGGAACGGCGTAAGGTAAGGTGTAGGGCTGGTGGTGGGTTTCCGTTCCGGGCTAGGGTTAGGGTTAGGGAACGGCAAGGCTTAGGGCACAGGTCAGGGTACGGAAACGCGGGAGGGTAAGGCTACGTGCTGATGCACGGGTCAGTACCAGAGTACAGGCCAGTAGTAGGCAACGGCGTAGGGTAAGGTTTTGGGCTGGTGGTGGGATTCCATTCCGGGCTAGGGTTAGGGTTAGGGAACCGCAGGGCTTAGGGCACAGGTGAGGGTACGGAGACGAGGGAGGGTCTGGCTACGTGCTGACGCACGGGTCAATGCCAGCATACGGGCCAGGAGTAGGCAACGGCGTAAGGTAAGGTGTAGGGCTGGTGGATGGTTTCTGTTCCAGGCTAGGGTTAGGGTTAGGGAACGGCAAGGCTTAGGGCACAGGTGAGGGTACGGAAACGTTGGAGGGTCGGGCTACGTGCTGATTCACGGGTCAGTGCCAGCGTACGGGTCAGCAGTAGGGTACGGCGTAATGTAAGGTGTAGGGCTGGTGGTGAGTTTCTATTCCGGGCTAGGGTTAGGGTTAGGGAACGGCAAGGCTTAGGGCACAGGGGAGGGTACGGAAACTTGGGAGGGTCAGGCTACATGCTGACGCACTGTTCAGTGCCAGCGTACGGGCCAGGAATAGGGTACGGCGTAAGGTAAGGTGTAGGGCTGGTGGTAGGTTTCTAATCCGGGCTAGGGTTAGGGTTAGGGAACGGCAAGTCTTAGGGCAAAGGAGAGGGTACGGAAACGTGGGAGGGTCAGGCTACGTGCTGACGCACGGTTCAGTGCCAGCGTACGGGCAAGGAATAGGGTACGGCGTAAGGTTAGGTGTACGGCTGGTGGTGGGTTTCCGTTCCGGGCTAGGGTTAGGGTTAGGGAACGGCAAGGCTTAGGGCACAGGTGAGGTTACAGATACGTGGGACTGTCTGGCTACATGCTGACGCACGTGTCAGTGCCTGTGTACGGGCCAGTTGCAGCGTACGGCGTAAGGTATGGTGTAGGGCTGGTGGTGGGTTACTATTCCGGGCTACGGTTAGGGTTAGGGAATGGCAAGGCTTAGGGCACAGGTGAGGGTACGGAAACGTGGGAGCGTCAGGCTACGTGCTGACGCATGTGTCAGTGCCAGCGTACGGGCCAGTAGTAGGCAACAGCGTAAGGTAAGGTGTAGGGCTGGTGGTTGGTTTCCGTTCCAGGCTAGGGTTAGGGTTAGGGAACGGCAAGGCTTATGGCACAGGTGAGGGTACGGAAACGTGGGAGGGTCGGGCTACGTGCTGACGCACGGGTCAGTGCCAGCGTACGGGCCAGGAGTAGGCAACAGCGTAGGATAAAGTGTAGGGCTGGTGGTGGATTTGCGTTCTGGGCTAGGGTTAGGGTTAGGGAACCGCAAGGCTTAGGGCACAGGTCAGGGTACAGAAACGCGGGAGGGTAAGGCTATGTGCTGATGCACGCTTCAGTGCAAGAGTACAGGCCAGGAGTAGGCAACGGCGTAGGGTAAGGTGTAGGGCTGGTGGTGGGTTTCCGTTCCGGGCTAGGGTTAGGGTTAGGGAACGGCAAGGCTTAGGGCACAGGTGAGGGTACGTAAACGTGGGAGGGTCAGGCTACGTGCTGACGCACGGGTCAATGCCAGCGTACGGGCGAGGAGTAGGCAACGGCGTAAGGTTATGTTTAGGGCTGGTGGTGGGTTTCCGTTCCGGACTAGGGTTAGGGTTAGGGAACGGCAAGGCTTAGGGCACAGGTCAGGGTACGGAAACGCGTGAGGGTAAGGCTACGTGCTGATGCACGGTTCAGTGCCAGAGTACAGTCCAGGATAAGCAACGGCGTAGGGTAAGGTGTAGGGCTGGTGGTGGGTTTCCGTTCGGGGCTAGGGTTAGGGTTAGGGAACGGCAAGGCTTAGGGAACAGGTGAGGGTACGGAAACGTGGGAGGGTCAGGCTACGTGCTGACGCACGGGTCAGTGCCAGCGTGCGGGTCAGTAACAGCGTACGGCGTAAGGTATGGTGTAGGGCTGGTGGTGGGTTACTATACCGGGCTAGGGTTAGTGTTAGGGAATGGCAAGGCTTAGGGCACAGGTGAGGGTACGGAAACGTGGGAGGGTCAGGCTATGTGCTGACGCACGGGTCAGTGCCAGCGTACGGGCCAGGAGTAGGCAACGGCGTAAGGTAAGGTGTAGGGCTGGTGGTTGGTTTCCGTTCCAGGCTAGGGTTAGGGTTAGGGAACGGCAAGGCTTAGGGCACAGGTGAGGGTACGGAAACGTGGGAGGGTCGGGCTACGTGATGACGCACGGGTCAGTGCCTCCGTACGGGCCAGGAGTAGGCAACGGCGTAGGATAAAGTTTAGGGCTGGTGGTGGATTTGCGTTCTGGGCTAGGGTTAGGGTAAGGGAACGGCAAGGCTTAGGGCACAGGTCAGGGAACGGAACGCGGGAGGGTAAGGCTACGTGCTGATGCACGGTTCAGTGCCAGAGTACAGGCCAGGAGTAGGCAACGGCGTAGGGTAAGGTGTAGGGCTGGTGGTGGGTTTCCGTTCCGGGCTAGGGTTAGGGTTAGGGAACGGCAAGGCTTAGGGCAGAGGTGAGGGTACGGAAACGTGAGAGGGACGGGCTACGTGCTGACGCACGTGTCAGTGGCAGCGTACGGAACAGGAGTAGGCAACGGCATAGGATAGAGTGTAGGGCTGGTGGTGGATTTGCGTTCAGGGCTAGGGTTAGGGTTAGGGAACGGCAAGGCTTAGGGCACAGGTGTGGGTATGGAAACGTGGGAGGGTCAGGCTACGTGCTGACGCACGGGTCAGTGCCAGCGTACGGGTCAGGAGTAGGGTACGGCGTAATGTAAGGTGTAGTGCTGGTGGTGGGTTTCTATTCCGGGCTAGGGTTAGGGTTAGGGAACGGCAAGACTTAGGGCACAGGTGAGGGTACGGAAACTTTGGAGGGTCAGGCTACATGCTGACGCAATGTTCAGTGCCAGCGTACGGGCCAGGAATAGGGTACGGCGTAAGGTAAGGTGTAGGGCTGGTGGTGGGTTTCCGTTCCGGGCTAGGGTTAGGGTTAGGGAACGGCAAGGCTTAGGGCTCAGGTGAGGGTACGTAAACGTGGCAGGGTCAGGCAACGTGCTGACGCACGGGTCAATGCCAGCGTACGGGCGAGGAGTAGGCAACGGCGTAAGGTAAGGTTTAGGGCTGGTGGTGGGTTTCCGTTCCGGACTAGGGTTAGGGTTAGGGAACGGCAAGGCTTAGGGCACAGGTCAGGGTACGGAAACGCGTGAGGGTAAGGCTACGTGCTGATGCACGGTTCAGTGCCAGAGTACAGGCCAGGAGTAGGCAACGGCGTAGGGTAAGGTGTAGGGCTGGTGGTGGGTTTCCGTTCCGGGCTAGGGTTAGGATTAGGGAACGGCGAGGCTTAGGGCACAGGTGAGGGTACGTAAACGTGCGAGGGTCAGGCTACGTGCTGACGCACGGGTCAATGCCAGCGTACGGGCGAGGAGTAGGCAACGACGTAAGGTAAGGTGTACGGCTGGTGGTTGGTTTCCGTTCCAGGCTAGGGTTAGGGTTAGGGAATGGCAAGGCTTAGGGCACAGGTGACGGTACGGAAACGTGGGAGGGTCAGGCTACGTGGTGACGCATGGTTCAGTGCCAGCGTACGGGCCAGGAATAGGGTACGGCGTAAGGTAAGGTGTAGGGCTGGTGGTGGTTTTCTAATCCGGGCTAGTGTTAGGGTTAGGGAACGGCAATTCTTAGGGCAAAGGAGAGGGTACGGAAACGTGGGAGGGTCAGGCTACGTGCTGTCGCACGGATCAGTGCCAGCGTACGGGCCAGGAATAGGGTACGTCGTAAGGTAAGGTGTACGGCTGGTGGTGGGTTTCCGTTCCGGGCTAGGGTTAGGTTTAGGGAACGGCAAGGCTTAGGGCACAGGTGAAGTTACCGAAACGTGGGACGGTCAGGCTACGTGCTGACGCACGTGTCAGTGCCAGCGTACGGGCCAGGGGTAGGCAACGGCGTAAGATAAGATGTAGGGCTGGTGGTTGGTTTCCGTTCCAGGCTAGGGTTAGGGTAAGGGAACGGCAAGGCTTAGGGCACAGGTGAGGGTACCGAAACGTGGGAGGGTCAGGCTACATGCTGACGCACGGTTCAGTGCCAGCGTATGGGCCAGGAATAAGTTACGGCGTAAGGTAAGGTGTAGGGCTGGTGGTGGGTTTCCGTTCGGGGCTAGGGTTAGGGTTAGGGAACGGCAAGGCTTAGGGCACAGGTGAGGGTACGGAAACGTGGGAGGGTCAGGCTACGTGCTGACGCACGGGTCAGTGCCAGCGTGCGGGTCAGTAGCAGCGTACGGCGTAAGGTATGGTGTAGGGTTGGTGGTGGGTTACTATTCTGGGCTAGGGTTAGGGTTAGGGAATGGCAAGGCTTAGGGCACAGGTGAGGGTACGGAAACGTTGGAGGCTCAGACTACGTGCAGACGCATGGTTCAGTGCCAGCGTACGGGTCAGGAGTAGGATACGGCGTAAGGTAAGGTGTATGGCTGGTGGTGGGATTCTATTCCGGGCTAGGGTTAGGGTTAGGGAAAGGCAAGGCTTAGGGCACAGGTGAGGTTACGGAAACGTGGGAGGGTCAGGCTACATGCAGACGAACGGTTCAGTGCCTGCGTACGGGCCAGGAATAGGTTACGGCGTAAGGTAAGGTGTAGGGCTGGTGGTGGGTTTCCGTTCGGGGCTAGGGTTATGGTTAGGGAACGGCAAGGCTTAGGGCACAGGTGAGGGAACTGAAACGTGGGAGGGTCAGGCTACGTGCTGACGCATGGGTCAGTGCCAGCATACCGGCCAGGAGTAGGGTACGGCGTAAGGTAAAGTGTAGGGCTTGTGGTTGATTTCCTTTCCAGGCTAGGTTTAGGGTTAGGGAACGGCAAGGCTTAGGGCACAGGTGAGGGTACGGAAACGTGGGAGGGACGGGCTACGTGCTGACGCACGGGTCAGTGCCAGCGTACGGGCCAGGAGTAGGCAACGGCATAGGATACAGTGTAGGGCTGTTGGTGGATTTGCGTTCTGGGCTAGGGTTAGGGTTAGGGAACGGCAAGGCTTAGGGCACAGGTGAGGGTACGGAAACGTGGGAGGGTCAGGCTACGTGCTGACGCACGGGTCAGTGCCAGCGTACGGGTCAGTAGCAGCGTACGGCGTAAGGTATGGTGTAGGGCTGGTGGTGGGTTACTATTCCGGGCTAGGGTTAGGGTTAGGGAATGGCAAGGCTTAGGGCACAGGTGAGGGTACGGAAACGTGGGAGGGTCAGGCTACGTGCTGACGCACGTGTCAGTGCCAGCGTACGGGCCAGGAGTAGGCAACGGCGTAAGGTAAGGTGTAGGGCTGGTGGTTGGTTTCCGTTCCAGGCTAGGGTTAGGGTTAGGGAACGGCAAGGCTTAGGGCACAGGTGAGGGTACGGAAACGTGGGAGGGTCGGGCTACGTGCTGACGCAATGGTCAGTGCCAGCGTACGGGCCAGGAGTAGGCAACGGCGTAGGATAAAGTGTAGGGCTGGTGGTGGATTTGCGTTCTGGGCTAGGGTTAGGGTTAGGGAACGGCAAGTCTTAGGGCACAGGTCAGGGTACAGAAACGCGGGATTGTAAGGCTACGTGCTGATGCACGGTTCAGTGCCAGAGTACAGGCCAGGAGTAGGCAACGGCGTAGGGTAAGGTGTAGGGCTGGTGGTGGGTTTCCGTTCCAGGCTAGGGTTAGGGTTAGGGAACGGCAAGGCTTAGGGCACAGGTGAGGGTACGTAAACGTGGGAGTGTCAGGCTACGTGCTGACGCACGGGTCAATGCCAGCGTACGGGCGAGGAGTAGGCAACGGCGTAAGGTAAGGTTTAGGGCTGGTGGGGGTTTACGTTCCGGACTAGGGTTAGGGTTAGGGAACGGCAAGGCTTAGGGCACAGGTCAGGGTACGGAAACGCGTGAGGGTAAGGCTACGTGCTGATGCACGGTTCAGTGCCAGAGTACAGGCCAGGAGTAGGCAACGGCGTAGGGTAAGGTGTAGGGCTGGTGGTTGGTTTCCGTTCCAAGCTAGGGTTAGGGTTAGGGAATGGCACGGTTTAGGGCACAGGTGAGGGTACGGAAACGTGGGAGGGTCAGGCTACGTGCTGACGCACGGTTCAGTGCCAGCGTATGGGCCAGGAATAGGGTACGGCGTAAGGTAAGGTGTAGGGTTGGTGGTGGGTTTCTAATCCGGGCTAGGGTTAGGGTTAGGGTACGGCAAGTCTTAGGGCAAAGGAGAGGGTACGGAAACGTGGGAGGGTCAGGCTACGTGCTGACGCACGGTTCAGTGCCAGCGTACGGGCCAGGAATAGGGTACGGCGTAAGGTAAGGTGTACGGCTGGTGGTGGGTTTCCGTTCCGGGCTAGGGTTAGGGTTAGGGAACGGCAAGGCTTAGGGCACATGTGAGGGTACAGAAACGTGGGAGGGTCAGGCTACGTGCTGACGCACGTGTCAGTGCCAGCGTGCGGGTCAGTAGCAGCGTACGGCGTAAGGTATGGTGTAGGGCTGGTGGTGGGTTACTATTCCGGGCTAGGGTTAGGGTTAGGGAATGGCAAGGCTTAGGGCACAGGTGAGGGTACGGAAACCTGGGAGGGTCAGGCTATGTGCTGACGCACGGGTCAGTGCCAGCGTACGGGCCAGGAGTAGGCAACGGCGTAAGGTAAGGTGTAGGTCTGGTGGTTGGTTTCCGTTCCAGGCTAGGGTTAGGGTTAGGGAACGGCAAGGCTTAGGGCACAGGTGAGGGTACGGAAACGTGGGAGGGTCGGGCTACGTGCTGACGCACGGGTCAGTGCCAGCGTACGGGCCAGGAGTAGGCAACGGCGTAGGATAAAGTGTAGGGCTGGTGGTGGATTTGCGTTCTGGGCTAGGGTTAGGGTTAGGGAAAGGCAAGGCTTAGGGCACAGGTGAGGTTACGGAAACGTGGGAGGGTCAGGCTACATGCTGACGCACGGTTCAGTGCCAGCGTACGGGCCAGGAATAGGTTACGGCGTAAGGTAAGGTGTAGGGCTGGTGGTGGTTTTCCGTTCCGGGCTAGGGTTATGGTTAGGGAACGTCAAGGCTTAGGGCACAGGTGATGGTACGGAAACGTGGGAGGGTCAGGCTACGTGCTGACGCACGGTTCAGTGCCAGCGTACGGGCCAGGAATAGGGAACGGCGTAAGGTAAGGTGTAGGGCTGGTGGTGGGTTTCCGTTCCGGGCTAGGGTTAGGGTTAGGGAACGGCAAGGCTTAGGGCACAGGTCAGGGTACGGAAACGCGGGAGGGTAAGGCTACGTGCTGATGCACGGGTCAGTACCAGAGTACAGGCCAGTAGTAGGCAACGGCGTAGGGTAAGGTTTTGGGCTGGTGGTGGGATTCCATTCCGGGCTAGGGTTAGGGTTAGGGAACCGCAGGGCTTAGGGCACAGGTGAGGGTATGGAGACGAGGGAGGGTCTGGCTACGTGCTGACGCACGGGTCAATGCCAGCATACGGGCCAGGAGTAGGCAACGGCGTAAGGTAAGGTGTAGGGCTGGTGGATGGTTTCTGTTCCAGGCTAGGGTTAGGGTTAGGGAACGGCAAGGCTTAGGGCACAGGTGAGGGTACGGAAACGTTGGAGGGTCGGGCTACGTGCTGATGCACGGGTCAGTGCCAGCGTACGGGTCAGCAGTAGGGTACGGCGTAATGTAAGGTGTAGGGCTGGTGGTGGGTTTCTATTCCGGGCTAGGGTTAGGGTTAGGGAACGGCAAGGCTTAGGGCACAGGTGAGGGTACGGAAAATTGGGAGGGTCAGGCTACATGCTGACGCACTGTTCAGTGCCAGCGTACGGGCCAGGAATAGGGTACGGCGTAAGGTAAGGTGTAGGGCTGGTGGTAGGTTTCTAATCCGGGCTAGGGTTAGGGTTAGGGAACGGCAAGTCTTAGGGCAAAGGAGAGGGTACGGAAACGTGGGAGGGTCAGGCTACGTGCTGACGCACGGTTCAGTGCCAGCGTACGGGCAAGGAATAGGGTACGGCGTAAGGTAAGGTGTACGGCTGGTGGTGGGTTTCCGTTCCGGGCTAGGGTTAGGGTTAGGGAACGGCAAGGCTTAGGGCACAGGTGAGGTTACAGATACGTGGGACTGTCAGGCTACGTGCTGACGCACGTGTCAGTGCCTGTGTACGGGCCAGTTGCAGCGTACGGCGTAAGGTATGGTGTAGGGCTGGTGGTGGGTTACTATTCCGGTCTACGGTTAGGGTTAGGGAATGGCAAGGCTTAGGGCACAGGAGAGGGTACGGAAACGTGGGAGCGTCAGGCTACGTGCTGACGCACGTGTCAGTGCCAGCGTACGGGCCAGTAGTAGGCAACAGCGTAAGGTAAGGTGTAGGGCTGGTGGTTGGTTTCCGTTCCAGGCTAGGGTTAGGGTTAGGGAACGGCAAGGCTTATAGCACAGGTGAGGGTACGGAAAAGTGGGAGGGTCGGGCTACGTGCTGACGCACTGGTCAGTGCCAGCGTACGGGCCAGGAGTAGGCAACGGCGTAGGATAAAGTGTAGGGCTGGTGGTGGATTTGCGTTCTGGGCTAGGGTTAGGGTTAGGGAACCGCAAGGCTTAGGGCACAGGTCAGGGTACAGAAACGCGGGAGGGTAAGGCTATGTGCTGATGCACGGTTCAGTGCAAGAGTACTGGCCAGGAGTAGGCAACGGCGTAGGGTAAGGTGTAGGGCTGGTGGTGGGTTTCCGTTCCGGGCTAGGGTTAGGGTTAGGGAACGGCAAGGCTTAGGGCACAGATGAGGGTACGTAAACGTGGGAGGGTCAGGCTACGTGCTGACGCACGGGTCAATGCCAGCGTACGGGCGAGGAGTAGGCAACGGCGTAAGGTTATGTTTAGGGCTGGTGGTGGGTTTCCGTTCCGGACTAGGGTTAGGATTAGGGAACGGCAAGGCTTAGGGCACAGGTCAGGGTACGGAAACGCGTGAGGGTAAGGCTACGTGCTGATGCACGGTTCAGTGCCAGAGTACAGGCCAGGATAAGCAACGGCGTAGGGTAAGGTGTAGGGCTGGTGGTGGGTTTCCGTTCAGGGCTAGGGTTAGGGTTAGGGAACGGCAAGGCTTAGGGCACAGGTGAGGGAACGGAAACGTGGGAGGGTCAGGCTACGTGCTGACGCACGGTTCAGTGCCAGCGTACGGGCCAGGAATAGGGTACGGCGTGAGGTAAGGTGTAGGGCTGGTGGTGGGTTTCTAATCCGGGCTAGGGTTAGGGTTAGAGAACGGCAAGTCTTAGGGCAAAGGAGAGGGTACGGAAACGTGGGAGGGTCAGGCTACGTGCAGACGCACGGTTCAGTGCCAGCGTACGGGCCAGGAATAGGGTACGGCGTAAGGTAAGGTGTACGGCTGGTGGTGGGTTTCCGTTCCGGGCTAGGGTTAGGGTTAGGGAACGGCAAGGCTTAGGGCACAGGTGAAGTTACAGAAACGTGGGACGGTCAGGCTACGTGCTGACGCACGTGTCAGTGCCAGCGTACGGGCCAGGGCTAGGCAACGGCGTAAGGTAAGATGTAGGGCTGGTGGTTGGTTTCCGTTCCAGTCTAGGGTTAGAGTAAGGGAACGGCAAGGCTTAGGGCACAGGTGAGGGTACCGAAACGTGGGAGGGTCAGGCTACATGCTGACGCACGGTTCAGTGCCAGCGTATGGGCCAGGAATAAGTTACGGCGTAAGGTAAGGTGTAGGGCTGGTGGTGGGTTTCCGTTCGGGGCTAGGGTTAGGGTTAGGGAACGGCAAGGCTTAGGGCACAGGTGAGGGTACGGAAACGTGGGAGGGTCAGGCTACGTGCTGACGCACGTGTCAGTGCCAGCGTGCGGGTCAGTAGCAGCGTACGGCGTAAGGTATGGTGTAGGGCTGGTGGTGGGTTACTATTCCGGGCTAGGGTTAGTGTTAGGGAATGGCAAGGCTTAGGGCACAGGTGAGGGTACGGAAACGTGGGAGGGTCAGGCTCTGTGCTGACGCACGGGTCAGTGCCAGCGTACGGGCCAGGAGTAGGCAACGGCGTATGGTAAGGTGTAGGGCTGGTGGTTGGTTTCCGTTCCATGCTAGGGTTAGGGTTAGGGAACGGCAAGGCTTAGGGCACAGGTGAGGGTACGGAAACGTGGGAGGGTCGGGCTACGTGATGAAGCACGGGTCAGTGCCTGCGTACGGGCCAGGAGTAGGCAACGGCGTAGGATAAAGTTTAGGGCTGGTGGTGGATTTGCGTTCTGGGCTAGGGTTAGGGTAAGGGAACGGCAAGGCTTAGGGCACAGGTCAGGGAACGGAAACGCGGGAGGGTAAGGCTACGTGCTGATGCACGGTTCAGTGCCAGAGTACAGGCCAGGAGTAGGCAACGGCGTAGGGTAAGGTGTAGGGCTGGTGGTGGGTTTCCGTTCCGGGCTAGGGTTAGGGTTAGGGAACGGCAAGGCTTAGGGCAGAGGTGAGGGTACGGAAACGTGAGAGGTACGGGCTACGTGCTGACGCACGTGTCAGTGGCAGCGTACGGAACAGGAGTAGGCAACGGCATAGGATAGAGTGTAGGGCTGGTGGTGGATTTGCGTTCAGGGCTAGGGTTAGGGTTAGGGAACGGCAAGGCTTAGGGCACAGGTGTGGGTATGGAAACGTGGGAGGGTCAGGCTACGTGCTGACGCACGGGTCAGTGCCAGCGTACGGGTCAGGAGTAGGGTACGGCGTAATGTAAGGTGTAGGGCTGGTGGTGGGTTTCTATTCCGGGCTAGGGTTAGGGTTAGGGAACGGCAAGGCTTAGGGCACAGGTGAGGGTACGGAAACTTTGGAGGGTCAGGCTACATGCTGACGCAATGTTCAGTGCCAATGTACGGGCCAGGAATAGGGTACGGCGTAAGGTAAGGTGTAGGGCTGGTGGTGGGTTTCCGTTCCGGGCTAGGGTTAGGGTTAGGGAACGGCAAGGCTTAGGGCACAGGTGAGGGTACGTAAACGAGGCAGGGTCAGGCTACGTGCTGACGCACGGGTCAATGCCAGCGTACGGGCGAGGAGTAGGCAACGGCGTAAGGTAAGGTTTAGGGCTGGTGGTGGGTTTCCGTTCCGGACTAGGGTTAGGGTTAGGGAACGGCAAGGCTTAGGGCACAGGTCAGGGTACGGTAACGCGTGAGGGTAAGGCTACGTGCTGATGCACGGTTCAGTGCCAGAGTACAGGCCAGGAGTAGGCAACGGCGTAGGGTAAGGTGTAGGGCTGGTGGTGGGTTTCCGTTCCGGGCTAGGGTTAGGATTAGGTAACGGCGAGGCTTAGGGCACAGGTGAGGGTACGTAAACGTGCGAGGGTCAGGCTACGTGCTGACGCACGGGTCAATGCCAGCGTACGGGCGAGGAGTAGGCAACGACGTAAGGTAAGGTGTACGGCTGGTGGTTGGTTTCCGTTCCAGGCTAGGGTTAGGGTTAGGGAATGGCAAGGCTTAGGGCACAGGTGACGGTACGGAAACGTGGGAGGGTCAGGCTACGTGGTGACGCATGGTTCAGTGCCAGCGTACGGGCCAGGAATAGGGTACGGCGTAAGGTAAGGTGTAGGGCTGGTGGTGGTTTTCTAATCCGGGCTAGGGTTAGGGTTAGGGAACGGCAAGTCTTAGGGCAAAGGAGAGGGTACGGAAACGTGGGAGGGTCAGGCTACGTGCTGACGCACGGATCAGTGCCAGCGTACGGGCCAGGAATAGGGTACGTCGTAAGGTAAGGTGTACGGCTGGTGGTGGGTTTCCGTTCCGGGCTAGGGTTAGGGTTAGGGAACGGCAAGGCTTAGGGCACAGGTGAAGTTACCGAAACGTGGGACGGTCAGGCTACGTGCTGACGCACGTGTCAGTGCCAGCGTACGGGCCAGGGGTAGGCAACGTCGTAAGGTAAGATGTAGGGCTGGTGGTTGGTTTCCGTTCCAGGCTAGGGTTAGGGTAAGGGAACGGCAAGGCTTAGGGCACAGGTGAGGGTACCGAAACGTGGGAGGGTCAGGCTACATGCTGACGCACGGTTCAGTGCCAGCGTATGGGCCAGGAATAAGTTACGGCGTAAGGTAAGGTGTAGGGCTGGTGGTGGGTTTCCGTTCGGGGCTAGGGTTAGGGTTAGGGAACGGCAAGGCTTAGGGCACAGGTGAGGGTACGGAAACGTGGGAGGGTCAGGCTACGTGCTGACGCACGGGTCAGTGCCAGCGTGCGGGTCAGTAGCAGCGCACGGCGTAAGGTATGGTGTAGGGTTGGTGGTGGGTTACTATTCTGGGCTAGGGTTAGGGTTAGGGAATGGCAAGGCTTAGGGCACAGGTGAGGGTACGGAAACGTTGGAGGCTCAGACTACGTGCAGACGCATGGTTCAGTGCCAGCGTACGGGTCAGGAGTAGGATACGGCGTAAGGTAAGGTGTATGGCTGGTGGTGGGATTCTATTCCGGGCTAGGGTTAGGGTTAGGGAAAGGCAAGGCTTAGGGCACAGGTGAGGTTACGGAAACGTGGGAGGGTCAGGCTACATGCAGACGAACGGTTCAGTGCCTGCGTACGGGCCAGGAATAGGTTACGGCGTAAGGTAAGGTGTAGGGCTGGTGGTGGGTTTCCGTTCGGGGCTAGGGTTATGGTTAGGGAACGGCAAGGCTTAGGGCACAGGTGAGGGAACTGAAACGTGGGAGGGTCAGGCTACGTGCTGACGCATGGGTCAGTGCCAGCATACCGGCCAGGAGTAGGGTACGGCGTAAGGTAAAGTGTAGGGCTTGTGGTTGATTTCCTTTCCAGGCTAGGTTTAGGGTTAGGGAACGGCAAGGCTTAGGGCACAGGTGAGGGTACGGAAACGTGGGAGGGACGGGCTACGTGCTGACGCACGGGTCAGTGCCAGCGTACGGGCCAGGAGTAGGCAACGGCATAGGATACAGTGTAGGGCTGTTGGTGGATTTGCGTTCCGGGCTAGGGTTAGGGTTAGGGAACAGCAAGGCTTAGGGCACAGGTGAGGGTACGGAAACGTGGGAGTGTCAGGCTACGTGCTGACGCACGGGTCAGTGCCAGCGTACGGGTCAGTAGCAGCGTACGGCGTAAGGTATGGTGTAGGGCTGGTGGTGGGTTACTATTCCGGGCTAGGGTTAGGGTTAGGGAATGGCAAGGCTTAGGGCACAGGTGAGGGTACGGAAACGTGGGAGGGTCAGGCTACGTGCTGACGCACGTGTCAGTGCCAGCGTACGGGCCAGGAGTAGGCAACGGCGTAAGGTAAGGTGTAGGGCTGGTGGTTGGTTTCCGTTCCAGGCTAGGGTTAGGGTTAGGGAACGGCAAGGCTTAGGGCACAGGTGAGGGTACGGAAACGTGGGAGGGTCGGGCTACGTGCTGACGCAAGGGTCAGTGCCAGCGTACGGGCCAGGAGTAGGCAACGGCGTAGGATAAAGTGTAGGGCTGGTGGTGGATTTGCGTTCTGGGCTAGGGTTAGGGTTAGGGAACGGCAAGTCTTAGGGCACAGGTCAGGGTACAGAAACGCGGGATTGTAATGCTACGTGCTGATGCACGGTTCAGTGCCAGAGTACAGGCCAGGAGTAGGCAACGGCGTAGGGTAAGGTGTAGGGCTGGTGGTGGGTTTCCGTTCCGGGCTAGGGTTAGGGTTAGGGAACGGCAAGGCTTAGGGCACAGGTGAGGGTACGTAAACGTGGGAGTGTCAGGCTACGTGCTGACGCACGGGTCAATGCCAGCGTACGGGCGAGGAGTAGGCAACGGCGTAAGGTAAGGTTTAGGGCTGGTGGGGGTTTACGTTCCGGACTAGGGCTAGGGTTAGGGAACGGCAAGGCTTAGGGCACAGGTCAGGGTACGGAAACGCGTGAGGGTAAGGCTATGTGCTGATGCACGGTTCAGTGCCAGAGTACAGGCCAGGAGTAGGCAACGGCGTAGGGTAAGGTGTAGGGCTGGTGGTGGGTTTCCGTTCCGGGCTAGGGTTAGGGTTAGGGAACGGCAAGGCTTAGGGCACAGGTGAGGTACGTAAACGTGGGAGGGTCAGGCTACGTGCTGACGCACGGGTCAATGCCAGCGTACGGGCGAGGAGTAGGCAACGACGTAAGGTAAGGTGTACGGCTGGTGGTTGGTTTCCGTTCCAGGCTAGGGTTAGGGTTAGGGAATGGCACGGTTTAGGGCACAGGTGAGGGTACGGAAACGTGGGAGGGTCAGGCTACATGCTGACGCAATGTTCAGTGCCAGCGTACGGGCCAGGAATAGGGTACGGCGTAAGGTAAGGTGTAGGGCTGGTGGTGGGTTTCCGTTCAGGGCTAGGGTTAGGGTTAGGGAACGGCAAGGCTTAGGGCACAGGTGAGGGTACGTAAACGTGGCAGGGTCAGGCTACGTGCTGACGCACGGGTCAATGCCAGCGTACGGGCGAGGAGTAGGCAACGGCGTAAGGTAAGGTTTAGGGCTGGTGGTGGGTTTCCGTTCCGGACTAGGGTTAGGGTTAGGGAACGGCAAGGCCTAGGGCACAGGTCAGGGTACGGAAACGCGTGAGGGTAAGGCTACGTGCTGATGCACGGTTCAGTGCCAGAGTACAGGCCAGGAGTAGGCAACGGCGTAGGGTAAGGTGTAGGGCTGGTGGTGGGTTTCCGTTCCGGGCTAGGGTTAGGATTAGGGAACGGCGAGGCTTAGGGCACAGGTGAGGGTACGTAAACGTGCGAGGGTCAGGCTACGTGCTGACGCACGGGTCAATGCCAGCGTACGGGCGAGGAGTAGGCAACGACGTAAGGTAAGGTGTACGGCTGGTGGTTGGTTTCCGTTCCAGGCTAGGGTTAGGGTTAGGGAATGGCAAGGCTTAGGGCACAGGTGACGGTACGGAAACGTGGGAGGGTCAGGCTACGTGGTGACGCATGGTTCAGTGCCAGCGTACGGGCCAGGAATAGGGTACGGCGTAAGGTAAGGTGTAGGGCTGGTGCTGGGTTTCCGTTCCGGGCTAGGGTTAGGGTTAGGGAACGGCAAGGCTTAGGGCACAGGTGAAGTTACAGAAACGTGGGACGGTCAGGCTACGTGCTGACGCACGTGTCAGTGCCAGCGTACGGGCCAGGGCTAGGCAACGGCGTAAGATAAGATGTAGGGCTGGTGGTTGGTTTCCGTTCCAGGCTAGGGTAAGGGTAAGGGAACGGCAAGGCTTAGGGCACAGGTGAGGGTACCGAAACGTGGGAGGGTCAGACTACATGATGACGCACGGTTCAGTGCCAGCGTATGGGCCAGGAATAAGTTACGGCGTAAGGTAAGGTGTAGGGCTGGTGGTGGTTTTCCGTTCGGGGCCTGGGTTAGGGTTAGGGAACGGCAAGGCTTAGGGCACAGGTGAGGGTACGGAAACGTGGGAGGGTCAGGCTACGTGCTGACGCACGGGTCAGTGCCAGCGTGCGGGTCAGTAGCAGCGTACGGCGTAAGGTATGGTGTAGGGCTGGTGGTGGGTTACTATTCCGGGCTAGGGTTAGTGTTAGGGAATGGCAAGGCTTAGGGCACAGGTGAGGGTACGGAAACTTGGGAGGGTCAGGCTATGTGCTGACGCACGGGTCAGTGCCAGCGTACGGGCCAGGAGTAGGCAACGGCGTAAGGTAAGGTGTAGCGCTGGTGGTTGGATTCCGTTCCAGGCTAGGGTTAGGGTTAGGGAACGGCAAGGCTTAGGGCACAGGTGAGGGTACGGAAACGTGGGAGGGTCGGGCTACGTGATGACGCACGGGTCAGTGCCTGCGTACGGGCCAGGAGTAGGCAACGGCGTAGGATAAAGTTTAGGGCTGGTGGTGGATTTGCGTTCTGGGCTAGGGTTAGGGTTAGGGAAAGGCAAGTCTTAGGGCACAGGTCAGGGTACAGAAACGCGGGATTGTAAGGGTACGTGCTGATGCACGAATCAGTGCCAGAGTACAGGCCAGGAGTAGGCAACGGCGTAGGGTAAGGTGTAGGGCTGGTGGTGGGTTTCCGTTCCGGGCTAGGGTTAGGGTTAGGGAACGGCAAGGCTTAGGGCACAGGTGAGGGTACGTAAACGTGGGAGTGTCAGGCTACGTGCTGACGCACGGGTCAATGCCAGCGTACGGGCGAGGAGTAGGCAACGGCGTAAGGTAAGGTTTAGGGCTGGTGGGGGTTTACGTTCCGGACTAGGGTTAGGGTTAGGGAACGGCAAGGCTTAGGGCACAGGTCAGGGTACGGAAACGCGTGAGGGTAAGGCTACGTGCTGATGCACGGTTCAGTGCCAGAGTACAGGCCAGGAGTAGGCAACGGCGTAGGGTAAGGTGTAGGGCTGGTGGTGGGTTTCCGTTCCGGGCTAGGGTTAGGGTTAGGGAACGGCAAGGCTTAGGGCACAGGTGAGGTACGTAAACGTGGGAGGGTCAGGCTACGTGCTGACGCACGGGTCAATGCCAGCGTACGGGCGAGGAGTAGGCAACGACGTAAGGAAAGGTGTACGGCTGGTGGTTGGTTTCCGTTCCAGGCTAGGGTTAGGGTTAGGGAATGGCACGGTTTAGGGCACAGGTGAGGGTACGGAAACGTGGGAGGGTCAGGCTACATGCTGACGCAATGTTCAGTGCCAGCGTACGGGCCAGGAATAGGGTACGGCGTAAGGTAAGGTCTAGGGCTGGTGGTGGGTTTCCGTTCAGGGCTAGGGTTAGGGTTAGGGAACGGCAAGGCTTAGGGCACAGGTGAGGGTACGTAAACGTGGCAGGGTCAGGCTACGTGCTGACGCACGGGTCAATGCCAGCGTACGGGCGAGGAGTAGGCAACGGCGTAAGGTAAGGTTTAGGGCTGGTGGTGGGTTTCCGTTCCGGACTAGTGTTAGAGTTAGGGAACGGCAAGGCTTAGGGCACAGGTCAGGGTACGGAAACGCGTGAGGGTAAGGCTACGTGCTGATGCACGGTTCAGTGCCAGAGTACAGGCCAGGAGTAGGCAACGGCGTAGGGTAAGGTGTAGGGCTGGTGGTGGGTTTCCGTTCCGGGCTAGGGTTAGGATTAGGGAACGGCGAGGCTTAGGGCACAGGTGAGGGTACGTAAACGTGCGAGGGTCAGGCTACGTGCTGACGCACGGGTCAATGCCAGCGTACGGGCGAGGAGTAGGCAACGACGTAAGGTAAGGTGTACGGCTGGTGGTTGGTTTCCGTTCCAGGCTAGGGTTAGGGAATGGCTAGGCTTAGGGCACAGGTGACGGTACGGAAACGTGGGAAGGTCAGGCTACGTGGTGACGCATGGTTCAGTGCCAGCGTACGGGCCAGGAATAGGGTACGGCGTAAGGTAAGGTGTAGGGCTGGTGCTGGGTTTCCGTTCCGGGCTAGGGTTAGGGTTAGGGAACGGCAAGGCTTAGGGCACAGGTGAAGTTACAGAAACGTGGGACGGTCAGGCTACGTGCTGACGCACATGTCAGTGCCAGCGTACGGGCCAGGGCTAGGCAACGGCGTAAGATAAGATGTAGGGCTGGTGGTTGGTTTCCGTTCCAGGCTAGGGTAAGGGTAAGGGAACGGCAAGGCTTAGGGCACAGGTGAGGGTACCGAAACGTGGGAGGGTCAGACTACATGCTGACGCACGGTTCAGTGCCAGCGTATGGGCCAGGAATAAGTTACGGCGTAAGGTAAGGTGTAGGGCTGGTGGTGGTTTTCCGTTCGGGGCTAGGGTTAGGGTTAGGGAACGGCAAGGCTTAGGGCACAGGTGAGGGTACGGAAACGTGGGAGGGTCAGGCTACGTGCTGACGCACGGGTCAGTGCCAGCGTGCGGGTCAGTAGCAGCGTACGGCGTAAGGTATGGTGTAGGGCTGGTGGTGGGTTACTATTCCGGGCTAGGGTTAGTGTTAGGGAATGGCAAGGCTTAGGGCACAGGTGAGGGTACGGAAACTTGGGAGGGTCAGGCTATGTGCTGACGCACGGGTCAGTGCCAGCGTACGGGCCAGGAGTAGGCAACGTCGTAAGGTAAGGTGTAGCGCTGGTGGTTGGTTTCCGTTCCAGGCTAGGGTTAGGGTTAGGGAACGGCAAGGCTTAGGGCACAGGTGAGGGTACGGAAACGTGGGAGGGTCGGGCTACGTGATGACGCACGGGTCAGTGCCTGCGTACGGGCCAGGAGTAGGCAACGGCGTAGGTTAAAGTTTAGGGCTGGTGGTGGATTTGCGTTCTGGGCTAGGGTTAGGGTTAGGGAACGGCAAGGCTTAGGGCACAGGTCAGGGAACGGAAACGCGGGAGGGTAAGGCTACGTGCTGATGCACGGTTCAGTGCCAGAGTACAGGCCAGGAGTAGGCAACGGCGTAGGGTAAGGTATAGGGCTGGTGGTGGCTTTCCGTTCCGGGCTAGGGTTAGGGTTAGGGAACGGCAAGGCTTAGGGCAGAGGTGAGGGTACGGAAACGTGAGAGGGACGGGCTACGTGCTGACGCACGGGTCAGTGGCAGCGTACGGAACAGGAGTAGGCAACGGCATAGGATAGAGTGTAGGGCTGGTGGTGGATTTGCGTTCAGGGCTAGGGTTAGGGTTAGGGAACGGCAAGGCTTAGGGCACAGGTGTGGGTATGGAAACGTGGGAGGGTCAGGCTACGTGCTGACGCACGGGTCAGTGCCAGCGTACGGGTCAGGAGTAGGGTACGGCTTAATGTAAGGTGTAGGGCTGGTGGTGGGTTTCTATTCCGGGCTAGGGTTAGGGTTAGGGAATGGCAAGGCTTAGGGCACAGGTGAGGGTACGGAAACTTTGGAGGGTCAGGCTACATGCTGACGCAATGTTCAGTGCCAGCGTACGGGCCAGGAATAGGGTACGGCGTAAGGTAAGGTGTAGGGCTGGTGGTGGGTTTCCGTTCCGGGCTAGGGTTAGGGTTAGGGAACGGCAAGTCTTAGGGCACAGGTGAGGGTACGTAAACGTGGGAGGGTCAGGCTACGTGCTGACGCACGGGTCAATGCCAGCGTACGGGCGAGGAGTAGGCAACGGCGTAAGGTAAGGTTTAGGGCTGGTGGTGGGTTTCCGTTCCGGACTAGGGTTAGGGTTAGGGAACGGCAAGGCTTAGGGCACAGGTCACGGTACGGAAACGCGTGAGGGTAAGGCTACATGCTGATGCACGGTTCAGTGCCAGAGTACAGGCCAGGAGTAGGCAACGGCGTAGGGTAAGGTGTAGGGCTGGTGGTGGGTTTCCGTTCCGGTCTAGTGTTAGAATTAGGGAACGGCGAGGCTTAGGGCACAGGTGAGGGTACGTAAACGTGCGAGGGTCAGGCTACGTGCTGACGCACGGGTCAATGCCAGCGTACGGGCGAGGAGTAGGCAACGACGTAAGGTAAGGTGTACGGCTGGTGGTTGGTTTCCGTTCCAGGCTAGGGTTAGGGTTAGGGAATGGCAAGGCTTAGGGCACAGGTGAGGGTACGGAAACGTGGGAGGGTCAGGCTACGTGCTGACGCATGGTTCAGTGCCAGCGTACGGGCCAGGAATAGGGTACGGCGTAAGGTAAGGTGTACGGCTGGTGGTGGGTTTCCGTTCTGGGCTAGGGTTAGGGTTAGGGAACGGCAAGGCTTAGGGCACAGGTGAAGTTACCGAAACGTGGGACGGTCAGGCTATGTGCTGACGCACGTGTCAGTGCCAGCGTACGGGCCAGGGGTAGGCAACGGCGTAAGGTAAGATGTAAGGCTGGTGGTTGGTTTCCGTTCCAGGCTAGGGTTATGGTAAGGGAACGGCAAGGCTTAGGGCACAGGTGAGGGTATCGAAACGTGGGAGGGTCAGGCTACATGCTGACGCACGGTTCAGTGCCAGCGTATGGGCCAGGAATAAGTTACGGCGTAAGGTAAGGTGTAGGGCTGGTGGTGGGTTTCCGTTCGGGGCTAGGGTTAGGGTTAGGGAACGGCAAGGCTTAGGGCACAGGTGAGGGTACGGAAACGTGGGAGGGTCAGGCTACATGCTGACGCACGGTTCAGTGCCAGCGTACGGGCCAGGAATAGGTTACGGCGTAAGGTAAGGTGTAGGGCTGGTGGTGGGTTTCCGTTCCGGTTTAGGGTTATGGTTAGGGAACGGCAAGGCTTAGGGCACAGGTGAGGGTACTGAAACGTGGGAGGGTCAGGCTACGTGCTGACGCATGGGTCAGTGCCAGCGTACGGACCAGGAGTAGGGTACGGCGTAAGGTAAAGTGTAGCGCTTGTGGTTGATTTCCTTTCCAATCTAGGTTTAGGGTTAGGGAACGGCAATGCTTAGGGCACAGGTGAGGGTACGGAAACTTGGGAGGGTCAGGCTACATGCTGACGCAATGTTCAGTGCCAGCGTACGGGCCAGGAATAGGGTACGGCGTAAGGTAAGGTGTAGGGCTGGTGGTGGGTTTCTAATCCGGGCTAGGGTTAGGGTTAGGGAACGGCAAGGCTTAGGGCACAGGTGAGGGTACGGAAACGTGGTAGGGTCGGGCTACGTGCTGACGCAAGGGTCAGTGCCAGCGTACGGCCAGGAGTAGGCAACGGCG
The DNA here is from genome assembly GCF_964165515.1 of Mesoplodon bidens. Taxonomy (NCBI): domain Eukaryota; kingdom Metazoa; phylum Chordata; class Mammalia; order Artiodactyla; family Ziphiidae; genus Mesoplodon; species Mesoplodon bidens. The sequence goes on along the minus strand of NW_027671966.1, from coordinate 160,457 downwards.
TAGGATAAAGTGTATGGCTGGTGGTGGATTTGCGTTCTGGGCTAGGGTTAGGGTTAGGGAACGGCAAGTCTTAGGGCACAGGTCAGGGTACAGAAACGCGGGATTGTAAGGCTACGTGCTGATGCACGGTTCAGTGCCAGAGTACAGGCCAGGAGTAGGCAACGGCGTAGGGTAAGGTGTAGGGCTGGTGGTGGGTTTCCGTTCCGGGCTAGGGTTAGGGTTAGGGAACGGCAAGGCTTAGGGCACAGGTGAGGGTACGTAAACGTGGGAGTGTCAGGCTACGTGCTGACGCACGGGTCAATGCCAGCGTACGGGCGAGGAGTAGGCAACGGCGTAAGGTAAGGTTTAGGGCTGGTGGGGGTTTACGTTCCGGACTAGGGTTAGGGTTAGGGAACGGCAAGGCTTAGGGCACAGGTCAGGGTACGGAAACGCGTGAGGGTAAGGCTACGTGCTGATGCACGGTTCAGTGCCAGAGTACAGGCCAGGAGTAGGCAACGGCGTAGGGTAAGGTGTAGGGCTGGTGTTGGGTTTCCGTTCCGGGCTTGGGTTAGGGTTAGGGAACGGCAAGGCTTAGGGCACAGGTGAGGTACGTAAACGTGGGAGGGTCAGGCTACGTGCTGACGCACGGGTCAATGCCAGCGTACGGGCGAGGAGTAGGCAACGACGTAAGGTAAGGTGTACGGCTGGTGGTTGGTTTCCGTTCCAGGCTAGGGTTAGGGTTAGGGAATGGCACGGTTTAGGGCACAGGTGAGGGTACGGAAACGTGGGAGGGTCAGGCTACGTGCTGACGCACGGTTCAGTGCCAGCGTATGGGCCAGGAATAGGGTACGGCGTAAGGTAAGGTGTAGGGCTGGTGGTGGGTTTCTAATCCGGGCTAGGGTTAGGGTTAGGGAACGGCAAGTCTTAGGGCAAAGGAGAGGGTACGGAAACGTGGGAGGGTCAGGCTACGTGCTGACGCACGGTTCAGTGACAGCGTACGGGCCAGGAATAGGGTACGGCGTAAGGTAAGGTGTACGGCTGGTGGTGGGTTTCCGTTCCTGGCTAGGGTTAGGGTTAGGGAACGGCAAGGCTTAGGGCACATGTGAGGGTACAGAAACGTGGGAGGGTCAGGCTACGTGCTGACGCACGGGTCAGTGCCAGCGTGCGGGTCAGTAGCAGCGTACGGCGTAAGGTATGGTGTAGGGCTGGTGGTGGGTTACTATTCCGGGCTAGGGTTAGGGTTAGGGAATGGCAAGGCTTAGGGCACAGGTGAGGGTACGGAAACCTGGGAGGGTCAGGCTATGTGCTGACGCACGGGTCAGTGCCAGCGTACGGGCCAGGAGTAGGCAACGGCGTAAGGTAAGGTGTAGGGCTGGTGGATGGTTTCCGTTCCAGGCTAGGGTTAGGGTTAGGGAACGGCAAGGCTTAGGGCACAGGTGAGGGTACGGAAACGTGGGAGGGTCGGGCTACGTGCTGACGCACGGGTCAGTGCCAGCGTACGGGCCAGGAGTAGGCAACGGCGTAGGATAAAGTGTAGGGCTGGTGGTGGATTTGCGTTCTGGGCTAGGGTTAGGGTTAGGGAAAGGCAAGGCTTAGGGCACAGGTGAGGTTACGGAAACGTGGGAGGGTCAGGCTACATGCTGACGCACGGTTCAGTGCCAGCGTACGGGCCAGGAATAGGTTACGGCGTAAGGTAAGGTGTAGGGCTGGTGGTGGTTTTCCGTTCCGGGCTAGGGTTATGTTTAGGGAACGGCAAGGCTTAGGGCACAGGTGAGGGTACTGAAACGTGGGAGGGTCAGGCTACGTGCTGACGCATGGGTCAGTGCCAGCGTACGGGCCAGGAGTAGGGTACGGCGTAAGGTAAAGTGTAGCGCTTGTGGTTGATTTCCTTTCCAGGCTAGGTTTAGGGTTAGGGAACGGCAAGGCTTAGGGCACAGTTGAGGGTACGGAAACGTGAGAGGGACGGGCTACGTGCTGACGCACGGGTCAGTGCCAGCGTACGGAACAGGAGTAGGCAACGGCATAGGATACAGTGTAGGGCTGGTGGTGGATTTGCGTTCAGGGCTAGGGTTAGGGTTAGGGAACGGCAAGGCTTAGGGCACAGGTGAGGGTATTGAAACTTGGGAGGGTCAGGCTACATGCTGACGCAATGTTCAGTGCCAGCGTACGGGCCAGGAATAGGGTACGGCGTAAGGTAAGGTGTACGGCTGGTGGTGGGTTTCCGTTCCGGGCTAGGGTTAGGGTTAGGGAACGGCAAGGCTTAGGGCACAGGTGAGGTTACAGAAACGTGGGACGGTCAGGCTACGTGCTGACACATGTGTCAATGCCAGCATACGGGCGAGGAGTAGGCAACGGCGTAAGGTACGGTGTACGGCTGGTGGTTGGTTTCCGTTCCAGGCTAAGGTTAGGGTTAGGGAACGGCAAGGATTAGGGCACAGGTGATGGTACGGAAACGTGGGAGGGTCAGGCTACGTGCTGACGCACGGTTCAGTGCCAGCGTACGGGCCAGGAATAGGGAACGGCGTAAGGTAAGGTGTAGGGCTGGTGGTGGGTTTCCGTTCCGGGCTAGGGTTAGGGTTAGGGAACGGCAAGGCTTAGGGCACAGGTCAGGGTACGGAAACGCGGGAGGGTAAGGCTACGTGCTGATGCACGGGTCAGTACCAGAGTACAGGCCAGTAGTAGGCAACGGCGTAGGGTAAGGTTTTGGGCTGGTGGTGGGATTCCATTCCGGGCTAGGGTTAGGGTTAGGGAACCGCAGGGCTTATGGCACAGGTGAGGGTATGGAGACGAGGGAGGGTCTGGCTACGTGCTGACGCACGGGTCAATGCCAGCATACGGGCCAGGAGTAGGCAACGGCGTAAGGTAAGGTGTAGGGCTGGTGGATGGTTTCTGTTCCAGGCTAGGGTTAGGGTTAGGGAACGGCAAGGCTTAGGGCACAGGTGAGGGTACGGAAACGTTGGAGGGTCGGGCTACGTGCTGATGCACGGGTCAGTGCCAGCGTACGGGTCAGCAGTAGGGTACGGCGTAATGTAAGGTGTAGGGCTGGTGGTGGGTTTCTATTCCGGGCTAGGGTTAGGGATAGGGAACGGCAAGGCTTAGGGAACAGGTGAGGGTACGGAAATTTGGGAGGGTCAGGCTACATGCTGACGCACTGTTCAGTGCCAGCGTACGGGCCAGGAATAGGGTACGGCGTAAGGTAAGGTGTAGGGCTGGTGGTAGGTTTCTAATCCGGGCTAGGGTTAGGGTTAGGGAACGGCAAGTCTTAGGGCAAAGGAGAGGGTACGGAAACGTGGGAGGGTCAGGCTACCTGCTGACGCACGGTTCAGTGCCAGCGTACGGGCAAGGAATAGGGTACGGCGTAAGGTAAGGTGTACGGCTGGTGGTGGGTTTCCGTTCCGGGCTAGGGTTAGGGTTAGGGAACGGCAAGGCTTAGGGCACAGGTGAGGTTACAGATACGTGGGACTGTCAGGCTACGTGCTGACGCACGTTTCACTGCCTGTGTACGGGCCAGTTGCAGCGTACGGCGTAAGGTATGGTGTAGGGCTGGTGGTGGGTTACTATTTCGGTCTACGGTTAGGGTTAGGGAATGGCAAGGCTTAGGGCACAGGTGAGGGTACGGAAACGTGGGAGCGTCAGGCTACGTGCTGACGCACGTGTCAGTGCCAGCGTACAGGCCAGTAGTAGGCAACAGCGTAAGGTAAGGTGTAGGGCTGGTGGTTGGTTTCCGTTCCAGGCTAGGGTTAGGGTTAGGGAACGGCAAGGATTATGGCACAGGTGAGGGTACGGAAACGTGGGAGGGTCGGGCTACGTGCTGACGCACTGGTCAGTGCCAGCGTACGGGCCAGGAGTAGGCAACGGCGTAGGATAAAGTGTAGGGCTGGTGGTGGATTTGCGTTCTGGGCTAGGGTTAGGGTTAGGGAACCGCAAGGCTTAGGGCACAGGTCAGGGTACAGAAACGTGGGAGGGTAAGGCTATGTGCTGATGCACGGTTCAGTGCAAGAGTACAGGCCAGGAGTAGGCAACGGCGTAGGGTAAGGTGTAGGGCTGGTGGTGGGTTTCCGTTCCGGGCTAGGGTTAGGGTTAGGGAACGGCAAGGCTTAGGGCACAGGTGAGGGTACGTAAACATGGGAGGGTCAGGCTACGTGCTGACGCACGGGTCAATGCCAGCGTACGGGCGAGGAGTAGGCAACGGCGTAAGGTTATGTTTAGGGCTGGTGGTGGGTTTCCGTTCCGGACTAGGGTTAGGATTAGGGAACGGCAAGGCTTAGGGCACAGGTCAGGGTACGGAAACGCGTGAGGGTAAGGCTACGTGCTGATGCACGGTTCAGTGCCAGAGTACAGGCCAGGATAAGCAACGGCGTAGGGTAAGGTGTAGGGCTGGTGGTGGGTTTCCGTTCAGGGCTAGGGTTAGGGTTAGGGAACGGCAAGGCTTAGGGCACAGGTGAGGGAACGGAAACGTGGGAGGGTCAGGCTACGTGCTGACGCACGGTTCAGTGCCAGCGTACGGGCCAGGAATAGGGTACGGCGTGAAGTAAGGTGTAGGGCTGGTGGTGGGTTTCTAATCCGGGCTAGGGTTAGGGTTAGAGAACGGCAAGTCTTAGGGCAAAGGAGAGGGTACGGAAACGTGGGAGGGTCAGGCTACGTGCTGACGCACGGTTCAGTGCCAGCGTACGGGCCAGGAATAGGGTACGGCGTAAGGTAAGGTGTACGGCTGGTGGTGGGTTTCCGTTCCTGGCTAGGGTTAGGGTTAGGGAACGGCAAGGCTTAGGGCACAGGTGAAGTTACAGAAACGTGGGACGGTCAGGCTACGTGCTGACGCACGTGTCAGTGCCAGCGTACGGGCCAGGGCTAGGCAACGGCGTAAGGTAAGATGTAGGGCTGGTGGTTGGTTTCCGTTCCAGTCTAGGGTTAGAGTAAGGGAACGGCAAGGCTTAGGGCACAGGTGAGGGTACCGAAACGTGGGAGGGTCAGGCTACATGCTGACGCACGGTTCAGTGCCAGCGTATGGGCCAGGAATAAGTTACGGCGTAAGGTAAGGTGTAGGGCTGGTGGTGGGTTTCCGTTCGGGGCTAGGGTTAGGGTTAGGGAACGGCAAGGCTTAGGGCACAGGTGAGGGTACGGAAACGTGGGAGGGTCAGGCTACGTGCTGACGCACGGGTCAGTGCCAGCGTGCGGGTCAGTAGCAGCGTACGGCGTAAGGTAGGGTGTAGGGCTGGTGGTGGGTTACTATTCCGGGCTAGGGTTAGTGTTAGGGAATGGCAAGGCTTAGGGCACAGGTGAGGGTACGGAAACGTGGGAGGGTCAGGCTATGTGCTGACGCACGTGTCAGTGCCAGCGTACGGGCCAGGAGTAGGCAACGGCGTAAGGTAAGGTGTAGGGCTGGTGGTTGGTTTCCGTTCCAGGCTAGGGTTAGGGTTAGGGAACAGCAAGGCTTAGGGCACAGGTGAGGGTACGGAAACGTGGGAGGGTCGGGCTACGTGATGACGCACGGGTCAGTGCCTGCGTACGGGCCAGGAGTAGGCAACGGCGTAGGATAAAGTTTAGGGCTGGTGGTGGATTTGCGTTCTGGGCTAGGGTTAGGTTAAGGGAACGGCAAGGCTTAGGGCACAGGTCAGGGAACGGAAACGCGGGAGGGTAAGGCTACGTGCTGATGCACGGTTCAGTGCCAGAGTACAGGCCAGGAGTAGGCAACGGCGTAGGGTAAGGTGTAGGGCTGGTGGTGGGTTTCCGTTCAGGGCTAGGGTTAGGGTTAGGGAACGGCAAGGCTTAGGGCAGAGGTGAGGGTACGGAAACGTGAGAGGGACGGGCTACGTGCTGACGCACGTGTCAGTGGCAGCGTACGGAACAGGAGTAGGCCACGGCATAGGATAGAGTGTAGGGCTGGTGGTGGATTTGCGTTCAGGGCTAGGGTTGGGGTTAGGGAACGGCAAGGCTTAGGGCACAGGTGTGGGTATGGAAACGTGGGAGGGTCAGGCTACGTGCTGACGCATGGGTCAGTGCCAGCGTACGGGTCAGGAGTAGGGTACGGCGTAATGTAAGGTGTAGGGCTGGTGGTGGGTTTCTATTCCGGGCTAGGGTTAGGGTTAGGGAACGGCAAGGCTTAGGGCACAGGTGAGGGTACGGAAACTTTGGAGGGTCAGGCTACATGCTGACGCAATGTTCAGTGCCAGCGTACGGGCCAGGAATAGGGTACGGCGTAAGGTAAGGTGTAGGGCTGGTGGTGGGTTTCCGTTCCGGGCTAGGGTTAGGGTTAGGGAACGGCAAGGCTTAGGGCACAGGTGAGGGTACGTAAACGTGGCAGGGTCAGGCTACGTGCTGACGCACGGGTCAATGCCAGCGTACGGGCGAGGAGTAGGCAACGGCGTAAGGTAAGGTTTAGGGCTGGTGGTGGGTTTCCGTTCCGGACTAGGGTTAGGGTTAGGGAACGGCAAGGCTTAGGGCACAGGTCAGGGTACGGAAACGCGTGAGGGTAAGGCTACGTGCTGATGCACGGTTCAGTGCCAGAGTACAGGCCAGGAGTAGGCAACGGCGTAGGGTAAGGTGTAGGGCTGGTGGTGGGTTTCCGTTCCGGGCTAGGGTTAGGATTAGGGAACGGCGAGGCTTAGGGCACAGGTGAGGGTACGTAAACGTGCGAGGGTCAGGCTACGTGCTGACGCACGGGTCAATGCCAGCGTACGGGCGAGGAGTAGGCAACGACGTAAGGTAAGGTGTACGGCTGGTGGTTGGTTTCCGTTCCAGGCTAGGGTTAGGGTTAGGGAATGGCAAGGCTTAGGGCACAGGTGACGGTACGGAAACGTGGGAGGGTCAGGCTACGTGGTGACGCATGGTTCAGTGCCAGCGTATGGGCCAGGAATAGGGTACGGCGTAAGGTAAGGTGTAGGGCTGGTGGTGGTTTTCTAATCCGGGCTAGGGTTAGGGTTAGGGAACGGCAAGTCTTAGGGCAAAGGAGAGGGTACGGAAACGTGGGAGGGTCAGGCTACGTGCTGACGCACGGATCAGTGCCAGCGTACGGGCCAGGAATAGGGTACGTCGTAAGGTAAGGTGTACGGCTGGTGGTGGGTTTCCGTTCCGGGCTAGGGTTAGGGTTAGGGAACGGCAAGGCTTAGGGCACAGGTGAAGTTACCGAAACGTGGGACGGTCAGGCTACGTGCTGACGCACGTGTCAGTGCCAGCGTACGGGCCTGGGGTAGGCAACGGCGTAAGGTAAGATGTAGGGCTGGTGGTTGGTTTCCGTTCCAGGCTAGGGTTAGGGTAAGGGAACGGCAAGGCTTAGGGCACAGGTGAGGGTACCGAAACGTGGGAGGGTCAGGCTACATGCTGACGCACGGTTCAGTGCCAGCGTATGGGCCAGGAATAAGTTACGGCGTAAGGTAAGGTGTAGGGCTGGTGGTGGGTTTCCGTTCGGGGCTAGGGTTAGGGTTAGGGAACGGCAAGGCTTAGGGCACAGGTGAGGGTACGGAAACGTGGGAGGGTCAGGCTACGTGCTGACGCACGGGTCAGTGCCAGCGTGCGGGTCAGTAGCAGCGTACGGCGTAAGGTATGGTGTAGGGTTGGTGGTGGGTTACTATTCTGGGCTAGGGTTAGGGTTAGGGAATGGCAAGGCTTAGGGCACAGGTGAGGGTACGGAAACGTTGGAGGCTCAGACTACGTGCAGACGCATGGTTCAGTGCCAGCGTACGGGTCAGGAGTAGGATACGGCGTAAGGTAAGGTGTATGGCTGGTGGTGGGATTCTATTCCGGGCTAGGGTTAGGGTTAGGGAAAGGCAAGGCTTAGGGCACAGGTGAGGTTACGGAAACGTGGGAGGGTCAGGCTACATGCAGACGAACGGTTCAGTGCCTGCGTACGGGCCAGGAATAGGTTACGGCGTAAGGTAAGGTGTAGGGCTGGTGGTGGGTTTCCGTTCGGGGCTAGGGTTATGGTTAGGGAACGGCAAGGCTTAGGGCACAGGTGAGGGAACTGAAACGTGGGAGGGTCAGGCTACGTGCTGACGCATGGGTCAGTGCCAGCATACCGGCCAGGAGTAGGGTACGGCGTAAGGTAAAGTGTAGGGCTTGTGGTTGATTTCCTTTCCAGGCTAGGTTTAGGGTTAGGGAACGGCAAGGCTTAGGGCACAGGTGAGGGTACGGAAACGTGGGAGGGACGGGCTACGTGCTGACGCACGGGTCAGTGCCAGCGTACGGGCCAGGAGTAGGCAACGGCATAGGATACAGTGTAGGGCTGTTGGTGGATTTGCGTTCCGGGCTAGGGTTAGGGTTAGGGAACGGCAAGGCTTAGGGCACAGGTGAGGGTACGGAAACGTGGGAGGGTCAGGCTACGTGCTGACGCACGGGTCAGTGCCAGCGTACGGGTCAGTAGCAGCGTACGGCGTAAGATATGGTGTAGGGCTGGTGGTGGGTTACTATTCCGGGCTAGGGTTAGGGTTAGGGAATGGCAAGGCTTAGGGCACAGGTGAGGGTACGGAAACGTGGGAGGGTCAGGCTACGTGCTGACGCACGTGTCAGTGCCAGCGTACGGGCCAGGAGTAGGCAACGGCGTAAGGTAAGGTGTAGGGCTGGTGGTTGGTTTCCGTTCCAGGCTAGGGTTAGGGTTAGGGAACGGCAAGGCTTAGGGCACAGGTGAGGGTACGGAAACGTGGTAGGGTCGGGCTACGTGCTGACGCAAGGGTCAGTGCCAGCGTACGGGCCAGGAGTAGGCAACGGCGTAGGATAAAGTGTAGGGCTGGTGGTGGATTTGCGTTCTGGGCTAGGGTTAGGGTTAGGGAACGGCAAGTCTTAGGGCACAGGTCAGGGTACAGAAACGCGGGATTGTAAGGCTACGTGCTGATGCACGGTTCAGTGCCAGAGTACAGGCCAGGAGTAGGCAACGGCGTAGGGTAAGGTGTAGGGCTGGTGGTGGGTTTCCGTTCCGGGCTAGGGTTAGGGTTAGGGAACGGCAAGGCTTAGGGCACAGGTGAGGGTACGTAAACGTGGGAGTGTCAGGCTACGTGCTGACGCACGGGTCAATGCCAGCGTACGGGTCAGGAGTAGGGTACGGCGTAATGTAAGGTGTAGGGCTGGTGGTGGGTTTCTATTCCGGGCTAGGGTTAGGGTTAGGGAACGGCAAGGCTTAGGGCACAGGTGAGGGTACGGAAACTTTGGAGGGTCAGGCTACATGCTGACGCAATGTTCAGTGCCAGCGTACGGGCCAGGAATAGGGTACGGCGTAAGGTAAGGTGTAGGGCTGGTGGTGGGTTTCCGTTCAGGGCTAGGGTTAGGGTTAGGGAACGGCAAGGCTTAGGGCACAGGTGAGGGTACGTAAACGTGGCAGGGTCAGGCTACGTGCTGACGCACGGGTCAATGCCAGCGTACGGGCGAGGAGCAGGCAACGGCGTAAGGTAAGGTTTAGGGCTGGTGGTGGGTTTCCGTTCCGGACTAGGGTTAGGGTTAGGGAACGGCAAGGCTTAGGGCACAGGTCAGGGTACGGAAACGCGTGAGGGTAAGGCTACGTGCTGATGCACGGTTCAGTGCCAGAGTACAGGCCAGGAGTAGGCAACGGCGTAGGGTAAGGTGTAGGGCTGGTGGTGGGTTTCCGTTCCGGGCTAGGGTTAGGATTAGGGAACGGCGAGGCTTAGGGCACAGGTGAGGGTACGTAAACGTGCGAGGGTCAGGCTACGTGCTGACGCACGGGTCAATGCCAGCGTACGGGCGAGGAGTAGGCAACGACGTAAGGTAAGGTGTACGGCTGGTGGTTGGTTTCCGTTCCAGGCTAGGGTTAGGGTTAGGGAATGGCAAGGCTTAGGGCACAGGTGAGGGTACGGAAACGTGGGAGGGTCAGGCTACGTGGTGACGCATGGTTCAGTGCCAGCGTACGGGCCAGGAATAGGGTACGGCGTAAGGTAAGGTGTAGGGCTGGTGGTGGTTTTCTAATCCGGGCTAGGGTTAGGGTTAGGGAACGGCAAGTCTTAGGGCAAAGGAGAGGGTACGGAAACGTGGGAGGGTCAGGCTACGTGCTGACGCACGGATCAGTGCCAGCGTACGGGCCAGGAATAGGGTACGTCGTAAGGTAAGGTGTACGGCTGGTGGTGGGTTTCCGTTCCGGGCTAGGGTTAGGGTTAGGGAACGGCAAGGCTTAGGGCACAGGTGAAGTTACCGAAACGTGGGACGGTCAGGCTACGTGCTGACGCACGTGTCAGTGCCAGCGTACGGGCCAGGGGTAGGCAACGGCGTAAGGTAAGATGTAGGGCTGGTGGTTGGTTTCCGTTCCAGGCTAGGGTTAGGGTAAGGGAACGGCAAGGCTTAGGGCACAGGTGAGGGTACCGAAACGTGGGAGGGTCAGGCTACATGCTGACGCACGGTTCAGTGCCAGCGTATGGGCCAGGAATAAGTTACGGCGTAAGGTAAGGTGTAGGGCTGGTGGTGGGTTTCCGTTCGGGGCTAGGGTTAGGGTTAGGGAACGGCAAGGCTTAGGGCACAGGTGAGGGTACGGAAACGTGGGAGGGTCAGGCTACGTGCTGACGCACGGGTCAGTGCCAGCGTGCGGGTCAGTAGCAGCGTACGGCGTAAGGTATGGTGTAGGGTTGGTGGTGGGTTACTATTCTGGGCTAGGGTTAGGGTTAGGGAATGGCAAGGCTTAGGGCACAGGTGAGGGTACGGAAACGTTGGAGGCTCAGACTACGTGCAGACGCATGGTTCAGTGCCAGCGTACGGGTCAGGAGTAGGATACGGCGTAAGGTAAGGTGTATGGCTGGTGGTGGGATTCTATTCCGGGCTAGGGTTAGGGTTAGGGAAAGGCAAGGCTTAGGGCACAGGTGAGGTTACGGAAACGTGGGAGGGTCAGGCTACATGCAGACGAACGGTTCAGTGCCTGCGTACGGGCCAGGAATAGGTTACGGCGTAAGGTAAGGTGTAGGGCTGGTGGTGGGTTTCCGTTCGGGGCTAGGGTTATGGTTAGGGAACGGCAAGGCTTAGGGCACAGGTGAGGGAACTGAAACGTGGGAGGGTCAGGCTACGTGCTGACGCATGGGTCAGTGCCAGCATACCGGCCAGGAGTAGGGTACGGCGTAAGGTAAAGTGTAGGGCTTGTGGTTGATTTCCTTTCCAGGCTAGGTTTAGGGTTAGGGAACGGCAAGGCTTAGGGCACAGGTGAGGGTACGGAAACGTGGGAGGGACGGGCTACGTGCTGACGCACGGGTCAGTGCCAGCGTACGGGCCAGGAGTAGGCAACGGCATAGGATACAGTGTAGGGCTGTTGGTGGATTTGCGTTCCGGGCTAGGGTTAGGGTTAGGGAACGGCAAGGCTTAGGGCACAGGTGAGGGTACGGAAACGTGGGAGGGTCAGGCTACGTGCTGACGCACGGGTCAGTGCCAGCGTACGGGTCAGTAGCAGCGTACGGCGTAAGATATGGTGTAGGGCTGGTGGTGGGTTACTATTCCGGGCTAGGGTTAGGGTTAGGGAATGGCAAGGCTTAGGGCACAGGTGAGGGTACGGAAACGTGGGAGGGTCAGGCTACGTGCTGACGCACGTGTCAGTGCCAGCGTACGGGCCAGGAGTAGGCAACGGCGTAAGGTAAGGTGTAGGGCTGGTGGTTGGTTTCCGTTCCAGGCTAGGGTTAGGGTTAGGGAACGGCAAGGCTTAGGGCACAGGTGAGGGTACGGAAACGTGGTAGGGTCGGGCTACGTGCTGACGCAAGGGTCAGTGCCAGCGTACGGGCCAGGAGTAGGCAACGGCGTAGGATAAAGTGTAGGGCTGGTGGTGGATTTGCGTTCTGGGCTAGGGTTAGGGTTAGGGAACGGCAAGTCTTAGGGCACAGGTCAGGGTACAGAAACGCGGGATTGTAAGGCTACGTGCTGATGCACGGTTCAGTGCCAGAGTACAGGCCAGGAGTAGGCAACGGCGTAGGGTAAGGTGTAGGGCTGGTGGTGGGTTTCCGTTCCGGGCTAGGGTTAGGGTTAGGGAACGGCAAGGCTTAGGGCACAGGTGAGGGTACGTAAACGTGGGAGTGTCAGGCTACGTGCTGACGCACGGGTCAATGCCAGCGTACGGGTCAGGAGTAGGGTACGGCGTAATGTAAGGTGTAGGGCTGGTGGGGGTTTACGTTCCGGACTAGGGTTAGGGTTAGGGAACGGCAAGGCTTAGGGCACAGGTCAGGGTACGGAAACTTTGGAGGGTCAGGCTACATGCTGACGCAATGTTCAGTGCCAGCGTACGGGCCAGGAATAGGGTACGGCGTAAGGTAAGGTGTAGGGCTGGTGGTGGGTTTCCGTTCCGGGCTAGGGTTAGGGTTAGGGAACGGCAAGGCTTAGGGCACAGGTGAGGTACGTAAACGTGGGAGGGTCAGGCTACGTGCTGACGCACGGGTCAATGCCAGCGTACGGGCGAGGAGTAGGCAACGACGTAAGGTAAGGTTTAGGGCTGGTGGTGGGTTTCCGTTCCGGACTAGGGTTAGGGTTAGGGAACGGCAAGGCTTAGGGCACAGGTCAGGGTACGGAAACGCGTGAGGGTAAGGCTACGTGCTGATGCACGGTTCAGTGCCAGAGTACAGGCCAGGAGTAGGCAACGGCGTAGGGTAAGGTGTAGGGCTGGTGGTGGGTTTCCGTTCCGGGCTAGGATTAGGATTAGGGAACGGCGAGGCTTAGGGCACAGGTGAGGGTACGTAAACGTGCGAGGGTCAGGCTACGTGCTGACGCACGGGTCAATGCCAGCGTACGGGCGAGGAGTAGGCAACGACGTAAGGTAAGGTGTACGGCTGGTGGTTGGTTTCCGTTCCAGGCTAGGGTTAGGGTTAGGGAATGGCAAGGCTTAGGGCACAGGTGAGGGTACGGAAACGTGGGAGGGTCAGGCTACGTGGTGACGCATGGTTCAGTGCCAGCGTACGGGCCAGGAATAGGGTACGGCGTAAGGTAAGGTGTAGGGCTGGTGGTGGTTTTCTAATCCGGGCTAGGGTTAGGGTTAGGGAACGGCAAGTCTTAGGGCAAAGGAGAGGGTACGGAAACGTGGGAGGGTCAGGCTACGTGCTGACGCACGGATCAGTGCCAGCGTACGGGCCAGGAATAGGGTACGTCGTAAGGTAAGGTGTACGGCTGGTGGTGGGTTTCCGTTCCGGGCTAGGGTTAGGGTTAGGGAACGGCAAGGCTTAGGGCACAGGTGAAGTTACCGAAACGTGGGACGGTCAGGCTACGTGCTGACGCACGTGTCAGTGCCAGCGTACGGGCCAGGGGTAGGCAACGGCGTAAGGTAAGATGTAGGGCTGGTGGTTGGTTTCCGTTCCAGGCTAGGGTTAGGGTAAGGGAACGGCAAGGCTTAGGGCACAGGTGAGGGTACCGAAACGTGGGAGGGTCAGGCTACATGCTGACGCACGGTTCAGTGCCAGCGTATGGGCCAGGAATAAGTTACGGCGTAAGGTAAGGTGTAGGGCTGGTGGTGGGTTTCCGTTCGGGGCTAGGGTTAGGGTTAGGGAACGGCAAGGCTTAGGGCACAGGTGAGGGTACGGAAACGTGGGAGGGTCAGGCTACGTGCTGACGCACGGGTCAGTGCCAGCGTGCGGGTCAGTAGCAGCGTACGGCGTAAGGTATGGTGTAGGGTTGGTGGTGGGTTACTATTCTGGGCTAGGGTTAGGGTTAGGGAATGGCAAGGCTTAGGGCACAGGTGAGGGTACGGAAACGTTGGAGGCTCAGACTACGTGCAGACGCATGGTTCAGTGCCAGCGTACGGGTCAGGAGTAGGATACGGCGTAAGGTAAGGTGTATGGCTGGTGGTGGGATTCTATTCCGGGCTAGGGTTAGGGTTAGGGAAAGGCAAGGCTTAGGGCACAGGTGAGGTTACGGAAACGTGGGAGGGTCAGGCTACATGCAGACGAACGGTTCAGTGCCTGCGTACGGGCCAGGAATAGGTTACGGCGTAAGGTAAGGTGTAGGGCTGGTGGTGGGTTTCCGTTCGGGGCTAGGGTTATGGTTAGGGAACGGCAAGGCTTAGGGCACAGGTGAGGGAACTGAAACGTGGGAGGGTCAGGCTACGTGCTGACGCATGGGTCAGTGCCAGCATACCGGCCAGGAGTAGGGTACGGCGTAAGGTAAAGTGTAGGGCTTGTGGTTGATTTCCTTTCCAGGCTAGGTTTAGGGTTAGGGAACGGCAAGGCTTAGGGCACAGGTGAGGGTACGGAAACGTGGGAGGGACGGGCTACGTGCTGACGCACGGGTCAGTGCCAGCGTACGGGCCAGGAGTAGGCAACGGCATAGGATACAGTGTAGGGCTGTTGGTGGATTTGCGTTCCGGGCTAGGGTTAGGGTTAGGGAACGGCAAGGCTTAGGGCACAGGTGAGGGTACGGAAACGTGGGAGGGTCAGGCTACGTGCTGACGCACGGGTCAGTGCCAGCGTACGGGTCAGTAGCAGCGTACGGCGTAAGGTATGGTGTAGGGCTGGTGGTGGGTTACTATTCCGGGCTAGGGTTAGGGTTAGGGAATGGCAAGGCTTAGGGCACAGGTGAGGGTTCGGAAACGTGGGAGGGTCAGGCTACGTGCTGACGCACGTGTCAGTGCCAGCGTACGGGCCAGGAGTAGGCAACGGCGTAAGGTAAGGTGTAGGGCTGGTGGTTGGTTTCCGTTCCAGGCTAGGGTTAGGGTTAGGGAACGGCAAGGCTTAGGGCACAGGTGAGGGTACGGAAACGTGGTAGGGTCGGGCTACGTGCTGACGCAAGGGTCAGTGCCAGCGTACGGGCCAGGAGTAGGCAACGGCGTAGGATAAAGTGTAGGGCTGGTGGTGGATTTGCGTTTTGGGCTAGGGTTAGGGTTAGGGAACGGCAAGTCTTAGGGCACAGGTCAGGGTACAGAAACGCGGGATTGTAAGGCTACGTGCTGATGCACGGTTCAGTGCCAGAGTACAGGCCAGGAGTAGGCAACGGCGTAGGGTAAGGTGTAGGGCTGGTTGTGGGTTTCCGTTCCGGGCTAGGGTTAGGGTTAGGGAACGGCAAGGCTTAGGGCACAGGTGAGGGTACGTAAACGTGGGAGTGTCAGGCTACGTGCTGACGCACGGGTCAATGCCAGCGTACGGGCGAGGAGTAGGCAACGGCGTAAGGTAAGGTTTAGGGCTGGTGGGGGTTTACGTTCCGGACTAGGGTTAGGGTTAGGGAACGGCAAGGCTTAGGGCACAGGTCAGGGTACGGAAACTTTGGAGGGTCAGGCTACGTGCTGATGCACGGTTCAGTGCCAGAGTACAGGCCAGGAGTAGGCAACGGCGTAGGGTAAGGTGTAGGGCTGGTGGTGGGTTTCCGTTCCGGGCTAGGGTTAGGGTTAGGGAACGGCAAGGCTTAGGGCACAGGTGAGGTACGTAAACGTGGCAGGGTCAGGCTACGTGCTGACGCACGGGTCAATGCCAGCGTACGGGCGAGGAGTAGGCAACGGCGTAAGGTAAGGTGTACGGCTGGTGGTTGGTTTCCGTTCCAGGCTAGGGTTAGGGTTAGGGAATGGCACGGTTTAGGGCACAGGTGAGGGTACGGAAACGTGGGAGGGTCAGGCTACGTGCTGACGCACGGTTCAATGCCAGCGTACGGGTCAGGAGTAGGGTACGGCGTAATGTAAGGTGTAGGGCTGGTGGTGGGTTTCTATTCCGGGCTAGGGTTAGGGTTAGGGAACGGCAAGGCTTAGGGCACAGGTGAGGGTACGGAAACTTTGGAGGGTCAGGCTACATGCTGACGCAATGTTCAGTGCCAGCGTACGGGCCAGGAATAGGGTACGGCGTAAGGTAAGGTGTAGGGCTGGTGGTGGGTTTCCGTTCAGGGCTAGGGTTAGGGTTAGGGAACGGCAAGGCTAAGGGCACAGGTGAGGGTACGTAAACGTGGCAGGGTCAGGCTACGTGCTGACGCACGGGTCAATGCCAGCGTACGGGCGAGGAGTAGGCAACGGCGTAAGGTAAGGTTTAGGGCTGGTGGTGGGTTTCCGTTCCGGACTAGGGTTAGGGTTAGGGAACGGCAAGGCTTAGGGCACAGGTCAGGGTACGGAAACGCGTGAGGGTAAGGCTACGTGCTGATGCACGGTTCAGTGCCAGAGTACAGGCCAGGAGTAGGCAACGGCGTAGGGTAAGGTGTAGGGCTGGTGGTGGGTTTCCGTTCCGGGCTAGGGTTAGGATTAGGGAACGGCGAGGCTTAGGGCACAGGTGAGGGTACTTAAACGTGCGAGGGTCAGGCTACGTGCTGACGCACGGGTCAATGCCAGCGTACGGGCGAGGAGTAGGCAACGACGTAAGGTAATGTGTACGGCTGGTGGTTGGTTTCCGTTCCAGGCTAGGGTTAGGGTTAGGGAATGGCAAGGCTTAGGGCACAGGTGAGGGTACGGAAACGTGGGAGGGTCAGGCTACGTGGTGACGCATGGTTCAGTGCCAGCGTACGGGCCAGGAATAGGGTACGGCGTAAGGTAAGGTGTAGGGCTGGTGGTGGTTTTCTAATCCGGGCTAGGGTTAGGGTTAGGGAACGGCAAGTCTTAGGGCAAAGGAGAGGGTACGGAAACGTGGGAGGGTCAGGCTACGTGCTGACGCACGGATCAGTGCCAGCGTACGGGCCAGGAATAGGGTACGTCGTAAGGTAAGGTGTACGGCTGGTGGTGGGTTTCCGTTCCGGGCTAGGGTTAGGGTTAGGGAACGGCAAGGCTTAGGGCACAGGTGAAGTTACCGAAACGTGGGACGGTCAGGCTACGTGCTGACGCACGTGTCAGTGCCAGCGTACGGGCCAGGGGTAGGCAACGGCGTAAGGTAAGATGTAGGGCTGGTGGTTGGTTTCCGTTCCAGGCTAGGGTTAGGGTAAGGGAACGGCAAGGCTTAGGGCACAGGTGAGGGTACCGAAACGTGGGAGGGTCAGGCTACATGCTGACGCACGGTTCAGTGCCAGCGTATGGGCCAGGAATAAGTTACGGCGTAAGGTAAGGTGTAGGGCTGGTGGTGGGTTTCCGTTCGGGGCTAGGGTTAGGGTTAGGGAACGGCAAGGCTTAGGGCACAGGTGAGGGTACGGAAACGTGGGAGGGTCAGGCTACGTGCTGACGCACGGGTCAGTGCCAGCGTGCGGGTCAGTAGCAGCGTACGGCGTAAGGTATGGTGTAGGGTTGGTGGTGGGTTACTATTCTGGGCTAGGGTTAGGGTTAGGGAATGGCAAGGCTTAGGGCACAGGTGAGGGTACGGAAACGTTGGAGGCTCAGACTACGTGCAGACGCATGGTTCAGTGCCAGCGTACGGGTCAGGAGTAGGATACGGCGTAAGGTAAGGTGTATGGCTGGTGGTGGGATTCTATTCCGGGCTAGGGTTAGGGTTAGGGAAAGGCAAGGCTTAGGGCACAGGTGAGGTTACGGAAACGTGGGAGGGTCAGGCTACATGCAGACGAACGGTTCAGTGCCTGCGTACGGGCCAGGAATAGGTTACGGCGTAAGGTAAGGTGTAGGGCTGGTGGTGGGTTTCCGTTCGGGGCTAGGGTTATGGTTAGGGAACGGCAAGGCTTAGGGCACAGGTGAGGGAACTGAAACGTGGGAGGGTCAGGCTACGTGCTGACGCATGGGTCAGTGCCAGCATACCGGCCAGGAGTAGGGTACGGCGTAAGGTAAAGTGTAGGGCTTGTGGTTGATTTCCTTTCCAGGCTAGGTTTAGGGTTAGGGAACGGCAAGGCTTAGGGCACAGGTGAGGGTACGGAAACGTGGGAGGGACGGGCTACGTGCTGACGCACGGGTCAGTGCCAGCGTACGGGCCAGGAGTAGGCAACGGCATAGGATACAGTGTAGGGCTGTTGGTGGATTTGCGTTCCGGGCTAGGGTTAGGGTTAGGGAACGGCAAGGCTTAGGGCACAGGTGAGGGTACGGAAACGTGGGAGGGTCAGGCTACGTGCTGACGCACGGGTCAGTGCCAGCGTACGGGTCAGTAGCAGCGTACGGCGTAAGGTATGGTGTAGGGCTGGTGGTGGGTTACTATTCAGGGCTAGGGTTAGGGTTAGGGAATGGCAAGGCTTAGGGCACAGGTGAGGGTACGGAAACGTGGGAGGGTCAGGCTACGTGCTGACGCACGTGTCAGTGCCAGCGTACGGGCCAGGAGTAGGCAACGGCGTAAGGTAAGGTGTAGGGCTGGTGGTTGGTTTCCGTTCCAGGCTAGGGTTAGGGTTAGGGAACGGCAAGGCTTAGGGCACAGGTGAGGGTACGGAAACGTGGTAGGGTCGGGCTACGTGCTGACGCAAGGGTCAGTGCCAGCGTACGGGCCAGGAGTAGGCAACGGCGTAGGATAAAGTGTAGGGCTGGTGGTGGATTTGCGTTCTGGGCTAGGGTTAGGGTTAGGGAACGGCAAGTCTTAGGGCACAGGTCAGGGTACAGAAACGCGGGATTGTAAGGCTACGTGCTGATGCACGGTTCAGTGCCAGAGTACAGGCCAGGAGTAGGCAACGGCGTAGGGTAAGGTGTAGGGCTGGTGGTGGGTTTCCGTTCCGGGCTAGGGTTAGGGTTAGGGAACGGCAAGGCTTAGGGCACAGGTGAGGGTACGTAAACGTGGGAGTGTCAGGCTACGTGCTGACGCACGGGTCAATGCCAGCGTACGGGCGAGGAGTAGGCAACGGCGTAAGGTAAGGTTTAGGGCTGGTGGGGGTTTACGTTCCGGACTAGGGTTAGGGTTAGGGAACGGCAAGGCTTAGGGCACAGGTCAGGGTACGGAAACGCGTGAGGGTAAGGCTACGTGCTGATGCACGGTTCAGTGCCAGAGTACAGGCCAGGAGTAGGCAACGGCGTAGGGTAAGGTGTAGGGCTGGTGGTGGGTTTCCGTTCCGGGATAGGGTTAGGGTTAGGGAACGGCAAGGCTTAGGGCACAGGTGAGGTACGTAAACGTGGGAGGTTCAGGCTACGTGCTGACGCACGGGTCAATGCCAGCGTACGGGCGAGGAGTAGGCAACGACGTAAGGTAAGGTGTACGGCTGGTGGTTGGTTTCCGTTCCAGGCTAGGGTTAGGGTTAGGGAATGGCACGGTTTAGGGCACAGGTGAGGGTACGGAAACGTGGGAGGGTCAGGCTACGTGCTGACGCACGGGTCAATGCGAGCGTACGGGTCAGGAGTAGGGTACGGCGTAATGTAAGGTGTAGGGCTGGTGGTGGGTTTCTATTCCGGGCTAGGGTTAGGGTTAGGGAAGGGCAAGGCTTAGGGCACAGGTGAGGGTACGGAAACTTTGGAGGGTCAGGCTACATGCTGACGCAATGTTCAGTGCCAGCGTACGGGCCAGGAATAGGGTACGGCGTAAGGTAAGGTGTAGGGCTGGTGGTGGGTTTCCGTTCAGGGCTAGGGTTAGGGTTAGGGAACGGCAAGGCTTAGGGCACAGGTGAGGGTACGTAAACGTGGCAGGGTCAGGCTACGTGCTGACGCACGGGTCAATGCCAGCGTACGGGCGAGGAGTAGGCAACGGCGTAAGGTAAGGTTTAGGGCTGGTGGTGGGTTTCCGTTCCGGACTAGGGTTAGGGTTAGGGAACGGCAAGGCTTAGGGCACAGGTCAGGGTACGGAAACGCGTGAGGGTAAGGCTACGTGCTGATGCACGGTTCAGTGCCAGAGTACAGGCCAGGAGTAGGCAACGGCGTAGGGTAAGGTGTAGGGCTGGTGGTGGGTTTCCGTTCCGGGCTAGGGTTAGGATTAGGGAACGGCGAGGCTTAGGGCACAGGTGAGGGTACGTAAACGTGCGAGGGTCAGGCTACGTGCTGACGCACGGGTCAATGCCAGCGTACGGGCGAGGAGTAGGCAACGACATAAGGTAAGGTGTACGGCTGGTGGTTGGTTTCCGTTCCAGGCTAGGGTTAGGGTTAGGGAATGGCAAGGCTTAGGGCACAGGTGACGGTACGGAAACGTGGGAGGGTCAGGCTACGTGGTGACGCATGGTTCAGTGCCAGCGTACGGGCCAGGAATAGGGTACGGCGTAAGGTAAGGTGTAGGGCTGGTGGTGGTTTTCTAATCCGGGCTAGGGTTAGGGTTAGGGAACGGCAAGTCTTAGGGCAAAGGAGAGGGTACGGAAACGTGGGAGGGTCAGGCTACGTGCTGACGCACGGATCAGTGCCAGCGTACGGGCCAGGAATAGGGTACGTCGTAAGGTAAGGTGTACGGCTGGTGGTGGGTTTCCGTTCCGGGCTAGGGTTAGGGTTAGGGAACGGCAAGGCTTAGGGCACAGGTGAAGTTACCGAAACGTGGGACGGTCAGGCTACGTGCTGACGCACGTGTCAGTGCCAGCGTACGGGCCAGGGGTAGGCAACGGCGTAAGGTAAGATGTAGGGCAGGTGGTTGGTTTCCGTTCCAGGCTAGGGTTAGGGTAAGGGAACGGCAAGGCTTAGGGCACAGGTGAGGGTACCGAAACGTGGGAGGGTCAGGCTACATGCTGACGCACGGTTCAGTGCCAGCGTATGGGCCAGGAATAAGTTACGGCGTAAGGTAAGGTGTAGGGCTGGTGGTGGGTTTCCGTTCGGGGCTAGGGTTAGGGTTAGGGAACGGCAAGGCTTAGGGCACAGGTGAGGGTACGGAAACGTGGGAGGGTCAGGCTACGTGCTGACGCACGGGTCAGTGCCAGCGTGCGGGTCAGTAGCAGCGTACGGCGTAAGGTATGGTGTAGGGTTGGTGGTGGGTTACTATTCTGGGCTAGGGTTAGGGTTAGGGAATGGCAAGGCTTAGGGCACAGGTGAGGGTACGGAAACGTTGGAGGCTCAGACTACGTGCAGACGCATGGTTCAGTGCCAGCGTACGGGTCAGGAGTAGGATACGGCGTAAGGTAAGGTGTATGGCTGGTGGTGGGATTCTATTCCGGGCTAGGGTTAGGGTTAGGGAAAGGCAAGTCTTAGGGCACAGGTGAGGTTACGGAAACGTGGGAGGGTCAGGCTACATGCAGACGAACGGTTCAGTGCCTGCGTACGGGCCAGGAATAGGTTACGGCGTAAGGTAAGGTGTAGGGCTGGTGGTGGGTTTCCGTTCGGGGCTAGGGTTATGGTTAGGGAACGGCAAGGCTTAGGGCACAGGTGAGGGAACTGAAACGTGGGAGGGTCAGGCTACGTGCTGACGCATGGGTCAGTGCCAGCATACCGGCCAGGAGTAGGGTACGGCGTAAGGTAAAGTGTAGGGCTTGTGGTTGATTTCCTTTCCAGGCTAGGTTTAGGGTTAGGGAACGGCAAGGCTTAGGGCACAGGTGAGGGTACGGAAACGTGGGAGGGACGGGCTACGTGCTGACGCACGGGTCAGTGCCAGCGTACTGGCCAGGAGTAGGCAACGGCATAGGATACAGTGTAGGGCTGTTGGTGGATTTGCGTTCCGGGCTAGGGTTAGGGTTAGGGAACGGCAAGGCTTAGGGCACAGGTGAGGGTACGGATACGTGGGAGGGTCAGGCTACGTGCTGACGCACGGGTCAGTGCCAGCGTACGGGTCAGTAGCAGCGTACGGCGTAAGGTATGGTGTAGGGCTGGTGGTGGGTTACTATTCCGGGCTAGGGTTAGGGTTAGGGAATGGCAAGGCTTAGGGCACAGGTGAGGGTACGGAAACGTGGGAGGGTCAGGCTACGTGCTGACGCACGGTTCAGTGCCAGCGTACGGGCCAGGAATAGGGAACGGCGTAAGGTAAGGTGTAGGGCTGGTGGTGGGTTTCCGTTCCGGGCTAGGGTTAGGGTTAGGGAACGGCAAGGCTTAGGGCACAGGTCAGGGTACGGAAACGCGGGAGGGTAAGGCTACGTGCTGATGCACGGGTCAGTACCAGAGTACAGGCCAGTAGTAGGCAACGGCGTAGGGTAAGGTTTTGGGCTGGTGGTGGGATTCCATTCCGGGCTAGGGTTAGGGTTAGGGAACCGCAGGGCTTATGGCACAGGTGAGGGTATGGAGACGAGGGAGGGTCTGGCTACGTGCTGACGCACGGGTCAATGCCAGCATACGGGCCAGGAGTAGGCAACGGCGTAAGGTAAGGTGTAGGGCTGGTGGATGGTTTCTGTTCCAGGCTAGGGTTAGGGTTAGGGAACGGCAAGGCTTAGGGCACAGGTGAGGGTACGGAAACGTTGGAGGGTCGGGCTACGTGCTGATGCACGGGTCAGTGCCAGCGTACGGGTCAGCAGTAGGGTACGGCGTAATGTAAGGTGTAGGGCTGGTGGTGGGTTTCTATTCCGGGCTAGGGTTAGGGATAGGGAACGGCAAGGCTTAGGGAACAGGTGAGGGTACGGAAATTTGGGAGGGTCAGGCTACATGCTGACGCACTGTTCAGTGCCAGCGTACGGGCCAGGAATAGGGTACGGCGTAAGGTAAGGTGTAGGGCTGGTGGTAGGTTTCTAATCCGGGCTAGGGTTAGGGTTAGGGAACGGCAAGTCTTAGGGCAAAGGAGAGGGTACGGAAACGTGGGAGGGTCAGGCTACCTGCTGACGCACGGTTCAGTGCCAGCGTACGGGCAAGGAATAGGGTACGGCGTAAGGTAAGGTGTACGGCTGGTGGTGGGTTTCCGTTCCGGGCTAGGGTTAGGGTTAGGGAACGGCAAGGCTTAGGGCACAGGTGAGGTTACAGATACGTGGGACTGTCAGGCTACGTGCTGACGCACGTTTCACTGCCTGTGTACGGGCCAGTTGCAGCGTACGGCGTAAGGTATGGTGTAGGGCTGGTGGTGGGTTACTATTTCGGTCTACGGTTAGGGTTAGGGAATGGCAAGGCTTAGGGCACAGGTGAGGGTACGGAAACGTGGGAGCGTCAGGCTACGTGCTGACGCACGTGTCAGTGCCAGCGTACAGGCCAGTAGTAGGCAACAGCGTAAGGTAAGGTGTAGGGCTGGTGGTTGGTTTCCGTTCCAGGCTAGGGTTAGGGTTAGGGAACGGCAAGGATTATGGCACAGGTGAGGGTACGGAAACGTGGGAGGGTCGGGCTACGTGCTGACGCACTGGTCAGTGCCAGCGTACGGGCCAGGAGTAGGCAACGGCGTAGGATAAAGTGTAGGGCTGGTGGTGGATTTGCGTTCTGGGCTAGGGTTAGGGTTAGGGAACCGCAAGGCTTAGGGCACAGGTCAGGGTACAGAAACGTGGGAGGGTAAGGCTATGTGCTGATGCACGGTTCAGTGCAAGAGTACAGGCCAGGAGTAGGCAACGGCGTAGGGTAAGGTGTAGGGCTGGTGGTGGGTTTCCGTTCCGGGCTAGGGTTAGGGTTAGGGAACGGCAAGGCTTAGGGCACAGGTGAGGGTACGTAAACATGGGAGGGTCAGGCTACGTGCTGACGCACGGGTCAATGCCAGCGTACGGGCGAGGAGTAGGCAACGGCGTAAGGTTATGTTTAGGGCTGGTGGTGGGTTTCCGTTCCGGACTAGGGTTAGGATTAGGGAACGGCAAGGCTTAGGGCACAGGTCAGGGTACGGAAACGCGTGAGGGTAAGGCTACGTGCTGATGCACGGTTCAGTGCCAGAGTACAGGCCAGGATAAGCAACGGCGTAGGGTAAGGTGTAGGGCTGGTGGTGGGTTTCCGTTCAGGGCTAGGGTTAGGGTTAGGGAACGGCAAGGCTTAGGGCACAGGTGAGGGAACGGAAACGTGGGAGGGTCAGGCTACGTGCTGACGCACGGTTCAGTGCCAGCGTACGGGCCAGGAATAGGGTACGGCGTGAAGTAAGGTGTAGGGCTGGTGGTGGGTTTCTAATCCGGGCTAGGGTTAGGGTTAGAGAACGGCAAGTCTTAGGGCAAAGGAGAGGGTACGGAAACGTGGGAGGGTCAGGCTACGTGCTGACGCACGGTTCAGTGCCAGCGTACGGGCCAGGAATAGGGTACGGCGTAAGGTAAGGTGTACGGCTGGTGGTGGGTTTCCGTTCCTGGCTAGGGTTAGGGTTAGGGAACGGCAAGGCTTAGGGCACAGGTGAAGTTACAGAAACGTGGGACGGTCAGGCTACGTGCTGACGCACGTGTCAGTGCCAGCGTACGGGCCAGGGCTAGGCAACGGCGTAAGGTAAGATGTAGGGCTGGTGGTTGGTTTCCGTTCCAGTCTAGGGTTAGAGTAAGGGAACGGCAAGGCTTAGGGCACAGGTGAGGGTACCGAAACGTGGGAGGGTCAGGCTACATGCTGACGCACGGTTCAGTGCCAGCGTATGGGCCAGGAATAAGTTACGGCGTAAGGTAAGGTGTAGGGCTGGTGGTGGGTTTCCGTTCGGGGCTAGGGTTAGGGTTAGGGAACGGCAAGGCTTAGGGCACAGGTGAGGGTACGGAAACGTGGGAGGGTCAGGCTACGTGCTGACGCACGGGTCAGTGCCAGCGTGCGGGTCAGTAGCAGCGTACGGCGTAAGGTAGGGTGTAGGGCTGGTGGTGGGTTACTATTCCGGGCTAGGGTTAGTGTTAGGGAATGGCAAGGCTTAGGGCACAGGTGAGGGTACGGAAACGTGGGAGGGTCAGGCTATGTGCTGACGCACGTGTCAGTGCCAGCGTACGGGCCAGGAGTAGGCAACGGCGTAAGGTAAGGTGTAGGGCTGGTGGTTGGTTTCCGTTCCAGGCTAGGGTTAGGGTTAGGGAACAGCAAGGCTTAGGGCACAGGTGAGGGTACGGAAACGTGGGAGGGTCGGGCTACGTGATGACGCACGGGTCAGTGCCTGCGTACGGGCCAGGAGTAGGCAACGGCGTAGGATAAAGTTTAGGGCTGGTGGTGGATTTGCGTTCTGGGCTAGGGTTAGGTTAAGGGAACGGCAAGGCTTAGGGCACAGGTCAGGGAACGGAAACGCGGGAGGGTAAGGCTACGTGCTGATGCACGGTTCAGTGCCAGAGTACAGGCCAGGAGTAGGCAACGGCGTAGGGTAAGGTGTAGGGCTGGTGGTGGGTTTCCGTTCAGGGCTAGGGTTAGGGTTAGGGAACGGCAAGGCTTAGGGCAGAGGTGAGGGTACGGAAACGTGAGAGGGACGGGCTACGTGCTGACGCACGTGTCAGTGGCAGCGTACGGAACAGGAGTAGGCCACGGCATAGGATAGAGTGTAGGGCTGGTGGTGGATTTGCGTTCAGGGCTAGGGTTGGGGTTAGGGAACGGCAAGGCTTAGGGCACAGGTGTGGGTATGGAAACGTGGGAGGGTCAGGCTACGTGCTGACGCATGGGTCAGTGCCAGCGTACGGGTCAGGAGTAGGGTACGGCGTAATGTAAGGTGTAGGGCTGGTGGTGGGTTTCTATTCCGGGCTAGGGTTAGGGTTAGGGAACGGCAAGGCTTAGGGCACAGGTGAGGGTACGGAAACTTTGGAGGGTCAGGCTACATGCTGACGCAATGTTCAGTGCCAGCGTACGGGCCAGGAATAGGGTACGGCGTAAGGTAAGGTGTAGGGCTGGTGGTGGGTTTCCGTTCCGGGCTAGGGTTAGGGTTAGGGAACGGCAAGGCTTAGGGCACAGGTGAGGGTACGTAAACGTGGCAGGGTCAGGCTACGTGCTGACGCACGGGTCAATGCCAGCGTACGGGCGAGGAGTAGGCAACGGCGTAAGGTAAGGTTTAGGGCTGGTGGTGGGTTTCCGTTCCGGACTAGGGTTAGGGTTAGGGAACGGCAAGGCTTAGGGCACAGGTCAGGGTACGGAAACGCGTGAGGGTAAGGCTACGTGCTGATGCACGGTTCAGTGCCAGAGTACAGGCCAGGAGTAGGCAACGGCGTAGGGTAAGGTGTAGGGCTGGTGGTGGGTTTCCGTTCCGGGCTAGGGTTAGGATTAGGGAACGGCGAGGCTTAGGGCACAGGTGAGGGTACGTAAACGTGCGAGGGTCAGGCTACGTGCTGACGCACGGGTCAATGCCAGCGTACGGGCGAGGAGTAGGCAACGACGTAAGGTAAGGTGTACGGCTGGTGGTTGGTTTCCGTTCCAGGCTAGGGTTAGGGTTAGGGAATGGCAAGGCTTAGGGCACAGGTGACGGTACGGAAACGTGGGAGGGTCAGGCTACGTGGTGACGCATGGTTCAGTGCCAGCGTATGGGCCAGGAATAGGGTACGGCGTAAGGTAAGGTGTAGGGCTGGTGGTGGTTTTCTAATCCGGGCTAGGGTTAGGGTTAGGGAACGGCAAGTCTTAGGGCAAAGGAGAGGGTACGGAAACGTGGGAGGGTCAGGCTACGTGCTGACGCACGGATCAGTGCCAGCGTACGGGCCAGGAATAGGGTACGTCGTAAGGTAAGGTGTACGGCTGGTGGTGGGTTTCCGTTCCGGGCTAGGGTTAGGGTTAGGGAACGGCAAGGCTTAGGGCACAGGTGAAGTTACCGAAACGTGGGACGGTCAGGCTACGTGCTGACGCACGTGTCAGTGCCAGCGTACGGGCCTGGGGTAGGCAACGGCGTAAGGTAAGATGTAGGGCTGGTGGTTGGTTTCCGTTCCAGGCTAGGGTTAGGGTAAGGGAACGGCAAGGCTTAGGGCACAGGTGAGGGTACCGAAACGTGGGAGGGTCAGGCTACATGCTGACGCACGGTTCAGTGCCAGCGTATGGGCCAGGAATAAGTTACGGCGTAAGGTAAGGTGTAGGGCTGGTGGTGGGTTTCCGTTCGGGGCTAGGGTTAGGGTTAGGGAACGGCAAGGCTTAGGGCACAGGTGAGGGTACGGAAACGTGGGAGGGTCAGGCTACGTGCTGACGCACGGGTCAGTGCCAGCGTGCGGGTCAGTAGCAGCGTACGGCGTAAGGTATGGTGTAGGGTTGGTGGTGGGTTACTATTCTGGGCTAGGGTTAGGGTTAGGGAATGGCAAGGCTTAGGGCACAGGTGAGGGTACGGAAACGTTGGAGGCTCAGACTACGTGCAGACGCATGGTTCAGTGCCAGCGTACGGGTCAGGAGTAGGATACGGCGTAAGGTAAGGTGTATGGCTGGTGGTGGGATTCTATTCCGGGCTAGGGTTAGGGTTAGGGAAAGGCAAGGCTTAGGGCACAGGTGAGGTTACGGAAACGTGGGAGGGTCAGGCTACATGCAGACGAACGGTTCAGTGCCTGCGTACGGGCCAGGAATAGGTTACGGCGTAAGGTAAGGTGTAGGGCTGGTGGTGGGTTTCCGTTCGGGGCTAGGGTTATGGTTAGGGAACGGCAAGGCTTAGGGCACAGGTGAGGGAACTGAAACGTGGGAGGGTCAGGCTACGTGCTGACGCATGGGTCAGTGCCAGCATACCGGCCAGGAGTAGGGTACGGCGTAAGGTAAAGTGTAGGGCTTGTGGTTGATTTCCTTTCCAGGCTAGGTTTAGGGTTAGGGAACGGCAAGGCTTAGGGCACAGGTGAGGGTACGGAAACGTGGGAGGGACGGGCTACGTGCTGACGCACGGGTCAGTGCCAGCGTACGGGCCAGGAGTAGGCAACGGCATAGGATACAGTGTAGGGCTGTTGGTGGATTTGCGTTCCGGGCTAGGGTTAGGGTTAGGGAACGGCAAGGCTTAGGGCACAGGTGAGGGTACGGAAACGTGGGAGGGTCAGGCTACGTGCTGACGCACGGGTCAGTGCCAGCGTACGGGTCAGTAGCAGCGTACGGCGTAAGATATGGTGTAGGGCTGGTGGTGGGTTACTATTCCGGGCTAGGGTTAGGGTTAGGGAATGGCAAGGCTTAGGGCACAGGTGAGGGTACGGAAACGTGGGAGGGTCAGGCTACGTGCTGACGCACGTGTCAGTGCCAGCGTACGGGCCAGGAGTAGGCAACGGCGTAAGGTAAGGTGTAGGGCTGGTGGTTGGTTTCCGTTCCAGGCTAGGGTTAGGGTTAGGGAACGGCAAGGCTTAGGGCACAGGTGAGGGTACGGAAACGTGGTAGGGTCGGGCTACGTGCTGACGCAAGGGTCAGTGCCAGCGTACGGGCCAGGAGTAGGCAACGGCGTAGGATAAAGTGTAGGGCTGGTGGTGGATTTGCGTTCTGGGCTAGGGTTAGGGTTAGGGAACGGCAAGTCTTAGGGCACAGGTCAGGGTACAGAAACGCGGGATTGTAAGGCTACGTGCTGATGCACGGTTCAGTGCCAGAGTACAGGCCAGGAGTAGGCAACGGCGTAGGGTAAGGTGTAGGGCTGGTGGTGGGTTTCCGTTCCGGGCTAGGGTTAGGGTTAGGGAACGGCAAGGCTTAGGGCACAGGTGAGGGTACGTAAACGTGGGAGTGTCAGGCTACGTGCTGACGCACGGGTCAATGCCAGCGTACGGGTCAGGAGTAGGGTACGGCGTAATGTAAGGTGTAGGGCTGGTGGTGGGTTTCTATTCCGGGCTAGGGTTAGGGTTAGGGAACGGCAAGGCTTAGGGCACAGGTGAGGGTACGGAAACTTTGGAGGGTCAGGCTACATGCTGACGCAATGTTCAGTGCCAGCGTACGGGCCAGGAATAGGGTACGGCGTAAGGTAAGGTGTAGGGCTGGTGGTGGGTTTCCGTTCAGGGCTAGGGTTAGGGTTAGGGAACGGCAAGGCTTAGGGCACAGGTGAGGGTACGTAAACGTGGCAGGGTCAGGCTACGTGCTGACGCACGGGTCAATGCCAGCGTACGGGCGAGGAGCAGGCAACGGCGTAAGGTAAGGTTTAGGGCTGGTGGTGGGTTTCCGTTCCGGACTAGGGTTAGGGTTAGGGAACGGCAAGGCTTAGGGCACAGGTCAGGGTACGGAAACGCGTGAGGGTAAGGCTACGTGCTGATGCACGGTTCAGTGCCAGAGTACAGGCCAGGAGTAGGCAACGGCGTAGGGTAAGGTGTAGGGCTGGTGGTGGGTTTCCGTTCCGGGCTAGGGTTAGGATTAGGGAACGGCGAGGCTTAGGGCACAGGTGAGGGTACGTAAACGTGCGAGGGTCAGGCTACGTGCTGACGCACGGGTCAATGCCAGCGTACGGGCGAGGAGTAGGCAACGACGTAAGGTAAGGTGTACGGCTGGTGGTTGGTTTCCGTTCCAGGCTAGGGTTAGGGTTAGGGAATGGCAAGGCTTAGGGCACAGGTGAGGGTACGGAAACGTGGGAGGGTCAGGCTACGTGGTGACGCATGGTTCAGTGCCAGCGTACGGGCCAGGAATAGGGTACGGCGTAAGGTAAGGTGTAGGGCTGGTGGTGGTTTTCTAATCCGGGCTAGGGTTAGGGTTAGGGAACGGCAAGTCTTAGGGCAAAGGAGAGGGTACGGAAACGTGGGAGGGTCAGGCTACGTGCTGACGCACGGATCAGTGCCAGCGTACGGGCCAGGAATAGGGTACGTCGTAAGGTAAGGTGTACGGCTGGTGGTGGGTTTCCGTTCCGGGCTAGGGTTAGGGTTAGGGAACGGCAAGGCTTAGGGCACAGGTGAAGTTACCGAAACGTGGGACGGTCAGGCTACGTGCTGACGCACGTGTCAGTGCCAGCGTACGGGCCAGGGGTAGGCAACGGCGTAAGGTAAGATGTAGGGCTGGTGGTTGGTTTCCGTTCCAGGCTAGGGTTAGGGTAAGGGAACGGCAAGGCTTAGGGCACAGGTGAGGGTACCGAAACGTGGGAGGGTCAGGCTACATGCTGACGCACGGTTCAGTGCCAGCGTATGGGCCAGGAATAAGTTACGGCGTAAGGTAAGGTGTAGGGCTGGTGGTGGGTTTCCGTTCGGGGCTAGGGTTAGGGTTAGGGAACGGCAAGGCTTAGGGCACAGGTGAGGGTACGGAAACGTGGGAGGGTCAGGCTACGTGCTGACGCACGGGTCAGTGCCAGCGTGCGGGTCAGTAGCAGCGTACGGCGTAAGGTATGGTGTAGGGTTGGTGGTGGGTTACTATTCTGGGCTAGGGTTAGGGTTAGGGAATGGCAAGGCTTAGGGCACAGGTGAGGGTACGGAAACGTTGGAGGCTCAGACTACGTGCAGACGCATGGTTCAGTGCCAGCGTACGGGTCAGGAGTAGGATACGGCGTAAGGTAAGGTGTATGGCTGGTGGTGGGATTCTATTCCGGGCTAGGGTTAGGGTTAGGGAAAGGCAAGGCTTAGGGCACAGGTGAGGTTACGGAAACGTGGGAGGGTCAGGCTACATGCAGACGAACGGTTCAGTGCCTGCGTACGGGCCAGGAATAGGTTACGGCGTAAGGTAAGGTGTAGGGCTGGTGGTGGGTTTCCGTTCGGGGCTAGGGTTATGGTTAGGGAACGGCAAGGCTTAGGGCACAGGTGAGGGAACTGAAACGTGGGAGGGTCAGGCTACGTGCTGACGCATGGGTCAGTGCCAGCATACCGGCCAGGAGTAGGGTACGGCGTAAGGTAAAGTGTAGGGCTTGTGGTTGATTTCCTTTCCAGGCTAGGTTTAGGGTTAGGGAACGGCAAGGCTTAGGGCACAGGTGAGGGTACGGAAACGTGGGAGGGACGGGCTACGTGCTGACGCACGGGTCAGTGCCAGCGTACGGGCCAGGAGTAGGCAACGGCATAGGATACAGTGTAGGGCTGTTGGTGGATTTGCGTTCCGGGCTAGGGTTAGGGTTAGGGAACGGCAAGGCTTAGGGCACAGGTGAGGGTACGGAAACGTGGGAGGGTCAGGCTACGTGCTGACGCACGGGTCAGTGCCAGCGTACGGGTCAGTAGCAGCGTACGGCGTAAGATATGGTGTAGGGCTGGTGGTGGGTTACTATTCCGGGCTAGGGTTAGGGTTAGGGAATGGCAAGGCTTAGGGCACAGGTGAGGGTACGGAAACGTGGGAGGGTCAGGCTACGTGCTGACGCACGTGTCAGTGCCAGCGTACGGGCCAGGAGTAGGCAACGGCGTAAGGTAAGGTGTAGGGCTGGTGGTTGGTTTCCGTTCCAGGCTAGGGTTAGGGTTAGGGAACGGCAAGGCTTAGGGCACAGGTGAGGGTACGGAAACGTGGTAGGGTCGGGCTACGTGCTGACGCAAGGGTCAGTGCCAGCGTACGGGCCAGGAGTAGGCAACGGCGTAGGATAAAGTGTAGGGCTGGTGGTGGATTTGCGTTCTGGGCTAGGGTTAGGGTTAGGGAACGGCAAGTCTTAGGGCACAGGTCAGGGTACAGAAACGCGGGATTGTAAGGCTACGTGCTGATGCACGGTTCAGTGCCAGAGTACAGGCCAGGAGTAGGCAACGGCGTAGGGTAAGGTGTAGGGCTGGTGGTGGGTTTCCGTTCCGGGCTAGGGTTAGGGTTAGGGAACGGCAAGGCTTAGGGCACAGGTGAGGGTACGTAAACGTGGGAGTGTCAGGCTACGTGCTGACGCACGGGTCAATGCCAGCGTACGGGTCAGGAGTAGGGTACGGCGTAATGTAAGGTGTAGGGCTGGTGGGGGTTTACGTTCCGGACTAGGGTTAGGGTTAGGGAACGGCAAGGCTTAGGGCACAGGTCAGGGTACGGAAACTTTGGAGGGTCAGGCTACATGCTGACGCAATGTTCAGTGCCAGCGTACGGGCCAGGAATAGGGTACGGCGTAAGGTAAGGTGTAGGGCTGGTGGTGGGTTTCCGTTCCGGGCTAGGGTTAGGGTTAGGGAACGGCAAGGCTTAGGGCACAGGTGAGGTACGTAAACGTGGGAGGGTCAGGCTACGTGCTGACGCACGGGTCAATGCCAGCGTACGGGCGAGGAGTAGGCAACGACGTAAGGTAAGGTTTAGGGCTGGTGGTGGGTTTCCGTTCCGGACTAGGGTTAGGGTTAGGGAACGGCAAGGCTTAGGGCACAGGTCAGGGTACGGAAACGCGTGAGGGTAAGGCTACGTGCTGATGCACGGTTCAGTGCCAGAGTACAGGCCAGGAGTAGGCAACGGCGTAGGGTAAGGTGTAGGGCTGGTGGTGGGTTTCCGTTCCGGGCTAGGATTAGGATTAGGGAACGGCGAGGCTTAGGGCACAGGTGAGGGTACGTAAACGTGCGAGGGTCAGGCTACGTGCTGACGCACGGGTCAATGCCAGCGTACGGGCGAGGAGTAGGCAACGACGTAAGGTAAGGTGTACGGCTGGTGGTTGGTTTCCGTTCCAGGCTAGGGTTAGGGTTAGGGAATGGCAAGGCTTAGGGCACAGGTGAGGGTACGGAAACGTGGGAGGGTCAGGCTACGTGGTGACGCATGGTTCAGTGCCAGCGTACGGGCCAGGAATAGGGTACGGCGTAAGGTAAGGTGTAGGGCTGGTGGTGGTTTTCTAATCCGGGCTAGGGTTAGGGTTAGGGAACGGCAAGTCTTAGGGCAAAGGAGAGGGTACGGAAACGTGGGAGGGTCAGGCTACGTGCTGACGCACGGATCAGTGCCAGCGTACGGGCCAGGAATAGGGTACGTCGTAAGGTAAGGTGTACGGCTGGTGGTGGGTTTCCGTTCCGGGCTAGGGTTAGGGTTAGGGAACGGCAAGGCTTAGGGCACAGGTGAAGTTACCGAAACGTGGGACGGTCAGGCTACGTGCTGACGCACGTGTCAGTGCCAGCGTACGGGCCAGGGGTAGGCAACGGCGTAAGGTAAGATGTAGGGCTGGTGGTTGGTTTCCGTTCCAGGCTAGGGTTAGGGTAAGGGAACGGCAAGGCTTAGGGCACAGGTGAGGGTACCGAAACGTGGGAGGGTCAGGCTACATGCTGACGCACGGTTCAGTGCCAGCGTATGGGCCAGGAATAAGTTACGGCGTAAGGTAAGGTGTAGGGCTGGTGGTGGGTTTCCGTTCGGGGCTAGGGTTAGGGTTAGGGAACGGCAAGGCTTAGGGCACAGGTGAGGGTACGGAAACGTGGGAGGGTCAGGCTACGTGCTGACGCACGGGTCAGTGCCAGCGTGCGGGTCAGTAGCAGCGTACGGCGTAAGGTATGGTGTAGGGTTGGTGGTGGGTTACTATTCTGGGCTAGGGTTAGGGTTAGGGAATGGCAAGGCTTAGGGCACAGGTGAGGGTACGGAAACGTTGGAGGCTCAGACTACGTGCAGACGCATGGTTCAGTGCCAGCGTACGGGTCAGGAGTAGGATACGGCGTAAGGTAAGGTGTATGGCTGGTGGTGGGATTCTATTCCGGGCTAGGGTTAGGGTTAGGGAAAGGCAAGGCTTAGGGCACAGGTGAGGTTACGGAAACGTGGGAGGGTCAGGCTACATGCAGACGAACGGTTCAGTGCCTGCGTACGGGCCAGGAATAGGTTACGGCGTAAGGTAAGGTGTAGGGCTGGTGGTGGGTTTCCGTTCGGGGCTAGGGTTATGGTTAGGGAACGGCAAGGCTTAGGGCACAGGTGAGGGAACTGAAACGTGGGAGGGTCAGGCTACGTGCTGACGCATGGGTCAGTGCCAGCATACCGGCCAGGAGTAGGGTACGGCGTAAGGTAAAGTGTAGGGCTTGTGGTTGATTTCCTTTCCAGGCTAGGTTTAGGGTTAGGGAACGGCAAGGCTTAGGGCACAGGTGAGGGTACGGAAACGTGGGAGGGACGGGCTACGTGCTGACGCACGGGTCAGTGCCAGCGTACGGGCCAGGAGTAGGCAACGGCATAGGATACAGTGTAGGGCTGTTGGTGGATTTGCGTTCCGGGCTAGGGTTAGGGTTAGGGAACGGCAAGGCTTAGGGCACAGGTGAGGGTACGGAAACGTGGGAGGGTCAGGCTACGTGCTGACGCACGGGTCAGTGCCAGCGTACGGGTCAGTAGCAGCGTACGGCGTAAGGTATGGTGTAGGGCTGGTGGTGGGTTACTATTCCGGGCTAGGGTTAGGGTTAGGGAATGGCAAGGCTTAGGGCACAGGTGAGGGTTCGGAAACGTGGGAGGGTCAGGCTACGTGCTGACGCACGTGTCAGTGCCAGCGTACGGGCCAGGAGTAGGCAACGGCGTAAGGTAAGGTGTAGGGCTGGTGGTTGGTTTCCGTTCCAGGCTAGGGTTAGGGTTAGGGAACGGCAAGGCTTAGGGCACAGGTGAGGGTACGGAAACGTGGTAGGGTCGGGCTACGTGCTGACGCAAGGGTCAGTGCCAGCGTACGGGCCAGGAGTAGGCAACGGCGTAGGATAAAGTGTAGGGCTGGTGGTGGATTTGCGTTTTGGGCTAGGGTTAGGGTTAGGGAACGGCAAGTCTTAGGGCACAGGTCAGGGTACAGAAACGCGGGATTGTAAGGCTACGTGCTGATGCACGGTTCAGTGCCAGAGTACAGGCCAGGAGTAGGCAACGGCGTAGGGTAAGGTGTAGGGCTGGTTGTGGGTTTCCGTTCCGGGCTAGGGTTAGGGTTAGGGAACGGCAAGGCTTAGGGCACAGGTGAGGGTACGTAAACGTGGGAGTGTCAGGCTACGTGCTGACGCACGGGTCAATGCCAGCGTACGGGCGAGGAGTAGGCAACGGCGTAAGGTAAGGTTTAGGGCTGGTGGGGGTTTACGTTCCGGACTAGGGTTAGGGTTAGGGAACGGCAAGGCTTAGGGCACAGGTCAGGGTACGGAAACTTTGGAGGGTCAGGCTACGTGCTGATGCACGGTTCAGTGCCAGAGTACAGGCCAGGAGTAGGCAACGGCGTAGGGTAAGGTGTAGGGCTGGTGGTGGGTTTCCGTTCCGGGCTAGGGTTAGGGTTAGGGAACGGCAAGGCTTAGGGCACAGGTGAGGTACGTAAACGTGGCAGGGTCAGGCTACGTGCTGACGCACGGGTCAATGCCAGCGTACGGGCGAGGAGTAGGCAACGGCGTAAGGTAAGGTGTACGGCTGGTGGTTGGTTTCCGTTCCAGGCTAGGGTTAGGGTTAGGGAATGGCACGGTTTAGGGCACAGGTGAGGGTACGGAAACGTGGGAGGGTCAGGCTACGTGCTGACGCACGGTTCAATGCCAGCGTACGGGTCAGGAGTAGGGTACGGCGTAATGTAAGGTGTAGGGCTGGTGGTGGGTTTCTATTCCGGGCTAGGGTTAGGGTTAGGGAACGGCAAGGCTTAGGGCACAGGTGAGGGTACGGAAACTTTGGAGGGTCAGGCTACATGCTGACGCAATGTTCAGTGCCAGCGTACGGGCCAGGAATAGGGTACGGCGTAAGGTAAGGTGTAGGGCTGGTGGTGGGTTTCCGTTCAGGGCTAGGGTTAGGGTTAGGGAACGGCAAGGCTAAGGGCACAGGTGAGGGTACGTAAACGTGGCAGGGTCAGGCTACGTGCTGACGCACGGGTCAATGCCAGCGTACGGGCGAGGAGTAGGCAACGGCGTAAGGTAAGGTTTAGGGCTGGTGGTGGGTTTCCGTTCCGGACTAGGGTTAGGGTTAGGGAACGGCAAGGCTTAGGGCACAGGTCAGGGTACGGAAACGCGTGAGGGTAAGGCTACGTGCTGATGCACGGTTCAGTGCCAGAGTACAGGCCAGGAGTAGGCAACGGCGTAGGGTAAGGTGTAGGGCTGGTGGTGGGTTTCCGTTCCGGGCTAGGGTTAGGATTAGGGAACGGCGAGGCTTAGGGCACAGGTGAGGGTACTTAAACGTGCGAGGGTCAGGCTACGTGCTGACGCACGGGTCAATGCCAGCGTACGGGCGAGGAGTAGGCAACGACGTAAGGTAATGTGTACGGCTGGTGGTTGGTTTCCGTTCCAGGCTAGGGTTAGGGTTAGGGAATGGCAAGGCTTAGGGCACAGGTGAGGGTACGGAAACGTGGGAGGGTCAGGCTACGTGGTGACGCATGGTTCAGTGCCAGCGTACGGGCCAGGAATAGGGTACGGCGTAAGGTAAGGTGTAGGGCTGGTGGTGGTTTTCTAATCCGGGCTAGGGTTAGGGTTAGGGAACGGCAAGTCTTAGGGCAAAGGAGAGGGTACGGAAACGTGGGAGGGTCAGGCTACGTGCTGACGCACGGATCAGTGCCAGCGTACGGGCCAGGAATAGGGTACGTCGTAAGGTAAGGTGTACGGCTGGTGGTGGGTTTCCGTTCCGGGCTAGGGTTAGGGTTAGGGAACGGCAAGGCTTAGGGCACAGGTGAAGTTACCGAAACGTGGGACGGTCAGGCTACGTGCTGACGCACGTGTCAGTGCCAGCGTACGGGCCAGGGGTAGGCAACGGCGTAAGGTAAGATGTAGGGCTGGTGGTTGGTTTCCGTTCCAGGCTAGGGTTAGGGTAAGGGAACGGCAAGGCTTAGGGCACAGGTGAGGGTACCGAAACGTGGGAGGGTCAGGCTACATGCTGACGCACGGTTCAGTGCCAGCGTATGGGCCAGGAATAAGTTACGGCGTAAGGTAAGGTGTAGGGCTGGTGGTGGGTTTCCGTTCGGGGCTAGGGTTAGGGTTAGGGAACGGCAAGGCTTAGGGCACAGGTGAGGGTACGGAAACGTGGGAGGGTCAGGCTACGTGCTGACGCACGGGTCAGTGCCAGCGTGCGGGTCAGTAGCAGCGTACGGCGTAAGGTATGGTGTAGGGTTGGTGGTGGGTTACTATTCTGGGCTAGGGTTAGGGTTAGGGAATGGCAAGGCTTAGGGCACAGGTGAGGGTACGGAAACGTTGGAGGCTCAGACTACGTGCAGACGCATGGTTCAGTGCCAGCGTACGGGTCAGGAGTAGGATACGGCGTAAGGTAAGGTGTATGGCTGGTGGTGGGATTCTATTCCGGGCTAGGGTTAGGGTTAGGGAAAGGCAAGGCTTAGGGCACAGGTGAGGTTACGGAAACGTGGGAGGGTCAGGCTACATGCAGACGAACGGTTCAGTGCCTGCGTACGGGCCAGGAATAGGTTACGGCGTAAGGTAAGGTGTAGGGCTGGTGGTGGGTTTCCGTTCGGGGCTAGGGTTATGGTTAGGGAACGGCAAGGCTTAGGGCACAGGTGAGGGAACTGAAACGTGGGAGGGTCAGGCTACGTGCTGACGCATGGGTCAGTGCCAGCATACCGGCCAGGAGTAGGGTACGGCGTAAGGTAAAGTGTAGGGCTTGTGGTTGATTTCCTTTCCAGGCTAGGTTTAGGGTTAGGGAACGGCAAGGCTTAGGGCACAGGTGAGGGTACGGAAACGTGGGAGGGACGGGCTACGTGCTGACGCACGGGTCAGTGCCAGCGTACGGGCCAGGAGTAGGCAACGGCATAGGATACAGTGTAGGGCTGTTGGTGGATTTGCGTTCCGGGCTAGGGTTAGGGTTAGGGAACGGCAAGGCTTAGGGCACAGGTGAGGGTACGGAAACGTGGGAGGGTCAGGCTACGTGCTGACGCACGGGTCAGTGCCAGCGTACGGGTCAGTAGCAGCGTACGGCGTAAGGTATGGTGTAGGGCTGGTGGTGGGTTACTATTCAGGGCTAGGGTTAGGGTTAGGGAATGGCAAGGCTTAGGGCACAGGTGAGGGTACGGAAACGTGGGAGGGTCAGGCTACGTGCTGACGCACGTGTCAGTGCCAGCGTACGGGCCAGGAGTAGGCAACGGCGTAAGGTAAGGTGTAGGGCTGGTGGTTGGTTTCCGTTCCAGGCTAGGGTTAGGGTTAGGGAACGGCAAGGCTTAGGGCACAGGTGAGGGTACGGAAACGTGGTAGGGTCGGGCTACGTGCTGACGCAAGGGTCAGTGCCAGCGTACGGGCCAGGAGTAGGCAACGGCGTAGGATAAAGTGTAGGGCTGGTGGTGGATTTGCGTTCTGGGCTAGGGTTAGGGTTAGGGAACGGCAAGTCTTAGGGCACAGGTCAGGGTACAGAAACGCGGGATTGTAAGGCTACGTGCTGATGCACGGTTCAGTGCCAGAGTACAGGCCAGGAGTAGGCAACGGCGTAGGGTAAGGTGTAGGGCTGGTGGTGGGTTTCCGTTCCGGGCTAGGGTTAGGGTTAGGGAACGGCAAGGCTTAGGGCACAGGTGAGGGTACGTAAACGTGGGAGTGTCAGGCTACGTGCTGACGCACGGGTCAATGCCAGCGTACGGGCGAGGAGTAGGCAACGGCGTAAGGTAAGGTTTAGGGCTGGTGGGGGTTTACGTTCCGGACTAGGGTTAGGGTTAGGGAACGGCAAGGCTTAGGGCACAGGTCAGGGTACGGAAACGCGTGAGGGTAAGGCTACGTGCTGATGCACGGTTCAGTGCCAGAGTACAGGCCAGGAGTAGGCAACGGCGTAGGGTAAGGTGTAGGGCTGGTGGTGGGTTTCCGTTCCGGGATAGGGTTAGGGTTAGGGAACGGCAAGGCTTAGGGCACAGGTGAGGTACGTAAACGTGGGAGGTTCAGGCTACGTGCTGACGCACGGGTCAATGCCAGCGTACGGGCGAGGAGTAGGCAACGACGTAAGGTAAGGTGTACGGCTGGTGGTTGGTTTCCGTTCCAGGCTAGGGTTAGGGTTAGGGAATGGCACGGTTTAGGGCACAGGTGAGGGTACGGAAACGTGGGAGGGTCAGGCTACGTGCTGACGCACGGGTCAATGCGAGCGTACGGGTCAGGAGTAGGGTACGGCGTAATGTAAGGTGTAGGGCTGGTGGTGGGTTTCTATTCCGGGCTAGGGTTAGGGTTAGGGAAGGGCAAGGCTTAGGGCACAGGTGAGGGTACGGAAACTTTGGAGGGTCAGGCTACATGCTGACGCAATGTTCAGTGCCAGCGTACGGGCCAGGAATAGGGTACGGCGTAAGGTAAGGTGTAGGGCTGGTGGTGGGTTTCCGTTCAGGGCTAGGGTTAGGGTTAGGGAACGGCAAGGCTTAGGGCACAGGTGAGGGTACGTAAACGTGGCAGGGTCAGGCTACGTGCTGACGCACGGGTCAATGCCAGCGTACGGGCGAGGAGTAGGCAACGGCGTAAGGTAAGGTTTAGGGCTGGTGGTGGGTTTCCGTTCCGGACTAGGGTTAGGGTTAGGGAACGGCAAGGCTTAGGGCACAGGTCAGGGTACGGAAACGCGTGAGGGTAAGGCTACGTGCTGATGCACGGTTCAGTGCCAGAGTACAGGCCAGGAGTAGGCAACGGCGTAGGGTAAGGTGTAGGGCTGGTGGTGGGTTTCCGTTCCGGGCTAGGGTTAGGATTAGGGAACGGCGAGGCTTAGGGCACAGGTGAGGGTACGTAAACGTGCGAGGGTCAGGCTACGTGCTGACGCACGGGTCAATGCCAGCGTACGGGCGAGGAGTAGGCAACGACATAAGGTAAGGTGTACGGCTGGTGGTTGGTTTCCGTTCCAGGCTAGGGTTAGGGTTAGGGAATGGCAAGGCTTAGGGCACAGGTGACGGTACGGAAACGTGGGAGGGTCAGGCTACGTGGTGACGCATGGTTCAGTGCCAGCGTACGGGCCAGGAATAGGGTACGGCGTAAGGTAAGGTGTAGGGCTGGTGGTGGTTTTCTAATCCGGGCTAGGGTTAGGGTTAGGGAACGGCAAGTCTTAGGGCAAAGGAGAGGGTACGGAAACGTGGGAGGGTCAGGCTACGTGCTGACGCACGGATCAGTGCCAGCGTACGGGCCAGGAATAGGGTACGTCGTAAGGTAAGGTGTACGGCTGGTGGTGGGTTTCCGTTCCGGGCTAGGGTTAGGGTTAGGGAACGGCAAGGCTTAGGGCACAGGTGAAGTTACCGAAACGTGGGACGGTCAGGCTACGTGCTGACGCACGTGTCAGTGCCAGCGTACGGGCCAGGGGTAGGCAACGGCGTAAGGTAAGATGTAGGGCAGGTGGTTGGTTTCCGTTCCAGGCTAGGGTTAGGGTAAGGGAACGGCAAGGCTTAGGGCACAGGTGAGGGTACCGAAACGTGGGAGGGTCAGGCTACATGCTGACGCACGGTTCAGTGCCAGCGTATGGGCCAGGAATAAGTTACGGCGTAAGGTAAGGTGTAGGGCTGGTGGTGGGTTTCCGTTCGGGGCTAGGGTTAGGGTTAGGGAACGGCAAGGCTTAGGGCACAGGTGAGGGTACGGAAACGTGGGAGGG
Organism: Mesoplodon bidens; assembly: GCF_964165515.1. Taxonomy (NCBI): domain Eukaryota; kingdom Metazoa; phylum Chordata; class Mammalia; order Artiodactyla; family Ziphiidae; genus Mesoplodon; species Mesoplodon bidens. Next base: position 120,955 of record NW_027671966.1, on the reverse strand, counting down.
TCAGGCTACGTGCTGACGCACGGGTCAGTGCCAGCGTGCGGGTCAGTAGCAGCGTACGGCATAAGGTATGGTGTAGGGTTGGTGGTGGGTTACTATTCTGGGCTAGGGTTAGGGTTAGGGAATGGCAAGGCTTAGGGCACAGGTGAGGGTACGGAAACGTTGGAGGCTCAGACTACGTGCAGACGCATGGTTCAGTGCCAGCGTACGGGTCAGGAGTAGGATACGGCGTAAGGTAAGGTGTATGGCTGGTGGTGGGATTCTATTCCGGGCTAGGGTTAGGGTTAGGGAAAGGCAAGTCTTAGGGCACAGGTGAGGTTACGGAAACGTGGGAGGGTCAGGCTACATGCAGACGAACGGTTCAGTGCCTGCGTACGGGCCAGGAATAGGTTACGGCGTAAGGTAAGGTGTAGGGCTGGTGGTGGGTTTCCGTTCGGGGCTAGGGTTATGGTTAGGGAACGGCAAGGCTTAGGGCACAGGTGAGGGAACTGAAACGTGGGAGGGTCAGGCTACGTGCTGACGCATGGGTCAGTGCCAGCATACCGGCCAGGAGTAGGGTACGGCGTAAGGTAAAGTGTAGGGCTTGTGGTTGATTTCCTTTCCAGGCTAGGTTTAGGGTTAGGGAACGGCAAGGCTTAGGGCACAGGTGAGGGTACGGAAACGTGGGAGGGACGGGCTACGTGCTGACGCACGGGTCAGTGCCAGCGTACTGGCCAGGAGTAGGCAACGGCATAGGATACAGTGTAGGGCTGTTGGTGGATTTGCGTTCCGGGCTAGGGTTAGGGTTAGGGAACGGCAAGGCTTAGGGCACAGGTGAGGGTACGGATACGTGGGAGGGTCAGGCTACGTGCTGACGCACGGGTCAGTGCCAGCGTACGGGTCAGTAGCAGCGTACGGCGTAAGGTATGGTGTAGGGCTGGTGGTGGGTTACTATTCCGGGCTAGGGTTAGGGTTAGGGAATGGCAAGGCTTAGGGCACAGGTGAGGGTACGGAAACGTGGGAGGGTCAGGCTACGTGCTGACGCACGTGTCAGTGCCAGCGTACGGGCCAGGAGTAGGCAACGGCGTAAGGTAAGGTGTAGGGCTGGTGGTTGGTTTCCGTTCCAGGCTAGGGTTAGAGTTAGGGAACGGCAAGGCTTAGGGCACAGGTGAGGGTACGGAAACGTGGTAGGGTCGGGCTACGTGCTGACGCAAGGGTCAGTGCCAGCGTACGGGCCAGGAGTAGGCAACGGCGTAGGATAAAGTGTAGGGCTGGTGGTGGATTTGCGTTCTGGGCTAGGGTTAGGGTTAGGGAACGGCAAGTCTTAGGGCACAGGTCAGGGTACAGAAACGCGGGATTGTAAGGCTACGTGCTGATGCACGGTTCAGTGCCAGAGTACAGGCCAGGAGTAGGCAACGGCGTAGGGTAAGGTGTAGGGCTGGTGGTGGGTTTCCGTTCCGGGCTAGGGTTAGGGTTAGGGAACGGCAAGGCTTAGGGCAGAGGTGAGGGTACGTAAACGTGGGAGTGTCAGGCTACGTGCTGACGCACGGGTCAATGCCAGCGTACGGGCGAGGAGTAGGCAACGGCGTAAGGTAAGGTTTAGGGCTGGTGGGGGTTTACGTTCCGGACTAGGGTTAGGGTTAGGGAACGGCAAGGCTTAGGGCACAGGTCAGGGTACGGAAACGCGTGAGGGTAAGGCTACGTGCTGATGCACGGTTCAGTGCCAGAGTACAGGCCAGGAGTAGGCAACGGCGTAGGGTAAGGTGTAGGGCTGGTGGTGGGTTTCCGTTCCGGGCTAGGGTTAGGGTTAGGGAACGGCAAGGCTTAGGGCACAGGTGAGGTACGTAAACGTGGGAGGGTCAGGCTACGTGCTGACGCACGGGTCAATGCCAGCGTACGGGCGAGGAGTAGGCAACGACGTAAGGTAAGGTGTACGGCTGGTGGTTGGTTTCCGTTCCAGGCTAGGGTTAGGGTTAGGGAATGGCACGGTTTAGGGCACAGGTGAGGGTACGGAAACGTGGGAGGGTCAGGCTACGTGCTGACGCACGGTTCAGTGCCAGCGTATGGGCCAGGAATAGGGTACGGCGTAAGGTAAGGTGTAGGGCTGGTGGTGGGTTTCTAATCCGGGCTAGGGTTAGGGTTAGGGAACGGCAAGTCTTAGGGCAAAGGAGAGGGTACGGAAACGTGGGAGGGTCAGGCTACGTGCTGACGCACGGTTCAGTGCCAGCGTACGGGCCAGGAATAGGGTACGGCGTAAGGTAAGGTGTACGGCTGGTGGTGGGTTTCCGTTCCGGGCTAGGGTTAGGGTTAGGGAACGGCAAGGCTTAGGGCACATGTGAGGGTACAGAAACGTGGGAGGGTCAGGCTACGTGCTGACGCACGGGTCAGTGCCAGCGTGCGGGTCAGTAGCAGCGTACGGCGTAAGGTATGGTGTAGGGCTGGTGGTGGGTTACTATTCCGGGCTAGGGTTAGGGTTAGGGAATGGCAAGGCTTAGGGCACAGGTGAGGGTACGGAAACCTGGGAGGGTCAGGCTATGTGCTGACGCACGGGTCAGTGCCAGCGTACGGGCCAGGAGTAGGCAACGGCGTAAGGTAAGGTGTAGGGCTGGTGGTTGGTTTCCGTTCCAGGCTAGGGTTAGGGTTAGGGAACGGCAAGGCTTAGGGCACAGGTGAGGGTACGGAAACGTGGGAGGGTCGGGCTACGTGCTGACGCACGGGTCAGTGCCAGCGTACGGGCCAGGAGTAGGCAACGGCGTAGGATAAAGTGTAGGGCTGGTGGTGGATTTGCGTTCTGGGCTAGGGTTAGGGTTAGGGAAAGGCAAGGCTTAGGGCACAGGTGAGGTTACGGAAACGTGGGAGGGTCAGGCTACATGCTGACGCACGGTTCAGTGCCAGCGTACGGGCCAGGAATGGGTTACGGCGTAAGGTAAGGTGTAGGGCTGGTGGTGGTTTTCCGTTCCGGGCTAGGGTTATGGTTAGGGAACGGCAAGGCTTAGGGCACAGGTGAGGGTACTGAAACGTGGGAGGGTCAGGCTACGTGCTGACACATGGGTCAGTGCCAGCGTACGGGCCAGGAGTAGGGTACGGCGTAAGGTAAAGTGTAGCGCTTGTGGTTGATTTCCTTTCCAGGATAGGTTTAGGGTTAGGGAACGGCAAGGCTTAGGGCACAGGTGAGGGTACGGAAACGTGAGAGGGACGGGCTACGTGCTGACGCACGGGTCAGTGCCAGCGTACGGAACAGGAGTAGGCAACGGCATAGGATACAGTGTAGGGCTGGTGGTGGATTTGCGTTCAGGGCTAGGGTTAGGGTTAGGGAACGGCAAGGCTTAGGGCACAGGTGAGGGTATGCAAACTTGGGAGGGTCAGGCTACATGCTGACGCAATGTTCAGTGCCAGCGTACGGGCCAGGAATAGGGTACGGCGTAAGGTAAGGTGTACGGCTGGTGGTGGGTTTCCGTTCCGGGCTAGGGTTAGGTTTAGGGAACGGCAAGGCTTAGGGTACAGGTGAGGTTACAGAAACGTGGGACGGTCAGGCTACGTGCTGACACATGTGTCAATGCCAGCATACGGGCGAGGAGTAGGCAACGGCGTAAGGTAAGGTGTACGGCTGGTGGTTGTTTTCCGTTCCAGGCTAAGGTTAGGGTTAGGGAACGGCAAGGCTTAGGGCACAGGTGATGGTACGGAAACGTGGGAGGGTCAGGCTACGTGCTGACGCACGGTTCAGTGCCTGCGTACGGGCCAGGAATAGGGAACGGCGTAAGGTAAGGTGTAGGGCTGGTGGTGGGTTTCCGTTCCGGGCTAGGGTTAGGGTTAGGGAACGGCAAGGCTTAGGGCACAGGTCAGGGTACGGAAACGCGGGAGGGTAAGGCTACGTGCTGATGCACGGGTCAGTACCAGAGTACAGGCCAGTAGTAGGCAACGGCGTAGGGTAAGGTTTTGGGCTGGTGGTGGGATTCCATTCCGGGCTAGGGTTAGGGTTAGGGAACCGCAGGGCTTAGGGCACAGGTGAGGGTACGGAGACGAGGGAGGGTCTGGCTACGTGCTGACGCACGGGTCAATGCCAGCATACGGGCCAGGAGTAGGCAACGGCGTAAGGTAAGGTGTAGGGCTGGTGGATGGTTTCTGTTCCAGGCTAGGGTTAGGGTTAGGGAACGGCAAGGCTTAGGGCACAGGTGAGGGTACGGAAACGTTGGAGGGTCGGGCTACGTGCTGATTCACGGGTCAGTGCCAGCGTACGGGTCAGCAGTAGGGTACGGCGTAATGTAAGGTGTAGGGCTGGTGGTGAGTTTCTATTCCGGGCTAGGGTTAGGGTTAGGGAACGGCAAGGCTTAGGGCACAGGGGAGGGTACGGAAACTTGGGAGGGTCAGGCTACATGCTGACGCACTGTTCAGTGCCAGCGTACGGGCCAGGAATAGGGTACGGCGTAAGGTAAGGTGTAGGGCTGGTGGTAGGTTTCTAATCCGGGCTAGGGTTAGGGTTAGGGAACGGCAAGTCTTAGGGCAAAGGAGAGGGTACGGAAACGTGGGAGGGTCAGGCTACGTGCTGACGCACGGTTCAGTGCCAGCGTACGGGCAAGGAATAGGGTACGGCGTAAGGTTAGGTGTACGGCTGGTGGTGGGTTTCCGTTCCGGGCTAGGGTTAGGGTTAGGGAACGGCAAGGCTTAGGGCACAGGTGAGGTTACAGATACGTGGGACTGTCTGGCTACATGCTGACGCACGTGTCAGTGCCTGTGTACGGGCCAGTTGCAGCGTACGGCGTAAGGTATGGTGTAGGGCTGGTGGTGGGTTACTATTCCGGGCTACGGTTAGGGTTAGGGAATGGCAAGGCTTAGGGCACAGGTGAGGGTACGGAAACGTGGGAGCGTCAGGCTACGTGCTGACGCATGTGTCAGTGCCAGCGTACGGGCCAGTAGTAGGCAACAGCGTAAGGTAAGGTGTAGGGCTGGTGGTTGGTTTCCGTTCCAGGCTAGGGTTAGGGTTAGGGAACGGCAAGGCTTATGGCACAGGTGAGGGTACGGAAACGTGGGAGGGTCGGGCTACGTGCTGACGCACGGGTCAGTGCCAGCGTACGGGCCAGGAGTAGGCAACAGCGTAGGATAAAGTGTAGGGCTGGTGGTGGATTTGCGTTCTGGGCTAGGGTTAGGGTTAGGGAACCGCAAGGCTTAGGGCACAGGTCAGGGTACAGAAACGCGGGAGGGTAAGGCTATGTGCTGATGCACGCTTCAGTGCAAGAGTACAGGCCAGGAGTAGGCAACGGCGTAGGGTAAGGTGTAGGGCTGGTGGTGGGTTTCCGTTCCGGGCTAGGGTTAGGGTTAGGGAACGGCAAGGCTTAGGGCACAGGTGAGGGTACGTAAACGTGGGAGGGTCAGGCTACGTGCTGACGCACGGGTCAATGCCAGCGTACGGGCGAGGAGTAGGCAACGGCGTAAGGTTATGTTTAGGGCTGGTGGTGGGTTTCCGTTCCGGACTAGGGTTAGGGTTAGGGAACGGCAAGGCTTAGGGCACAGGTCAGGGTACGGAAACGCGTGAGGGTAAGGCTACGTGCTGATGCACGGTTCAGTGCCAGAGTACAGGCCAGGATAAGCAACGGCGTAGGGTAAGGTGTAGGGCTGGTGGTGGGTTTCCGTTCGGGGCTAGGGTTAGGGTTAGGGAACGGCAAGGCTTAGGGAACAGGTGAGGGTACGGAAACGTGGGAGGGTCAGGCTACGTGCTGACGCACGGGTCAGTGCCAGCGTGCGGGTCAGTAGCAGCGTACGGCGTAAGGTATGGTGTAGGGCTGGTGGTGGGTTACTATACCGGGCTAGGGTTAGTGTTAGGGAATGGCAAGGCTTAGGGCACAGGTGAGGGTACGGAAACGTGGGAGGGTCAGGCTATGTGCTGACGCACGGGTCAGTGCCAGCGTACGGGCCAGGAGTAGGCAACGGCGTAAGGTAAGGTGTAGGGCTGGTGGTTGGTTTCCGTTCCAGGCTAGGGTTAGGGTTAGGGAACGGCAAGGCTTAGGGCACAGGTGAGGGTACGGAAACGTGGGAGGGTCGGGCTACGTGATGACGCACGGGTCAGTGCCTGCGTACGGGCCAGGAGTAGGCAACGGCGTAGGATAAAGTTTAGGGCTGGTGGTGGATTTGCGTTCTGGGCTAGGGTTAGGGTAAGGGAACGGCAAGGCTTAGGGCACAGGTCAGGGAACGGAACGCGGGAGGGTAAGGCTACGTGCTGATGCACGGTTCAGTGCCAGAGTACAGGCCAGGAGTAGGCAACGGCGTAGGGTAAGGTGTAGGGCTGGTGGTGGGTTTCCGTTCCGGGCTAGGGTTAGGGTTAGGGAACGGCAAGGCTTAGGGCAGAGGTGAGGGTACGGAAACGTGAGAGGGACGGGCTACGTGCTGACGCACGTGTCAGTGGCAGCGTACGGAACAGGAGTAGGCAACGGCATAGGATAGAGTGTAGGGCTGGTGGTGGATTTGCGTTCAGGGCTAGGGTTAGGGTTAGGGAACGGCAAGGCTTAGGGCACAGGTGTGGGTATGGAAACGTGGGAGGGTCAGGCTACGTGCTGACGCACGGGTCAGTGCCAGCGTACGGGTCAGGAGTAGGGTACGGCGTAATGTAAGGTGTAGTGCTGGTGGTGGGTTTCTATTCCGGGCTAGGGTTAGGGTTAGGGAACGGCAAGACTTAGGGCACAGGTGAGGGTACGGAAACTTTGGAGGGTCAGGCTACATGCTGACGCAATGTTCAGTGCCAGCGTACGGGCCAGGAATAGGGTACGGCGTAAGGTAAGGTGTAGGGCTGGTGGTGGGTTTCCGTTCCGGGCTAGGGTTAGGGTTAGGGAACGGCAAGGCTTAGGGCTCAGGTGAGGGTACGTAAACGTGGCAGGGTCAGGCAACGTGCTGACGCACGGGTCAATGCCAGCGTACGGGCGAGGAGTAGGCAACGGCGTAAGGTAAGGTTTAGGGCTGGTGGTGGGTTTCCGTTCCGGACTAGGGTTAGGGTTAGGGAACGGCAAGGCTTAGGGCACAGGTCAGGGTACGGAAACGCGTGAGGGTAAGGCTACGTGCTGATGCACGGTTCAGTGCCAGAGTACAGGCCAGGAGTAGGCAACGGCGTAGGGTAAGGTGTAGGGCTGGTGGTGGGTTTCCGTTCCGGGCTAGGGTTAGGATTAGGGAACGGCGAGGCTTAGGGCACAGGTGAGGGTACGTAAACGTGCGAGGGTCAGGCTACGTGCTGACGCACGGGTCAATGCCAGCGTACGGGCGAGGAGTAGGCAACGACGTAAGGTAAGGTGTACGGCTGGTGGTTGGTTTCCGTTCCAGGCTAGGGTTAGGGTTAGGGAATGGCAAGGCTTAGGGCACAGGTGACGGTACGGAAACGTGGGAGGGTCAGGCTACGTGGTGACGCATGGTTCAGTGCCAGCGTACGGGCCAGGAATAGGGTACGGCGTAAGGTAAGGTGTAGGGCTGGTGGTGGTTTTCTAATCCGGGCTAGTGTTAGGGTTAGGGAACGGCAATTCTTAGGGCAAAGGAGAGGGTACGGAAACGTGGGAGGGTCAGGCTACGTGCTGTCGCACGGATCAGTGCCAGCGTACGGGCCAGGAATAGGGTACGTCGTAAGGTAAGGTGTACGGCTGGTGGTGGGTTTCCGTTCCGGGCTAGGGTTAGGTTTAGGGAACGGCAAGGCTTAGGGCACAGGTGAAGTTACCGAAACGTGGGACGGTCAGGCTACGTGCTGACGCACGTGTCAGTGCCAGCGTACGGGCCAGGGGTAGGCAACGGCGTAAGGTAAGATGTAGGGCTGGTGGTTGGTTTCCGTTCCAGGCTAGGGTTAGGGTAAGGGAACGGCAAGGCTTAGGGCACATGTGAGGGTACAGAAACGTGGGAGGGTCAGGCTACGTGCTGACGCACGGGTCAGTGCCAGCGTGCGGGTCAGTAGCAGCGTACGGCGTAAGGTATGGTGTAGGGCTGGTGGTGGGTTACTATTCCGGGCTAGGGTTAGGGTTAGGGAATGGCAAGGCTTAGGGCACAGGTGAGGGTACGGAAACCTGGGAGGGTCAGGCTATGTGCTGACGCACGGGTCAGTGCCAGCGTACGGGCCAGGAGTAGGCAACGGCGTAAGGTAAGGTGTAGGGCTGGTGGTTGGTTTCCGTTCCAGGCTAGGGTTAGGGTTAGGGAACGGCAAGGCTTAGGGCACAGGTGAGGGTACGGAAACGTGGGAGGGTCGGGCTACGTGCTGACGCACGGGTCAGTGCCAGCGTACGGGCCAGGAGTAGGCAACGGCGTAGGATAAAGTGTAGGGCTGGTGGTGGATTTGCGTTCTGGGCTAGGGTTAGGGTTAGGGAAAGGCAAGGCTTAGGGCACAGGTGAGGTTACGGAAACGTGGGAGGGTCAGGCTACATGCTGACGCACGGTTCAGTGCCAGCGTACGGGCCAGGAATGGGTTACGGCGTAAGGTAAGGTGTAGGGCTGGTGGTGGTTTTCCGTTCCGGGCTAGGGTTATGGTTAGGGAACGGCAAGGCTTAGGGCACAGGTGAGGGTACTGAAACGTGGGAGGGTCAGGCTACGTGCTGACACATGGGTCAGTGCCAGCGTACGGGCCAGGAGTAGGGTACGGCGTAAGGTAAAGTGTAGCGCTTGTGGTTGATTTCCTTTCCAGGATAGGTTTAGGGTTAGGGAACGGCAAGGCTTAGGGCACAGGTGAGGGTACGGAAACGTGAGAGGGACGGGCTACGTGCTGACGCACGGGTCAGTGCCAGCGTACGGAACAGGAGTAGGCAACGGCATAGGATACAGTGTAGGGCTGGTGGTGGATTTGCGTTCAGGGCTAGGGTTAGGGTTAGGGAACGGCAAGGCTTAGGGCACAGGTGAGGGTATGCAAACTTGGGAGGGTCAGGCTACATGCTGACGCAATGTTCAGTGCCAGCGTACGGGCCAGGAATAGGGTACGGCGTAAGGTAAGGTGTACGGCTGGTGGTGGGTTTCCGTTCCGGGCTAGGGTTAGGTTTAGGGAACGGCAAGGCTTAGGGTACAGGTGAGGTTACAGAAACGTGGGACGGTCAGGCTACGTGCTGACACATGTGTCAATGCCAGCATACGGGCGAGGAGTAGGCAACGGCGTAAGGTAAGGTGTACGGCTGGTGGTTGTTTTCCGTTCCAGGCTAAGGTTAGGGTTAGGGAACGGCAAGGCTTAGGGCACAGGTGATGGTACGGAAACGTGGGAGGGTCAGGCTACGTGCTGACGCACGGTTCAGTGCCTGCGTACGGGCCAGGAATAGGGAACGGCGTAAGGTAAGGTGTAGGGCTGGTGGTGGGTTTCCGTTCCGGGCTAGGGTTAGGGTTAGGGAACGGCAAGGCTTAGGGCACAGGTCAGGGTACGGAAACGCGGGAGGGTAAGGCTACGTGCTGATGCACGGGTCAGTACCAGAGTACAGGCCAGTAGTAGGCAACGGCGTAGGGTAAGGTTTTGGGCTGGTGGTGGGATTCCATTCCGGGCTAGGGTTAGGGTTAGGGAACCGCAGGGCTTAGGGCACAGGTGAGGGTACGGAGACGAGGGAGGGTCTGGCTACGTGCTGACGCACGGGTCAATGCCAGCATACGGGCCAGGAGTAGGCAACGGCGTAAGGTAAGGTGTAGGGCTGGTGGATGGTTTCTGTTCCAGGCTAGGGTTAGGGTTAGGGAACGGCAAGGCTTAGGGCACAGGTGAGGGTACGGAAACGTTGGAGGGTCGGGCTACGTGCTGATTCACGGGTCAGTGCCAGCGTACGGGTCAGCAGTAGGGTACGGCGTAATGTAAGGTGTAGGGCTGGTGGTGAGTTTCTATTCCGGGCTAGGGTTAGGGTTAGGGAACGGCAAGGCTTAGGGCACAGGGGAGGGTACGGAAACTTGGGAGGGTCAGGCTACATGCTGACGCACTGTTCAGTGCCAGCGTACGGGCCAGGAATAGGGTACGGCGTAAGGTAAGGTGTAGGGCTGGTGGTAGGTTTCTAATCCGGGCTAGGGTTAGGGTTAGGGAACGGCAAGTCTTAGGGCAAAGGAGAGGGTACGGAAACGTGGGAGGGTCAGGCTACGTGCTGACGCACGGTTCAGTGCCAGCGTACGGGCAAGGAATAGGGTACGGCGTAAGGTTAGGTGTACGGCTGGTGGTGGGTTTCCGTTCCGGGCTAGGGTTAGGGTTAGGGAACGGCAAGGCTTAGGGCACAGGTGAGGTTACAGATACGTGGGACTGTCTGGCTACATGCTGACGCACGTGTCAGTGCCTGTGTACGGGCCAGTTGCAGCGTACGGCGTAAGGTATGGTGTAGGGCTGGTGGTGGGTTACTATTCCGGGCTACGGTTAGGGTTAGGGAATGGCAAGGCTTAGGGCACAGGTGAGGGTACGGAAACGTGGGAGCGTCAGGCTACGTGCTGACGCATGTGTCAGTGCCAGCGTACGGGCCAGTAGTAGGCAACAGCGTAAGGTAAGGTGTAGGGCTGGTGGTTGGTTTCCGTTCCAGGCTAGGGTTAGGGTTAGGGAACGGCAAGGCTTATGGCACAGGTGAGGGTACGGAAACGTGGGAGGGTCGGGCTACGTGCTGACGCACGGGTCAGTGCCAGCGTACGGGCCAGGAGTAGGCAACAGCGTAGGATAAAGTGTAGGGCTGGTGGTGGATTTGCGTTCTGGGCTAGGGTTAGGGTTAGGGAACCGCAAGGCTTAGGGCACAGGTCAGGGTACAGAAACGCGGGAGGGTAAGGCTATGTGCTGATGCACGCTTCAGTGCAAGAGTACAGGCCAGGAGTAGGCAACGGCGTAGGGTAAGGTGTAGGGCTGGTGGTGGGTTTCCGTTCCGGGCTAGGGTTAGGGTTAGGGAACGGCAAGGCTTAGGGCACAGGTGAGGGTACGTAAACGTGGGAGGGTCAGGCTACGTGCTGACGCACGGGTCAATGCCAGCGTACGGGCGAGGAGTAGGCAACGGCGTAAGGTTATGTTTAGGGCTGGTGGTGGGTTTCCGTTCCGGACTAGGGTTAGGGTTAGGGAACGGCAAGGCTTAGGGCACAGGTCAGGGTACGGAAACGCGTGAGGGTAAGGCTACGTGCTGATGCACGGTTCAGTGCCAGAGTACAGGCCAGGATAAGCAACGGCGTAGGGTAAGGTGTAGGGCTGGTGGTGGGTTTCCGTTCGGGGCTAGGGTTAGGGTTAGGGAACGGCAAGGCTTAGGGAACAGGTGAGGGTACGGAAACGTGGGAGGGTCAGGCTACGTGCTGACGCACGGGTCAGTGCCAGCGTGCGGGTCAGTAGCAGCGTACGGCGTAAGGTATGGTGTAGGGCTGGTGGTGGGTTACTATACCGGGCTAGGGTTAGTGTTAGGGAATGGCAAGGCTTAGGGCACAGGTGAGGGTACGGAAACGTGGGAGGGTCAGGCTATGTGCTGACGCACGGGTCAGTGCCAGCGTACGGGCCAGGAGTAGGCAACGGCGTAAGGTAAGGTGTAGGGCTGGTGGTTGGTTTCCGTTCCAGGCTAGGGTTAGGGTTAGGGAACGGCAAGGCTTAGGGCACAGGTGAGGGTACGGAAACGTGGGAGGGTCGGGCTACGTGATGACGCACGGGTCAGTGCCTGCGTACGGGCCAGGAGTAGGCAACGGCGTAGGATAAAGTTTAGGGCTGGTGGTGGATTTGCGTTCTGGGCTAGGGTTAGGGTAAGGGAACGGCAAGGCTTAGGGCACAGGTCAGGGAACGGAACGCGGGAGGGTAAGGCTACGTGCTGATGCACGGTTCAGTGCCAGAGTACAGGCCAGGAGTAGGCAACGGCGTAGGGTAAGGTGTAGGGCTGGTGGTGGGTTTCCGTTCCGGGCTAGGGTTAGGGTTAGGGAACGGCAAGGCTTAGGGCAGAGGTGAGGGTACGGAAACGTGAGAGGGACGGGCTACGTGCTGACGCACGTGTCAGTGGCAGCGTACGGAACAGGAGTAGGCAACGGCATAGGATAGAGTGTAGGGCTGGTGGTGGATTTGCGTTCAGGGCTAGGGTTAGGGTTAGGGAACGGCAAGGCTTAGGGCACAGGTGTGGGTATGGAAACGTGGGAGGGTCAGGCTACGTGCTGACGCACGGGTCAGTGCCAGCGTACGGGTCAGGAGTAGGGTACGGCGTAATGTAAGGTGTAGTGCTGGTGGTGGGTTTCTATTCCGGGCTAGGGTTAGGGTTAGGGAACGGCAAGACTTAGGGCACAGGTGAGGGTACGGAAACTTTGGAGGGTCAGGCTACATGCTGACGCAATGTTCAGTGCCAGCGTACGGGCCAGGAATAGGGTACGGCGTAAGGTAAGGTGTAGGGCTGGTGGTGGGTTTCCGTTCCGGGCTAGGGTTAGGGTTAGGGAACGGCAAGGCTTAGGGCTCAGGTGAGGGTACGTAAACGTGGCAGGGTCAGGCAACGTGCTGACGCACGGGTCAATGCCAGCGTACGGGCGAGGAGTAGGCAACGGCGTAAGGTAAGGTTTAGGGCTGGTGGTGGGTTTCCGTTCCGGACTAGGGTTAGGGTTAGGGAACGGCAAGGCTTAGGGCACAGGTCAGGGTACGGAAACGCGTGAGGGTAAGGCTACGTGCTGATGCACGGTTCAGTGCCAGAGTACAGGCCAGGAGTAGGCAACGGCGTAGGGTAAGGTGTAGGGCTGGTGGTGGGTTTCCGTTCCGGGCTAGGGTTAGGATTAGGGAACGGCGAGGCTTAGGGCACAGGTGAGGGTACGTAAACGTGCGAGGGTCAGGCTACGTGCTGACGCACGGGTCAATGCCAGCGTACGGGCGAGGAGTAGGCAACGACGTAAGGTAAGGTGTACGGCTGGTGGTTGGTTTCCGTTCCAGGCTAGGGTTAGGGTTAGGGAATGGCAAGGCTTAGGGCACAGGTGACGGTACGGAAACGTGGGAGGGTCAGGCTACGTGGTGACGCATGGTTCAGTGCCAGCGTACGGGCCAGGAATAGGGTACGGCGTAAGGTAAGGTGTAGGGCTGGTGGTGGTTTTCTAATCCGGGCTAGTGTTAGGGTTAGGGAACGGCAATTCTTAGGGCAAAGGAGAGGGTACGGAAACGTGGGAGGGTCAGGCTACGTGCTGTCGCACGGATCAGTGCCAGCGTACGGGCCAGGAATAGGGTACGTCGTAAGGTAAGGTGTACGGCTGGTGGTGGGTTTCCGTTCCGGGCTAGGGTTAGGTTTAGGGAACGGCAAGGCTTAGGGCACAGGTGAAGTTACCGAAACGTGGGACGGTCAGGCTACGTGCTGACGCACGTGTCAGTGCCAGCGTACGGGCCAGGGGTAGGCAACGGCGTAAGGTAAGATGTAGGGCTGGTGGTTGGTTTCCGTTCCAGGCTAGGGTTAGGGTAAGGGAACGGCAAGGCTTAGGGCACAGGTGAGGGTACCGAAACGTGGGAGGGTCAGGCTACATGCTGACGCACGGTTCAGTGCCAGCGTATGGGCCAGGAATAAGTTACGGCGTAAGGTAAGGTGTAGGGCTGGTGGTGGGTTTCCGTTCGGGGCTAGGGTTAGGGTTAGGGAACGGCAAGGCTTAGGGCACAGGTGAGGGTACGGAAACGTGGGAGGGTCAGGCTACGTGCTGACGCACGGGTCAGTGCCAGCGTGCGGGTCAGTAGCAGCGTACGGCGTAAGGTATGGTGTAGGGTTGGTGGTGGGTTACTATTCTGGGCTAGGGTTAGGGTTAGGGAATGGCAAGGCTTAGGGCACAGGTGAGGGTACGGAAACGTTGGAGGCTCAGACTACGTGCAGACGCATGGTTCAGTGCCAGCGTACGGGTCAGGAGTAGGATACGGCGTAAGGTAAGGTGTATGGCTGGTGGTGGGATTCTATTCCGGGCTAGGGTTAGGGTTAGGGAAAGGCAAGGCTTAGGGCACAGGTGAGGTTACGGAAACGTGGGAGGGTCAGGCTACATGCAGACGAACGGTTCAGTGCCTGCGTACGGGCCAGGAATAGGTTACGGCGTAAGGTAAGGTGTAGGGCTGGTGGTGGGTTTCCGTTCGGGGCTAGGGTTATGGTTAGGGAACGGCAAGGCTTAGGGCACAGGTGAGGGAACTGAAACGTGGGAGGGTCAGGCTACGTGCTGACGCATGGGTCAGTGCCAGCATACCGGCCAGGAGTAGGGTACGGCGTAAGGTAAAGTGTAGGGCTTGTGGTTGATTTCCTTTCCAGGCTAGGTTTAGGGTTAGGGAACGGCAAGGCTTAGGGCACAGGTGAGGGTACGGAAACGTGGGAGGGACGGGCTACGTGCTGACGCACGGGTCAGTGCCAGCGTACGGGCCAGGAGTAGGCAACGGCATAGGATACAGTGTAGGGCTGTTGGTGGATTTGCGTTCTGGGCTAGGGTTAGGGTTAGGGAACGGCAAGGCTTAGGGCACAGGTGAGGGTACGGAAACGTGGGAGGGTCAGGCTACGTGCTGACGCACGGGTCAGTGCCAGCGTACGGGTCAGTAGCAGCGTACGGCGTAAGGTATGGTGTAGGGCTGGTGGTGGGTTACTATTCCGGGCTAGGGTTAGGGTTAGGGAATGGCAAGGCTTAGGGCACAGGTGAGGGTACGGAAACGTGGGAGGGTCAGGCTACGTGCTGACGCACGTGTCAGTGCCAGCGTACGGGCCAGGAGTAGGCAACGGCGTAAGGTAAGGTGTAGGGCTGGTGGTTGGTTTCCGTTCCAGGCTAGGGTTAGGGTTAGGGAACGGCAAGGCTTAGGGCACAGGTGAGGGTACGGAAACGTGGGAGGGTCGGGCTACGTGCTGACGCAATGGTCAGTGCCAGCGTACGGGCCAGGAGTAGGCAACGGCGTAGGATAAAGTGTAGGGCTGGTGGTGGATTTGCGTTCTGGGCTAGGGTTAGGGTTAGGGAACGGCAAGTCTTAGGGCACAGGTCAGGGTACAGAAACGCGGGATTGTAAGGCTACGTGCTGATGCACGGTTCAGTGCCAGAGTACAGGCCAGGAGTAGGCAACGGCGTAGGGTAAGGTGTAGGGCTGGTGGTGGGTTTCCGTTCCAGGCTAGGGTTAGGGTTAGGGAACGGCAAGGCTTAGGGCACAGGTGAGGGTACGTAAACGTGGGAGTGTCAGGCTACGTGCTGACGCACGGGTCAATGCCAGCGTACGGGCGAGGAGTAGGCAACGGCGTAAGGTAAGGTTTAGGGCTGGTGGGGGTTTACGTTCCGGACTAGGGTTAGGGTTAGGGAACGGCAAGGCTTAGGGCACAGGTCAGGGTACGGAAACGCGTGAGGGTAAGGCTACGTGCTGATGCACGGTTCAGTGCCAGAGTACAGGCCAGGAGTAGGCAACGGCGTAGGGTAAGGTGTAGGGCTGGTGGTTGGTTTCCGTTCCAAGCTAGGGTTAGGGTTAGGGAATGGCACGGTTTAGGGCACAGGTGAGGGTACGGAAACGTGGGAGGGTCAGGCTACGTGCTGACGCACGGTTCAGTGCCAGCGTTTGGGCCAGGAATAGGGTACGGCGTAAGGTAAGGTGTAGGGTTGGTGGTGGGTTTCTAATCCGGGCTAGGGTTAGGGTTAGGGTACGGCAAGTCTTAGGGCAAAGGAGAGGGTACGGAAACGTGGGAGGGTCAGGCTACGTGCTGACGCACGGTTCAGTGCCAGCGTACGGGCCAGGAATAGGGTACGGCGTAAGGTAAGGTGTACGGCTGGTGGTGGGTTTCCGTTCCGGGCTAGGGTTAGGGTTAGGGAACGGCAAGGCTTAGGGCACATGTGAGGGTACAGAAACGTGGGAGGGTCAGGCTACGTGCTGACGCACGTGTCAGTGCCAGCGTGCGGGTCAGTAGCAGCGTACGGCGTAAGGTATGGTGTAGGGCTGGTGGTGGGTTACTATTCCGGGCTAGGGTTAGGGTTAGGGAATGGCAAGGCTTAGGGCACAGGTGAGGGTACGGAAACCTGGGAGGGTCAGGCTATGTGCTGACGCACGGGTCAGTGCCAGCGTACGGGCCAGGAGTAGGCAACGGCGTAAGGTAAGGTGTAGGTCTGGTGGTTGGTTTCCGTTCCAGGCTAGGGTTAGGGTTAGGGAACGGCAAGGCTTAGGGCACAGGTGAGGGTACGGAAACGTGGGAGGGTCGGGCTACGTGCTGACGCACGGGTCAGTGCCAGCGTACGGGCCAGGAGTAGGCAACGGCGTAGGATAAAGTGTAGGGCTGGTGGTGGATTTGCGTTCTGGGCTAGGGTTAGGGTTAGGGAAAGGCAAGGCTTAGGGCACAGGTGAGGTTACGGAAACGTGGGAGGGTCAGGCTACATGCTGACGCACGGTTCAGTGCCAGCGTACGGGCCAGGAATAGGTTACGGCGTAAGGTAAGGTGTAGGGCTGGTGGTGGTTTTCCGTTCCGGGCTAGGGTTATGGTTAGGGAACGTCAAGGCTTAGGGCACAGGTGATGGTACGGAAACGTGGGAGGGTCAGGCTACGTGCTGACGCACGGTTCAGTGCCAGCGTACGGGCCAGGAATAGGGAACGGCGTAAGGTATGGTGTAGGGCTGGTGGTGGGTTTCCGTTCCGGGCTAGGGTTAGGGTTAGGGAACGGCAAGGCTTAGGGCACAGGTTAGGGTACGGAAACGCGGGAGGGTAAGGCTACGTGCTGATGCACGGGTCAGTACCAGAGTACAGGCCAGTAGTAGGCAACGGCGTAGGGTAAGGTTTTGGGCTGGTGGTGGGATTCCATTCCGGGCTAGGGTTAGGGTTAGGGAACCGCAGGGCTTAGGGCACAGGTGAGGGTACGGAGACGAGGGAGGGTCTGGCTACGTGCTGACGCACGGGTCAATGCCAGCATACGGGCCAGGAGTAGGTAACGGCGTAAGGTAAGGTGTAGGGCTGGTGGATGGTTTCTGTTCCAGGCTAGGGTTAGGGTTAGGGAACGGCAAGGCTTAGGGCACAGGTGAGGGTACGGAAACGTTGGAGGGTCGGGCTACGTGCTGATTCACGGGTCAGTGCCAGCGTACGGGTCAGCAGTAGGGTACGGCGTAATGTAAGGTGTAGGGCTGGTGGTGGGTTTCTATTCCGGGCTAGGGTTAGGGTTAGGGAACGGCAAGGCTTAGGGCACAGGTGAGGGAACGGAAACTTGGGAGGGTCAGGCTACATGCTGACGCACTGTTCAGTGCCAGCGTACGGGCCAGGAATAGGGTACGGCGTAAGGTAAGGTGTAGGGCTGGTGGTAGGTTTCTAATCCGGGCTAGGGTTAGGGTTAGGGAACGGCAAGTCTTAGGGCAAAGGAGAGGGTACGGAAACGTGGGAGGGTCAGGCTACGTGCTGACGCACGGTTCAGTGCCAGCGTACGGGCAAGGAATAGGGTACGGCGTAAGGTTAGGTGTACGGCTGGTGGTGGGTTTCCGTTCCGGGCTAGGGTTAGGGTTAGGGAACGGCAAGGCTTAGGGCACAGGTGAGGTTACAGATACGTGGGACTGTCAGGCTATGTGCTGACGCACGTGTCAGTGCCTGTGTACGGGCCAGTTGCAGCGTACGGCGTAAGGTATGGTGTAGGGCTGGTGGTGGGTTACTATTCCGGGCTACGGTTAGGGTTAGGGAATGGCAAGGCTTAGGGCACAGGTGAGGGTACGGAAACGTGGGAGCGTCAGGCTACGTGCTGACGCACGTGTCAGTGCCAGCGTACGGGCCAGTAGTAGGCAACAGCGTAAGGTAAGGTGTAGGGCTGGTGGTTGGTTTCCGTTCCAGGCTAGGGTTAGGGTTAGGGAACGGCAAGGCTTATGGCACAGGTGAGGGTACGGAAACGTGGGAGGGTCGGGCTACGTGCTGACGCACGGGTCAGTGCCAGCGTACGGGCCAGGAGTAGGCAACGGCGTAGGATAAAGTGTAGGGCTGGTGGTGGATTTGCGTTCTGGGCTAGGGTTAGGGTTAGGGAACCGCAAGGCTTAGGGCACAGGTCAGGGTACAGAAACGCGGGAGGGTAAGGCTATGTGCTGATGCACGGTTCAGTGCAAGAGTACAGGCCAGGAGTAGGCAACGGCGTAGGGTAAGGTGTAGGGCTGGTGGTGGGTTTCCGTTCCGGGCTAGGGTTAGGGTTAGGGAACGGCAAGGCTTAGGGCACAGGTGAGGGTACGTAAACGTGGGAGGGTCAGGCTACGTGCTGACGCACGGGTCAATGCCAGCGTACGAGCGAGGAGTAGGCAACGGCGTAAGGTTATGTTTAGGGCTGGTGGTGGGTTTCCGTTCCGGACTAGGGTAAGGGTTAGGGAACGGCAAGGCTTAGGGCACAGGTCAGGGTACGGAAACGCGTGAGGGTAAGGCTACGTGCTGATGCACGGTTCAGTGCCAGAGTACAGGCCAGGATAAGCAACGGCGTAGGGTAAGGTGTAGGGCTGGTGGTGGGTTTCCGTTCAGGGCTAGGGTTAGGGTTAGGGAACGGCAAGGCTTAGGGCACAGGTGAGGGAACGGAAACGTGGGAGGGTCAGGCTACGTGCTGACGCACGGTTCAGTGCCAGCGTACGGGCCAGGGCTAGGCAACGGCGTAAGGTAAGATGTAGGGCTGGTGGTTGGTTTCCGTTCCAGTCTAGGGTTAGGGTAAGGGAACGGCAAGCCTTAGGGCACAGGTGAGGGTACCGAAACGTGGGAGGGTCAGGCTACATGCTGACGCACGGTTCAGTGCCAGCGTATGGGCCAGGAATAAGTTACGGCGTAAGGTAAGGTGTAGGGCTGGTGGTGGGTTTCCGTTCGGGGCTAGGGTTAGGGTTAGGGAACGGCAAGCCTTAGGGCACAGGTGAGGGTACGGAAACGTGGGAGGGTCAGGCTACGTGCTGACGCACGGGTCAGTGCCACCGTGCGGGTCAGTAGCAGCGTACGGCGTAAGGTATGGTGTCGGGCTGGTGGTGGGTTACTATTCCGGGCTAGGGTTAGTGTTAGGGAATGGCAAGGCTTAGGGCACAGGTGAGGGTACGGAAACGTGGGAGGGTCAGGCTATGTGCTGACGCACGGGTCAGTGCCAGCGTACGGGCCAGGAGTAGGCAACGTCGTAAGGTAAGGTGTAGGGCTGGTGGTTGGTTTCCGTTCCAGGCTAGGGTTAGGGTTAGGGAACGGCAAGTCTTAGGGCACAGGTGAGGGTACGGAAACGTGGGAGGGTCGGGCTACGTGATGACGCACGGGTCAGTGCCTGCGTACGGGCCAGGAGTAGGCAACGGCGTAGGATAAAGTTTAGGGCTGGTGGTGGATTTGCGTTCTGGGCTAGGGTTAGGGTTAGGGAACGGCAAGGCTTAGGGCACAGGTGAGGGTACGGAAACGTTGGAGGGTCAGGCTACGTGCTGACGCACGGGTCAGTGCCAGCGTGCGGGTCAGTAGCAGCGTACGGCGTAAGGTATGGTGTAGGGTTGGTGGTGGGTTAATATTCTGGGCTAGGGTTAGGGTTAGGGAATGGCAAGGCTTAGGGCACAGGTGAGGGTACGGAAACGTTGGAGGCTCAGACTACGTGCAGACGCATGGTTCAGTGCCAGCGTACGGGTCAGGAGTAGGATACGGCGTAAGGTAAGGTGTAGGGCTGGTGGTGGGATTCTATTCCGGGCTAGGGTTAGGGTTAGGGAAAGGCAAGGCTTAGGGCTCAGGTGAGGTTACGGAAACGTGGGAGGGTCAGGCTACATGCAGACGAACGGTTCAGTGCCTGCGTACGGGCCAGGAATAGGTTACGGCGTAAGGTAAGGTGTAGGGCTGGTGGTGGGTTTCCGTTCGGGGCTAGGGTTATGGTTAGGGAACGGCAAGGCTTAGGGCACAGGTGAGGGAACTGAAACGTGGGAGGGTCAGGCTACGTGCTGACGCATGGGTCAGTGCCAGCATACCGGCCAGGAGTAGGGTACGGCGTAAGGTAAAGTGTAGGGCTTGTGGTTGATTTCCTTTCCAGGCTAGGTTTAGGGTTAGGGAACGGCAAGGCTTAGGGCACAGGTGAGGGTACGGAAACGTGGGAGGGACGGGCTACGTGCTGACGCACGGGTCAGTGCCAGCGTACGGGCCAGGAGTAGGCAACGGCATAGGATACAGTGTAGGGCTGTTGGTGGATTTGCGTTCCGGGCTAGGGTTAGGGTTAGGGAACGGCAAGGCTTAGGGCACAGGTGAGGGTACGGAAACGTGGGAGGGTCAGGCTACGTGCTGACGCACGGGTCAGTGCCAGCGTACGGGTCAGTAGCAGCGTACGGCGTAAGGTATGGTGTAGGGCTGGTGGTGGGATACTATTCCGGGCTAGGGTTAGGGTTAGGGAATGGCAAGGCTTAGGGCACAGGTGAGGGTACGGAAACGTGGGAGGGTCAGGCTACGTGCTGACGCACGTGTCAGTGCCAGCGTACGGGCCAGGAGTAGGCAACGGCGTAAGGTAAGGTGTAGGGCTGGTGGTTGATTTCCGTTCCAGGCTAGGGTTAGGGTTAGGGAACGGCAAGGCTTAGGGCACAGGTGAGGGTACGGAAACGTGGGAGGGTCGGGCTACGTGCTGACGCAAGGGTCAGTGCCAGCGTACGGGCCAGGAGTAGGCAACGGCGTAAGATAAAGTTTAGGGCTGGTGGTGGATTTGCGTTCTGGGCTAGGGTTAGGGTTAGGGAACGGCAAGTCTTAGGGCACAGGTCAGGGTACAGAAACGCGGGATTGTAAGGCTACGTGCTGATGCACGGTTCAGTGCCAGAGTACAGGCCAGGAGTAGGCAACGGCATAAGGTAAGGTGTAGGGCTGGTGTTGGGTTTCCGTTCCGGGCTAGGGTTAGGGTTAGGGAACGGCAAGGCTTAGGGCACAGGTGAGGGTACGTAAACGTGGGAGTGTCAGGCTACGTGCTGACGCATGGGTCAATGCCAGCGTACGGGCGAGGAGTAGGCAAAGGCGTAAGGTAAGGTTTAGGGCTGGTAGGGTTTCCGTTCCGGGCTAGGGTTAGGGTTAGGGAACGGCAAGGCTTAGGGCACAGGTCAGGGTACGGAAACGCGTGAGGGTAAGGCTACGTGCTGATGCACGGTTCAGTGCCAGAGTACAGGCCAGGAGTAGGCAACGGCGTAGGGTAAGGTGTAGGGCTGGTGGTGGGTTTCCGTTCCGGGCTAGGGTTAGGGTTAGGGAACGGCAAGGCTTAGGGCACAGGTGAGGTACGTAAACGTGGGAGGGTCAGGTTACGTGCTGACGCACGGGTCAATGCCAGCGTACGGGCGAGGAGTAGGCAACGACGTAAGTTAAGGTGTACGGCTGGTGGTTGGTTTCCGTTCCAGGCTAGGGTTAGGGTTAGGGAATGGCACGGTTTAGGGCACAGGTGAGGGTACGGAAACGTGGGAGGGTCAGGCTACGTGCTGACGCACGGTTCAGTGCCAGCGTATGGGCCAGGAATAGGGTACGGCGTAAGGTAAGGTGTAGGGCTGGTGGTGGGTTTCTAATCCGGGCTAGGGTTAGGGTTAGGGAACGGCAAGTCTTAGGGCAAAGGAGAGGGTACGGAAACGTGGGAGGGTCAGGCTACGTGCTGACGCACGGTTCAGTGCCAGCGTACGGGCCAGGAATAGGGTACGGCGTAAGGTAAGGTGTACGGCTGGTGGTGGGTTTCCGTTCCGGGCTAGGGTTAGGGTTAGGGAACGGCAAGGCTTAGGGCACATGTGAGGGTACAGAAACGTGGGAGGGTCAGGCTACGTGCTGACGCACGGGTCAGTGCCAGCGTGCGGGTCAATAGCAGCGTACGGCGTAAGGTATGGTGTAGGGCTGGTGGTGGGTTACTATTCCGGGCTAGGTTAAGGGTTAGGGAATGGCAAGTCTTAGGGCACAGGTGAGGGTACGGAAACCTGGGAGGGTCAGGCTATGTGCTGACGCACGTGTCAGTGCCAGCGTACGGGCCAGGAGTAGGCAACGGCGTAAGGTAAGGTGTAGGGCTGGTGGTTGGTTTCCGTTCCAGGCTAGGGTTAGGGTTAGGGAACGGCAAGGCTTAGGGCACAGGTGAGGGTACGGAAACGTGGGAGGGTCGGGCTACGTGCTGACGCACGGGTCAGTGCCAGCGTACGGGCCAGGATTAGGCAACGGCGTAGGATAAAGTGTAGGGCTGGTGGTGGATTTGCGTTCTGGGCTAGGGTTAGGGTTAGGGAACGGCAAGGCTTTGGGCACAGGTCAGGGTACGGAAACGCGGTAGGCTAAGGCTACGTGCTGATGCACGGTTCAGTGCCAGAGTACAGGCCAGGAGTAGGCAACGGCGTAGGGTAAGGTGTAGGGCTTGTGGTGGCTTTCCGTTCCGGGCTAGGGTTAGGGTTAGGAACGGCAAGGCTTAGGGCACAGGTGAGGGTACGTAAACGTGGGAGGGTCAGACTACGTGCTGACACACGGGTCAAAGCCAGCGTACGGGCGAGGAGTAGGCAACGGCGTAAGGTAAGGTTTAGGGCTGGTGGTGGGTTTCCGTTCCGGACTAGGGTTAGGGTTAGGGAACGTCAAGGCTTAGGGCACAGGTCAGGGTACGGAAACGCGGGAGGGTAAGGCTACGTGCTGATGCACGGTTCAGTGCCAGAGTACAGGCCAGGAGTAGGCAACGGCGTAGGGTAAGGTGTAGGGCTGGTGGAGGGTTTCCGTTCCGGGCTAGGGTTAGGGTTAGGTAACGCAAGGCTTAGGGCACAGGTGAGGGTACGTAAACGTGGGAGGGTCAGGCTACGTGCTGACGCACGGGTCAATGCCAGCGTACGGGCGAGGAGTAGGCAACGACGTAAGGTAAGGTGTACGGCTGGTGGTTGGTTTCCGTTACAGGCTATGGTTAGGGTTAGGGAATGGCAAGGCTTAGGGCACAGATGAGGGTACGTAAACGTGGGAGGGTAAGGCTACGTGCTGACGCACGGTTCAGTGCCAGCGTACTGGCCAGGAATAGGGTACGGCGTAAGGTAAGGTGTAGGGCTGGTGGTGGGTTTCTAATCAGGGCTAGGGTTAGGGTTAGGGAACGGCAAGTCTTAGGGCAAAGGAGAGGATAGGGAAACGTGGGAGGGTCAGGCTACGTGCTGACGCACGGTTCAGTGCCTGCGTACGGGCCAGGAATAGGGTACGGCGTAAGGTAAGGTGTACGGCTGGTGGTGGGTTTCCGTTCCGGTCTAGGGTTAGGGTTAGGGAACGGCAAGGCTTAGGGCACAGGTGAGGTTACAGAAACGTGGGACGGTCAGGCTACGTGCTGACGCACGTGTCAGTGCCAGCGTACGGGCCAGGGGTAGGCAATGGCGTAAGGTAAGATGTAGGGCTGGTGGTTGGTTTCCGTTCCAGGCTAGGGTTAGGGTAAGGGAACGGCAAGGCTTAGGGTACAGGTGAGAGTACCGAAACGTGGGAGGGTCAGGCTACATGCTGACGCATGTTTCAGTGCCAGCGTATGGGTCAGGAATAAGTTACGGCGTAAGGTAAGGTGTAGGGCTGGTGGTGGGTTTCCGTTCGGGGCTAGGGTTAGGGTTAGGGAACGGCAAGGCTTAGGGCACATGTGAGGGTACGGAAAGGTGGGAGGGTCAGGCTACGTGCTGACGCACGGGTCAGTGCCAGCGTACGGGTCAGTAGCAGCGTACGGCGTAAGGTATGGTGTAGGGCTGGTGGTGGGTTACTATTCTGGGCTAGGGTTAGGGTTAGGGAATGGCAAGGCTTAGGGCACAGGTGAGGGTACGGAAACGTGGGAGGGTCAGGCTACGTGCTGACGCACGGGTCAGTGCCAGCGTACGGGCCAGGAATAGGCAACGGCGTAAGGTAAGTTGTAGGGCTGGTGGTTGGTTTCCGTTCCTGGCTAGGGTTAGGGTTAGGGAACGGCAAGGCATAGGGCACAGGTGAGGGTACGGAAACGTGGGAGGGTCGGGCTACGTGCTGACGCACGGGTCAGTGCCAGCGTACGGGCCAGGAGTAGGCAACGGCGTAGGATAAAGTGTAAGGCTGGTGGTGGATTTGCGTTCTGGGCTAGGGTTAGGGTTAGGGAACGGCAAGGCTTAGGGCACATGTCAGGGAACGGAAACGCGGGAGGGTAAGGCTACGTGCTGATGCACGGTTCAGTGCAGAGTACAGGCCAGGAATAGGCAACGGCGTAGGGTAAGGTGTAGGGCTGGTGGTGGGTTTCCGTTCCGGGCTAGGGTTAGTGTTAGGGAACGGCAAGGCTTAGGGCACAGGTGAGGGTACGGAAACGTGGGAGGGTCGGGCTACGTGCTGACGGACTGGTCAGTGCCAGCGTACGGGCCAGGAGTAGGCAACGGCGTAGGATAAAGTGTATGGCTGGTGGTGGATTTGCGTTCCTGGCTAGGGTTAGGGTTAGGGAACGGCAAGGCTTAGGGCACAGGTGAGGGAACGGAAACGTGGGAGGGTCAGGCTACGTGCTGACACACGGTTCAGTGCCAGTGTACGGGCCAGGAATAGGGAACGGCGTAAGTTAAGGTGTAGGGCTGGTGGTGGGTTTCCTTTCCGGTCTAGGGTTAGGGTTAGGGAAAGGCAAGGCTTAGGGCACAGGTGAGGATACGGAAACGTGGAAGGGTCAGGCTACGTGCTGACGCATGGGTCAGTGCCAGCGTACGGGCCAGGAGTAGGGTACGGCGTAAGGTAAAGTGTAGCGCTTGTGGTTGATTTCCTTTCCAGGCTAGGTTTAGGGTTAGGGAACGGCAAGGCTTAGGGCACAGGTGAGGGTACGGAAACGTGAGAGGGACGGGCTACGTGCTGACGCACGGGTCAGTGCCAGCGTACGGAACAGGAGTAGGCAACGGCATAGGATACAGTGTAGGGGTGGTGGTGGATTTGCGTTCAGGGCTAGGGTTAGGGTTAGGGAACGGCAAGGCTTAGGGCACAGGTGAGGGTATGGAAACGTGGGAGGGTCAGGCTACGTGCTGACGCACGGGTCAGTGCCAGCGTACGGGTCAGGAGTAGGGTACGGCGTAATGTAAGGTGTAGGGCTGGTGGTGGGTTTCAATTCCGGGCTAGGGTTAGGGTTATGGAACGGCTAGGCTTAGGGCACAGGTGAGGGTACGGAAACTTGGGAGGCTCAGGCTACACGCTGACGCAATGTTCAGTGCCAGCGTACGGGCCAGGAATAGGGTACGGCGTAAGGTAAGGTGTAGGGATGGTGGTGGGTTTCTAATCCGGGCTAGGGTGAGGGTTAGGGAACGGCAAGTCTTAGGGCAAAGGAGAGGGTACGGAAACGTGGGAGGGTCAGGCTATATGCTGACGCACGGTTCAGTGCTAGCGTACGGGCCACGAATAGGGTACGGCGTAAGGTAAGGTGTACGGCTGGTGGTGGGTTTCCGTTCCGGGCTAGGGTTAGGGTTAGGGAACGGCAAGGCTTAGGGCACAGGTGAGGTTACAGAAACGTGGGACGGTCAGGCTACGTGCTGACGCATGTGTCAATGCCAGCATACGGGCGAGGAGTAGGCAACGGCGTAAGGTAAGGTGTACGGCTGGTGGTTGGCTTCCATTCCAGGCTAGGGTTAGGGTTAGGGAACGGCAAGGCTTAGGGCACAGGTGATGGTACGGAAACGTGGGAGGGTCAGGCTACGTGCTGACGCACGGTTCAGTGCCAGCGTACGGGCCAGGAATAGGGAACGGCGTAAGGTAAGGTGTAGGGCTGGTGGTGGGTTTCCTTTCCGGGCTAGGGTTAGGGTTAGGGAACGGCAAGGCTTAGGGCACAGGTCAGGGTACGGAAACGCGGGAGGGTAAGGCTAAGTGCTGATGCACGGGTCAGTGCCAGAGTACGGGCCAGTAGTAGGCAACGGCGTAGGGTAAGGTTTTGGGCTGGTGGTGGGATTCCATTCCGGCCTAGGGTTAGGGTTAGGGAACCGCAGGGCTTAGGGCACAGGTGAGGGTACGGAGACGAGGGAGGGTCAGGCTACGTGCTGACGCACGAGTCACTGCCAGCGTACGGACCAGGAGTAGGCAACGGCGTAAGGTAAGGTGTAGGGCTGGTGGTTGGTTTCTGTTCCAGGCTAGGGTTAGGGTTAGGGAACGGCAAGGCTTAGGGCACAGGTGAGGGTACGGAAACGTTGGAGGGTCGGGCTACGTGCTGATGCATGGGTCAGTGCCAGCGTACGGGCCAGGAGTAGGCAACAGCGTAGGATAAAGTGTAGGGCTGGTGGTGGATTTGCGTTCCGGGCTAGGGTTAGGGTTAGGGAAAGGCAAGGCTTAGGGCTCAGGAGAGGGAACGGAAACGTGGGAGGGTCAGGCTACGTGCTGACGCACGGTTCAGTGCCAGCGTACGGGCCAGGAATAGGGAACGGCGTAAGTTAAGGTGTTGGGCTGGTGGTGGGTTTCCGTTCCGGGCTAGGGTTAGGGTTAGGGAACGGCAAGGCTTAGGGCACAGGTCAGGGTACGGAAACGCGTGAGGGTAAGGCCACGTGCTAATGCACGGGTCAGTGCCGGAGTATGGGCCAGGAGTAGGCAACGGCGTAGGATAAAGTGTAGGGCTGGTGGTGGATTTGCGTTCCTGGCTAGGGTTAGGGTTAGGGAACGGCAAGGCTTAGGGCACAGGTGAGGGTACGGAAAAGTGGGAGGGTCAGGCTACGTGCTGACGCACGGTTCAGTGCCAGCATACGGGCCAGGAATAGGGAACTGCGTAAGTTAAGGTGTAGGGCTGGTGGTGGGTTTCCGTTCCGGGCTAGGATTAGGGTTAGGGAACGTCAAGGCTTAGGGCACAGGTGAGGTTACGGAAACGTTGGAGGCTCAGACTACGTGCTGACGCATGGTTCAGTGCCAGCGTACGGGTCAGGAGTAGGATACGGCGTAAGGTAAGGTGTAGGGCTGGTTGTGGGTTTCTATTCCGGGCTAGGGTTAGGGTTAGGGCAAGGCAAGTCTTAGGGCACAGGTGAGGTTACGGAAACGTGGGAGGGTCAGGCTACATGCTGACGCACGGTTCAGTGCCAGCGTACGGGCCAGGAATAGGTTACGGCGTAAGGTAAGGTGTAGGGCTGGTGGTGGGTTTCCGTTCCGGTCTAGGGTTATGGTTAGGGAACGGCAAGGCTTAGGGCACAGGTGAGGGTACTGAAACGTGGGAGGGTCAGGCTACGTGCTGACGCATGGGTCAGTGCCAGCGTACGGACCAGGAGTAGGGTACGGCGTAAGGTAAAGTGTAGCGCTTGTGGTTGATTTCCTTTCCAATCTAGGTTTAGGGTTAGGGAACGGCAAGGCTTAGGGCACAGGTGAAGGTACGGAAACGTGGGAGGGTCAGGCTACATGCTGACGCACGGTTCAGTGCCAGCGTACGGGCCAGGAATAGGTTACGGCGTAAGGTAAGGTGTAGGGCTGGTGGTGGGTTTCCGTTCCGGTCTAGGGTTATGGTTAGGGAACGGCAAGGCTTAGGGCACAGGTGAGGGTACTGAAACGTGGGAGGGTCAGGCTACGTGCTGACGCATGGGTCAGTGCCAGCGTACGGACCAGGAGTAGGGTACGGCGTAAGGTAAAGTGTAGCGCTTGTGGTTGATTTCCTTTCCAATCTAGGTTTAGGGTTAGGGAACGGCAAGGCTTAGGGCACAGGTGAGGGTACGGAAACTTGGGAGTGTCAGGCTACATGCTGACGCAATGTTCAGTGCCAGCGTACGGGCCAGGAATAGGGTACGGCGTAAGGTAAGGTGTAGGGCTGGTGGTGGGTTTCCGTTCCGGGCTAGGGTTAGGGTTAGGGAACGGCAAGGCTTAGGGCAAAGGTCAGGGTACGGAAACGCGGGAGGGTCAGGCTACGTGCTGATGCACGGGTCAGTACCAGAGTACAGGCCAGTAGTAGGCAACGGCATAGGGTAAGGTTTTGGGCTGGTGGTGGGATTCCATTCCGGGCTAGGGTTAGGGTTAGGGAACCGC
Organism: Mesoplodon bidens; assembly: GCF_964165515.1. Lineage (NCBI taxonomy): Eukaryota > Metazoa > Chordata > Mammalia > Artiodactyla > Ziphiidae > Mesoplodon > Mesoplodon bidens. The sequence continues at coordinate 93,288 of NW_027671966.1, read as the reverse complement.
AGGGCTTAGCGCACAGGTGAGGGTACGGAGACGAGGGAGGGTCAGGCTACATGCTGACGCACGAGTCAATGCCAGCGTACGGGCCAGGAGTAGGCAACGGCGTAAGGTAAGGTGTAGGGCTGGTGGTGGGTTTCTGTTCCAGTCTAGGGTTAGGGTTAGGGAACGGCAAGGCTTAGGGCACAGGTGAGGGTACGGAAACGTTGGAGGGTCGGGCTACGTGCTGATGCACGGGTCAGTGCCAGCGTATGGGCCAGGAGTAGGCCACGGCATAGGATAAAGTGTAGGGCTGGTGGTGGATTTGCGTTCCGGGCTAGGGTTAGGGTTAGGGAACGGCAAGGCTTAGGGCTCAGGTGAGTGAACGGAAACGTGGGAGGGTCAGGCTACGTGCTGACGCACGGTTCAGTGCCAGCGTACGGGCCAGGAATAGGGAACGGCGTAAGTTAAGGTGTAGGGCTGGTGGTGGGTTTCCGTTCCGGGCTAGGGTTAGGGTTAGGGAACGGCAAGGCTTAGGGCACAGGTGAAGTTACAGAAACGTGGGACGGTCAGGCTACGTGCTGACGCACGTGTCAGTGCCAGCGTACGGGCCAGGGGTAGGCAACGGCGTAAGGTAAGATGTAGGGCTGGTGGTTGGTTTCCGTTCCAGGCTAGGGTTAGGGTAAGGGAACGGCAAGGCTTAGGGCACAGGTGAGGGTACCGAAACGTGGGAGGGTCAGGCTACATGCTGACGCACGGTTCAGTGCCAGCGTATGGCCCAGGAATAAGTTACGGCGTAAGGTAAGGTGAAGGGCTGGTGGTGGGTTTCCGTTCGGGGCTAGGGTTAGGGTTAGGGAACGGCAAGGCTTAGGGCACAGGTGAGGGTACGGAAACGTGGGAGGGTCAGGCTACGTGCTGACGCACGGGTCAGTGCCAGCGTGCGGGTCAGTAGCAGCGTACGGCGTAAGGTATGGTGTAGGGCTGGTGGTGGGTTACTATTCCGGGCTAGGGTTAGTGTTAGGGAATGGCAAGGCTTAGGGCACAGGTGAGGGTACGGAAACGTGGGAGGGTCAGGCTATGTGCTGACGCACGGGTCAGTGCCAGCGTACGGGCCAGGAGTAGGCAACGGCGTAAGGTAAGGTGTAGGGCTGGTGGTTGCTTTCCGTTCCAGGCTAGGGTTAGGGTTAGGGAACGGCAAGGCTTAGGGCACAGGTGAGGGTACGGAAACGTGGGAGGGTCGGGCTACGTGATGACGCACGGGTCAGTGCCTGCGTACGGGCCAGGAGTAGGCAACGGCGTAGGATAAAGTTTAGGGCTGGTGGTGGATTTGCGTTCTGGGCTAGGGTTAGGGTTAGGGAACGGCAAGGCTAAGGGCACAGGTCAGGGAACGGAAACGCGGGAGGGTAAGGCTACGTGCTGATGCACGGTTCAGTGCCAGAGTACAGGCCAGGAGTAGGCAACGGCGTAGGGTAAGGTGTAGGGCTGGTGGTGGGTTTCCGTTCCGGGCTAGGGTTAGGGTTAGGGAACGGCAAGGCTTAGGGCAGATGTGAGGGTACGGAAACGTGAGAGGGACGGGCTACGTGCTGATGCACGGGTCAGTGGCAGCGTACGGAACAGGAGTAGGCAACGGCATAGAATACAGTGTAGGGCTGGTGGTGGATTTGCTTTCAGGGCTAGGGTTAGGGTTAGGGAACGGCAAGGCTTAGGGCACAGGTGTGGGTATGGAAACGTGGGAGGGTCAGGCTACGTGCTGACGCACGGGTCAGTGCCAGCGTACGGGTCAGGAGTAGGGTACGGCGTAATGTAAGGTGTAGGGCTGGTGGTGGGTTTCTATTCCGGGCTAGGGTTAGGGTTAGGGAACGGCAAGGCTTAGGGCACAGGTGAGGGTACGGAAAATTTGGAGGGTCAGGCTACATGCTGACGCAATGTTCAGTGCCAGCGTACGGGCCAGGAATAGGGTACGGCGTAAGGTAAGGTGTAGGGCTGGTGGTGGGTTTCCGTTCCGGGCTAGGGTTAGGGTTAGGGAACGGCAAGGCTTAGGGCACAGGTGAGGGTACGTAAACGTGGGAGGGTCAGGCTACGTGCTGACGCACGGGTCAATGCCAGCGTACGGGCGAGGAGTAGGCAACGGCGTAAGGTAAGGTTTAGGGCTGGTGGTGGGTTTCCGTTCCGGACTAGGGTTAGGGTTAGGGAACGGCAAGGCTTAGGGCACAGGTCAGGGTACGGAAACGCGTGAGGGTAAGGCTACGTGCTGATGCACGGTTCAGTGCCAGAGTACAGGCCAGGAGTAGGCAACGGCGTAGGGTAAGGTGTAGGGCTGGTGGTGGGTTTCCGTTCCGGGCTAGGGTTAGGATTAGGGAATGGCGAGGCTTAGGGCACAGGTGAGGGTACGTAAACGTGCGAGGGTCAGGCTACGTGCTGACGCACGGGTCAATGCCAGCGTACGGGCGAGGAGTAGGCAACGACGTAAGGTAAGGTGTACGGCTGGTGGTTGGTTTCCGTTCCAGGCTAGGGTTAGGGTTAGGGAATGGCAAGGCTTAGGGCACAGGTGAGGGTACGGAAACGTGGGAGGGTCAGGCTACGTGCTGACGCACGGTTCAGTGCCAGCGTACGGGCCAGGAATAGGGAACGGCGTAAGGTAAGGTGTAGGGCTGTTTGTGGGTTTCCTTTCCGGGCTAGGGTTAGGGTTAGGGAACGGCAAGGCTTAGGGCACAGGTCAGGGTACGGAAACGCGGGAGGGTAAGGCTAAGTGCTGATGCACGGGTCAGTGCCAGAGTACGGGCCAGTAGTAGGCAACGGCGTAGGGTAAGGTTTTGGGCTGGTGGTGGGATTCCATTCCGGGCTAGGGTTAGGGTTAGGGAACCGCAGGGCTTAGGGCACAGGTGAGGGTACGGAGACGAGGGAGGGTCAGGCTACGTGCTGACGCACGAGTCACTGCCAGCGTACGGACCAGGAGTAGGCAACGGCGTAAGGTAAGGTGTAGGGCTGGTGGTTGGTTTCTGTTCCAGGCTAGGGTTAGGGTTAGGGAACGGCAAGGCTTAGGGCACAGGTGAGGGTACGGAAACGTTGGAGGTTCGGGCTACGTGCTGATGCATGGGTCAGTGCCAGCGTACGGGCCAGGAGTAGGCAACAGCGTAGGATAAAGTGTAGGGCTGGTGGTGAATTTGCATTCCGGGCTAGGGTTAGGGTTAGGGAAAGGCAAGGCTTAGGGCTCAGGAGAGGGAACGGAAACGTGGGAGGGTCAGGCTACGTGCTGACGCACGGTTCAGTGCCAGCGTACGGGCCAGGAATAGGGAACGGCGTAAGTTAAGGTGTTGGGCTGGTGGTGGGTTTCCGTTCCGGGCTAGGGTTAGGGTTAGGGAACAGCAAGGCTTAGGGCACAGGTGAGGGTACGTAAACGTGGGAGGGTCAGGCTACGTTCTGACGCACGGGTCAATGCCAGCGTACGGGCGAGTAGTAGGCAACGGCGTAAGGTAAGGTGTACGGCAGGTGGTTGTTTTCCGTTCCAGGCTAGGGTTAGGGATAGGGAACGGCAAGGCTTAGGGCACAGGTGAGGGTACGGAAACTTGGGAGGGTCAGGCTACATGCTTACGCAATGTTCAGTGCCAGCGTACGGGCCAGGAATAGGGTACGGCGTAAGGTAAGGTGTAGGGCTGGTGGTGGGTTTCTAATCCGGGCTAGGGTTAGGGTTAGGGAACGGCAAGTCTTAGGGCAAAGGAGAGGGTATGGAAACGTGGGAGGGTCAGGCTACATGCTGACGCACGGTTCAGTGCCAGCGTACGGGCCAGGAATAGGGTACGGCGTAAGGTAAGGTGAACGGCTGGTGGTGGGTTTCCGTTCCGGGCTAGGGTTTGGGTTAGGGAACGGCAAGGCTTAGGGCACAGGTGAGGTTACAGAAACGTGGGACGGTCAGGCTACGTGCTGACGCATGTGTCAATGCCAGCATACGGTCGAGGAGTAGGCAACGGCGTAAGGTAAGGTGTACGGCTGGTGGTTGGTTTCCGTTCCAGGCTAAGGTTAGGGTTAGGGAACGGCAAGGCTTAGGGCACAGGTGATGGTAAGGAAACGTGGGAGGGTCAGGCTACGTGCTGACGCACGATTCAGTGCCAGCGTACGGGCCAGGAATAGGGAACGGCGTAAGGTAAGGTGTAGGGCTGGTGGTGGGTTTCCGTTCCGGGCTAGGGTTAGGGTTAGGGAACGGCAAGGCTTAGGGCACAGGTCAGGGTACGGAAACGCGGGAGGGTAAGGCTACGTGCTGATGCACGGGTCAGTACCAGAGTACAGGACAGTAGTAGGCAACGGCATAGGGTAAGGTTTTGGGCTGGTGGTGGGATTCCATTCCGGGCTAGGGTTAGGGTTAGGGAACCGCAGGGCTTAGCGCACAGGTGAGGGTACGGAGACGAGGGAGGGTCAGGCTACATGCTGACGCACGAGTCAATGCCAGCGTACGGGCCAGGAGTAGGCAACGGCGTAAGGTAAGGTGTAGGGCTGGTGGTGGGTTTCTGTTCCAGTCTAGGGTTAGGGTTAGGGAACGGCAAGGCTTAGGGCACAGGTGAGGGTACGGAAACGTTGGAGGGTCGGGCTACGTGCTGATGCATGGGTCAGTGCCAGCGTATGGGCCAGGAGTAGGCCACGGCATAGGATAAAGTGTAGGGCTGGTGGTGGATTTGCGTTCCGGGCTAGGGTTAGGGTTAGGGAACGGCAAGGCTTAGGGCTCAGGTGAGGGAACGGAAACGTGGGAGGGTCAGGCTACGTGCTGACGCACGGTTCAGTGCCAGCGTACGGGCCAGGAATAGGGAACGGCGTAAGTTAAGGTGTAGGGCTGGTGGTGGGTTTCCGTTCCGGGCTAGGGTTAGGGTTAGGGAACGGCAAGGCTTAGGGCACAGGTGAAGTTACAGAAACGTGGGACGGTCAGGCTACGTGCTGACGCACGTGTCAGTGCCAGCGTACGGGCCAGGGGTAGGCAACGGCGTAAGGTAAGATGTAGGGCTGGTGGTTGGTTTCCGTTCCAGGCTAGGGTTAGGGTAAGGGAACGGCAAGGCTTAGGGCACAGGTGAGGGTACCGAAACGTGGGAGGGTCAGGCTACATGCTGACGCACGGTTCAGTGCCAGCGTATGGCCCAGGAATAAGTTACGGCGTAAGGTAAGGTGTAGGGCTGGTGGTGGGTTTCCGTTCGGGGCTAGGGTTAGGGTTAGGGAACGGCAAGGCTTAGGGCACAGGTGAGGGTACGGAAACGTGGGAGGGTCAGGCTACGTGCTGACGCACGGGTCAGTGCCAGCGTGCGGGTCAGTAGCAGCGTACGGCGTAAGGTATGGTGTAGGGCTGGTGGTGGGTTACTATTCCGGGCTAGGGTTAGTGTTAGGGAATGGCAAGGCTTAGGGCACAGGTGAGGGTACGGAAACGTGGGAGGGTCAGGCTATGTGCTGACGCACGGGTCAGTGCCAGCGTACGGGCCAGGAGTAGGCAACGGCGTAAGGTAAGGTGTAGGGCTGGTGGTTGGTTTCCGTTCCAGGCTAGGGTTAGGGTTAGGGAACGGCAAGGCTTAGGGCACAGGTGAGGGTACGGAAACGTGGGAGGGTCGGGCTACGTGATGACGCACGGGTCAGTGCCTGCGTACGGGCCAGGAGTAGGCAACGGCGTAGGATAAAGTTTAGGGCTGGTGGTGGATTTGCGTTCTGGGCTAGGGTTAGGGTTAGGGAACGGCAAGGCTAAGGGCACAGGTCAGGGAACGGAAACGCGGGAGGGTAAGGCTACGTGCTGATGCACGGTTCAGTGCCAGAGTACAGGCCAGGAGTAGGCAACGGCGTAGGGTAAGGTGTAGGGCTGGTGGTGGGTTTCCGTTCCGGGCTAGGGTTAGGGTTAGGGAACGGCAAGGCTTAGGGCAGAGGTGAGGGTACGGAAACGTGAGAGGGACCCGCTACGTGCTGACGCACGGGTCAGTGGCAGCGTACGGAACAGGAGTAGGCAACGGCATAGGATACAGTGTAGGGCTGGTGGTGGATTTGCGTTCAGGGCTAGGGTTAGGGTTAGGGAACGGCAAGGCTTAGGGCACAGGTGTGGGTATGGAAACGTGGGAGGGTCAGGCTACGTGCTGACGCACGGGTCAGTGCCAGCGTACGGGTCAGGAGTAGGGTACGGCGTAATGTAAGGTGTAGGTCTGGTGGTGGGTTTCTATTCCGGGCTAGGGTTAGGGTTAGGGAACGGCAAGGCTTAGGGCACAGGTGAGGGTACGGAAAATTTGGAGGGTCAGGCTACATGCTGACGCACGGGTCAGTGCCAGCGTACGGGTCAGGATTAGGGTACGGCGTAATGTAAGGTGTAGGGCTGGTGGTGGGTTTCCGTTCCGGGCTAGGGTTAGGGTTAGGGAACGGCAAGGCTTAGGGCACAGGTGAGGGTACGTAAACGTGGGAGGGTCAGGCTACGTGCTGACGCACGGGTCAATGCCAGCGTACGGGCGAGGAGTAGGCAACGGCGTAAGGTAAGGTTTAGGGCTGGTGGTGGGTTTCCGTTCCGGACTAGGGTTAGGGTTAGGGAACGGCAAGGCTTAGGGCACAGGTCAGGGTACGGAAACGCGTGAGGGTAAGGCTACGTGCTGATGCACGGTTCAGTGCCAGAGTACAGGCCAGGAGTAGGCAACGGCGTAGGGTAAGGTGTAGGGCTGGTGGTGGGTTTCCGTTCCGGGCTAGGGTTAGGATTAGGGAATGGCGAGGCTTAGGGCACAGGTGAGGGTACGTAAACGTGCGAGGGTCAGGCTACGTGCTGACGCACGGGTCAATGCCAGCGTACGGGCGAGGAGTAAGCAACGACGTAAGGTAAGGTGTACGGCTGGTGGTTGGTTTCCGTTCCAGGCTAGGGTTAGGGTTAGGGAATGGCAAGGCTTAGGGCACAGGTGAGGGTACGGAAACGTGGGAGGGTCAGGCTACGTGCTGACGCACGGTTCAGTGCCAGCGTACGGGCCAGGAATAGGGAACGGCGTAAGGTAAGGTGTAGGGCTGGTGGTGGGTTTCCTTTCCGGGCTAGGGTTAGGGTTAGGGAACGGCAAGGCTTAGGGCACAGGTCAGGGTACGGAAACGCGGGAGGGTAAGGCTAAGTGCTGATGCACGGGTCAGTGCCAGAGTACGGGCCAGTAGTAGGCAACGGCGTAGGGTAAGGTTTTGGGCTGGTGGTGGGATTCCATTCCGGGCTAGGGTTAGGGTTAGGGAACCGCAGGGCTTAGGGCACAGGTGAGGGTACGTAAACGTGGGAGTGTCAGGCTACGTGCTGACGCACGGGTCAATGCCAGCGTACGGGCGAGGAGTAGGCAACGGCGTAAGGTAAGGTTTAGGGCTGGTGGGGGTTTACGTTCCGGACTAGGGTTAGGGTTAGGGAACGGCAAGGCTTAGGGCACAGGTCAGGGTACGGAAACGCGTGAGGGTAAGGCTACGTGCTGATGCACGGTTCAGTGCCAGAGTACAGGCCAGGAGTAGGCAACGGCGTAGGGTAAGGTGTAGGGCTGGTGGTGGGTTTCCGTTCCGGGCTAGGGTTAGGGTTAGGGAACGGCAAGGCTTAGGGCACAGGTGAGGTACGTAAACGTGGGAGGGTCAGGCTACGTGCTGACGCACGGGTCAATGCCAGCGTACGGGCGAGGAGTAGGCAACGACGTAAGGTAAGGTGTACGGCTGGTGGTTGGTTTCCGTTCCAGGCTAGGGTTAGGGTTAGGGAATGGCACGGTTTAGGGCACAGGTGAGGGTACGGAAACGTGGGAGGGTCAGGCTACGTGCTGACGCACGGTTCAGTGCCAGCGTATGGGCCAGGAATAGGGTACGGCGTAAGGTAAGGTGTAGGGCTGGTGGTGGGTTTCTAATCCGGGCTAGGGTTAGGGTTAGGGAACGGCAAGTCTTAGGGCAAAGGAGAGGGTACGGAAACGTGGGAGGGTCAGGCTACGTGCTGACGCACGGTTCAGTGCCAGCGTACGGGCCAGGAATAGGGTACGGCGTAAGGTAAGGTGTACGGCTGGTGGTGGGTTTCCGTTCCGGGCTAGGGTTAGGGTTAGGGAACGGCAAGGCTTAGGGCACATGTGAGGGTACAGAAACGTGGGAGGGTCAGGCTACGTGCTGACGCACGGGTCAGTGCCAGCGTGCGGGTCAGTAGCAGCGTACGGCGTAAGGTATGGTGTAGGGCTGGTGGTGGGTTACTATTCCGGGCTAGGGTTAGGGTTAGGGAATGGCAAGGCTTAGGGCACAGGTGAGGGTACGGAAACCTGGGAGGGTCAGGCTATGTGCTGACGCACGGGTCAGTGCCAGCGTACGGGCCAGGAGTAGGCAACGGCGTAAGGTAAGGTGTAGGGCTGGTGGTTGGTTTCCGTTCCAGGCTAGGGTTAGGGTTAGGGAACGGCAAGGCTTAGGGCACAGGTGAGGGTACGGAAACGTGGGAGGGTCGGGCTACGTGCTGACGCACGGGTCAGTGCCAGCGTACGGGCCAGGAGTAGGCAACGGCGTAGGATAAAGTGTAGGGCTGGTGGTGGATTTGCGTTCTGGGCTAGGGTTAGGGTTAGGGAAAGGCAAGGCTTAGGGCACAGGTGAGGTTACGGAAACGTGGGAGGGTCAGGCTACATGCTGACGCACGGTTCAGTGCCAGCGTACGGGCCAGGAATGGGTTACGGCGTAAGGTAAGGTGTAGGGCTGGTGGTGGTTTTCCGTTCCGGGCTAGGGTTATGGTTAGGGAACGGCAAGGCTTAGGGCACAGGTGAGGGTACTGAAACGTGGGAGGGTCAGGCTACGTGCTGACACATGGGTCAGTGCCAGCGTACGGGCCAGGAGTAGGGTACGGCGTAAGGTAAAGTGTAGCGCTTGTGGTTGATTTCCTTTCCAGGATAGGTTTAGGGTTAGGGAACGGCAAGGCTTAGGGCACAGGTGAGGGTACGGAAACGTGAGAGGGACGGGCTACGTGCTGACGCACGGGTCAGTGCCAGCGTACGGAACAGGAGTAGGCAACGGCATAGGATACAGTGTAGGGCTGGTGGTGGATTTGCGTTCAGGGCTAGGGTTAGGGTTAGGGAACGGCAAGGCTTAGGGCACAGGTGAGGGTATGCAAACTTGGGAGGGTCAGGCTACATGCTGACGCAATGTTCAGTGCCAGCGTACGGGCCAGGAATAGGGTACGGCGTAAGGTAAGGTGTACGGCTGGTGGTGGGTTTCCGTTCCGGGCTAGGGTTAGGTTTAGGGAACGGCAAGGCTTAGGGTACAGGTGAGGTTACAGAAACGTGGGACGGTCAGGCTACGTGCTGACACATGTGTCAATGCCAGCATACGGGCGAGGAGTAGGCAACGGCGTAAGGTAAGGTGTACGGCTGGTGGTTGTTTTCCGTTCCAGGCTAAGGTTAGGGTTAGGGAACGGCAAGGCTTAGGGCACAGGTGATGGTACGGAAACGTGGGAGGGTCAGGCTACGTGCTGACGCACGGTTCAGTGCCTGCGTACGGGCCAGGAATAGGGAACGGCGTAAGGTAAGGTGTAGGGCTGGTGGTGGGTTTCCGTTCCGGGCTAGGGTTAGGGTTAGGGAACGGCAAGGCTTAGGGCACAGGTCAGGGTACGGAAACGCGGGAGGGTAAGGCTACGTGCTGATGCACGGGTCAGTACCAGAGTACAGGCCAGTAGTAGGCAACGGCGTAGGGTAAGGTTTTGGGCTGGTGGTGGGATTCCATTCCGGGCTAGGGTTAGGGTTAGGGAACCGCAGGGCTTAGGGCACAGGTGAGGGTACGGAGACGAGGGAGGGTCTGGCTACGTGCTGACGCACGGGTCAATGCCAGCATACGGGCCAGGAGTAGGCAACGGCGTAAGGTAAGGTGTAGGGCTGGTGGATGGTTTCTGTTCCAGGCTAGGGTTAGGGTTAGGGAACGGCAAGGCTTAGGGCACAGGTGAGGGTACGGAAACGTTGGAGGGTCGGGCTACGTGCTGATTCACGGGTCAGTGCCAGCGTACGGGTCAGCAGTAGGGTACGGCGTAATGTAAGGTGTAGGGCTGGTGGTGAGTTTCTATTCCGGGCTAGGGTTAGGGTTAGGGAACGGCAAGGCTTAGGGCACAGGGGAGGGTACGGAAACTTGGGAGGGTCAGGCTACATGCTGACGCACTGTTCAGTGCCAGCGTACGGGCCAGGAATAGGGTACGGCGTAAGGTAAGGTGTAGGGCTGGTGGTAGGTTTCTAATCCGGGCTAGGGTTAGGGTTAGGGAACGGCAAGTCTTAGGGCAAAGGAGAGGGTACGGAAACGTGGGAGGGTCAGGCTACGTGCTGACGCACGGTTCAGTGCCAGCGTACGGGCAAGGAATAGGGTACGGCGTAAGGTTAGGTGTACGGCTGGTGGTGGGTTTCCGTTCCGGGCTAGGGTTAGGGTTAGGGAACGGCAAGGCTTAGGGCACAGGTGAGGTTACAGATACGTGGGACTGTCTGGCTACATGCTGACGCACGTGTCAGTGCCTGTGTACGGGCCAGTTGCAGCGTACGGCGTAAGGTATGGTGTAGGGCTGGTGGTGGGTTACTATTCCGGGCTACGGTTAGGGTTAGGGAATGGCAAGGCTTAGGGCACAGGTGAGGGTACGGAAACGTGGGAGCGTCAGGCTACGTGCTGACGCATGTGTCAGTGCCAGTGTACGGGCCAGTAGTAGGCAACAGCGTAAGGTAAGGTGTAGGGCTGGTGGTTGGTTTCCGTTCCAGGCTAGGGTTAGGGTTAGGGAACGGCAAGGCTTATGGCACAGGTGAGGGTACGGAAACGTGGGAGGGTCGGGCTACGTGCTGACGCACGGGTCAGTGCCAGCGTACGGGCCAGGAGTAGGCAACAGCGTAGGATAAAGTGTAGGGCTGGTGGTGGATTTGCGTTCTGGGCTAGGGTTAGGGTTAGGGAACCGCAAGGCTTAGGGCACAGGTCAGGGTACAGAAACGCGGGAGGGTAAGGCTATGTGCTGATGCACGCTTCAGTGCAAGAGTACAGGCCAGGAGTAGGCAACGGCGTAGGGTAAGGTGTAGGGCTGGTGGTGGGTTTCCGTTCCGGGCTAGGGTTAGGGTTAGGGAACGGCAAGGCTTAGGGCACAGGTGAGGGTACGTAAACGTGGGAGGGTCAGGCTACGTGCTGACGCACGGGTCAATGCCAGCGTACGGGCGAGGAGTAGGCAACGGCGTAAGGTTATGTTTAGGGCTGGTGGTGGGTTTCCGTTCCGGACTAGGGTTAGGGTTAGGGAACGGCAAGGCTTAGGGCACAGGTCAGGGTACGGAAACGCGTGAGGGTAAGGCTACGTGCTGATGCACGGTTCAGTGCCAGAGTACAGGCCAGGATAAGCAACGGCGTAGGGTAAGGTGTAGGGCTGGTGGTGGGTTTCCGTTCGGGGCTAGGGTTAGGGTTAGGGAACGGCAAGGCTTAGGGAACAGCTGAGGGTACGGAAACGTGGGAGGGTCAGGCTACGTGCTGACGCACGGGTCAGTGCCAGCGTGCGGGTCAGTAGCAGCGTACGGCGTAAGGTATGGTGTAGGGCTGGTGGTGGGTTACTATACCGGGCTAGGGTTAGTGTTAGGGAATGGCAAGGCTTAGGGCACAGGTGAGGGTACGGAAACGTGGGAGGGTCAGGCTATGTGCTGACGCACGGGTCAGTGCCAGCGTACGGGCCAGGAGTAGGCAACGGCGTAAGGTAAGGTGTAGGGCTGGTGGTTGGTTTCCGTTCCAGGCTAGGGTTAGGGTTAGGGAACGGCAAGGCTTAGGGCACAGGTGAGGGTACGGAAACGTGGGAGGGTCGGGCTACGTGATGACGCACGGGTCAGTGCCTGCGTACGGGCCAGGAGTAGGCAACGGCGTAGGATAAAGTTTAGGGCTGGTGGTGGATTTGCGTTCTGGGCTAGGGTTAGGGTAAGGGAACGGCAAGGCTTAGGGCACAGGTCAGGGAACGGAACGCGGGAGGGTAAGGCTACGTGCTGATGCACGGTTCAGTGCCAGAGTACAGGCCAGGAGTAGGCAACGGCGTAGGGTAAGGTGTAGGGCTGGTGGTGGGTTTCCGTTCCGGGCTAGGGTTAGGGTTAGGGAACGGCAAGGCTTAGGGCAGAGGTGAGGGTACGGAAACGTGAGAGGGACCCGCTACGTGCTGACGCACGTGTCAGTGGCAGCGTACGGAACAGGAGTAGGCAACGGCATAGGATAGAGTGTAGGGCTGGTGGTGGATTTGCGTTCAGGGCTAGGGTTAGGGTTAGGGAACGGCAAGGCTTAGGGCACAGGTGTGGGTATGGAAACGTGGGAGGGTCAGGCTACGTGCTGACGCACGGGTCAGTGCCAGCGTACGGGTCAGGAGTAGGGTACGGCGTAATGTAAGGTGTAGTGCTGGTGGTGGGTTTCTATTCCGGGCTAGGGTTAGGGTTAGGGAACGGCAAGACTTAGGGCACAGGTGAGGGTACGGAAACTTTGGAGGGTCAGGCTACATGCTGACGCAATGTTCAGTGCCAGCGTACGGGCCAGGAATAGGGTACGGCGTAAGGTAAGGTGTAGGGCTGGTGGTGGGTTTCCGTTCCGGGCTAGGGTTAGGGTTAGGGAACGGCAAGGCTTAGGGCTCAGGTGAGGGTACGTAAACGTGGCAGGGTCAGGCAACGTGCTGACGCACGGGTCAATGCCAGCGTACGGGCGAGGAGTAGGCAACGGCGTAAGGTAAGGTTTAGGGCTGGTGGTGGGTTTCCGTTCCGGACTAGGGTTAGGGTTAGGGAACGGCAAGGCTTAGGGCACAGGTCAGGGTACGGAAACGCGTGAGGGTAAGGCTACGTGCTGATGCACGGTTCAGTGCCAGAGTACAGGCCAGGAGTAGGCAACGGCGTAGGGTAAGGTGTAGGGCTGGTGGTGGGTTTCCGTTCCGGGCTAGGGTTAGGATTAGGGAACGGCGAGGCTTAGGGCACAGGTGAGGGTACGTAAACGTGCGAGGGTCAGGCTACGTGCTGACGCACGGGTCAATGCCAGCGTACGGGCGAGGAGTAGGCAACGACGTAAGGTAAGGTGTACGGCTGGTGGTTGGTTTCCGTTCCAGGCTAGGGTTAGGGTTAGGGAATGGCAAGGCTTAGGGCACAGGTGACGGTACGGAAACGTGGGAGGGTCAGGCTACGTGGTGACGCATGGTTCAGTGCCAGCGTACGGGCCAGGAATAGGGTACGGCGTAAGGTAAGGTGTAGGGCTGGTGGTGGTTTTCTAATCCGGGCTAGTGTTAGGGTTAGGGAACGGCAATTCTTAGGGCAAAGGAGAGGGTACGGAAACGTGGGAGGGTCAGGCTACGTGCTGTCGCACGGATCAGTGCCAGCGTACGGGCCAGGAATAGGGTACGTCGTAAGGTAAGGTGTACGGCTGGTGGTGGGTTTCCGTTCCGGGCTAGGGTTAGGTTTAGGGAACGGCAAGGCTTAGGGCACAGGTGAAGTTACCGAAACGTGGGACGGTCAGGCTACGTGCTGACGCACGTGTCAGTGCCAGCGTACGGGCCAGGGGTAGGCAACGGCGTAAGGTAAGATGTAGGGCTGGTGGTTGGTTTCCGTTCCAGGCTAGGGTTAGGGTAAGGGAACGGCAAGGCTTAGGGCACAGGTGAGGGTACCGAAACGTGGGAGGGTCAGGCTACATGCTGACGCACGGTTCAGTGCCAGCGTATGGGCCAGGAATAAGTTACGGCGTAAGGTAAGGTGTAGGGCTGGTGGTGGGTTTCCGTTCGGGGCTAGGGTTAGGGTTAGGGAACGGCAAGGCTTAGGGCACAGGTGAGGGTACGGAAACGTGGGAGGGTCAGGCTACGTGCTGACGCACGGGTCAGTGCCAGCGTGCGGGTCAGTAGCAGCGTACGGCGTAAGGTATGGTGTAGGGTTGGTGGTGGGTTACTATTCTGGGCTAGGGTTAGGGTTAGGGAATGGCAAGGCTTAGGGCACAGGTGAGGGTACGGAAACGTTGGAGGCTCAGACTACGTGCAGACGCATGGTTCAGTGCCAGCGTACGGGTCAGGAGTAGGATACGGCGTAAGGTAAGGTGTATGGCTGGTGGTGGGATTCTATTCCGGGCTAGGGTTAGGGTTAGGGAAAGGCAAGGCTTAGGGCACAGGTGAGGTTACGGAAACGTGGGAGGGTCAGGCTACATGCAGACGAACGGTTCAGTGCCTGCGTACGGGCCAGGAATAGGTTACGGCGTAAGGTAAGGTGTAGGGCTGGTGGTGGGTTTCCGTTCGGGGCTAGGGTTATGGTTAGGGAACGGCAAGGCTTAGGGCACAGGTGAGGGAACTGAAACGTGGGAGGGTCAGGCTACGTGCTGACGCATGGGTCAGTGCCAGCATACCGGCCAGGAGTAGGGTACGGCGTAAGGTAAAGTGTAGGGCTTGTGGTTGATTTCCTTTCCAGGCTAGGTTTAGGGTTAGGGAACGGCAAGGCTTAGGGCACAGGTGAGGGTACGGAAACGTGGGAGGGACGGGCTACGTGCTGACGCACGGGTCAGTGCCAGCGTACGGGCCAGGAGTAGGCAACGGCATAGGATACAGTGTAGGGCTGTTGGTGGATTTGCGTTCTGGGCTAGGGTTAGGGTTAGGGAACGGCAAGGCTTAGGGCACAGGTGAGGGTACGGAAACGTGGGAGGGTCAGGCTACGTGCTGACGCACGGGTCAGTGCCAGCGTACGGGTCAGTAGCAGCGTACGGCGTAAGGTATGGTGTAGGGCTGGTGGTGGGTTACTATTCCGGGCTAGGGTTAGGGTTAGGGAATGGCAAGGCTTAGGGCACAGGTGAGGGTACGGAAACGTGGGAGGGTCAGGCTACGTGCTGACGCACGTGTCAGTGCCAGCGTACGGGCCAGGAGTAGGCAACGGCGTAAGGTAAGGTGTAGGGCTGGTGGTTGGTTTCCGTTCCAGGCTAGGGTTAGGGTTAGGGAACGGCAAGGCTTAGGGCACAGGTGAGGGTACGGAAACGTGGGAGGGTCGGGCTACGTGCTGACGCAATGGTCAGTGCCAGCGTACGGGCCAGGAGTAGGCAACGGCGTAGGATAAAGTGTAGGGCTGGTGGTGGATTTGCGTTCTGGGCTAGGGTTAGGGTTAGGGAACGGCAAGTCTTAGGGCACAGGTCAGGGTACAGAAACGCGGGATTGTAAGGCTACGTGCTGATGCACGGTTCAGTGCCAGAGTACAGGCCAGGAGTAGGCAACGGCGTAGGGTAAGGTGTAGGGCTGGTGGTGGGTTTCCGTTCCAGGCTAGGGTTAGGGTTAGGGAACGGCAAGGCTTAGGGCACAGGTGAGGGTACGTAAACGTGGGAGTGTCAGGCTACGTGCTGACGCACGGGTCAATGCCAGCGTACGGGCGAGGAGTAGGCAACGGCGTAAGGTAAGGTTTAGGGCTGGTGGGGGTTTACGTTCCGGACTAGGGTTAGGGTTAGGGAACGGCAAGGCTTAGGGCACAGGTCAGGGTACGGAAACGCGTGAGGGTAAGGCTACGTGCTGATGCACGGTTCAGTGCCAGAGTACAGGCCAGGAGTAGGCAACGGCGTAGGGTAAGGTGTAGGGCTGGTGGTTGGTTTCCGTTCCAAGCTAGGGTTAGGGTTAGGGAATGGCACGGTTTAGGGCACAGGTGAGGGTACGGAAACGTGGGAGGGTCAGGCTACGTGCTGACGCACGGTTCAGTGCCAGCGTATGGGCCAGGAATAGGGTACGGCGTAAGGTAAGGTGTAGGGTTGGTGGTGGGTTTCTAATCCGGGCTAGGGTTAGGGTTAGGGTACGGCAAGTCTTAGGGCAAAGGAGAGGGTACGGAAACGTGGGAGGGTCAGGCTACGTGCTGACGCACGGTTCAGTGCCAGCGTACGGGCCAGGAATAGGGTACGGCGTAAGGTAAGGTGTACGGCTGGTGGTGGGTTTCCGTTCCGGGCTAGGGTTAGGGTTAGGGAACGGCAAGGCTTAGGGCACATGTGAGGGTACAGAAACGTGGGAGGGTCAGGCTACGTGCTGACGCACGTGTCAGTGCCAGCGTGCGGGTCAGTAGCAGCGTACGGCGTAAGGTATGGTGTAGGGCTGGTGGTGGGTTACTATTCCGGGCTAGGGTTAGGGTTAGGGAATGGCAAGGCTTAGGGCACAGGTGAGGGTACGGAAACCTGGGAGGGTCAGGCTATGTGCTGACGCACGGGTCAGTGCCAGCGTACGGGCCAGGAGTAGGCAACGGCGTAAGGTAAGGTGTAGGGCTGGTGGTTGGTTTCCGTTCCAGGCTAGGGTTAGGGTTAGGGAACGGCAAGGCTTAGGGCACAGGTGAGGGTACGGAAACGTGGGAGGGTCGGGCTACGTGCTGACGCACGGGTCAGTGCCAGCGTACGGGCCAGGAGTAGGCAACGGCGTAGGATAAAGTGTAGGGCTGGTGGTGGATTTGCGTTCTGGGCTAGGGTTAGGGCTAGGGAAAGGCAAGGCTTAGGGCACAGGTGAGGTTACGGAAACGTGGGAGGGTCAGGCTACATGCTGACGCACGGTTCAGTGCCAGCGTACGGGCCAGGAATAGGTTACGGCGTAAGGTAAGGTGTAGGGCTGGTGGTGGTTTTCCGTTCCGGGCTAGGGTTATGGTTAGGGAACGGCAAGGCTTAGGGCACAGGTGATGGTACGGAAACGTGGGAGGGTCAGGCTACGTGCTGACGCATGGTTCAGTGCCAGCGTACGGGCCAGGAATAGGGAACGGCGTAAGGTATGGTGTAGGGCTGGTGGTGGGTTTCCGTTCCGGGCTAGGGTTAGGGTTAGGGAACGGCAAGGCTTAGGGCACAGGTTAGGGTACGGAAACGCGGGAGGGTAAGGCTACGTGCTGATGCACGGGTCAGTACCAGAGTACAGGCCAGTAGTAGGCAACGGCGTAGGGTAAGGTTTTGGGCTGGTGGTGGGATTCCATTCCGGGCTAGGGTTAGGGTTAGGGAACCGCAGGGCTTAGGGCACAGGTGAGGGTACGGAGACGAGGGAGGGTCTGGCTACGTGCTGACGCACGGGTCAATGCCAGCATACGGGCCAGGAGTAGGTAACGGCGTAAGGTAAGGTGTAGGGCTGGTGGATGGTTTCTGTTCCAGGCTAGGGTTAGGGTTAGGGAACGGCAAGGCTTAGGGCACAGGTGAGGGTACGGAAACGTTGGAGGGTCGGGCTACGTGCTGATTCACGGGTCAGTGCCAGCGTACGGGTCAGCAGTAGGGTACGGCGTAATGTAAGGTGTAGGGCTGGTGGTGGGTTTCTATTCCGGGCTAGGGTTAGGGTTAGGGAACGGCAAGGCTTAGGGCACAGGTGAGGGAACGGAAACTTGGGAGGGTCAGGCTACATGCTGACGCACTGTTCAGTGCCAGCGTACGGGCCAGGAATAGGGTACGGCGTAAGGTAAGGTGTAGGGCTGGTGGTAGGTTTCTAATCCGGGCTAGGGTTAGGGTTAGGGAACGGCAAGTCTTAGGGCAAAGGAGAGGGTACGGAAACGTGGGAGGGTCAGGCTACGTGCTGACGCACGGTTCAGTGCCAGCGTACGGGCAAGGAATAGGGTACGGCGTAAGGTTAGGTGTACGGCTGGTGGTGGGTTTCCGTTCCGGGCTAGGGTTAGGGTTAGGGAACGGCAAGGCTTAGGGCACAGGTGAGGTTACAGATACGTGGGACTGTCAGGCTATGTGCTGACGCACGTGTCAGTGCCTGTGTACGGGCCAGTTGCAGCGTACGGCGTAAGGTATGGTGTAGGGCTGGTGGTGGGTTACTATTCCGGGCTACGGTTAGGGTTAGGGAATGGCAAGGCTTAGGGCACAGGTGAGGGTACGGAAACGTGGGAGCGTCAGGCTACGTGCTGACGCACGTGTCAGTGCCAGCGTACGGGCCAGTAGTAGGCAACAGCGTAAGGTAAGGTGTAGGGCTGGTGGTTGGTTTCCGTTCCAGGCTAGGGTTAGGGTTAGGGAACGGCAAGGCTTATGGCACAGGTGAGGGTACGGAAACGTGGGAGGGTCGGGCTACGTGCTGACGCACGGGTCAGTGCCAGCGTACGGGCCAGGAGTAGGCAACGGCGTAGGATAAAGTGTAGGGCTGGTGGTGGATTTGCGTTCTGGGCTAGGGTTAGGGTTAGGGAACCGCAAGGCTTAGGGCACAGGTCAGGGTACAGAAACGCGGGAGGGTAAGGCTATGTGCTGATGCACGGTTCAGTGCAAGAGTACAGGCCAGGAGTAGGCAACGGCGTAGGGTAAGGTGTAGGGCTGGTGGTGGGTTTCCGTTCCGGGCTAGGGTTAGGGTTAGGGAACGGCAAGGCTTAGGGCACAGGTGAGGGTACGTAAACGTGGGAGGGTCAGGCTACGTGCTGACGCACGGGTCAATGCCAGCGTACGAGCGAGGAGTAGGCAACGGCGTAAGGTTATGTTTAGGGCTGGTGGTGGGTTTCCGTTCCGGACTAGGGTAAGGGTTAGGGAACGGCAAGGCTTAGGGCACAGGTCAGGGTACGGAAACGCGTGAGGGTAAGGCTACGTGCTGATGCACGGTTCAGTGCCAGAGTACAGGGCAGGATAAGCAACGGCGTAGGGTAAGGTGTAGGGCTGGTGGTGGGTTTCCGTTCAGGGCTAGGGTTAGGGTTAGGGAACGGCAAGGCTTAGGGCACAGGTGAGGGAACGGAAACGTGGGAGGGTCAGGCTACGTGCTGACGCACGGTTCAGTGCCAGCGTACGGGCCAGGGCTAGGCAACGGCGTAAGGTAAGATGTAGGGCTGGTGGTTGGTTTCCGTTCCAGTCTAGGGTTAGGGTAAGGGAACGGCAAGCCTTAGGGCACAGGTGAGGGTACCGAAACGTGGGAGGGTCAGGCTACATGCTGACGCACGGTTCAGTGCCAGCGTATGGGCCAGGAATAAGTTACGGCGTAAGGTAAGGTGTAGGGCTGGTGGTGGGTTTCCGTTCGGGGCTAGGGTTAGGGTTAGGGAACGGCAAGCCTTAGGGCACAGGTGAGGGTACGGAAACGTGGGAGGGTCAGGCTACGTGCTGACGCACGGGTCAGTGCCACCGTGCGGGTCAGTAGCAGCGTACGGCGTAAGGTATGGTGTCGGGCTGGTGGTGGGTTACTATTCCGGGCTAGGGTTAGTGTTAGGGAATGGCAAGGCTTAGGGCACAGGTGAGGGTACGGAAACGTGGGAGGGTCAGGCTATGTGCTGACGCACGGGTCAGTGCCAGCGTACGGGCCAGGAGTAGGCAACGTCGTAAGGTAAGGTGTAGGGCTGGTGGTTGGTTTCCGTTCCAGGCTAGGGTTAGGGTTAGGGAACGGCAAGTCTTAGGGCACAGGTAAGGGTACGGAAACGTGGGAGGGTCGGGCTACGTGATGACGCACGGGTCAGTGCCTGCGTACGGGCCAGGAGTAGGCAACGGCGTAGGATAAAGTTTAGGGCTGGTGGTGGATTTGCGTTCTGGGCTAGGGTTAGGGTTAGGGAACGGCAAGGCTTAGGGCACAGGTGAGGGTACGGAAACGTTGGAGGGTCAGGCTACGTGCTGACGCACGGGTCAGTGCCAGCGTGCGGGTCAGTAGCAGCGTACGGCGTAAGGTATGGTGTAGGGTTGGTGGTGGGTTAATATTCTGGGCTAGGGTTAGGGTTAGGGAATGGCAAGGCTTAGGGCACAGGTGAGGGTACGGAAACGTTGGAGGCTCAGACTACGTGCAGACGCATGGTTCAGTGCCAGCGTACGGGTCAGGAGTAGGATACGGCGTAAGGTAAGGTGTAGGGCTGGTGGTGGGATTCTATTCCGGGCTAGGGTTAGGGTTAGGGAAAGGCAAGGCTTAGGGCTCAGGTGAGGTTACGGAAACGTGGGAGGGTCAGGCTACATGCAGACGAACGGTTCAGTGCCTGCGTACGGGCCAGGAATAGGTTACGGCGTAAGGTAAGGTGTAGGGCTGGTGGTGGGTTTCCGTTCGGGGCTAGGGTTATGGTTAGGGAACGGCAAGGCTTAGGGCACAGGTGAGGGAACTGAAACGTGGGAGGGTCAGGCTACGTGCTGACGCATGGGTCAGTGCCAGCATACCGGCCAGGAGTAGGGTACGGCGTAAGGTAAAGTGTAGGGCTTGTGGTTGATTTCCTTTCCAGGCTAGGTTTAGGGTTAGGGAACGGCAAGGCTTAGGGCACAGGTGAGGGTACGGAAACGTGGGAGGGACGGGCTACGTGCTGACGCACGGGTCAGTGCCAGCGTACGGGCCAGGAGTAGGCAACGGCATAGGATACAGTGTAGGGCTGTTGGTGGATTTGCGTTCCGGGCTAGGGTTAGGGTTAGGGAACGGCAAGGCTTAGGGCACAGGTGAGGGTACGGAAACGTGGGAGGGTCAGGCTACGTGCTGACGCACGGGTCAGTGCCAGCGTACGGGTCAGTAGCAGCGTACGGCGTAAGGTATGGTGTAGGGCTGGTGGTGGGATACTATTCCGGGCTAGGGTTAGGGTTAGGGAATGGCAAGGCTTAGGGCACAGGTGAGGGTACGGAAACGTGGGAGGGTCAGGCTACGTGCTGACGCACGTGTCAGTGCCAGCGTACGGGCCAGGAGTAGGCAACGGCGTAAGGTAAGGTGTAGGGCTGGTGGTTGATTTCCGTTCCAGGCTAGGGTTAGGGTTAGGGAACGGCAAGGCTTAGGGCACAGGTGAGGGTACGGAAACGTGGGAGGGTCGGGCTACGTGCTGACGCAAGGGTCAGTGCCAGCGTACGGGCCAGGAGTAGGCAACGGCGTAAGATAAAGTTTAGGGCTGGTGGTGGATTTGCGTTCTGGGCTAGGGTTAGGGTTAGGGAACGGCAAGTCTTAGGGCACAGGTCAGGGTACAGAAACGCGGGATTGTAAGGCTACGTGCTGATGCACGGTTCAGTGCCAGAGTACAGGCCAGGAGTAGGCAACGGCATAAGGTAAGGTGTAGGGCTGGTGGTGGGTTTCCGTTCCGGGCTAGGGTTAGGGTTAGGGAACGGCAAGGCTTAGGGCACAGGTGAGGGTACGTAAACGTGGGAGTGTCAGGCTACGTGCTGACGCACGGGTCAATGCCAGCGTACGGGCGAGGAGTAGGCAAAGGCGTAAGGTAAGGTTTAGGGCTGGTAGGGTTTCCGTTCCGGGCTAGGGTTAGGGTTAGGGAACGGCAAGGCTTAGGGCACAGGTCAGGGTACGGAAACGCGTGAGGGTAAGGCTACGTGCTGATGCACGGTTCAGTGCCAGAGTACAGGCCAGGAGTAGGCAACGGCGTAGGGTAAGGTGTAGGGCTGGTGGTGGGTTTCCGTTCCGGGCTAGGGTTAGGGTTAGGGAACGGCAAGGCTTAGGGCACAGGTGAGGTACGTAAACGTGGGAGGGTCAGGCTACGTGCTGACGCACGGGTCAATGCCAGCGTACGGGCGAGGAGTAGGCAACGACGTAAGTTAAGGTGTACGGCTGGTGGTTGGTTTCCGTTCCAGGCTAGGGTTAGGGTTAGGGAATGGCACGGTTTAGGGCACAGGTGAGGGTACGGAAACGTGGGAGGGTCAGGCTACGTGCTGACGCACGGTTCAGTGCCAGCGTATGGGCCAGGAATAGGGTACGGCGTAAGGTAAGGTGTAGGGCTGGTGGTGGGTTTCTAATCCGGGCTAGGGTTAGGGTTAGGGAACGGCAAGTCTTAGGGCAAAGGAGAGGGTACGGAAACGTGGGAGGGTCAGGCTACGTGCTGACGCACGGTTCAGTGCCAGCGTACGGGCCAGGAATAGGGTACGGCGTAAGGTAAGGTGTACGGCTGGTGGTGGGTTTCCGTTCCGGGCTAGGGTTAGGGTTAGGGAACGGCAAGGCTTAGGGCACATGTGAGGGTACAGAAACGTGGGAGGGTCAGGCTACGTGCTGACGCACGGGTCAGTGCCAGCGTGCGGGTCAATAGCAGCGTACGGCGTAAGGTATGGTGTAGGGCTGGTGGTGGGTTACTATTCCGGGCTAGGTTAAGGGTTAGGGAATGGCAAGTCTTAGGGCACAGGTGAGGGTACGGAAACCTGGGAGGGTCAGGCTATGTGCTGACGCACGTGTCAGTGCCAGCGTACGGGCCAGGAGTAGGCAACGGCGTAAGGTAAGGTGTAGGGCTGGTGGTTGGTTTCCGTTCCAGGCTAGGGTTAGGGTTAGGGAACGGCAAGGCTTAGGGCACAGGTGAGGGTACGGAAACGTGGGAGGGTCGGGCTACGTGCTGACGCACGGGTCAGTGCCAGCGTACGGGCCAGGATTAGGCAACGGCGTAGGATAAAGTGTAGGGCTGGTGGTGGATTTGCGTTCTGGGCTAGGGTTAGGGTTAGGGAACGGCAAGGCTTAGGGCACAGGTCAGGGTACGGAAACGCGGTAGGCTAAGGCTACGTGCTGATGCACGGTTCAGTGCCAGAGTACAGGCCAGGAGTAGGCAACGGCGTAGGGTAAGGTGTAGGGCTTGTGGTGGCTTTCCGTTCCGGGCTAGGGTTAGGGTTAGGAACGGCAAGGCTTAGGGCACAGGTGAGGGTACGTAAACGTGGGAGGGTCAGACTACGTGCTGACGCACGGGTCAAAGCCAGCGTACGGGCGAGGAGTAGGCAACGGCGTAAGGTAAGGTTTAGGGCTGGTGGTGGGTTTCCGTTCCGGACTAGGGTTAGGGTTAGGGAACGTCAAGGCTTAGGGCACAGGTCAGGGTACGGAAACGCGGGAGGGTAAGGCTACGTGCTGATGCACGGTTCAGTGCCAGAGTACAGGCCAGGAGTAGGCAACGGCGTAGGGTAAGGTGTAGGGCTGGTGGAGGGTTTCCGTTCCGGGCTAGGGTTAGGGTTAGGTAACGCAAGGCTTAGGGCACAGGTGAGGGTACGTAAACGTGGGAGGGTCAGGCTACGTGCTGACGCACGGGTCAATGCCAGCGTACGGGCGAGGAGTAGGCAACGACGTAAGGTAAGGTGTACGGCTGGTGGTTGGTTTCCGTTACAGGCTATGGTTAGGGTTAGGGAATGGCAAGGCTTAGGGCACAGATGAGGGTACGTAAACGTGGGAGGGTAAGGCTACGTGCTGACGCACGGTTCAGTGCCAGCGTACTGGCCAGGAATAGGGTACGGCGTAAGGTAAGGTGTAGGGCTGGTGGTGGGTTTCTAATCAGGGCTAGGGTTAGGGTTAGGGAACGGCAAGTCTTAGGGCAAAGGAGAGGATAGGGAAACGTGGGAGGGTCAGGCTACGTGCTGACGCACGGTTCAGTGCCTGCGTACGGGCCAGGAATAGGGTACGGCGTAAGGTAAGGTGTACGGCTGGTGGTGGGTTTCCGTTCCGGTCTAGGGTTAGGGTTAGGGAACGGCAAGGCTTAGGGCACAGGTGAGGTTACAGAAACGTGGGACGGTCAGGCTACGTGCTGACGCACGTGTCAGTGCCAGCGTACGGGCCAGGGGTAGGCAATGGCGTAAGGTAAGATGTAGGGCTGGTGGTTGGTTTCCGTTCCAGGCTAGGGTTAGGGTAAGGGAACGGCAAGGCTTAGGGTACAGGTGAGAGTACCGAAACGTGGGAGGGTCAGGCTACATGCTGACGCATGTTTCAGTGCCAGCGTATGGGCCAGGAATAAGTTACGGCGTAAGGTAAGGTGTAGGGCTGGTGGTGGGTTTCCGTTCGGGGCTAGGGTTAGGGTTAGGGAACGGCAAGGCTTAGGGCACATGTGAGGGTACGGAAAGGTGGGAGGGTCAGGCTACGTGCTGACGCACGGGTCAGTGCCAGCGTACGGGTCAGTAGCAGCGTACGGCGTAAGGTATGGTGTAGGGCTGGTGGTGGGTTACTATTCTGGGCTAGGGTTAGGGTTAGGGAATGGCAAGGCTTAGGGCACAGGTGAGGGTACGGAAACGTGGGAGGGTCAGGCTACGTGCTGACGCACGGGTCAGTGCCAGCGTACGGGCCAGGAATAGGCAACGGCGTAAGGTAAGTTGTAGGGCTGGTGGTTGGTTTCCGTTCCTGGCTAGGGTTAGGGTTAGGGAACGGCAAGGCATAGGGCACAGGTGAGGGTACGGAAACGTGGGAGGGTCGGGCTACGTGCTGACGCACGGGTCAGTGCCAGCGTACGGGCCAGGAGTAGGCAACGGCGTAGGATAAAGTGTAAGGCTGGTGGTGGATTTGCGTTCTGGGCTAGGGTTAGGGTTAGGGAACGGCAAGGCTTAGGGCACATGTCAGGGAACGGAAACGCGGGAGGGTAAGGCTACGTGCTGATGGACGGTTCAGTGCAGAGTACAGGCCAGGAATAGGCAACGGCGTAGGGTAAGGTGTAGGGCTGGTGGTGGGTTTCCGTTCCGGGCTAGGGTTAGTGTTAGGGAACGGCAAGGCTTAGGGCACAGGTGAGGGTACGGAAACGTGGGAGGGTCGGGCTACGTGCTGACGGACTGGTCAGTGCCAGCGTACGGGCCAGGAGTAGGCAACGGCGTAGGATAAAGTGTATGGCTGGTGGTGGATTTGCGTTCCTGGCTAGGGTTAGGGTTAGGGAACGGCAAGGCTTAGGGCACAGGTGAGGGAACGGAAACGTGGGAGGGTCAGGCTACGTGCTGACACACGGTTCAGTGCCAGTGTACGGGCCAGGAATAGGGAACGGCGTAAGTTAAGGTGTAGGGCTGGTGGTGGGTTTCCTTTCCGGTCTAGGGTTAGGGTTAGGGAAAGGCAAGGCTTAGGGCACAGGTGAGGATACGGAAACGTGGAAGGGTCAGGCTACGTGCTGACGCATGGGTCAGTGCCAGCGTACGGGCCAGGAGTAGGGTACGGCGTAAGGTAAAGTGTAGCGCTTGTGGTTGATTTCCTTTCCAGGCTAGGTTTAGGGTTAGGGAACGGCAAGGCTTAGGGCACAGGTGAGGGTACGGAAACGTGAGAGGGACGGGCTACGTGCTGACGCACGGGTCAGTGCCAGCGTACGGAACAGGAGTAGGCAACGGCATAGGATACAGTGTAGGGGTGGTGGTGGATTTGCGTTCAGGGCTAGGGTTAGGGTTAGGGAACGGCAAGGCTTAGGGCACAGGTGAGGGTATGGAAACGTGGGAGGGTCAGGCTACGTGCTGACGCACGGGTCAGTGCCAGCGTACGGGTCAGGAGTAGGGTACGGCGTAATGTAAGGTGTAGGGCTGGTGGTGGGTTTCAATTCCGGGCTAGGGTTAGGGTTATGGAACGGCTAGGCTTAGGGCACAGGTGAGGGTACGGAAACTTGGGAGGCTCAGGCTACACGCTGACGCAATGTTCAGTGCCAGCGTACGGGCCAGGAATAGGGTACGGCGTAAGGTAAGGTGTAGGGATGGTGGTGGGTTTCTAATCCGGGCTAGGGTGAGGGATAGGGAACGGCAAGTCTTAGGGCAAAGGAGAGGGTACGGAAACGTGGGAGGGTCAGGCTATATGCTGACGCACGGTTCAGTGCTAGCGTACGGGCCACGAATAGGGTACGGCGTAAGGTAAGGTGTACGGCTGGTGGTGGGTTTCCGTTCCGGGCTAGGGTTAGGGTTAGGGAACGGCAAGGCTTAGGGCACAGGTGAGGTTACAGAAACGTGGGACGGTCAGGCTACGTGCTGACGCATGTGTCAATGCCAGCATACGGGCGAGGAGTAGGCAACGGCGTAAGGTAAGGTGTACGGCTGGTGGTTGGCTTCCATTCCAGGCTAGGGTTAGGGTTAGGGAACGGCAAGGCTTAGGGCACAGGTGATGGTACGGAAACGTGGGAGGGTCAGGCTACGTGCTGACGCACGGTTCAGTGCCAGCGTACGGGCCAGGAATAGGGAACGGCGTAAGGTAAGGTGTAGGGCTGGTGGTGGGTTTCCTTTCCGGGCTAGGGTTAGGGTTAGGGAACGGCAAGGCTTAGGGCACAGGTCAGGGTACGGAAACGCGGGAGGGTAAGGCTAAGTGCTGATGCACGGGTCAGTGCCAGAGTACGGGCCAGTAGTAGGCAACGGCGTAGGGTAAGGTTTTGGGCTGGTGGTGGGATTCCATTCCGGCCTAGGGTTAGGGTTAGGGAACCGCAGGGCTTAGGGCACAGGTGAGGGTACGGAGACGAGGGAGGGTCAGGCTACGTGCTGACGCACGAGTCACTGCCAGCGTACGGACCAGGAGTAGGCAACGGCGTAAGGTAAGGTGTAGGGCTGGTGGTTGGTTTCTGTTCCAGGCTAGGGTTAGGGTTAGGGAACGGCAAGGCTTAGGGCACAGGTGAGGGTACGGAAACGTTGGAGGGTCGGGCTACGTGCTGATGCATGGGTCAGTGCCAGCGTACGGGCCAGGAGTAGGCAACAGCGTAGGATAAAGTGTAGGGCTGGTGGTGGATTTGCGTTCCGGGCTAGGGTTAGGGTTAGGGAAAGGCAAGGCTTAGGGCTCAGGAGAGGGAACGGAAACGTGGGAGGGTCAGGCTACGTGCTGACGCACGGTTCAGTGCCAGCGTACGGGCCAGGAATAGGGAACGGCGTAAGTTAAGGTGTTGGGCTGGTGGTGGGTTTCCGTTCCGGGCTAGGGTTAGGGTTAGGGAACGGCAAGGCTTAGGGCACAGGTCAGGGTACGGAAACGCGTGAGGGTAAGGCCACGTGCTAATGCACGGGTCAGTGCCGGAGTATGGGCCAGGAGTAGGCAACGGCGTAGGATAAAGTGTAGGGCTGGTGGTGGATTTGCGTTCCTGGCTAGGGTTAGGGTTAGGGAACGGCAAGGCTTAGGGCACAGGTGAGGGTACGGAAAAGTGGGAGGGTCAGGCTACGTGCTGACGCACGGTTCAGTGCCAGCATACGGGCCAGGAATAGGGAACTGCGTAAGTTAAGGTGTAGGGCTGGTGGTGGGTTTCCGTTCCGGGCTAGGATTAGGGTTAGGGAACGTCAAGGCTTAGGGCACAGGTGAGGTTACGGAAACGTTGGAGGCTCAGACTACGTGCTGACGCATGGTTCAGTGCCAGCGTACGGGTCAGGAGTAGGATACGGCGTAAGGTAAGGTGTAGGGCTGGTTGTGGGTTTCTATTCCGGGCTAGGGTTAGGGTTAGGGCAAGGCAAGTCTTAGGGCACAGGTGAGGTTACGGAAACGTGGGAGGGTCAGGCTACATGCTGACGCACGGTTCAGTGCCAGCGTACGGGCCAGGAATAGGTTACGGCGTAAGGTAAGGTGTAGGGCTGGTGGTGGGTTTCCGTTCCGGTCTAGGGTTATGGTTAGGGAACGGCAAGGCTTAGGGCACAGGTGAGGGTACTGAAACGTGGGAGGGTCAGGCTACGTGCTGACGCATGGGTCAGTGCCAGCGTACGGACCAGGAGTAGGGTACGGCGTAAGGTAAAGTGTAGCGCTTGTGGTTGATTTCCTTTCCAATCTAGGTTTAGGGTTAGGGAACGGCAAGGCTTAGGGCACAGGTGAAGGTACGGAAACGTGGGAGGGTCAGGCTACATGCTGACGCACGGTTCAGTGCCAGCGTACGGGCCAGGAATAGGTTACGGCGTAAGGTAAGGTGTAGGGCTGGTGGTGGGTTTCCGTTCCGGTCTAGGGTTATGGTTAGGGAACGGCAAGGCTTAGGGCACAGGTGAGGGTACTGAAACGTGGGAGGGTCAGGCTACGTGCTGACGCATGGGTCAGTGCCAGCGTACGGACCAGGAGTAGGGTACGGCGTAAGGTAAAGTGTAGCGCTTGTGGTTGATTTCCTTTCCAATCTAGGTTTAGGGTTAGGGAACGGCAAGGCTTAGGGCACAGGTGAGGGTACGGAAACTTGGGAGTGTCAGGCTACATGCTGACGCAATGTTCAGTGCCAGCGTACGGGCCAGGAATAGTGTACGGCGTAAGGTAAGGTGTAGGGCTGGTGGTGGGTTTCCGTTCCGGGCTAGGGTTAGGGTTAGGGAACGGCAAGGCTTAGGGCAAAGGTCAGGGTACGGAAACGCGGGAGGGTCAGGCTACGTGCTGATGCACGGGTCAGTACCAGAGTACAGGCCAGTAGTAGGCAACGGCATAGGGTAAGGTTTTGGGCTGGTGGTGGGATTCCATTCCGGGCTAGGGTTAGGGTTAGGGAACCGCAGGGCTTAGCGCACAGGTGAGGGTACGGAGACGAGGGAGGGTCAGGCTACATGCTGACGCACGAGTCAATGCCAGCGTACGGGCCAGGAGTAGGCAACGGCGTAAGGTAAGGTGTAGGGCTGGTGGTGGGTTTCTGTTCCAGTCTAGGGTTAGGGTTAGGGAACGGCAAGGCTTAGGGCACAGGTGAGGGTACGGAAACGTTGGAGGGTCGGGCTACGTGCTGATGCACGGGTCAGTGCCAGCGTATGGGCCAGGAGTAGGCCACGGCATAGAATACAGTGTAGGGCTGGTGGTGGATTTGCGTTCAGGGCTAGGGTTAGGGTTAGGGAACGGCAAGGCTTAGGGCACAGGTGTGGGTATGGAAACGTGGGAGGGTCAGGCTACGTGCTGACGCACGGGTCAGTGCCAGCGTACGGGTCAGGAGTAGGGTACGGCGTAATGTAAGGTGTAGGGCTGGTGGTGGGTTTCTATTCCGGGCTAGGGTTAGGGTTAGGGAACGGCAAGGCTTAGGGCACAGGTGAGGGTACGGAAAATTTGGAGGGTCAGGCTACATGCTGACGCAATGTTCAGTGCCAGCGTACGGGCCAGGAATAGGGTACGGCGTAAGGTAAGGTGTAGGGCTGGTGGTGGGTTTCCGTTCCGGGCTAGGGTTAGGGTTAGGGAACGGCAAGGCTTAGGGCACAGGTGAGGGTACGTAAACGTGGGAGGGTCAGGCTACGTGCTGACGCACGGGTCAATGCCAGCGTACGGGCGAGGAGTAGGCAACGGCGTAAGGTAAGGTTTAGGGCTGGTGGTGGGTTTCCGTTCCGGACTAGGGTTAGGGTTAGGGAACGGCAAGGCTTAGGGCACAGGTCAGGGTACGGAAACGCGTGAGGGTAAGGCTACGTGCTGATGCACGGTTCAGTGCCAGAGTACAGGCCAGGAGTAGGCAACGGCGTAGGGTAAGGTGTAGGGCTGGTGGTGGGTTTCCGTTCCGGGCTAGGGTTAGGATTAGGGAATGGCGAGGCTTAGGGCACAGGTGAGGGTACGTAAACGTGCGAGGGTCAGGCTACGTGCTGACGCACGGGTCAATGCCAGCGTACGGGCGAGGAGTAGGCAACGACGTAAGGTAAGGTGTACGGCTGGTGGTTGGTTTCCGTTCCAGGCTAGGGTTAGGGTTAGGGAATGGCAAGGCTTAGGGCACAGGTGAGGGTACGGAAACGTGGGAGGGTCAGGCTACGTGCTGACGCACGGTTCAGTGCCAGCGTACGGGCCAGGAATAGGGAACGGCGTAAGGTAAGGTGTAGGGCTGTTGGTGGGTTTCCTTTCCGGGCTAGGGTTAGGGTTAGGGAACGGCAAGGCTTAGGGCACAGGTCAGGGTACGGAAACGCGGGAGGGTAAGGCTAAGTGCTGATGCACGGGTCAGTGCCAGAGTACGGGCCAGTAGTAGGCAACGGCGTAGGGTAAGGTTTTGGGCTGGTGGTGGGATTCCATTCCGGGCTAGGGTTAGGGTTAGGGAACCGCAGGGCTTAGGGCACAGGTGAGGGTACGGAGACGAGGGAGGGTCAGGCTACGTGCTGACGCACGAGTCACTGCCAGCGTACGGACCAGGAGTAGGCAACGGCGTAAGGTAAGGTGTAGGGCTGGTGGTTGGTTTCTGTTCCAGGCTAGGGTTAGGGTTAGGGAACGGCAAGGCTTAGGGCACAGGTGAGGGTACGGAAACGTTGGAGGTTCGGGCTACGTGCTGATGCATGGGTCAGTGCCAGCGTACGGGCCAGGAGTAGGCAACAGCGTAGGATAAAGTGTAGGGCTGGTGGTGAATTTGCATTCCGGGCTAGGGTTAGGGTTAGGGAAAGGCAAGGCTTAGGGCTCAGGAGAGGGAACGGAAACGTGGGAGGGTCAGGCTACGTGCTGACGCACGGTTCAGTGCCAGCGTACGGGCCAGGAATAGGGAACGGCGTAAGTTAAGGTGTTGGGCTGGTGGTGGGTTTCCGTTCCGGGCTAGGGTTAGGGTTAGGGAACAGCAAGGCTTAGGGCACAGGTGAGGGTACGTAAACGTGGGAGGGTCAGGCTACGTTCTGACGCACGGGTCAATGCCAGCGTACGGGCGAGTAGTAGGCAACGGCGTAAGGTAAGGTGTACGGCAGGTGGTTGTTTTCCGTTCCAGGCTAGGGTTAGGGATAGGGAACGGCAAGGCTTAGGGCACAGGTGAGGGTACGGAAACTTGGGAGGGTCAGGCTACATGCTTACGCAATGTTCAGTGCCAGCGTACGGGCCAGGAATAGGGTACGGCGTAAGGTAAGGTGTAGGGCTGGTGGTGGGTTTCTAATCCGGGCTAGGGTTAGGGTTAGGGAACGGCAAGTCTTAGGGCAAAGGAGAGGGTATGGAAACGTGGGAGGGTCAGGCTACATGCTGACGCACGGTTCAGTGCCAGCGTACGGGCCAGGAATAGGGTACGGCGTAAGGTAAGGTGAACGGCTGGTGGTGGGTTTCCGTTCCGGGCTAGGGTTTGGGTTAGGGAACGGCAAGGCTTAGGGCACAGGTGAGGTTACAGAAACGTGGGACGGTCAGGCTACGTGCTGACGCATGTGTCAATGCCAGCATACGGTCGAGGAGTAGGCAACGGCGTAAGGTAAGGTGTACGGCTGGTGGTTGGTTTCCGTTCCAGGCTAAGGTTAGGGTTAGGGAACGGCAAGGCTTAGGGCACAGGTGATGGTAAGGAAACGTGGGAGGGTCAGGCTACGTGCTGACGCACGATTCAGTGCCAGCGTACGGGCCAGGAATAGGGAACGGCGTAAGGTAAGGTGTAGGGCTGGTGGTGGGTTTCCGTTCCGGGCTAGGGTTAGGGTTAGGGAACGGCAAGGCTTAGGGCACAGGTCAGGGTACGGAAACGCGGGAGGGTAAGGCTACGTGCTGATGCACGGGTCAGTACCAGAGTACAGGACAGTAGTAGGCAACGGCATAGGGTAAGGTTTTGGGCTGGTGGTGGGATTCCATTCCGGGCTAGGGTTAGGGTTAGGGAACCGCAGGGCTTAGCGCACAGGTGAGGGTACGGAGACGAGGGAGGGTCAGGCTACATGCTGACGCACGAGTCAATGCCAGCGTACGGGCCAGGAGTAGGCAACGGCGTAAGGTAAGGTGTAGGGCTGGTGGTGGGTTTCTGTTCCAGTCTAGGGTTAGGGTTAGGGAACGGCAAGGCTTAGGGCACAGGTGAGGGTACGGAAACGTTGGAGGGTCGGGCTACGTGCTGATGCATGGGTCAGTGCCAGCGTATGGGCCAGGAGTAGGCCACGGCATAGGATAAAGTGTAGGGCTGGTGGTGGATTTGCGTTCCGGGCTAGGGTTAGGGTTAGGGAACGGCAAGGCTTAGGGCTCAGGTGAGGGAACGGAAACGTGGGAGGGTCAGGCTACGTGCTGACGCACGGTTCAGTGCCAGCGTACGGGCCAGGAATAGGGAACGGCGTAAGTTAAGGTGTAGGGCTGGTGGTGGGTTTCCGTTCCGGGCTAGGGTTAGGGTTAGGGAACGGCAAGGCTTAGGGCACAGGTGAAGTTACAGAAACGTGGGACGGTCAGGCTACGTGCTGACGCACGTGTCAGTGCCAGCGTACGGGCCAGGGGTAGGCAACGGCGTAAGGTAAGATGTAGGGCTGGTGGTTGGTTTCCGTTCCAGGCTAGGGTTAGGGTAAGGGAACGGCAAGGCTTAGGGCACAGGTGAGGGTACCGAAACGTGGGAGGGTCAGGCTACATGCTGACGCACGGTTCAGTGCCAGCGTATGGCCCAGGAATAAGTTACGGCGTAAGGTAAGGTGTAGGGCTGGTGGTGGGTTTCCGTTCGGGGCTAGGGTTAGGGTTAGGGAACGGCAAGGCTTAGGGCACAGGTGAGGGTACGGAAACGTGGGAGGGTCAGGCTACGTGCTGACGCACGGGTCAGTGCCAGCGTGCGGGTCAGTAGCAGCGTACGGCGTAAGGTATGGTGTAGGGCTGGTGGTGGGTTACTATTCCGGGCTAGGGTTAGTGTTAGGGAATGGCAAGGCTTAGGGCACAGGTGAGGGTACGGAAACGTGGGAGGGTCAGGCTATGTGCTGACGCACGGGTCAGTGCCAGCGTACGGGCCAGGAGTAGGCAACGGCGTAAGGTAAGGTGTAGGGCTGGTGGTTGGTTTCCGTTCCAGGCTAGGGTTAGGGTTAGGGAACGGCAAGGCTTAGGGCACAGGTGAGGGTACGGAAACGTGGGAGGGTCGGGCTACGTGATGACGCACGGGTCAGTGCCTGCGTACGGGCCAGGAGTAGGCAACGGCGTAGGATAAAGTTTAGGGCTGGTGGTGGATTTGCGTTCTGGGCTAGGGTTAGGGTTAGGGAACGGCAAGGCTAAGGGCACAGGTCAGGGAACGGAAACGCGGGAGGGTAAGGCTACGTGCTGATGCACGGTTCAGTGCCAGAGTACAGGCCAGGAGTAGGCAACGGCGTAGGGTAAGGTGTAGGGCTGGTGGTGGGTTTCCGTTCCGGGCTAGGGTTAGGGTTAGGGAACGGCAAGGCTTAGGGCAGAGGTGAGGGTACGGAAACGTGAGAGGGACCCGCTACGTGCTGACGCACGGGTCAGTGGCAGCGTACGGAACAGGAGTAGGCAACGGCATAGGATACAGTGTAGGGCTGGTGGTGGATTTGCGTTCAGGGCTAGGGTTAGGGTTAGGGAACGGCAAGGCTTAGGGCACAGGTGTGGGTATGGAAACGTGGGAGGGTCAGGCTACGTGCTGACGCACGGGTCAGTGCCAGCGTACGGGTCAGGAGTAGGGTACGGCGTAATGTAAGGTGTAGGTCTGGTGGTGGGTTTCTATTCCGGGCTAGGGTTAGGGTTAGGGAACGGCAAGGCTTAGGGCACAGGTGAGGGTACGGAAAATTTGGAGGGTCAGGCTACATGCTGACGCACGGGTCAGTGCCAGCGTACGGGTCAGGATTAGGGTACGGCGTAATGTAAGGTGTAGGGCTGGTGGTGGGTTTCCGTTCCGGGCTAGGGTTAGGGTTAGGGAACGGCAAGGCTTAGGGCACAGGTGAGGGTACGTAAACGTGGGAGGGTCAGGCTACGTGCTGACGCACGGGTCAATGCCAGCGTACGGGCGAGGAGTAGGCAACGGCGTAAGGTAAGGTTTAGGGCTGGTGGTGGGTTTCCGTTCCGGACTAGGGTTAGGGTTAGGGAACGGCAAGGCTTAGGGCACAGGTCAGGGTACGGAAACGCGTGAGGGTAAGGCTACGTGCTGATGCACGGTTCAGTGCCAGAGTACAGGCCAGGAGTAGGCAACGGCGTAGGGTAAGGTGTAGGGCTGGTGGTGGGTTTCCGTTCCGGGCTAGGGTTAGGATTAGGGAATGGCGAGGCTTAGGGCACAGGTGAGGGTACGTAAACGTGCGAGGGTCAGGCTACGTGCTGACGCACGGGTCAATGCCAGCGTACGGGCGAGGAGTAGGCAACGACGTAAGGTAAGGTGTACGGCTGGTGGTTGGTTTCCGTTCCAGGCTAGGGTTAGGGTTAGGGAATGGCAAGGCTTAGGGCACAGGTGAGGGTACGGAAACGTGGGAGGGTCAGGCTACGTGCTGACGCACGGTTCAGTGCCAGCGTACGGGCCAGGAATAGGGAACGGCGTAAGGTAAGGTGTAGGGCTGGTGGTGGGTTTCCTTTCCGGGCTAGGGTTAGGGTTAGGGAACGGCAAGGCTTAGGGCACAGGTCAGGGTACGGAAACGCGGGAGGGTAAGGCTAAGTGCTGATGCACGGGTCAGTGCCAGAGTACGGGCCAGTAGTAGGCAACGGCGTAGGGTAAGGTTTTGGGCTGGTGGTGGGATTCCATTCCGGGCTAGGGTTAGGGTTAGGGAACCGCAGGGCTTAGGGCACAGGTGAGGGTACGGAGACGAGGGAGGGTCAGGCTACGTGCTGACGCACGAGTCACTGCCAGCGTACGGACCAGGAGTAGGCAACGGCGTAAGGTAAGGTGTAGGGCTGGTGGTTGGTTTCTGTTCCAGGCTAGGGTTAGGGTTAGGGAACGGCAAGGCTTAGGGCACAGGTGAGGGTACGGAAACGTTGGAGGGTCGGGCTACGTGCTGATGCATGGGTCAGTGCCAGCGTACGGGCCAGGAGTAGGCAACAGCGTAGGATAAAGTGTAGGACTGGTGGTGGATTTGCGTTCCGGGCTAGGGTTAGGGTTAGGGAACGGCAAGGCTTAGGGCAGAGGTGAAGTTACCGAAACGTGGGACGGTCAGGCTACGTGCTGACGCACGTGTCAGTGCCAGCGTACGGGCCAGGGGTAGGCAACGGCGTAAGGTAAGATGTAGGGCTGGTGGTTGGTTTCCGTTCCAGGCTAGGGTTAGGGTAAGGGAACGGCAAGGCTTAGGGCACAGGTGAGGGTACCGAAACGTGGGAGGGTCAGGCTACATGCTGACGCACGGTTCAGTGCCAGCGTATGGGCCAGGAATAAGTTACGGCGTAAGGTAAGGTGTAGGGCTGGTGGTGGGTTTCCGTTCGGGGCTAGGGTTAGGGTTAGGGAACGGCAAGGCTTAGGGCACAGGTGAGGGTACGGAAACGTGGGAGGGTCAGGCTACGTGCTGACGCACGGGTCAGTGCCAGCGTGCGGGTCAGTAGCAGCGTACGGCGTAAGGTATGGTGTAGGGTTGGTGGTGGGTTACTATTCCGGGCTAGGGTTAGGGTTAGGGAATGGCAAGGCTTAGGGCACATGTGAGGGTACGGAAACGTTGGAGGCTCAGACTACGTGCAGACGCATGGTTCAGTGCCAGCGTACGGGTCAGGAGTAGGATACGGCGTAAGGTAAGGTGTAGGGCTGGTGGTGGGATTCTATTCCGGGCTAGGGTTAGGGTTAGGGTAAGGCAAGGCTTAGGGCACAGGTGAGGTTACGGAAACGTGGGAGGGTCAGGCTACATGCAGACAAACGGTTCAGTGCCAGCGTACGGGTCAGGTGTAGGGTACGGCGTAAGGTAAAGTGTAGGGCTTGTGGTTGATTTCCTTTCCAGGCTAGGTTTAGGGTTAGGGAACGGCAAGGCTTAGGGCACAGGTGAGGGTACGGAAACGTGGGAGGGACGGGCTACGTGCTGACGCACGGGTCAGTGCCAGCGTACGGGCCAGGAGTAGGCAACGGCATAGGATACAGTGTAGGGCTGTTGGTGGATTTGCGTTCCGGGCTAGGGTTAGGGTTAGGGAACGGCAAGGCTTAGGGCACAGGTGAGGGTACGGAAACGTGGGAGGGTCAGGCTACGTGCTGACGCACGGGTCAGTGCCAGCGTACGGGTCAGTAGCAGCGTACGGCGTAAGGTATGGTGTAGGGCTGGTGGTGGGTTACTATTCCGGGCTAGGGTTAGGTTTAGGGAATGGCAAGGCTTAGGGCACAGGTGAGGGTACGGAAACGTGGGAGGGTCAGGCTACGTGCTGACGCACGTGTCAGTGCCAGCGTATGGGCCAGGAGTAGGCAACGGCGTAAGGTAAGGTGTAGGCCTGGTGGTTGGTTTCCGTTCCAGGCTAGGGTTAGGGTTAGGGAACGGCAAGGCTTAGGGCACAGGTGAGGGTACGGAAACGTGGGAGGGTCGGGCTACGTGCTGACGCAAGGTTCAGTGCCAGCGTACGGGCCAGGAGTAGGCAACGGCGTAGGATAAAGTGTAGGGCTGGTGGTGGATTTGCGTTCTGGGCTAGGGTTAGGGTTAGGGAACGGCAAGTCTTAGGGCACAGGTCAGGGTACAGAAACGCGGGATTGTAAGGCTACGTGCTGATGCACGGTTCAGTGCCAGAGTACAGGCCAGGAGTAGGCAACGGCGTAGGGTAAGGTGTAGGGCTGGTGGTGGGTTTCCGTTCCGGACTAGGGTTAGGGTTAGGGAACGGCAAGGCTTAGGGCACAGGTCAGGGTACGGAAACGCGTGAGGGTAAGGCTACGTGCTGATGCACGGTTCAGTGCCAGAGTACAGGCCAGGAGTAGGCAACGGCGTAGGGTAAGGTGTAGGGCTGGTGGTGGGTTTCCGTTCCGGGCTAGGGTTAGGATTAGGGAATGGCGAGGCTTAGGGCACAGGTGAGGGTACGTAAACGTGCGAGGGTCAGGCTACGTGCTGACGCACGGGTCAATGCCAGCGTACGGGCGAGGAGTAGGCAACGACGTAAGGTAAGGTGTACGGCTGGTGGTTGGTTTCCGTTCCAGGCTAGGGTTAGGGTTAGGGAATGGCAAGGCTTAGGGCACAGGTGAGGGTACGGAAACGTGGGAGGGTCAGGCTACGTGCTGACGCACGGTTCAGTGCCAGCGTACGGGCCAGGAATAGGGAACGGCGTAAGGTAAGGTGTAGGGCTGGTGGTGGGTTTCCTTTCCGGGCTAGGGTTAGGGTTAGGGAAGGGCAAGGCTTAGGGCACAGGTCAGGGTACGGAAACGCGGGAGGGTAAGGCTAAGTGCTGATGCACGGGTCAGTGCCAGAGTACGGGCCAGTAGTAGGCAACGGCGTAGGGTAAGGTTTTGGGCTGGTGGTGGGATTCCATTCCGGGCTAGGGTTAGGGTTAGGGAACCGCAGGGCTTAGGGCACAGGTGAGGGTACGGAGACGAGGGAGGGTCAGGCTACGTGCTGACGCACGAGTCACTGCCAGCGTACGGACCAGGAGTAGGCAACGGCGTAAGGTAAGGTGTAGGGCTGGTGGTTGGTTTCTGTTCCAGGCTAGGGTTAGGGTTAGGGAACGGCAAGGCTTAGGGCACAGGTGAGGGTACGGAAACGTTGGAGGGTCGGGCTACGTGCTGATGCATGGGTCAGTGCCAGCGTACGGGCCAGGAGTAGGCAACAGCGTAGGATAAAGTGTAGGGCTGGTGGTGAATTTGCGTTCCGGGCTAGGGTTAGGGTTAGGGAAAGGCAAGGCTTAGGGCTCAGGAGAGGGAACGGAAACGTGGGAGGGTCAGGCTACGTGCTGACGCACGGTTCAGTGCCAGCGTACGGGCCAGGAATAGGGAACGGCGTAAGTTAAGGTGTTGGGCTGGTGGTGGGTTTCCGTTCCGGGCTAGGGTTAGGGTTAGGGAACAGCAAGGCTTAGGGCACAGGTGAGGGTACGTAAACGTGGGAGGGTCAGGCTACGTGCTGACGCACGGGTCAATGCCAGCGTACGGGCGAGTAGTAGGCAACGGCGTAAGGTAAGGTGTACGGCAGGTGGTTGTTTTCCGTTCCAGGCTAGGGTTAGGGATAGGGAACGGCAAGGCTTAGGGCACAGGTGAGGGTACGGAAACTTGGGAGGGTCAGGCTACATGCTGACGCAATGTTCAGTGCCAGCGTACGGGCCAGGAATAGGGTACGGCGTAACGTAAGGTGTAGGGCTGGTGGTGGGTTTCTAATCCGGGCTAGGGTTAGGGTTAGGGAACGGCAAGTCTTAGGGCAAAGGAGAGGGTATGGAAACGTGGGAGGGTCAGGCTACATGCTGACGCACGGTTCAGTGCCAGCGTACGGGCCAGGAATAGGGTACGGCGTAAGGTAAGGTGAACGGCTGGTGGTGGGTTTCCGTTCCGGGCTAGGGTTTGGGTTAGGGAACGGCAAGGCTTAGGGCACAGGTGAGGTTACAGAAACGTGGGACGGTCACGCTACGTGCTGACGCATGTGTCAATGCCAGCATACGGTCGAGGAGTAGGCAACGGCGTAAGGTAAGGTGTACGGCTGGTGGTTGGTTTCCGTTCCAGGCTAAGGTTAGGGTTAGGGAACGGCAAGGCTTAGGGCACAGGTGATGGTAAGGAAACGTGGGAGGGTCAGGCTACGTGCTGACGCACGATTCAGTGCCAGCGTACGGGCCAGGAATAGGGAACGGCGTAAGGTAAGGTGTAGGGCTGGTGGTGGGTTTCCGTTCCGGGCTAGGGTTAGGGTTAGGGAACGGCAAGGCTTAGGGCACAGGTCAGGGTACGGAAACGCGGGAGGGTAAGGCTACGTGCTGATGCACGGGTCAGTACCAGAGTACAGGACAGTAGTAGGCAACGGCATAGGGTAAGGTTTTGGGCTGGTGGTGGGATTCCATTCCGGGCTAGGGTTAGGGTTAGGGAACCGCAGGGCTTAGCGCACAGGTGAGGGTACGGAGACGAGGGAGGGTCAGGCTACATGCTGACGCACGAGTCAATGCCAGCGTACGGGCCAGGAGTAGGCAACGGCGTAAGGTAAGGTGTAGGGCTGGTGGTGGGTTTCTGTTCAAGTCTAGGGTTAGGGTTAGGGAACGGCAAGGCTTAGGGCACAGGTGAGGGTACGGAAACGTTGGAGGGTCGGGCTACGTGCTGATGCACGGGTCAGTGCCAGCGTATGGGCCAGGAGTAGGCCACGGCATAGGATAAAGTGTAGGGCTGGTGGTGGATTTGCGTTCCGGGCTAGGGTTAGGGTTAGGGAACGGCAAGGCTTAGGGCTCAGGTGAGGGAACCGAAACGTGGGAGGGTCAGGCTACGTGCTGACGCACGGTTCAGTGCCAGCGTACGGGCCAGGAATAGGGAACGGCGTAAGTTAAGGTGTAGGGCTGGTGGTGGGTTTCCGTTCCGGGCTAGGGTTAGGGTTAGGGAACGGCAAGGCTTAGGGCACAGGTGAAGTTACAGAAACGTGGGACGGTCAGGCTACGTGCTGACGCACGTGTCAGTGCCAGCGTACGGGCCAGGGGTAGGCAACGGCGTAAGGTAAGATGTAGGGCTGGTGGTTGGTTTCCGTTCCAGGCTAGGGTTAGGGTAAGGGAACGGCAAGGCTTAGGGCACAGGTGAGGGTACCGAAACGTGGGAGGGTCAGGCTACATGCTGACGCACGGTTCAGTGCCAGCGTATGGCCCAGGAATAAGTTACGGCGTAAGGTAAGGTGTAGGGCTGGTGGTGGGTTTCCGTTCGGGGCTAGGGTTAGGGTTAGGGAACGGCAAGGCTTAGGGCACAGGTGAGGGTACGGAAACGTGGGAGGGTCAGGCTACGTGCTGACGCACGGGTCAGTGCCAGCGTGCGGGTCAGTAGCAGCGTACGGCGTAAGGTATGGTGTAGGGCTGGTGGTGGGTTACTATTCCGGGCTAGGGTTAGTGTTAGGGAATGGCAAGGCTTAGGGCACAGGTGAGGGTACGGAAACGTGGGAGGGTCAGGCTATGTGCTGACGCACGGGTCAGTGCCAGCGTACGGGCCAGGAGTAGGCAACGGCGTAAGGTAAGGTGTAGGGCTGGTGGTTGGTTTCCGTTCCAGGCTAGGGTTAGGGTTAGGGAACGGCAAGGCTTAGGGCACAGGTGAGGGTACGGAAACGTGGGAGGGTCGGGCTACGTGATGACGCACGGGTCAGTGCCTGCGTACGGGCCAGGAGTAGGCAACGGCGTAGGATAAAGTTTAGGGCTGGTGGTGGATTTGCGTTCTGGGCTAGGGTTAGGGTTAGGGAACGGCAAGGCTAAGGGCACAGGTCAGGGAACGGAAACGCGGGAGGGTAAGGCTACGTGCTGATGCACGGTTCAGTGCCAGAGTACAGGCCAGGAGTAGGCAACGGCGTAGGGTAAGGTGTAGGGCTGGTGGTGGGTTTCCGTTCCGGGCTAGGGTTAGGGTTAGGGAACGGCAAGGCTTAGGGCACAGGTGAGGGTACGGAAACGTGAGAGGGACGGGCTACGTGCTGACGCACGTGTCAGTGGCAGCGTACGGAACAGGAGTAGGCAACGGCATAGGATACAGTGTAGGGCTGGTGGTGGATTTGCGTTCAGGGCTAGGGTTAGGGTTAGGGAACGGCAAGGCTTAGGGCACAGGTGTGGGTATGGAAACGTGGGAGGGTCAGGCTACGTGCTGACGCACGGGTCAGTGCCAGCGTACGGGTCAGGAGTAGGGTACGGCGTAATGTAAGGTGTAGGGCTGGTGGTGGGTTTCTATTCCGGGCTAGGGTTAGGGTTAGGGAACGGCAAGGCTTAGGGCACAGGTGAGGGTACGGAAAATTTGGAGGGTCAGGCTACATGCTGACGCAATGTTCAGTGCCAGCGTACGGGCCAGGAATAGGGTACGGCGTAAGGTAAGGTGTAGGGCTGGTGGTGGGTTTCCGTTCCGGGCTAGGGTTAGGGTTAGGGAACGGCAAGGCTTAGGGCACAGGTGAGGGTACGTAAACGTGGGAGGGTCAGGCTACGTGCTGACGCACGGGTCAATGCCAGCGTACGGGCGAGGAGTAGGCAACGGCGTAAGGTAAGGTTTAGGGCTGGTGGTGGGTTTCCGTTCCGGACTAGGGTTAGGGTTAGGGAACGTCAAGGCTTAGGGCACAGGTCAGGGTACGGAAACGCGTGAGGGTAAGGCTACGTGCTGATGCACGGTTCAGTGCCAGAGTACAGGCCAGGAGTAGGCAACGGCGTAGGGTAAGGTGTAGGGCTGGTGGTGGGTTTCCGTTCCGGGCTAGGGTTAGGATTAGGGAATGGCGAGGCTTAGGGCACAGGTGAGGGTACGTAAACGTGCGAGGGTCAGGCTACGTGCTGACGCATGGGTCAATGCCAGCGTACGGGCGAGGAGTAGGCAACGACGTAAGGTAAGGTGTACGGCTGGTGGTTGGTTTCCGTTCCAGGCTAGGGTTAGGGTTAGGGAATGGCAAGGCTTAGGGCACAGGTGAGGGTACGGAAACGTGGGAGGGTCAGGCTACGTGCTGACGCACGGTTCAGTGCCAG
Source organism: Mesoplodon bidens (assembly GCF_964165515.1). Classification (NCBI taxonomy): domain Eukaryota; kingdom Metazoa; phylum Chordata; class Mammalia; order Artiodactyla; family Ziphiidae; genus Mesoplodon; species Mesoplodon bidens. The sequence continues at coordinate 52,811 of NW_027671966.1, read as the reverse complement.
CGTACGGGCCAGGAATAGGGAACGGCGTAAGGTAAGGTGTAGGGCTGGTGGTGGGTTTCCTTTCCGGGCTAGGGTTAGGGTTAGGGAACGGCAAGGCTTAGGGCACAGGTGAGGGTACGGAAACGTGGGAGGGTCGGGCTACGTGATGACGCACGGGTCAGTGCCTGCGTACGGGCCAGGAGTAGGCAACGGCGTAGGATAAAGTTTAGGGCTGGTGGTGGATTTGCGTTCTGGGCTAGGGTTAGGGTTAGGGAACGGCAAGGCTAAGGGCACAGGTCAGGGAACGGAAACGCGGGAGGGTAAGGCTACGTGCTGATGCACGGTTCAGTGCCAGAGTACAGGCCAGGAGTAGGCAACGGCGTAGGGTAAGGTGTAGGGCTGGTGGTGGGTTTCCGTTCCGGGCTAGGGTTAGGGTTAGGGAACGGCAAGGCTTAGGGCAGAGGTGAGGGTACGGAAACGTGAGAGGGACCCGCTACGTGCTGACGCACGGGTCAGTGGCAGCGTACGGAACAGGAGTAGGCAACGGCATAGGATACAGTGTAGGGCTGGTGGTGGATTTGCGTTCAGGGCTAGGGTTAGGGTTAGGGAACGGCAAGGCTTAGGGCACAGGTGTGGGTATGGAAACGTGGGAGGGTCAGGCTACGTGCTGACGCACGGGTCAGTGCCAGCGTACGGGTCAGGAGTAGGGTACGGCGTAATGTAAGGTGTAGGGCTGGTGGTGGGTTTCTATTCCGGGCTAGGGTTAGGGTTAGGGAACGGCAAGGCTTAGGGCACAGGTGAGGGTACGGAAAATTTGGAGGGTCAGGCTACATGCTGACGCACGGGTCAGTGCCAGCGTACGGGTCAGGAGTAGGGTACGGCGTAATGTAAGGTGTAGGGCTGGTGGTGGGTTTCCGTTCCGGGCTAGGGTTAGGGTTAGGGAACGGCAAGGCTTAGGGCACAGGTGAGGGTACGTAAACGTGGGAGGGTCAGGCTACGTGCTGACGCACGGATCAATGCCAGCGTACGGGCGAGGAGTAGGCAACGGCGTAAGGTAAGGTTTAGGGCTGGTGGTGGGTTTCCGTTCCGGACTAGGGTTAGGGTTAGGGAACGGCAAGGCTTAGGGCACAGGTCAGGGTACGGAAACGCGTGAGGGTAAGGCTACGTGCTGATGCACGGTTCAGTGCCAGAGTACAGGCCAGGAGTAGGCAACGGCGTAGGGTAAGGTGTAGGGCTGGTGGTGGGTTTCCGTTCCGGGCTAGGGTTAGGATTAGGGAATGGCGAGGCTTAGGGCACAGGTGAGGGTACGTAAACGTGCGAGGGTCAGGCTACGTGCTGACGCACGGGTCAATGCCAGCGTACGGGCGAGGAGTAGGCAACGACGTAAGGTAAGGTGTACGGCTGGTGGTTGGTTTCCGTTCCAGGCTAGGGTTAGGGTTAGGGAATGGCAAGGCTTAGGGCACAGGTGAGGGTACGGAAACGTGGGAGGGTCAGGCTACGTGCTGACGCACGGTTCAGTGCCAGCGTACGGGCCAGGAATAGGGAACGGCGTAAGGTAAGGTGTAGGGCTGGTGGTGGGTTTCCTTTCCGGGCTAGGGTTAGGGTTAGGGAACGGCAAGGCTTAGGGCACAGGTCAGGGTACGGAAACGCGGGAGGGTAAGGCTAAGTGCTGATGCACGGGTCAGTGCCAGAGTACGGGCCAGTAGTAGGCAACGGCGTAGGGTAAGGTTTTGGGCTGGTGGTGGGATTCCATTCCGGGCTAGGGTTAGGGTTAGGGAACCGCAGGGCTTAGGGCACAGGTGAGGGTACGGAGACGAGGGAGGGTCAGGCTACGTGCTGACGCACGAGTCACTGCCAGCGTACGGACCAGGAGTAGGCAACGGCGTAAGGTAAGGTGTAGGGCTGGTGGTTGGTTTCTGTTCCAGGCTAGGGTTAGGGTTAGGGAACGGCAAGGCTTAGGGCACAGGTGAGGGTACGGAAACGTTGGAGGGTCGGGCTACGTGCTGATGCATGGGTCAGTGCCAGCGTACGGGCCAGGAGTAGGCAACAGCGTAGGATAAAGTGTAGGGCTGGTGGTGGATTTGCGTTCCGGGCTAGGGTTAGGGTTAGGGAACGGCAAGGCTTAGGGCAGAGGTGAAGTTACCGAAACGTGGGACGGTCAGGCTACGTGCTGACGCACGTGTCAGTGCCAGCGTACGGGCCAGGGGTAGGCAACGGCGTAAGGTAAGATGTAGGGCTGGTGGTTGGTTTCCGTTCCAGGCTAGGGTTAGGGTAAGGGAACGGCAAGGCTTAGGGCACAGGTGAGGGTACCGAAACGTGGGAGGGTCAGGCTACATGCTGACGCACGGTTCAGTGCCAGCGTATGGGCCAGGAATAAGTTACGGCGTAAGGTAAGGTGTAGGGCTGGTGGTGGGTTTCCGTTCGGGGCTAGGGTTAGGGTTAGGGAACGGCAAGGCTTAGGGCACAGGTGAGGGTACGGAAACGTGGGAGGGTCAGGCTACGTGCTGACGCACGGGTCAGTGCCAGCGTGCGGGTCAGTAGCAGCGTACGGCGTAAGGTATGGTGTAGGGTTGGTGGTGGGTTACTATTCCGGGCTAGGGTTAGGGTTAGGGAATGGCAAGGCTTAGGGCACAGGTGAGGGTACGGAAACGTTGGAGGCTCAGACTACGTGCAGACGCATGGTTCAGTGCCAGCGTACGGGTCAGGAGTAGGATACGGCGTAAGGTAAGGTGTAGGGCTGGTGGTGGGATTCTATTCCGGGCTAGGGTTAGGGTTAGGGTAAGGCAAGGCTTAGGGCACAGGTGAGGTTACGGAAACGTGGGAGGGTCAGGCTACATGCAGACAAACGGTTCAGTGCCAGCGTACGGGTCAGGAGTAGGGTACGGCGTAAGGTAAAGTGTAGGGCTTGTGGTTGATTTCCTTTCCAGGCTAGGTTTAGGGTTAGGGAACGGCAAGGCTTAGGGCACAGGTGAGGGTACGGAAACGTGGGAGGGACGGGCTACGTGCTGACGCACGGGTCAGTGCCAGCGTACGGGCCAGGAGTAGGCAACGGCATAGGATACAGTGTAGGGCTGTTGGTGGATTTGCGTTCCGGGCTAGGGTTAGGGTTAGGGAACGGCAAGGCTTAGGGCACAGGTGAGGGTACGGAAACGTGGGAGGGTCAGGCTACGTGCTGACGCACGGGTCAGTGCCAGCGTACGGGTCAGTAGCAGCGTACGGCGTAAGGTATGGTGTAGGGCTGGTGGTGGGTTACTATTCCGGGCTAGGGTTAGGGTTAGGGAATGGCAAGGCTTAGGGCACAGGTGAGGGTACGGAAACGTGGGAGGGTCAGGCTACGTGCTGACGCACGTGTCAGTGCCAGCGTATGGGCCAGGAGTAGGCAACGGCGTAAGGTAAGGTGTAGGCCTGGTGGTTGGTTTCCGTTCCAGGCTAGGGTTAGGGTTAGGGAACGGCAAGGCTTAGGGCACAGGTGAGGGTACGGAAACGTGGGAGGGTCGGGCTACGTGCTGACGCAAGGTTCAGTGCCAGCGTACGGGCCAGGAGTAGGCAACGGCGTAGGATAAAGTGTAGGGCTGGTGGTGGATTTGCGTTCTGGGCTAGGGTTAGGGTTAGGGAACGGCAAGTCTTAGGGCACAGGTCAGGGTACAGAAACGCGGGATTGTAAGGCTACGTGCTGATGCACGGTTCAGTGCCAGAGTACAGGCCAGGAGTAGGCAACGGCGTAGGGTAAGGTGTAGGGCTGGTGGTGGGTTTCCGTTCCGGACTAGGGTTAGGGTTAGGGAACGGCAAGGCTTAGGGCACAGGTCAGGGTACGGAAACGCGTGAGGGTAAGGCTACGTGCTGATGCACGGTTCAGTGCCAGAGTACAGGCCAGGAGTAGGCAACGGCGTAGGGTAAGGTGTAGGGCTGGTGGTGGGTTTCCGTTCCGGGCTAGGGTTAGGATTAGGGAATGGCGAGGCTTAGGGCACAGGTGAGGGTACGTAAACGTGCGAGGGTCAGGCTACGTGCTGACGCACGGGTCAATGCCAGCGTACGGGCGAGGAGTAGGCAACGACGTAAGGTAAGGTGTACGGCTGGTGGTTGGTTTCCGTTCCAGGCTAGGGTTAGGGTTAGGGAATGGCAAGGCTTAGGGCACAGGTGAGGGTACGGAAACGTGGGAGGGTCAGGCTATGTGCTGACGCACGGTTCAGTGCCAGCGTACGGGCCAGGAATAGGGAACGGCGTAAGGTAAGGTTTAGGGCTGGTGGTGGGTTTCCTTTCCGGGCTAGGGTTAGGGTTAGGGAACGGCAAGGCTTAGGGCACAGGTCAGGGTACGGAAACGCGGGAGGGTAAGGCTAAGTGCTGATGCACGGGTCAGTGCCAGAGTACGGGCCAGTAGTAGGCAACGGCGTAGGGTAAGGTTTTGGGCTGGTGGTGGGATTCCATTCCGGGCTAGGGTTAGGGTTAGGGAACCGCAGGGCTTAGGGCACAGGTGAGGGTACGGAGACGAGGGAGGGTCAGGCTACGTGCTGACGCACGAGTCACTGCCAGCGTACGGACCAGGAGTAGGCAACGGCGTAAGGTAAGGTGTAGGGCTGGTGGTTGGTTTCTGTTCCAGGCTAGGGTTAGGGTTAGGGAACGGCAAGGCTTAGGGCACAGGTGAGGGTACGGAAACGTTGGAGGGTCGGGCTACGTGCTGATGCATGGGTCAGTGCCAGCGTACGGGCCAGGAGTAGGCAACAGCGTAGGATAAAGTGTAGGGCTGGTGGTGAATTTGCGTTCCGGGCTAGGGTTAGGGTTAGGGAAAGGCAAGGCTTAGGGCTCAGGAGAGGGAACGGAAACGTGGGAGCGTCAGGCTACGTGCTGACGCACGGTTCAGTGCCAGCGTACGGGCCAGGAATAGGGAACGGCGTAAGTTAAGGTGTTGGGCTGGTGGTGGGTTTCCGTTCCGGGCTAGGGTTAGGGTTAGGGAACAGCAAGGCTTAGGGCACAGGTGAGGGTACGTAAACGTGGGAGGGTCAGGCTACGTGCTGACGCACGGGTCAATGCCAGCGTACGGGCGAGTAGTAGGCAACGGCGTAAGGTAAGGTGTACGGCAGGTGGTTGTTTTCCGTTCCAGGCTAGGGTTAGGGATAGGGAACGGCAAGGCTTAGGGCACAGGTGAGTGTACGGAAACTTGGGAGGGTCAGGCTACATGCTGACGCAATGTTCAGTGCCAGCGTACGGGCCAGGAATAGGGTACGGCGTAAGGTAAGGTGTAGGGCTGGTGGTGGGTTTCTAATCCGGGCTAGGGTTAGGGTTAGGGAACGGCAAGTCTTAGGGCAAAGGAGAGGGTATGGAAACGTGGGAGGGTCAGGCTACATGCTGACGCACGGTTCAGTGCCAGCGTACGGGCCAGGAATAGGGTACGGCGTAAGGTAAGGTGAACGGCTGGTGGTGGGTTTCCGTTCCGGGCTAGGGTTTGGGTTAGGAAACGGCAAGGCTTAGGGCACAGGTGAGGTTACAGAAACGTGGGACGGTCACGCTACGTGCTGACGCATGTGTCAATGCCAGCATACGGTCGAGGAGTAGGCAACGGCGTAAGGTAAGGTGTACGGCTGGTGGTTGGTTTCCGTTCCAGGCTAAGGTTAGGGTTAGGGAACGGCAAGGCTTAGGGCACAGGTGATGGTAAGGAAACGTGGGAGGGTCAGGCTACGTGCTGACGCACGATTCAGTGCCAGCGTACGGGCCAGGAATAGGGAACGGCGTAAGGTAAGGTGTAGGGCTGGTGGTGGGTTTCCGTTCCGGGCTAGGGTTAGGGTTAGGGAACGGCAAGGCTTAGGGCACAGGTCAGGGTACGGAAACGCGGGAGGGTAAGGCTACGTGCTGATGCACGGGTCAGTACCAGAGTACAGGACAGTAGTAGGCAACGGCATAGGGTAAGGTTTTGGGCTGGTGGTGGGATTCCATTCCGGGCTAGGGTTAGGGTTAGGGAACCGCAGGGCTTAGCGCACAGGTGAGGGTACGGAGACGAGGGAGGGTCAGGCTACATGCTGACGCACGAGTCAATGCCAGCGTACGGGCCAGGAGTAGGCAACAGCGTAAGGTAAGGTGTAGGGCTGGTGGTGGGTTTCTGTTCAAGTCTAGGGTTAGGGTTAGGGAACGGCAAGGCTTAGGGCACAGGTGAGGGTACGGAAACGTTGGAGGGTCGGGCTACGTGCTGATGCACGGGTCAGTGCCAGCGTATGGGCCAGGAGTAGGCCACGGCATAGGATAAAGTGTAGGGCTGGTGGTGGATTTGCGTTCCGGGCTAGGGTTAGGGTTAGGGAACGGCAAGGCTTAGGGCTCAGGTGAGGGAACCGAAACGTGGGAGGGTCAGGCTACGTGCTGACGCACGGTTCAGTGCCAGCGTACGGGCCAGGAATAGGGAACGGCGTAAGTTAAGGTGTAGGGCTGGTGGTGGGTTTCCGTTCCTGGCTAGGGTTAGGGTTAGGGAACGGCAAGGCTTAGGGCACAGGTGAAGTTACAGAAACGTGGGACGGTCAGGCTACGTGCTGACGCACGTGTCAGTGCCAGCGTACGGGACAGGGGTAGGCAACGGCGTAAGGTAAGATGTAGGGCTGGTGGTTGGTTTCCGTTCCAGGCTAGGGTTAGGGTAAGGGAACGGCAAGGCTTAGGGCACAGGTGAGGGTACCGAAACGTGGGAGGGTCAGGCTACATGCTGACGCACGGTTCAGTGCCAGCGTATGGCCCAGGAATAAGTTACGGCGTAAGGTAAGGTGTAGGGCTGGTGGTGGGTTTCCGTTCGGGGCTAGGGTTAGGGTTAGGGAACGGCAAGGCTTAGGGCACAGGTGAGGGTACGGAAACGTGGGAGGGTCAGGCTACGTGCTGACGCACGGGTCAGTGCCAGCGTGCGGGTCAGTAGCAGCGTACGGCGTAAGGTATGGTGTAGGGCTGGTGGTGGGTTACTATTCCGGGCTAGGGTTAGTGTTAGGGAATGGCAAGGCTTAGGGCACAGGTGAGGGTACGGAAACGTGGGAGGGTCAGGCTATGTGCTGACGCACGGGTCAGTGCCAGCGTACGGGCCAGGAGTAGGCAACGGCGTAAGGTAAGGTGTAGGGCTGGTGGTTGGTTTCCGTTCCAGGCTAGGGTTAGGGTTAGGGAACGGCAAGGCTTAGGGCACAGGTGAGGGTACGGAAACGTGGGAGGGTCGGGCTACGTGATGACGCACGGGTCAGTGCCTGCGGACGGGCCAGGAGTAGGCAACGGCGTAGGATAAAGTTTAGGGCTGGTGGTGGATTTGCGTTCTGGGCTAGGGTTAGGGTTAGGGAACGGCAAGGCTAAGGGCACAGGTCAGGGAACGGAAACGCGGGAGGGTAAGGCTACGTGCTGATGCACGGTTCAGTGCCAGAGTACAGGCCAGGAGTAGGCAACGGCGTATGGTAAGGTGTAGGGCTGGTGGTGGGTTTCCGTTCCGGGCTAGGGTTAGGGTTAGGGAACGGCAAGGCTTAGGGCACAGGTGAGGGTACGGAAACGTGAGAGGGACGGGCTACGTGCTGACGCACGGGTCAGTGGCAGCGTACGGAACAGGAGTAGGCAACGGCATAGGATACAGTGTAGGGCTGGTGGTGGATTTGCGTTCAGGGCTAGGGTTAGGGTTAGGGAACGGCAAGGCTTAGGGCACAGGTGTGGGTATGGAAACGTGGGAGGGTCAGGCTACGTGCTGACGCACGGGTCAGTGCCAGCGTACGGGTCAGGAGTAGGGTACGGCGTAATGTAAGGTGTAGGGCTGGTGGTGGGTTTCTATTCCGGGCTAGGGTTAGGGTTAGGGAACGGCAAGGCTTAGGGCACAGGTGAGGGTACGGAAAATTTGGAGGGTCAGGCTACATGCTGACGCAATGTTCAGTGCCAGCGTACGGGCCAGGAATAGGGTACGGCGTAAGGTAAGGTGTAGGGCTGGTGGTGGGTTTCCGTTCCGGGCTAGGGTTAGGGTTAGGGAACGGCAAGGCTTAGGGCACAGGTGAGGGTACGTAAACGTGGGAGGGTCAGGCTACGTGCTGACGCACGGGTCAATGCCAGCGTACGGGCGAGGAGTAGGCAACGGCGTAAGGTAATGTTTAGGGCTGGTGGTGGGTTTCCGTTCCGGACTAGGGTTAGGGTTAGGGAACGGCAATGCTTAGGGCACAGGTCAGGGTACGGAAACGCGTGAGGGTAAGGCTACGTGCTGATGCACGGTTCAGTGCCAGAGTACAGGCCAGGAGTAGGCAACGGCGTAGGGTAAGGTGTAGGGCTGGTGGTGGGTTTCCGTTCCGGGCTAGGGTTAGGATTAGGGAATGGCGAGGCTTAGGGCACAGGTGAGGGTACGTAAACGTGCGAGGGTCAGGCTACGTGCTGACGCACGGGTCAATGCCAGCGTACGGGCGAGGAGTAGGCAACGACGTAAGGTAAGGTGTACGGCTGGTGGTTGGTTTCCGTTCCAGGCTAGGGTTAGGGTTAGGGAATGGCAAGGCTTAGGGCACAGGTGAGGGTAAGGAAACGTGGGAGGGTCAGGCTACGTGCTGACGCACGGCTCAGTGCCAGCGTACGGGCCAGGAATAGGGAACGGCATAAGGTAAGGTGTAGGGCTGGTGGTGGGTTTCCTTTCCGGGCTAGGGTTAGGGTTAGGGAACGGCAAGGCTTAGGGCACAGGTCAGGGTACGGAAACGCGGGAGGGTAAGGCTAAGTGCTGATGCACGAGTCAGTGCCAGAGTACGGGCCAGTAGTAGGCAACGGCGTAGGGTAAGGTTTTGGGCTGGTGGTGGGATTCCATTCCGGGCTAGGGTTAGGGTTAGGGAACCGCAGGGCTTAGGGCACAGGTGAGGGTACGGAGACGAGGGAGGGTCAGGCTACGTGCTGACGCACGAGTCACTGCCAGCGTACGGACCAGGAGTAGGCAACGGCGTAAGGTAAGGTGTAGGGCTGGTGGTTGGTTTCTGTTCCAGGCTAGGGTTAGGGTTAGGGAACGGCAAGGCTTAGGGCACAGGTGAGGGTACGGAAACGTTGGAGGGTCGGGCTACGTGCTGATGCATGGGTCAGTGCCAGCGTACGGGCCAGGAGTAGGCAACAGCGTAGGATAAAGTGTAGGGCTGGTGGTGGATTTGCGTTCCGGGCTAGGGTTAGGGTTAGGGAACGGCAAGGCTTAGGGCAGAGGTGAAGTTACCGAAACGTGGGACGGTCAGGCTACGTGCTGACGCACGTGTCAGTGCCAGCGTACGGGCCAGGGGTAGGCAACGGCGTAAGGTAAGATGTAGGGCTGGTGGTTGGTTTCCGTTCCAGGCTAGGGTTAGGGTAAGGGAACGGCAAGGCTTAGGGCACAGGTGAGGGTACCGAAACGTGGGAGGGTCAGGCTACATGCTGACGCACGGTTCAGTGCCAGCGTATGGGCCAGGAATAAGTTACGGCGTAAGGTAAGGTGTAGGGCTGGTGGTGGGTTTCCGTTCGGGGCTAGGGTTAGGGTTAGGGAACGGCAAGGCTTAGGGCACAGGTGAGGGTACGGAAACGTGGGAGGGTCAGGCTACGTGCTGACGCACGGGTCAGTGCCAGCGTGCGGGTCAGTAGCAGCGTACGGCGTAAGGTATGGTGTAGGGTTGGTGGTGGGTTACTATTCCGGGCTAGGGTTAGGGTTAGGGAATGGCAAGGCTTAGGGCACAGGTGAGGGTACGGAAACGTTGGAGGCTCAGACTACGTGCAGACGCATGGTTCAGTGCCAGCGTACGGCTCAGGAGTAGGATACGGCGTAAGGTAAGGTGTAGGGCTGGTGGTGGGATTCTATTCAGGGCTAGGGTTAGGGTTAGGGAAAGGCAAGGCTTAGGGCACAGGTGAGGTTACGGAAACGTGGGAGGGTCAGGCTACATGCAGACAAACGGTTCAGTGCCAGCGTACGGGTCAGGAGTAGGGTACGGCGTAAGGTAAAGTGTAGGGCTTGTGGTTGATTTCCTTTCCAGGCTAGGTTTAGGGTTAGGGAACGGCAAGGCTTAGGGCACAGGTGAGGGTACGGAAACGTGGGAGGGACGGGCTACGTGCTGACGCACGGGTCAGTGCCAGCGTACGGGCCAGGAGTAGGCAACGGCATAGGATACAGTGTAGGGCTGTTGGTGGATTTGCGTTCCGGGCTAGGGTTAGGGTTAGGGAACGGAAAGGCTTAGGGCACAGGTGAGGGTACGGAAACGTGGGAGGGTCAGGCTACGTGCTGACGCACGGGTCAGTGCCAGCGTACGGGTCAGTAGCAGCGTACGGCGTAAGGTATGGTGTAGGGCTGGTGGTGGGTTACTATTCCGGGCTAGGGTTAGGGTTAGGGAATGGCAAGGCTTAGGGCACAGGTGAGGGTACGGAAACGTGGGAGGGTCAGGCTACGTGCTGACGCACGTGTCAGTGCCAGCGTATGGGCCAGGAGTAGGCAACGGCGTAAGGTAAGGTGTAGGCCTGGTGGTTGGTTTCCGTTCCAGGCTAGGGTTAGGGTTAGGGAACGGCAAGGCTTAGGGCACAGGTGAGAGTACGGAAACGTGGTAGGGTCGGGCTACGTGCTGACGCAAGGGTCAGTGCCAGCGTACGGGCCAGGAGTAGGCAACGGCGTAGGATAAAGTGTAGGGCTGGTGGTGGCTTTGCGTTCTGGGCTAGGGTTAGGGTTAGGGAACGGCAAGTCTTAGGGCACAGGTCAGGGTACAGAAACGCGGGATTGTAAGGCTACGTGCTGATGCACGGTTCAGTGCCAGCGTACGGGCCAGGAGTAGGCAACGGCGTAGGGTAAGGTGTAGGGCTGGTGGTGGGTTTCCGTTCCGGGCTAGGGTTAGGGTTAGGGAACGGCAAGGCTTAGGGCACAGGTGAGGGTACGTAAACGTGGGAGTGTCAGGCTACGTGCTGACGCACGGGTCAATGCCAGCGTACGGGCGAGGAGTAGGCAACGGCGTAAGGTAAGGTTTAGGGCTGGTGGTGGGTTTCCGTTCCGGACTAGGGTTAGGGTTAGGGAACGGCAAGGCTTAGGGCACAGGTCAGGGTACGGAAACGCGTGAGGGTAAGGCTACGTGCTGATGCACGGTTCAGTGCCAGAGTACAGGCCAGGAGTAGGCAACGGCGTAGGGTAAGGTGTAGGGCTGGTGGTGGGTTTCCGTTCCGGGCTAGGGTTAGGGTTAGGGAACGGCAAGGCTTAGGGCACAGGTGAGGTACGTAAACGTGGGAGGGTCAGGCTACGTGCTGACGCACGGGTCAATGCCAGCGTACGGGCGAGGAGTAGGCAACGACGTAAGGTAAGGTGTACGGCTGGTGGTTGGTTTCCGTTCCAGGCTAGGGTTAGGGTTAGGGAATGGCACGGCTTAGGGCACAGGTGAGGGTACGGTAACGTGGGAGGGTCAGGCTACGTGCTGACGCACGGTTCAGTGCCAGCGTATGGGCCAGGAATAGGGTACGGCGTAAGGTAAGGTGTAGGGCTGGTGGTGGGTTTCTAATCTGGGCTAGGGTTAGGGTTAGGGCACGGCAAGTCTTAGGGCAAAGGAGAGGGTACGGAAACGTGGGAGGGTCAGGCTACGTGCTGACGCACGGTTCAGTGCCAGCGTACGGGCCAGGAAAAGGGTACGGCGTAAGGTAAGGTGTACGGCTGGTGGTGGGTTTCCGTTCCGGGCTAGGGTTAGGGTTAGGGAACGGCAAGGCTTAGGGCACAGGTGAGGGTACGGAAACGTGGGAGGGTCAGGCTACGTGCTGACGCACGGGTCAGTGCCAGCGTGCGGGTCAGTAGCAGCGTACGGCGTAAGGTATGGTGTAGGGCTGGTGGTGGGTTACTATTCCGGGCTAGGGTTAGGGTTAGGGAATGGCAAGGCTTAGGGCACAGGTGAGGGTACGGAAACGTGGGAGGGTCAGGCTATGTGCTGACGCACGGGTCAGTGCCAGCGTACGGGCCAGGAGTAGGCAACGGCGTAAGGTAAGGTGTAGGGCTGGTGGTTGGTTTCCGTTCCAGGCTAGGGTTAGGGTTAGGGAACGGCAAGGCTTATGGCACAGGTGAGGGTACGGAAACGTGGGAGGGTCGGGCTACGTGCTGACGCACGTGTCAGTGCCAGCGTACGGGCCAGGAGTAGGCAACGGCGTAGGATAAAGTGTAGGGCTGGTGGTGGATTTGCTTTCTTGGCTAGGGTTAGGGTTAGGGAACGGCAAGGCTTATGGCACAGGTCAGGGTACGGAAACGCGGTAGGCTAAGGCTACGTGCTGATGCACGGTTCAGTGCCAGAGTACAGGCCAGGAGTAGGCAACTGCGTAGGGTAAGGTGTAGGGCTGGTGGTGGCTTTCCGTTCCGGGCTAGGGTTAGGGTTAGGGAACGGCAAGGCTTAGGGCACAGGTGAGGGTACGTAAACGTGGGAGGGTCAGACTACGTGCTGACGCACGGGTCAATGCCAGCGTACGGGCGAGGAGTAGGCAACGGCGTAAGGTAAGGTTTAGGGCTGGTGGTGGGTTTCCGTTCCGGACTAGGGTTAGGGTTAGGGAACGTCAAGGCTTAGGGCACAGGTCAGGGTACGGAAACGCGGGAGGGTAAGGCTACGTGCTGATGCACGGTTCAGTGCCAGAGTACAGGCCAGGAGTAGGCAACGGCATAGGGTAAGGTGTAGGGCTGGTGGTGGGTTTCCGTTCCGGGCTAGGGTTAGGGTTAGGTAACGCAAGGCTTAGGGCACACGTGAGGGTACGTAAACGTGGGAGGGTCAGGCTACGTGCTGACACACGCGTCAATGCCAGCTTACGGGCGAGGAGTAGGCAACGACGTAAGGTAAGGTGTACGGCTGGTGGTTGGTTTCCGTTCCAGGCTAGGGTTAGGGTTAGGGAATGGCAAGGCTTAGGGCACAGGTGAGGGTACGTAAACGTGGGAGGGTCAGGCTACGTGCTGACGCACGGTTCAGTGCCAGCGTACTGGCCAGGAATAGGGTACGGCGTAAGGTAAGGTGTAGGGCTGGTGGTGGGTTTCTAATCAGGGCTAGGGTTAGGGTTAGGGAACGGCAAGTCTTAGGGCAAAGGAGAGGATACGGAAACGTTGGAGGGTCAGGCTACGTGCTGACGCACGTTTCAGTGCCTGCGTACGGGCCAGGAATAGGGTACGGCGTAAGGTAAGGTGTACGGCTGGTGGTGGGTTTCCGTTCCGGTCTAGGGTTAGGGTTAGGGAACGGCAAGGCTTAGGGCACAGGTGAGGTTACAGAAACGTGGGACGGTCAGGCTACGTGCTGACGCACGTGTCAGTGCCAGCGTACGGGCCAGGGGTAGGCAATGGCGTAAGGTAAGATGTAGGGCTGGTGGTTGGTTTCCGTTCCAGGCTAGGGTTAGGGTAAGGGAACGGCAAGGCTTAGGGCACAGGTGAGAGTACCGAAACGTGGGAGGGTCAGGCTACATGCTGACGCATGTTTCAGTGCCAGCGTATGGGCCAGGAATAAGTTACGGCATAAGGTAAGGTGTAGGGCTGGTGGTGGGTTTCCGTTCGGGGCTAGAGTTAGGGTTAGGGAACGGCAAGGCTTAGGGCACAGGTGAGGGTACGGAAAGGTGGGAGGGTCAGGCTACGTGCTGACGCACGGGTCAGTGCCAGCGTACGGGTCAGTAGCAGCGTACGGCGTAAGGTATGGTGTAGGGCTGGTGGTGGGTTACTATTCTGGGCTAGGGTTAGGGTTAGGGAATGGCAAGGCTTAGGGCACAGGTGAGGGTACGGAAACGTGGGAGGGTCAGGCTACGTGCTGACGCACGGGTCAGTGCCAGCGTACGGGCCAGGAATAGGCAACGGCGTAAGGTAAGGTGTAGGGCTGGTGGTTGGTTTCCGTTCCTGGCTAGGGTTAGGGTTAGGGAACGGCAAGGCATAGGGCACAGGTGAGGGTACGGAAACGTGGGAGGGTCGGGCTACGTGCTGACGCACGGGTCAGTGCCAGCGTACGGGCCAGGAGTAGGCAACGGCGTAGGATAAAGTGTAAGGCTGGTGGTGGATTTGCGTTCTGGGCTAGGGTTAGGGTTAGGGAACGGCAAGGCTTAGGGCACATGTCAGGGAACGGAAACGCGGGAGGGTAAGGCTACGTGCTGATTCACGGTTCAGTGCAGAGTACAGGCCAGGAATAGGCAACGGCGTAGGGTAAGGTGTAGGGCTGGTGGTGGGTTTCCGTTCCAGGCTAGGGTTAGTGTTAGGGAACGGCAAGGCTTAGGGCACAGGTGAGGGTACGGAAACGTGGGAGGGTCGGGCTACGTGCTGACGGACTGGTCAGTGCCAGCGTACGGGCCAGGAGTAGGCAACGGCGTAGGATAAAGTGTAGGGCTGGTGGTGGATTTGCGTTCCTGGCTAGGGTTAGGGTTAGGGAACGGCAAGGCTTAGGGCACAGGTGAGGGAACGGAAACGTGGGAGGGTCAGGCTACGTGCTGACACACGGTTCAGTGCCAGTGTACGGGCCAGGAATAGGGAACGGCGTAAGTTAAGGTGTAGGGCTGGTGGTGGGTTTCCGTTCCGGGCTAGGGTTAGGGTTAGGGAACGTCAAGGCTTAGGGCACAGGTGAGGGTACGGAAACGTTGGAGGCTCAGACTACGTGCTGACGCATGGTTCAGTGCCAGCGTACGTGTCAGGAGTAGGATACGGCGTAAGGTAAGGTGTAGGGCTGATGGTGGGTTTCTATTCCGGGCTAGGGTTAGGGTTAGGGAAAGGCAAGGCTTAGGGCACAGGTGAGGATACGGAAACGTAGGAGGTTCAGGCTACGTGCTGACGCATGGGTCAGTGCCAGCGTACGGGCCAGGAGTAGGGTACGGCGTAAGGTAAAGTGTAGCGCTTGTGGTTGATTTCCTTTCCAGGCTAGGTTTAGGGTTAGGGAACGGCAAGGCTTAGGGCACAGGTGAGGGTACGGAAACGTGAGAGGGACGGGCTACGTGCTGACGCACGGGTCAGTGCCAGCGTACGGAACAGGAGTAGGCAACGGCATAGGATACAGTGTAGGGCTGGTGGTGGATTTGCGTTCAGGGCTAGGGTTAGGGTTAGGGAACGGCAAGGCTTAGGGCACAGGTGAGGGTATGGAAACGTGGGAGGGTCAGGCTACGTGCTGACGCACGGGTCAGTGCCAGCGTACGGGTCAGGAGTAGGGTACGGCGTAATGTAAGGTGTAGGGCTGGTGGTGGGTTTCTATTCCGGGCTAGGGTTAGGGTTATGGAACGGCTAGGCTTAGGGCACAGGTGAGGGTACGGAAACTTGGGAGGCTCAGGCTAAATGCTGACGCAATGTTCAGTGCCAGCGTACGGGCCAGGAATAGGGTACGGCGTAAGGTAAGGTGTAGGGATGGTGGTGGGTTTCTTATCCGGGCTAGGGTTAGGGTTAGGGAACGGCAAGTCTTAGGGCAAAGGAGAGGGTACGGAAACGTGGGAGGGTCAGGCTACATGCTGACGCACGGTTCAGTGCTAGCGTACGGGCCACGAATAGGGTATGGCGTAAGGTAAGGTGTACGGCTGGTGGTGGGTTTCCGTTCCGGCCTAGGGTTAGGGTTAGGGAACGGCAAGGCTTAGGGCACAGGTGAGGTTACAGAAACGTGGGACGGACAGGCTACGTGCTGACGCATGTGTCAATGCCAGCATACGGGCGAGGAGTAGGCAACGGCGTAAGGTAAGGTGTACGGCTGGTTGTTGGTTTCCGTTCCAGGCTAGGGTTAGGGTTAGGGAACGGCAAGGCTTAGGGCACAGGTGATGGTACGGAAACGTGGGAGGTTCAGGCTACGTGCTGATGCACGGTTCAGTGCCAGCGTACGGGCCAGGAATAGGGAACGGCGTAAGGTAAGGTGTAGGGCTGGTGGTGGGTTTCCTTTCCGGGCTAGGGTTAGGGTTAGGGAACGGCAAGGCTTAGGGCACAGGTCAGGGTACGGAAACGCGGGAGGGTAAGGCTAAGTGCTGATGCACGGGTCAGTGCCAGAGTACGGGCCAGTAGTAGGCAACGGCGTAGGGTAAGGTTTTGGGCTGGTGGTGGGATTCCATTCCGGGCTAGGGTTAGGGTTAGGGAACCGCAGGGCTTAGGGCACAGGTGAGGGTACGGAGACGAGGGAGGGTCAGGCTACGTGCTGACGCACGAGTCACTGCCAGCGTACGGACCAGGAGTAGGCAACGGCGTAAGGTAAGGTGTAGGGCTGGTGGTTGGTTTCTGTTCCAGGCTAGGGTTAGGGTTAGGGAACGGCAAGGCTTAGGGCACAGGTGAGGGTACGGAAACGTTGGAGGGTCGGGCTACGTGCTGATGCATGGGTCAGTGCCAGCGTACGGGCCAGGAGTAGGCAACAGCGTAGGATAAAGTGTAGGGCTGGTGGTGGATTTGCGTTCCGGGCTAGGTTTAGGGTTAGGGACAGGCAAGGCTTAGGGCTCAGGTGAGGGAACGGAAACGTGGGAGGGTCAGGCTACGTGCTGACGCACGGTTCAGTGCCAGCGTACGGGCCAGGAATAGGGAACGGCGTAAGTTAAGGTGTTGGGCTGGTGGTGGGTTTCCGTTCCGGGCTATGGTTAGGGTTAGGGAACAGCAAGGCTTAGGGCACAGGTGAGTGTACGTAAACGTGGGAGGGTCAGGCTACGTGCTGACGCACGGGTCAATGCCAGCGTACGGGCGAGTAGTAGGCAACGGCGTAAGGTAAGGTGTACGGCAGGTGGTTGTTTTCCGTTCCAGGCTAGGGTTAGGGTTAGGGAACGGCAAGGCTTAGGGCACAGGTGAGGGTACGGAAAAGTGGGAGGGTCAGGCTACGTGCTGACGCACGGTTCAGTGCCAGCATACGGGCCAGGAATAGGGAAAGTCGTAAGGTAAGGTATAGGGTTGGTGGTGGGTTTCCGTTCCGGGCTAGGGTTAGGGTTAGGGAACGGCAAGGCTTAGGGCACAGGTCAGGGTACGGAAACGCGTGAGGGTAAGGCCACGTGCTAATGCACGGGTCAGTGCCGGAGTACAGGCCAGTAGTAGGCAACGGCGTAAGGTAAGGTGTAGGGCTGGTGGTTGGTTTCCGTTCCAGGCTAGGGTTAGTGTTAGGGAACGGCAAGGCTTAGGGCACAGGTGAGGGTACGGAAACGTGGGAGGGTCGGGCTACGTGCTGACGCACTGGTCAGTGCCAGCGTACGGGCCAGGAGTAGGCAACGGCGTAGGATAAAGTGTAGGGCTGGTGGTGGATTTGCGTTCCTGGCTAGGGTTAGGGTTAGGGAATGGCAAGGCTTAGGGCACAGGTGAGGGAACGGAAACGTGGGAGGGTCAGGCTACGTGCTGACACATGGTTCAGTGCCAGCGTACGGGCCAGGAATAGGGAACTGCGTAAGTTAAGGTGTAGGGCTGGTGGTGGGTTTCCGTTCCGGGCTAGGGTTAGGGTTAGGGAACGTCAAGGCTTAGGGCACAGGTGAGGTTACGGAAACGTTGGAGGCTCAGACTACGTGCTGACGCATGGTTCAGTGCCAGCGTACGGGTCAGGAGTAGGATACGGCGTAAGGTAAGGTGTAGGGCTGGTTGTGGGTTTCTATTCCGGGCTAGGGTTAGGGTTAGGGAAAGGCAAGTCTTAGGGCACAGGTGAGGGTACTGAAACGTGGGAGGGTCAGGCTACGTGCTGACGCATGTGTCAGTGCCAGCGTACGGACCAGGAGTAGGGTACGGCGTAAGGTAAAGTGTAGCGCTTGTGGTTGATTTCCTTTCCAATCTAGGTTTAGGGTTAGGGAACGGCAAGGCTTAGGGCACAGGTGAGGGTACGGAAACTTGGGAGTGTCAGGCTACATGCTGACGCAATGTTCAGTGCCAGCGTACGGGCCAGGAGTAGGCAACGGCGTAAGGTAAGGTGTAGGGCTGGTGGTTGATTTCTGTTCCAGTCTAGGATTAGGGTTAGGGAACGGCAAGGCTTAGGGCACAGGTGAGGGTACGGAAACGTTGGAGGGTCGGGCTACGTGCTGATGCACGGGTCAGTGCCAGCGTATGGGCCAGGAGTAGGCAACGGCATAGGATAAAGTGTAGGGCTGGTGGTGGATTTGTGTTCCGGGCTAGGGTTAGGGTTAGGGAACGGCAAGGCTTAGGGCTCAGGTGAGGGAACGGAAACGTGGGAGGGTCAGGCTACGTGCTGACGCACGGTTCAGTGCCAGCGTACGGGCCAGGAATAGGGAACGGCGTAAGTTAAGGTGTAGGGCTGGTGGTGGGTTTCCGTTCCGGGCTAGGGTTAGGGTTAGGGAACGGCAAGGCTTAGGGCACAGGTCAGGGTACGGAAACGCGGGAGGGTAAGGCTACGTGCTGATGCGCAGGTCAGTGCCAGAGTACACGCCAGTAGTAGGCAACGGCGTAGGGTAAGGTTTTGGGCTGGTGGTGGGTTTCCATTCCGGGCTAGGGTTAGGGTTAGGGAAAGGCAAGGCTTAGGGCACAGGTGAGGTTACGGAAACGTGGGAGGGTCAGGCTACATGCTGACGCACGGTTCAGTGCCAGCGTACGGGCCAGGAATAGGTTACGGCGTAAGGTAAGGTGTAGGGCTGGTGGTGGTTTTCGGTTCCGGGCTAGGGTTATGGTTAGGGAACGGCAAGGCTTAGGGCACAGGTGAGGGGACTGAAACGTGGGAGGGTCAGGCTACGTGCTGACGCATGGGTCAGTGCCAGCGTACGTGCCAGGAGTAGGGTACGGCGTAAGGTAAAGTGTAGCGCTTGTGGTTGGTTTCCTTTCCAGGCTAGGTTTAGGGTTAGGGAACGGCAAGGCTTAGGGCACAGGTGAGGGTACGGAAACGTGAGAGGGACGGGCTACGTGCTGACGCACGGGTCAGTGCCAGCGTACGGAACAGGAGTAGGCAACGGCATAGGATACAGTGTAGGGCTGGTGGTGGATTTGCGTTCAGGGCTAGGGTTAGGGTTAGGGAACGGCAAGGCTTAGGGCACAGGTGAGGGTATGGAAACTTGGGAGGGTCAGGCTACATGCTGACGCAATGTTCAGTGCCAGCGTACGGGCCAGGAATAGGGTACGGCGTAAGGTAAGGTGTACGGCTGGTGGTGGGTTTCCGTTCCGGGCTAGGGTTAGGGTTAGGGAACGGCAAGGCTTAGGGCACAGGTGAGGTTACAGAAACGTGGGACGGTCAGGCTACGTGCTGACACATGTGTCAATGCCAGCATACGGGCGAGGAGTAGGCAACGGCGTAAGGTAAGGTGTACGGCTGGTGGTTGGTTTCCGTTCCAGGCTAAGGTTAGGGTTAGGGAACGGCAAGGCTTAGAGCACAGGTGATGGTACGGAAACGTGGGAGGGTCAGGCTACGTGATGACGCACGGTTCAGTGCCAGCGTACGGGCCAGGAATAGGGAACGGCGTAAGGTAAGTTGTAGGGCTGGTGGTGGGTTTCCGTTCCGGGCTAGGGTTAGGGTGAGGGAACGGCAAGGCTTAAGGCACACGTCAGGGTACGGAAACGCGGGAGGGTAAGGCTACGTGCTGATGCACGGGTCAGTACCAGAGTACAGGCCAGTAGTAGGCAACGGCGTAGGGTAAGGTTTTGGGCTGGTGGTGGGATTACATTCCGGGCTAGGGTTAGGGTTAGGGAACCGCAGGGCTTAGGGAACAGGTGAGGGTACGGAGACGAGGGAGGGTCTGGCTACGTGCTGACGCATGGGTCAATGCCAGCATACGGGCCAGGAGTAGGCAACGGCGTAAGGTAAGGTGTAGGGCTGGTGGTTGGTTTCTGTTCCAGGTTGGGTTAGGGTTAGGGAACGGCAAGGCTTAGGGCACAGGTGAGGGTACGGAAACGTTGGAGGGTCGGGCTACGTGCTGATGCACGGGTCAGTGCCAGCGTACGGGTCAGCAGTAGGGTACGGCGTAATGTAAGGTGTAGGGCTGGTGGTGGGTTTCTATTCCGGGCTAGGGTTAGGGTTAGGGAACTGCAAGGCTTAGGGCACAGGTGAGGGTACGGAAACTTGGGAGGGTCAGGCTACATGCTGACGCACTGTTCAGTGCCAGCGTACGGGCCAGGAATAGGGTACGGCGTAAGGTAAGGTGTAGGGCTGGTGGTAGGTTTCTAATCCGGGCTAGGGTTAGGGTTAGGGAACGGCAAGTCTTAGGGCAAAGGAGAGGGTACGGAAACGTGGGAGGGTCAGGCTACGTGCTGACGCATGGTTCAGTGCCAGCGTACGGGCCAGGAATAGGGTACGGCGTAAGGTAAGGTGTACGGCTGGTGGTGGGTTTCCGTTCCGGGCTAGGGTTAGGGTTAGGGAACGTCAAGGCTTAGGGCACAGGTGAGGGTACGGAAACGTTGGAGGCTCAGACTACGTGCTGACGCATGGTTCAGTGCCAGCGTACGTGTCAGGAGTAGGATACGGCGTAAGGTAAGGTGTAGGGCTGATGGTGGGTTTCTATTCCGGGCTAGGGTTAGGGTTAGGGAAAGGCAAGGCTTAGGGCACAGGTGAGGATACGGAAACGTAGGAGGTTCAGGCTACGTGCTGACGCATGGGTCAGTGCCAGCGTACGGGCCAGGAGTAGGGTACGGCGTAAGGTAAAGTGTAGCGCTTGTGGTTGATTTCCTTTCCAGGCTAGGTTTAGGGTTAGGGAACGGCAAGGCTTAGGGCACAGGTGAGGGTACGGAAACGTGAGAGGGACGGGCTACGTGCTGACGCACGGGTCAGTGCCAGCGTACGGAACAGGAGTAGGCAACGGCATAGGATACAGTGTAGGGCTGGTGGTGGATTTGCGTTCAGGGCTAGGGTTAGGGTTAGGGAACGGCAAGGCTTAGGGCACAGGTGAGGTTATGGAAACGTGGGAGGGTCAGGCTACGTGCTGACGCACGGGTCAGTGCCAGCGTACGGGTCAGGAGTAGGGTACGGCGTAATGTAAGGTGTAGGGCTGGTGGTGGGTTTCTATTCCGGGCTAGGGTTAGGGTTATGGAACGGCTAGGCTTAGGGCACAGGTGAGGGTACGGAAACTTGGGAGGCTCAGGCTAAATGCTGACGCAATGTTCAGTGCCAGCGTACGGGCCAGGAATAGGGTACGGCGTAAGGTAAGGTGTAGGGATGGTGGTGGGTTTCTTATCCGGGCTAGGGTTAGGGTTAGGGAACGGCAAGTCTTAGGGCAAAGGAGAGGGTACGGAAACGTGGGAGGGTCAGGCTACATGCTGACGCACGGTTCAGTGCTAGCGTACGGGCCACGAATAGGGTATGGCGTAAGGTAAGGTGTACGGCTGGTGGTGGGTTTCCGTTCCGGCCTAGGGTTAGGGTTAGGGAACGGCAAGGCTTAGGGCACAGGTGAGGTTACAGAAACGTGGGACGGACAGGCTACGTGCTGACGCATGTGTCAATGCCAGCATACGGGCGAGGAGTAGGCAACGGCGTAAGGTAAGGTGTACGGCTGGTGGTTGGTTTCCGTTCCAGGCTAGGGTTAGGGTTAGGGAACGGCAAGGCTTAGGGCACAGGTGATGGTACGGAAACGTGGGAGGTTCAGGCTACGTGCTGATGCACGGTTCAGTGCCAGCGTACGGGCCAGGAATAGGGAACGGCGTAAGGTAAGGTGTAGGGCTGGTGGTGGGTTTCCTTTCCGGGCTAGGGTTAGGGTTAGGGAACGGCAAGGCTTAGGGCACAGGTCAGGGTACGGAAACGCGGGAGGGTAAGGCTAAGTGCTGATGCACGGGTCAGTGCCAGAGTACGGGCCAGTAGTAGGCAACGGCGTAGGGTAAGGTTTTGGGCTGGTGGTGGGATTCCATTCCGGGCTAGGGTTAGGGTTAGGGAACCGCAGGGCTTAGGGCACAGGTGAGGGTACGGAGACGAGGGAGGGTCAGGCTACGTGCTGACGCACGAGTCACTGCCAGCGTACGGACCAGGAGTAGGCAACGGCGTAAGGTAAGGTGTAGGGCTGGTGGTTGGTTTCTGTTCCAGGCTAGGGTTAGGGTTAGGGAACGGCAAGGCTTAGGGCACAGGTGAGGGTACGGAAACGTTGGAGGGTCGGGCTACGTGCTGATGCATGGGTCAGTGCCAGCGTACGGGCCAGGAGTAGGCAACAGCGTAGGATAAAGTGTAGGGCTGGTGGTGGATTTGCGTTCCGGGCTAGGTTTAGGGTTAGGGACAGGCAAGGCTTAGGGCTCAGGTGAGGGAACGGAAACGTGGGAGGGTCAGGCTACGTGCTGACGCACGGTTCAGTGCCAGCGTACGGGCCAGGAATAGGGAACGGCGTAAGTTAAGGTGTTGGGCTGGTGGTGGGTTTCCGTTCCGGGCTATGGTTAGGGTTAGGGAACAGCAAGGCTTAGGGCACAGGTGAGTGTACGTAAACGTGGGAGGGTCAGGCTACGTGCTGACGCACGGGTCAATGCCAGCGTACGGGCGAGTAGTAGGCAACAGCGTAAGGTAAGGTGTACGGCAGGTGGTTGTTTTCCGTTCCAGGCTAGGGTTAGGGTTAGGGAACGGCAAGGCTTAGGGCACAGGTGAGGGTACGGAAAAGTGGGAGGGTCAGGCTACGTGCTGACGCACGGTTCAGTGCCAGCATACGGGCCAGGAATAGGGAAAGTCGTAAGGTAAGGTATAGGGTTGGTGGTGGGTTTCCGTTCCGGGCTAGGGTTAGGGTTAGGGAACGGCAAGGCTTAGGGCACAGGTCAGGGTACGGAAACGCGTGAGGGTAAGGCCACGTGCTAATGCACGGGTCAGTGCCGGAGTACAGGCCAGTAGTAGGCAACGGCGTAAGGTAAGGTGTAGGGCTGGTGGTTGGTTTCCGTTCCAGGCTAGGGTTAGTGTTAGGGAACGGCAAGGCTTAGGGCACAGGTGAGGGTACGGAAACGTGGGAGGGTCGGGCTACGTGCTGACGCACTGGTCAGTGCCAGCGTACGGGCCAGGAGTAGGCAACGGCGTAGGATAAAGTGTAGGGCTGGTGGTGGATTTGCGTTCCTGGCTAGGGTTAGGGTTAGGGAATGGCAAGGCTTAGGGCACAGGTGAGGGAACGGAAACGTGGGAGGGTCAGGCTACGTGCTGACACATGGTTCAGTGCCAGCGTACGGGCCAGGAATAGGGAACTGCGTAAGTTAAGGTGTAGGGCTGGTGGTGGGTTTCCGTTCCGGGCTAGGGTTAGGGTTAGGGAACGTCAAGGCTTAGGGCACAGGTGAGGTTACGGAAACGTTGGAGGCTCAGACTACGTGCTGACGCATGGTTCAGTGCCAGCGTACGGGTCAGGAGTAGGATACGGCGTAAGGTAAGGTGTAGGGCTGGTTGTGGGTTTCTATTCCGGGCTAGGGTTAGGGTTAGGGAAAGGCAAGTCTTAGGGCACAGGTGAGGGTACTGAAACGTGGGAGGGTCAGGCTACGTGCTGACGCATGTGTCAGTGCCAGCGTACGGACCAGGAGTAGGGTACGGCGTAAGGTAAAGTGTAGCGCTTGTGGTTGATTTCCTTTCCAATCTAGGTTTAGGGTTAGGGAACGGCAAGGCTTAGGGCACAGGTGAGGGTACGGAAACTTGGGAGTGTCAGGCTACATGCTGACGCAATGTTCAGTGCCAGCGTACGGGCCAGGAGTAGGCAACGGCGTAAGGTAAGGTGTAGGGCTGGTGGTTGATTTCTGTTCCAGTCTAGGATTAGGGTTAGGGAACGGCAAGGCTTAGGGCACAGGTGAGGGTACGGAAACGTTGGAGGGTCGGGCTACGTGCTGATGCACGGGTCAGTGCCAGCGTATGGGCCAGGAGTAGGCAACGGCATAGGATAAAGTGTAGGGCTGGTGGTGGATTTGCGTTCCGGGCTAGGGTTAGGGTTAGGGAACGGCAAGGCTTAGGGCTCAGGTGAGGGAACGGAAACGTGGGAGGGTCAGGCTACGTGCTGACGCACGGTTCAGTGCCAGCGTACGGGCCAGGAATAGGGAACGGCGTAAGTTAAGGTGTAGGGCTGGTGGTGGGTTTCCGTTCCGGGCTAGGGTTAGGGTTAGGGAACGGCAAGGCTTAGGGCACAGGTCAGGGTACGGAAACGCGGGAGGGTAAGGCTACGTGCTGATGCGCAGGTCAGTGCCAGAGTACACGCCAGTAGTAGGCAACGGCGTAGGGTAAGGTTTTGGGCTGGTGGTGGGTTTCCATTCCGGGCTAGGGTTAGGGTTAGGGAAAGGCAAGGCTTAGGGCACAGGTGAGGTTACGGAAACGTGGGAGGGTCAGGCTACATGCTGACGCACGGTTCAGTGCCAGCGTACGGGCCAGGAATAGGTTACGGCGTAAGGTAAGGTGTAGGGCTGGTGGTGGTTTTCGGTTCCGGGCTAGGGTTATGGTTAGGGAACGGCAAGGCTTAGGGCACAGGTGAGGGGACTGAAACGTGGGAGGGTCAGGCTACGTGCTGACGCATGGGTCAGTGCCAGCGTACGTGCCAGGAGTAGGGTACGGCGTAAGGTAAAGTGTAGCGCTTGTGGTTGGTTTCCTTTCCAGGCTAGGTTTAGGGTTAGGGAACGGCAAGGCTTAGGGCACAGGTGAGGGTACGGAAACGTGAGAGGGACGGGCTACGTGCTGACGCACGGGTCAGTGCCAGCGTACGGAACAGGAGTAGGCAACGGCATAGGATACAGTGTAGGGCTGGTGGTGGATTTGCGTTCAGGGCTAGGGTTAGGGTTAGGGAACGGCAAGGCTTAGGGCACAGGTGAGGGTATGGAAACTTGGGAGGGTCAGGCTACATGCTGACGCAATGTTCAGTGCCAGCGTACGGGCCAGGAATAGGGTACGGCGTAAGGTAAGGTGTACGGCTGGTGGTGGGTTTCCGTTCCGGGCTAGGGTTAGGGTTAGGGAACGGCAAGGCTTAGGGCACAGGTGAGGTTACAGAAACGTGGGACGGTCAGGCTACGTGCTGACACATGTGTCAATGCCAGCATACGGGCGAGGAGTAGGCAACGGCGTAAGGTAAGGTGTACGGCTGGTGGTTGGTTTCCGTTCCAGGCTAAGGTTAGGGTTAGGGAACGGCAAGGCTTAGAGCACAGGTGATGGTACGGAAACGTGGGAGGGTCAGGCTACGTGATGACGCACGGTTCAGTGCCAGCGTACGGGCCAGGAATAGGGAACGGCGTAAGGTAAGTTGTAGGGCTGGTGGTGGGTTTCCGTTCCGGGCTAGGGTTAGGGTGAGGGAACGGCAAGGCTTAAGGCACACGTCAGGGTACGGAAACGCGGGAGGGTAAGGCTACGTGCTGATGCACGGGTCAGTACCAGAGTACAGGCCAGTAGTAGGCAACGGCGTAGGGTAAGGTTTTGGGCTGGTGGTGGGATTACATTCCGGGCTAGGGTTAGGGTTAGGGAACCGCAGGGCTTAGGGAACAGGTGAGGGTACGGAGACGAGGGAGGGTCTGGCTACGTGCTGACGCACGGGTCAATGCCAGCATACGGGCCAGGAGTAGGCAACGGCGTAAGGTAAGGTGTAGGGCTGGTGGTTGGTTTCTGTTCCAGGTTGGGTTAGGGTTAGGGAACGGCAAGGCTTAGGGCACAGGTGAGGGTACGGAAACGTTGGAGGGTCGGGCTACGTGCTGATGCACGGGTCAGTGCCAGCGTACGGGTCAGCAGTAGGGTACGGCGTAATGTAAGGTGTAGGGCTGGTGGTGGGTTTCTATTCCGGGCTAGGGTTAGGGTTAGGGAACTGCAAGGCTTAGGGCACAGGTGAGGGTACGGAAACTTGGGAGGGTCAGGCTACATGCTGACGCACTGTTCAGTGCCAGCGTACGGGCCAGGAATAGGGTACGGCGTAAGGTAAGGTGTAGGGCTGGTGGTAGGTTTCTAATCCGGGCTAGGGTTAGGGTTAGGGAACGGCAAGTCTTAGGGCAAAGGAGAGGGTACGGAAACGTGGGAGGGTCAGGCTACGTGCTGACGCATGGTTCAGTGCCAGCGTACGGGCCAGGAATAGGGTACGGCGTAAGGTAAGGTGTACGGCTGGTGGTGGGTTTCCGTTCCGGGCTAGGGTTAGGGTTAGGGAACGGCAAGGCTTAGGGCACAGGTGAGGTTACAGATACGTGGGACTGTCAGGCTACGTGCTGACGCACGTGTCAGTGCCAGCGTACGGGCCAGTTGCAGCGTACGGCGTAAGGTATGATGTAGGGCTGGTGGTGGGTTACTCTTCCGGGCTACGGTTAGGGTTAGGGAATGGCAAGGCTTAGGGCACAGGTGAGGGTACGGAAACGTGGGAGCGTCAGGCTACGTGCTGACGCACGTGTCAGTGCCAGCGTACGGGCCAGTAGTAGGCAACAGCGTAAGGTAATGTGTAGGGCTGGTGGTTGGTTTCCGTTCCAGGCTAGGGTTACGGTTAGGGAACGGCAAGGCTTAGGGCACAGGTGAGGGTACGGAAACGTGGGAGGGTCGGGCTACGTGCTGACGCACGGGTCAGTGCCAGCGTACGGGCCAGGAGTAGGCAACGGCGTAGGATAAAGTGTAGGGCTGGTGGTGGATTTGCGTTCTGGGCTAGGGTTAGGGTTAGGGAACCGCAAGGCTTAGGGCACAGGTCAGGGTACAGAAACGCGGGAGGGTAAGGCTATGTGCTGATGCACGGTTCAGTGCCAGAGTACAGGCCAGGAGTAGGCAACGGCGTAGGGTAAGGTGTAGGGCTGGTGGTGGGTTTCCGTTCCGGGCTAGGGTTAGGGTTAGGGAACGGCAAGGCTTAGGGCACAGGTGAGGGTACGTAAACGTGGGAGTGTCCGGCTACGTGCTGACGCACGTTTCAATGCCAGCGTACGGGCGAGGAGTAGGCAACGGCGTAAGGTTATGTTTAGGGCTGGTGGTGGGTTTCCGTTCCGGACTAGGATTAGGGTTAGGGAACGGCAAGGCTTAGGGCACATGTCAGGGTACGGAAGCGCGTGAGGGTAAGGCTACGTGCTGATGCACGGTTCAGTGCCAGAGTACAGGCCAGGATAGGCAACGGCGTAGGGTAAGGTGTAGGGCTGGTGGTGGGTTTCCGTTCAGGGCTAGGGTTAGGGTTAGGGAACGGCAAGGCTTAGGGCACAGGTGAGGGTACGGAAACGTGGGAGGGTCAGGCTACGTGCTGACGCACGGTTCAGTGCCAGCGTACGGGCCAGGAATAGGGTACGGCGTAAGGTAAGGTGTAGGGCTGGTGGTGGGTTTCTAATCCGGGCTAGGGTTAGGGTAAGGGAACGGCAAGTCTTAGGGCAAAGGAGAGGGTACGGAAACGTGGGAGGGTCAGGCTACGTGCTGACGCACGGTTCAGTGCCAGCATACGGGCCAGGCATAGGGTACGGCGTAAGGTAAGGTGTACGGCTGGTGGTGGGTTTCTGTTCCGGGCTAGGGTTAGGGTTAGGGAACGGCAAGGCTTAGGGCACAGGTGAAGTTACAGAAACGTAGGACGGTCAGGCTACGTGCTGACGCACGTGTCAGTGCCAGCGTACGGGCCAGGTGTAGGCATCGGCGTAAGGTAAGATGTAGGGCTGGTGGTTGGTTTCCGTTCCAGGCTAGGGTTAGGGTAATGGAACGGCAAGGCTTAGGGCACAGGTGAGGGTACCGAAACGTGGGAGGGGCAGGCTACATGCTGACGCACGGTTCAGAGCCAGCGTATGGGCCAGGAATAAGTTACGGTGTAAGGTAAGGTGTAGGGCTGGTGGTGGGTTTCCGTTCGGGGCTAGGGTTAGGGTTAGGGAACGGCAAGGCTTAGGGCACAGGTGAGGGTACGGAAACGTGGGAGGGTCAGGCTACGTGCTGACGCACGGGTCAGTGCCAGCGTGCGGGTCAGTAGCAGCGTACGGCGTAAGGTATGGTGTAGGGCTTGTGGTGGGTTACTATTCCGGGCTAGGGTTAGTGTTAGGGAATGGCAAGGCTTAGGGCACAGGTGAGGGTACGGAAACGTGGGAGGGTCAGGCTATGTGCCGACGCACGGGTCAGTGCCAGCGTACGGGCCAGGAGTAGGCAACGGCGTAAGGTAAGGTGTAGGGCTGGTGGTTGGTATACGTTCCAGGCTAGGGTTAGGTTTAGGGAACGGCAAGGCTTAGGGCACAGGTGAGGGTACGGAAACGTGGGAGGGTCGGGCTACGTGATGACGCACGGGTCAGTGCCTGCGTACGGGCCAGGAGTAGGCAACGGCGTAGGATAAAGTTTAGGGCTGGTGGTGGATTTGCGTTCTGGGCTAGGGTTAGGGTTAGGGAATGGCAAGGCTTAGGGCACAGGTCAGGGAACGGAAACGCGGGGGGGTAAGGCTACGTGCTAATGCACGGTTCAGTGCCAGAGTACAGGCCAGGAGTAGGCAACGGCGTAGGGTAAGGTGTAGGGCTGGTGGTGGGTTTCCGTTCCGGGCTAGGGTTAGGATTAGGGAACGGCAAGGCTTAGGGCACAGGTGAGGGTACGGAAAAGTGAGAGGGACGGGCTACGTGCTGACGCACGGGTCAGTGGCAGCGTACGGAACAGGAGTAGGCAACGGCATAGGATACAGTGTAGGGCTGGTGGTGGATTTGCTTTCAGGGCTAGGGTTAGGGTTAGGGAACGGCAAGGATTAGGGCACAGGTGTGGGTATGGAAACGTGGGAGGGTCAGGCTACGTGCTGACGCACGGGTCAGTGCCAGCGTACTGGTCAGGAGTAGGGTACGGCGTAATGTAAGGTGTAGGGCTGGTGGTGGGTTTCTATTCCGGGCTAGGGTTAGGGTTAGGGAACGGCAAGGCTTAGGGCACAGGTGAGGGTACGGAAACTTGGGAGGGTCAGGCTACATGCTGACGCAATGTTCAGTGCCAGCGTACGGGCCAGGAATAGGGTACGGCGTAAGGTAAGGTGTAGGGCTGGTGGTGGGTTTCTAATCCGGGCTAGGGTTAGGGTTAGGGAACGGCAAGTCTTAGGGCAAAGGAGAGGGTACGGAAACGTGGGAGGGTCAGGCTACATGCTGACGCACTGTTCAGTGCCAGCGTACGGGCCAGGAATAGGGTACGGCGTAAGGTAAGGTGTACGGCTGGTGGTGGGTTTCCGTTCCGGGCTAGGGTTAGGGTTAGGGAACGGCAAGGCATAGGGCACAGGTGAGGTTACAGAAACGTGGCACGGTCAGGCTACGTGCTGACGCATGTGTCAATTCCAGCATACGGGCGAGGAGTAGGCAACGGCGTAAGGTAAGGTGTACGGCTGCTGGTTGGTTTCCTATCCAGGCTAAGGTTAGGGTTAGGGAACGGCAAGGCTTAGGGCACAGGTGATGGTACGGAAACGTGGGAGGGTCAGGCTACGTGCTGACGCACGGTTCAGTGCCAGCGTACGGGCCAGGAATAGGGAACGGCGTAAGGTAAGTTGTAGGGCTGGTGGTGGGTTTCCGTTCCGGGCTAGGGTTAGGGTTAGGGAACGGCAAGGCTTAGGGCACAGGTCAGGGTACGGAAACGCGGGAGGGTAAGGCTACAGGCTGATGCACGGGTCAGTACCAGAGTACAGGCCAGTAGTAGGCAACGGCGTAGGGTAAGGTTTTGCGCTGGTGGTGGGATTCCATTCCGGGCTAGGGTTAGGGTTAGGGAACCACAGGGCTTAGCGCACAGGTGAGGGTACGGAGACGAGGGAGGGTCAGGCTACGTGCTGACGCACGGGTCAATGCCAGCGTACGGGCCAGGAGTAGGCAACGGCGTAGGATAAAGTGTAGGGCTGGTGGTGGATTTGCGTTCCCGGCTAGGGTTAGGGTTAGGGAACGGCAAGGCTTAGGGCTCAGGTGAGGGAACGGAAACGTGGGAGGGTCAGGCTACGTGCTGACGCACGGTTCAGTGCCAGCGTACGGGCCAGGAATAGGGAACGGCGTAAGTTAAGGTGTAGGGCTGGTGGTGGGTTTCCGTTCCGGGCTAGGGTTAGGGTTAGGGAACGGCAAGTCTTAGGGCAAAGGAGAGGGTACGGAAACGCGGGAGGGTAAGGCTACGTGCTGATGCGCAGGTCAGTGCCTGAGTACACGCCAGTAGTAGGCAACGGCGTAGGGTAAGGTTTTGGGCTGGTGGTTGGTTTCCGTTCCAGGCTAGGGTTAGGGTTAAGGAACGGCAAGGCTTAGGGCACAGGTGAGGGTACGGAAACGTGGGAGGGTCGGGCTACGTGCTGACGCACGGGTCAGTGCCAGCGTACGGGCCAGGAGTAGGCAACGGCGTAGGATAAAGTGTAGGGCTGGTGGTGGATTTGCGTTCTGGGCTAGGGTTAGTGTTAGGGAACGGCAAGGCTTAGGGCACAGGTCAGGGTACGGAAACGCGGTAGGCTAAGGCTACGTGCTGATGCACGGTTCAGTGCCAGAGTACAGGCCAGGAGTAGGCAACGGCGTAGGGTAAGGTGTAGGGCTGGTGGTGGGTTTCCGTTCCGGGCTAGGGTTAGGGTTAGGGAACGGCAAGGCTTAGGGCACAGGTGAGGGTACGTAAACGTGGGAGGGTCAGACTACGTGCTGACGCACGGGTAAATGCCAGCGTACGGGCGAGGAGTAGGCAACGGCGTAAGGTAAGGTTTAGGGCTGGTGGTGGGTTTCCGTTCCGGACTAGGGTTAGGGTAAGGGAACGTCAAGGCTTAGGGCACAGGTCAGGGTACGGAAACGCGGGAGGGTAAGGCTACGTGCTGATGCACGGTTCAGTGCCAGAGTACAGGCCAGGAGTAGGCAACGGCGTAGGGTAAGGTGTAGGGCTGGTGGTGGGTTTCCGTTCCGGGCTAGGGTTAGGGATAGGAAACGCAAGGCTTAGGGCACAGGTGAGGGTACGTAAACGTGGGAGGGTCAGGCTACGTGCTGACGCAAGGGTCAGTGCCAGCGTACGGGTCAGGAGTAGGGTACGGCGTAATGTAAGGTGTAGGCCTGGTGGTGGGTTTCTATTCCGGGCTAGGGTTAGGGTTAGGGAACGGCAAGGCTTAGGGCACAGGTGAGGGTACGGAAACTTGGGAGGGTCAGGCTACACGCTGACGCAATGTTCAGTGCCAGCGTACGGGCCAGGAATAGGGTACGGCGTAAGGTAAGGTGTAGGGCTGGTGGTGGGTTTCTAATCCGGGCTAGGGTTAGGGTTAGGGAACGGCAAGTCTTAGGGCAAAGGAGAGGGTACGGAAACGTGGGAGGGTCAGGCTACATGCTGACGCACTGTTCAGTGCCAGCGTACGGGCCAGGAATAGTGTACGGCGTAAGGTAAGGTGTACGGCTGGTGGTGGGTTTCCGTTCCGGGCTAGGGTTAGGGTTAGGGAACGGCAAGGCTTAGGGCACAGGTGAGGTTACAGAAACGTGGCACGGTCAGGCTACGTGCTGACGCATGTGTCAATTCCAGCATACGGGCGAGGAGTAGGCAACGGCGTAAGGTAAGGTGTACGGCTGGTGGTTGGTTTCCTATCCAGGCTAAGGTTAGGGTTAGGGAACGGCAAGGCTTAGGGCACAGGTGATGGTACGGAAACGTGGGAGGGTCAGGCTACGTGCTGACGCACGGTTCAGTGCCAGCGTACGGGCCAGGAATAGGGAACGGCGTAAGGTAAGGTGTAGGGCTGGTGGTGGGTTTCCGTTCCGGGCTAGGGTTAGGGTTAGGGAACGGCAAGGCATAGGGCACAGGTCAGGGTACGGAAACGCGGGAGGGTAAGGCTACAGGCTGATGCACGGGTCAGTACCAGAGTACAGGCCAGTAGTAGGCAACGGCGTAGGGTAAGGTTTTGCGCTGGTGGTGGGATTCCTTTCCGGGCTAGGGTTAGGGTTAGGGAACCGCAGGCCTTAGCGCACAGGTGAGGGTACGGAGACGAGGGAGGGTCAGGCTACGTGCTGACGCACGGGTCAATGCCAGCGTACGGGCCAGGAGTAGGCAACGGCGTAGGATAAAGTGTAGGGCTGGTGGTGGATTTGCGTTCCCGGCTAGGGTTAGGGTTAGGGAACGGCAAGGCTTAGGGCTCAGGTGAGGGAACGGAAACGTGGGAGGGTCAGGCTACGTGCTGACGCACGGTTCAGTGCCAGCGTACGGGCCAGGAATAGGGAACGGCGTAAGTTAAGGTGTAGGGCTGGTGGTGGGTTTCCGTTCCGGGCTAGGGTTAGGGTTAGGGAACGGCAAGTCTTAGGGCAAAGGAGAGTGTACGGAAACGCGGGAGGGTAAGGCTACGTGCTGATGCGCAGGTCAGTGCCTGAGTACACGCCAGTAGTAGGCAACGGCGTAGGGTAAGGTTTTGGGCTGGTGGTTGGTTTCCGTTCCAGGCTAGGGTTAGGGTTAGGGAACGGCAAGGCTTAGGGCACAGGTGAGGGTACGGAAACGTGGGAGGGTCGGGCTACGTGCTGACGCACGGGTCAATGCCAGCGTACGGGCGAGGAGTAGGCAACGGCGTAAGGTAAGGTTTAGGGCTGGTGGTGGGTTTCCGTTCCGGACTAGGGTTAGGGTTAGGGAACGTCAAGGCTTAGGGCACAGGTCAGGGTACGGAAACGCGGGAGGGTAAGGCTACGTGCTGATGCACGGTTCAGTGCCAGAGTACAGGCCAGGAGTAGGCAACGGCGTAGGGTAAGGTGTAGGGCTGGTGGTGGGTTTCCGTTCCGGGCTAGGGTTAGGGTTAGGTAACGCAAGGCTTAGGGCACAGGTGAGGGTACGTAAACGTGGGAGGGTCAGGCTACGTGCTGACGCACGGGTCAGTGCCAGCGTACGGGTCAGGAGTAGGGTACGGCGTAATGTAAGGTGTAGGGCTGGTGGTGGGTTTCTATTCCGGGCTAGGGTTAGGGTTAGGGAACGGCAAGGCTTAGGGCACAGGTGAGGGTACGGAAACTTGGGAGGGTCAGGCTACACGCTGACGCAATGTTCAGTGCCAGCGTACGGGCCAGGAATAGGGTACGGCGTAAGGTAAGGTGTAGGGCTGGTGGTGGGTTTCTAATCCGGGCTAGGGTTAGGGTTAGGGAACGGCAAGTCTTAGGGCAAAGGAGAGGGTACGGAAACGTGGGAGGGTCAGGCTACATGCTGACGCACTGTTCAGTGCCAGCGTACGGGCCAGGAATAGGGTACGGCGTAAGGTAAGGTGTACGGCTGGTGTTGGGTTTCCGTTCCGGGCTAGGGTTAGGGTTAGGGAACGGCAAGGCTTAGGGCACAGGTGAGGTTACAGAAACGTGGCACGGTCAGGCTACGTGCTGACGCATGTGTCAATTCCAGCATACGGGCGAGGAGTAGGCAACGGCGTAAGGTAAGGTGTATGGCTGGTGGTTGGTTTCCTATCCAGGCTAAGGTTAGGGTTAGGGAACGGCAAGGCTTAGGGCACAGGTGATGGTACGGAAACGTGGGAGGGTCAGGCTACGTGCTGACGCACGGTTCAGTGCCAGCGTACGGGCCAGGAATAGGGAACGGCGTAAGGTAAGTTGTAGGGCTGGTGGTGGGTTTCCGTTCCGGGCTAGGGTTAGGGTTAGGGAACGGCAAGGCTTAGGGCACAGGTCAGGGTACGGAAACGCGGGAGGCTAAGGCTACAGGCTGATGCACGGGTCAGTACCAGAGTACAGGCCAGTAGTAGGCAACGGCGTAGGGTAAGGTTTTGCGCTAGTGGTGGGATTCCATTCCGGGCTAGGGTTAGGGTTAGGGAACCGCAGGGCTTAGCGCACAGGTGAGGGTACGGAGACGAGGGAGGGTCAGGCTACGTGCTGACGCACGGGTCAATGCCAGCGTACGGGCCAGGAGTAGGCAACGGCGTAGGATAAAGTGTAGGGCTGGTGGTGGATTTGCGTTCCCGGCTAGGGTTAGGGTTAGGGAACGGCAAGGCTTAGGGCTCAGGTGAGGGAACGGAAACGTGGGAGGGTCAGGCTACGTGCTGACGCACGGTTCAGTGCCAGCGTACGGGCCAGGAATAGGGAACGGCGTAAGTTAAGGTGTAGGGCTGGTGGTGGGTTTCCGTTCCGGGCTAGGGTTAGGGTTAGGGAACGGCAAGTCTTATGGCAAAGGAGAGGGTACGGAAACGCGGGAGGGTAAGGCTACGTGCTGATGCGCAGGTCAGTGCCTGAGTACACGCCAGTAGTAGGCAACGGCGTAGGGTAAGGTTTTGGGCTGGTGGTTGGTTTCCGTTCCAGGCTAGGGTTAGGGTTAGGGAACGGCAAGGCTTAGGGCACAGGTGAGGGTACGGAAACGTGGGAGGGTCGGGCTACGTGCTGACGCACGGGTCAGTGCCAGCGTACGGGCCAGGAGTAGGCAACGGCGTAGGATAAAGTGTAGGGCTGGTGGTGGATTTGCGTTCTGGGCTAGGGTTAGGGTTAGGGAACGGCAAGGCTTAGGGCACAGGTCAGGGAACGGAAATGCGGTAGGCTAAGGCTACGTGCTGATGCACGGTTCAGTGCCAGAGTACAGGCCAGGAGTAGGCAACGGCGTAGGGTAAGGTGTAGGGCTGGTGGTGGGTTTCCGTTCCGGGCTAGGGTTAGGGTTAGGGAACGGCAACGCTTAGGGCACAGGTGAGGGTACGTAAACGTGGGAGGGTCAGACTACGTGCTGACGCACGGGTCAATGCCAGCGTACGGGCGAGGAGTAGGCAACGGCGTAAGGTAAGGTTTAGGGCTGGTGGTGGGTTTCCGTTCCGGACTAGGGTTAGGGTTAGGGAACGTCAAGGCTTAGGGCACAGGTCAGGGTACGGAAACGCGGGAGGGTAAGGCTACGTGCTGATGCACGGTTCAGTGCCAGAGTACAGGCCAGGAGTAGGCAACGGCGTAGGGTAAGGTGTAGGGCTGGTGGTGGGTTTCCGTTCCGGGCTAGGGTTAGGGTTATGTAACGCAAGGCTTAGGGCACAGGTGAGGGTACGTAAACGTGGGAGGGTCAGGCTACGTGCTGACGCACGGGTCAGTGCCAGCGTACGGGTCAGGAGTAGGGTACGGCGTAATGTAAGGTGTAGGGCTGGTGGTGGGTTTCTATTCCGGGCTAGGGTTAGGGTTATGGAACGGCTAGGCTTAGGGCACAGGTGAGGGTACGGAAACTTGGGAGGCTCAGGCTACACGCTGACGCAATGTTCAGTGCCAGCGTACGGGCCAGGAATAGGGTACGGCGTAAGGTAAGGTGTAGGGATGGTGGTGGGTTTCTAATCCGGGCTAGGGTTAGGGTTAGGGAACGGCAAGTCTTAGGGCAAAGGAGAGGGTACGGAAACGTGGGAGGGTCAGGCTACATGCTGACGCACGGTTCAGTGCTAGCGTACGGGCCACGAATAGGGTACGGCGTAAGGTAAGGTGTACGGCTGGTGGTGGGTTTCCGTTCCGGCCTAGGGTTAGGGTTAGGGAATGGCAAGGCTTAGGGCACAGGTGAGGTTACAGAAACGTGGGACGGTCAGGCTACGTGCTGACGCTTGTGTCAATGCCAGCATACGGGCGAGGAGTAGGCAACGGCGTAAGGTAAGGTGTACGGCTGGTGGCTGGTTTCCGTTCCAGGCTAGGGTTAGGGTTAGGGAACGGCAAGGCTTAGGGCACAGGTCAGGGTACGGAAACGCGGGAGGGTAAGGCTAAGTGCTGATGCTCGAGTCAGTGCCAGAGTACGGGCCAGTAGTAGGCAACGGCGTAGGGTAAGGTTTTGGGCTGGTGGTGGGATTCCATTCCGGGCTAGGGTTAGGGTTAGGGAACCGCAGGGCTTAGGGCACAGGTGAGGGTACGGAGACGAGTGAGGGTCAGGCTACGTGCTGACGCACGAGTCACTGCCAGCGTACGGACCAGGAGTAGGCAACGGCGTAAGGTAAGGTGTAGGGCTGGTGGTTGGTTTCTGTTCCAGGCTAGGGTTAGGGTTAGGGAACGGCAAGGCTTAGGGCTCAGGTGAGGGAACGGAAACGTTGGAGGGTCAGGCTACGTGCTGACGCACGGGTCAGTGCCAGCGTACGGGCCAGGAATAGGGAACGGCGTAGGATAAAGTGTAGGGCTGGTGCTGGATTTGCGTTCCGGTCTAGGGTTAGGGTTAGGGAACGGCAAGTCTTAGGGCAAAGGAGAGGGTACGGAAACGCGGGAGGGTAAGGCTACGTGCTGATGCGCAGGTCAGTGCCTGAGTACGGGCCAGGAATAGGGAACGGCGTAGGGTAAGGTGTTGGGCTGGTGGTTGGTTTCCGTTCCAGGCTAGGGTTAGGGTTAGGGAACGGCAAGGCTTAGGGCACAGGTGAGGGTACGTAAACGTGGGATGGTCGGGCTACGTGCTGACGCACGGGTCAGTGCCAGCGTACGGGCCAGGAGTAGGCAACGGCGTAGGATAAAGTGTAGGGCTGGTGGTGGATTTGCGTTCTGGGCTAGGGTTAGGGTTAGGGAACGGCAAGGCTTAGGGCACAGGTCAGGGTACGGAAACGCGGTAGGCTAAGGCTACGTGCTGATGCACGGTTCAGTGCCAGAGTACAGGCCAGGAGTAGGCAACGGCGTAGGGTAAGGTGTAGGGCTGGTGGTGGGTTTCCGTTCCGGGCTAGGGTTAGGGTTAGGGAACGGCAAGGCTTAGGGCACAGGTGAGGGTACGTAAACGTGGGAGGGTCAGACTACGTGCTGACGCACGGGTAAATGCCAGCGTACGGGCGAGGAGTAGGCAACGGCGTAAGGTAAGGTTTAGGGCTGGTGGTGGGTTTCCGTTCCGGACTAGGGTTAGGGTTAGGGAACGTCAAGGCTTAGGGCACAGGTCAGGGTACGGAAACGCGGGAGGGTAAGGCTACGTGCTGATGCACGGTTCAGTGCCAGAGTACAGGCCAGGAGTAGGCAACGGCGTAGGGTAAGGTATAGGGTTGGTGGTGGGTTTCCGTTCCGGGCTAGGGTTAGGGTTAGGGAACGTCAAGGCTTAGGGCACAGGTGAGGTTACGGAAACGTTGGAGGCTCAGACTACGTGCTGACGCATGGTTCAGTGCCAGCGTACGGGTCAGGAGTAGGATACGGCGTAAGGTAAGGTGTAGGGCTGGTTGTGGGTTTCTATTCCGGGCTAGGGTTAGGGTTAGGGAAAGGCAAGTCTTAGGGCACAGGTGAGGTTACGGAAACGTGGGAGGGTCAGGCTACATGCTGACGCACGGTTCAGTTCCAGCGTACGGGCCAGGAATAGGTTACGGCGTAAGGTAAGGTGTAGGGCTGGTGGTGGGTTTCCGTTCCGGTCTAGGGTTATGGTTAGGGAACGGCAATGCTTAGGGCACAGGTGAGTGAACTGAAACGTGGGAGGGTCAGGCTACGTGCTGACGCATGGGTCAGTGCCAGCGTACGGACCAGGAGTAGGGTACGGCGTAAGGTAAAGTGTAGCGCTTGTGGTTGATTTCCTTTCCAATCTAGGTTTAGGGTTAGGGAACGGCAAGGCTTAGGGCACAGGTGAGGGTACGGAAACTTGGGAGTGTCAGGCTACATGCTGACGCAATGTTCAGTGCCAGCGTACGGGCCAGGAGTAGGCAACGGCGTAAGGTAAGGTGTAGGGCTGGTGGTTGGTTTCTGTTCCAGTCTAGGGTTAGGGTTAGGGAACGGCAAGGCTTAGGGCACAGGTGAGGGTACGGAAACGTTGGAGGGTCGGGCTACGTGCTGATGCACGGGTCAGTGCCAGCGTATGGGCCAGGAGTAGGCAACGGCATCGGATAAAGTGTAGGGCTGGTGGTGGATTTGCGTTCCGGGCTAGGGTTAGGGTTAGGGAACGGCAAGGCTTAGGGCTCAGGTGAGGGAACGGAAACGTGGGAGGGTCAGGCTACGTGCTGACGCACGGTTCAGTGCCAGCGTACGGGCCAGGAATAGGGAACGGCGTAAGTTAAGGTGTAGGGCTGGTGGTGGGTTTCCGTTCCGGGCTAGGGTTAGGGTTAGGGAACGGCAAGGCTTAGGGCACAGGTTAGGGTACGGAAACGCGGGAGGGTAAGGCTACATGCTGATGCGCAGGTCAGTGCCAGAGTACACGCCAGTAGTAGGCAACGGCGTAGGGTAAGGTTTTGGGCTGGTGGTGGGTTTCCATTCCGGGCTAGGGTTAGGGTTAGGGAAAGGCAAGGCTTAGGGCACAGGTGAGGTTACGGAAACGTGGGAGGGTCAGGCTACATGCTGACGCACGGTTCAGTGCCAGCGTACGGGCCAGGAATAGGTTACGGCGTAAGGTAAGGTGTAGGGCTGGTGGTGGTTTTCCGTTCCGGGCTAGGGTTATGGTTAGGGAACGGCAAGGCTTAGGGCACAGGTGAGGGTACTGAAACGTGGGAGGGTCAGGCTACGTGCTGACGCATGGGTCAGTGCCAGCGTACGTGCCAGGAGTAGGGTACGGCGTAAGGTAAAGTGTAGTGCTTGTGGTTGATTTCCTTTCCAGGCTAGGTTTAGGGTTAGGGAACGGCAAGGCTTAGGGCACAGGTGAGGGTACGGAAACGTGAGAGGGACGGGCTACGTGCTGACGCACGGGTCAGTGCCAGCGTACGGAACAGGAGTAGGCAACGGCATAGGATACAGTGTAGGGCTGGTGGTGGATTTGCGTTCAGGGCTAGGGTTAGGGTTAGGGAACGGCAAGGCTTAGGGCACAGGTGAGGGTATGGAAACTTGGGAGGGTCAGGCTACATGCTGACGCAATGTTCAGTGCCAGCGTACGGGCCAGGAATAGGGTACGGCGTAAGGTAAGGTGTACGGCTGGTGGTGGGTTTCCGTTCCGGGCTAGGGTTAGGGTTAGGGAACGGCAAGGCTTAGGGCACAGGTGAGGTTACAGAAACGTGGGACGGTCAGGCTACGTGCTGACACATGTGTCAATGCCAGCATACGGGCGAGGAGTAGGCAACGGCGTAAGGTAAGGTGTACGGCTGGTGGTTGGTTTCCGTTCCAGGCTAAGGTTAGGGTTAGGGAACGGCAAGGCTTAGGGCACAGGTGATGGTACGGAAACGTGGGAGGGTCAGGCTACGTGCTGACGCACGGTTCAGTGCCAGCGTACGGGCCAGGAATAGGGAACGGCGTAAGGTAAGTTGTAGGGCTGGTGGTGGGTTTCCGTTCCGGGCTAGGGTTAGGGTGAGGGAACGGCAAGGCTTAAGGCACACGTCAGGGTACGGAAACGCGGGAGGGTAAGGCTACGTGCTGATGCACGGGTCAGTACCAGAGTACAGGCCAGTAGTAGGCAACGGCGTAGGGTAAGGTTTTGGGCTGGTGGTGGGATTACATTCCGGGCTAGGGTTAGGGTTAGGGAACCGCAGGGCTTAGGGAACAGGTGAGGGTACGGAGACGAGGGAGGGTCTGGCTACGTGCTGACGCACGGGTCAATGCCAGCATACGGGCCAGGAGTAGGCAACGGCGTAAGGTAAGGTGTAGGGCTGGTGGTTGGTTTCTGTTCCAGGTTGGGTTAGGGTTAGGGAACGGCAAGGCTTAGGGCACAGGTGAGGGTACGGAAACGTTGGAGGGTCGGGCTACGTGCTGATGCACGGGTCAGTGCCAGCGTACGGGTCAGCAGTAGGGTACGGCGTAATGTAAGGTGTACGGCTGGTGGTGGGTTTCCGTTCCGGGCTAGGGTTAGGGTTAGGGAACGGCAAGGCATAGGGCACAGGTGAGGTTACAGAAACGTGGCACGGTCAGGCTACGTGCTGACGCATGTGTCAATTCCAGCATACGGGCGAGGAGTAGGCAACGGCGTAAGGTAAGGTGTACGGCTGCTGGTTGGTTTCCTATCCAGGCTAAGGTTAGGGTTAGGGAACGGCAAGGCTTAGGGCACAGGTGATGGTACGGAAACGTGGGAGGGTCAGGCTACGTGCTGACGCACGGTTCAGTGCCAGCGTACGGGCCAGGAATAGGGAACGGCGTAAGGTAAGGTGTAGGGCTGGTGGTGGGTTTCCGTTCCGGGCTAGGGTTAGGGTTAGGGAACGGCAAGGCTTAGGGCACAGGTCAGGGTACGGAAACGCGGGAGGGTAAGGCTACAGGCTGATGCACGGGTCAGTACCAGAGTACAGGCCAGTAGTAGGCAACGGCGTAGGGTAAGGTTTTGCGCTGGTGGTGGGATTCCATTCCGGGCTAGGGTTAGGGTTAGGGAACCGCAGGGCTTAGCGCACAGGTGAGGGTACGGAGACGAGGGAGGGTCAGGCTACGTGCTGACGCACGGGTCAATGCCAGCGTACGGGCCAGGAGTAGGCAACGGCGTAGGATAAAGTGTAGGGCTGGTGGTGGATTTGCGTTCCCGGCTAGGGTTAGGGTTAGGGAACGGCAAGGCTTAGGGCTCAGGTGAGGGAACGGAAACGTGGGAGGGTCAGGCTACGTGCTGACGCACGGTTCAGTGCCAGCGTACGGGCCAGGAATAGGGAACGGCGTAAGTTAAGGTGTAGGGCTGGTGGTGGGTTTCCGTTCCGGTCTAGGGTTAGGGTTAGGGAACGGCAAGTCTTAGGGCAAAGGAGAGGGTACGGAAACGCGGGAGGGTAAGGCTACGTGCTGATGCGCAGGTCAGTGCCTGAGTACACGCCAGTAGTAGGCAACGGCGTAGGGTAAGGTTTTGGGCTGGTGGTTGGTTTCCGTTCCAGGCTAGGGTTAGGGTTAGGGAACGGCAAGGCTTAGGGCACAGGTGAGGGTACGGAAACGTGGGAGGGTCGGGCTACGTGCTGACGCACGGGTCAGTGCCAGCGTACGGGCCAGGAGTAGGCAACGGCGTAGGATAAAGTGTAGGGCTGGTGGTGGATTTGCGTTCTGGGCTAGGGTTAGGGTTAGGGAACGGCAAGGCTTAGGGCACAGGTCAGGGTACGGAAACGCGGTAGGCTAAGGCTACGTGCTGATGCACGGTTCAGTGCCAGAGTACAGGCCAGGAGTAGGCAACGGCGTAGGGTAAGGTGTAGGGCTGGTGGTGGGTTTCCGTTCCGGGCTAGGGTTAGGGTTAGGGAACGGCAAGGCTTAGGGCACAGGTGAGGGTACGTAAACGTGGGAGGGTCAGACTACGTGCTGACGCACGGGTAAATGCCAGCGTACGGGCGAGGAGTAGGCAACGGCGTAAGGTAAGGTTTAGGGCTGGTGGTGGGTTTCCGTTCCGGACTAGGGTTAGGGTTAGGGAACGTCAAGGCTTAGGGCACAGGTCAGGGTACGGAAACGCGGGAGGGTAAGGCTACGTGCTGATGCACGGTTCAGTGCCAGAGTACAGGCCAGGAGTAGGCAACGGCGTAGGGTAAGGTGTAGGGCTGGTGGTGGGTTTCCGTTCCGGGCTAGGGTTAGGGATAGGTAACGCAAGGCTTAGGGCACAGGTGAGGGTACGTAAACGTGGGAGGGTCAGGCTACGTGCTGACGCACGTGTCAGTGCCAGCGTACGGGCCAGTAGTAGGCAACAGCGTAAGGTAATGTGTAGGGCTGGTGGTTGGTTTCCGTTCCAGGCTAGGGTTACGGTTAGGGAACGGCAAGGCTTAGGGCACAGGTGAGGGTACGGAAACGTGGGAGGGTCGGGCTACGTGCTGACGCACGGGTCAGTGCCAGCGTACGGGCCAGGAGTAGGCAACGGCGTAGGATAAAGTGTAGGGCTGGTGGTGGATTTGCGTTCTGGGCTAGGGTTAGGGTTAGGGAACCGCAAGGCTTAGGGCACAGGTCAGGGTACAGAAACGCGGGAGGGTAAGGCTATGTGCTGATGCACGGTTCAGTGCCAGAGTACAGGCCAGGAGTAGGCAACGGCATAGGGTAAGGTGTAGGGCTGGTGGTGGGTTTCCGTTCCGGGCTAGGGTTAGGGTTAGGGAACGGCAAGGCTTAGGGCACAGGTGAGGGTACGTAAACGTGGGAGTGTCAGGCTACGTGCTGACGCACGGTTCAATGCCAGCGTACGGGAGAGGAGTAGGCAACGGCGTAAGGTTATGTTTAGGGCTGGTGGTGGGTTTCCGTTCCGGACTAGGGTTAGGGTTAGGGAACGGCAAGGCTTAGGGCACAGGTCAGGGTACGGAAACGCGGGAGGGTAAGGCTACGTGCTGATGCACGGTTCAGTGCCAGAGTACAGGCCAGGATAGGCAACGGCGTAGGGTAAGGTGTAGGGCTGGTGGTGGGTTTCCGTTCAGGGCTAGGGTTAGGGTTAGGGAACGGCAAGGCTTAGGGCACAGGTGAGGGTACGGAAACGTGGGAGGGTCAGGCTACGTGCTGACGCACGGTTCAGTGCCAGCGTACGGGCCAGGAATAGGGTACGGCGTAAGGTAAGGTGTAGGGCTGGTGGTGGGTTTCTAATCCGGGCTAGGGTTAGGGTAAGGGAACGGCAAGTCTTAGGGCAAAGGAGAGGGTACGGAAACGTGGGAGGTTCAGGCTACGTGCTGACGCACGGTTCAGTGCCAGCGTACGGGCCAGGCATAGGGTACGGCGTAAGGTAAGGTGTACGGCTGGTGGTGGGTTTCTGTTCCGGGCTAGGGTTAGGGTTAGGGAACGGCAAGGCTTAGGGCACAGGTGAAGTTACAGAAACGTAGGACGGTCAGGCTACGTGCTGACGCACGTGTCAGTGCCAGCGTACGGGCCAGGGGTAGGCATCGGCGTAAGGTAAGATGTAGGGCTGGTGGTTGGTTTCCGTTCCAGGCTAGGGTTAGGGTAATGGAACGGCAAGGCTTAGGGCACAGGTGAGGGTACCGAAACGTGGGAGGGGCAGGCTACATGCTGACGCACGGTTCAGAGCCAGCGTATGGGCCAGGAATAAGTTACGGCGTAAGGTAAGGTGTAGGGCTGGTGGTGGGTTTCCGTTCGGGGCTAGGGTTAGGGTTAGGGAACGGCAAGGCTTAGGGCACAGGTGAGGGTACGGAAACGTGGGAGGGTCAGGCTACGTGCTGACGCACGGGTCAGTGCCAGCGTGCGGGTCAGTAGCAGCGTACGGCGTAAGGTATGGTGTAGGGCTGGTGGTGGGTTACTATTCCGGGCTAGGGTTAGTGTTAGGGAATGGCAAGGCTTAGGGCACAGGTGAGGGTACGGAAACGTGGGAGGGTCAGGCTATGTGCCGACGCACGGGTCAGTGCCAGCGTACGGGCCAGGAGTAGGCAACGGCGTAAGGTAAGGTGTAGGGCTGGTGGTTGGTTTACGTTCCAGGCTAGGGTTAGGTTTAGGGAACGGCAAGGCTTAGGGCACAGGTGAGGGTACGGAAACGTGGGAGGGTCGGGCTACGTGATGACGCACGGGTCAGTGCCTGCGTACGGGCCAGGAGTAGGCAACGGCGTAGGATAAAGTTTAGGGCTGGTGGTGGATTTGCGTTCTGGGCTAGGGTTAGGGTTAGGGAACGGCAAGGCTTAGGGCACAGGTCAGGGAACGGAAACGCGGGGGGGTAAGGCTACGTGCTAATGCACGGTTCAGTGCCAGAGTACAGGCCAGGAGTAGGCAACGGCGTAGGGTAAGGTGTAGGGCTGGTGGTGGGTTTCCGTTCCGGGCTAGGGTTAGGGTTAGGGAACGGCAAGGCTTAGGGCACAGGTGAGGGTACGGAAACGTGAGAGGGACGGGCTACGTGCTGACGCACGGGTCAGAGGCAGCGTACGGAACAGGAGTAGGCAACGGCATAGGATACAGTGTAGGGCTGGTGGTGGATTTGCGTTCAGGGCTAGGGTTAGGGTTAGGGAACGGCAAGGATTAGGGCACAGGTGTGGGTATGGAAACGTGGGAGGGTCAGGCTACGTGCTGACGCACGGGTCCGTGCCAGCGTACTGGTCAGGAGTAGGGTACGGCGTAATGTAAGGTGTAGGGCTGGTGGTGGGTTTCTATTCCGGGCTAGGGTTAGGGTTAGGGAACGGCAAGGCTTAGGGCACAGGTGAGGGTACGGAAACTTGGGAGGGTCAGGCTACATGCTGACGCAATGTTCAGTGCCAGCGTACGGGCCAGGAATAGGGTACGGCGTAAGGTAAGGTGTAGGGCTGGTGGTGGGTTTCTAATCCGGGCTAGGGTTAGGGTTAGGGAACGGCAAGTCTTAGGGCAAAGGAGAGGGTACGGAAACGTGGGAGGGTCAGGCTACATGCTGACGCACTGTTCAGTGCCAGCGTACGGGCCAGGAATAGGGTACGGCGTAAGGTAAGGTGTACGGCTGGTGGTGGGTTTCCGTTCCGGGCTAGGGTTAGGGTTAGGGAACGGCAAGGCATAGGGCACAGGTGAGGTTACAGAAACGTGGCACGGTCAGGCTACGTGCTGACGCATGTGTCAATTCCAGCATACGGGCGAGGAGTAGGCAACGGCGTAAGGTAAGGTGTACGGCTGCTGGTTGGTTTCCTATCCAGGCTAAGGTTAGGGT
Source organism: Mesoplodon bidens (assembly GCF_964165515.1). Classification (NCBI taxonomy): domain Eukaryota; kingdom Metazoa; phylum Chordata; class Mammalia; order Artiodactyla; family Ziphiidae; genus Mesoplodon; species Mesoplodon bidens. The sequence continues at coordinate 8,988 of NW_027671966.1, read as the reverse complement.
TAGGGAACGGCAAGGCTTAGGGCACAGGTGATGGTACGGAAACGTGGGAGGGTCAGGCTACGTGCTGACGCACGGTTCAGTGCCAGCGTACGGGCCAGGAATAGGGAACGGCGTAAGGTAAGGTGTAGGGCTGGTGGTGGGTTTCCGTTCCGGGCTAGGGTTAGGGTTAGGGAACGGCAAGGCTTAGGGCACAGGTCAGGGTACGGAAACGCGGGAGGGTAAGGCTACAGGCTGATGCACGGGTCAGTACCAGAGTACAGGCCAGTAGTAGGCAACGGCGTAGGGTAAGGTTTTGCGCTGGTGGTGGGATTCCATTCCGGGCTAGGGTTAGGGTTAGGGAACCGCAGGGCTTAGCGCACAGGTGAGGGTACGGAGACGAGGGAGGGTCAGGCTACGTGCTGACGCACGGGTCAATGCCAGCGTACGGGCCAGGAGTAGGCAACGGCGTAGGATAAAGTGTAGGGCTGGTGGTGGATTTGCGTTCCCGGCTAGGGTTAGGGTTAGGGAACGGCAAGGCTTAGGGCTCAGGTGAGGGAACGGAAACGTGGGAGGGTCAGGCTACGTGCTGACGCACGGTTCAGTGCCAGCGTACGGGCCAGGAATAGGGAACGGCGTAAGTTAAGGTGTAGGGCTGGTGGTGGGTTTCCGTTCCGGTCTAGGGTTAGGGTTAGGGAACGGCAAGTCTTAGGGCAAAGGAGAGGGTACGGAAACGCGGGAGGGTAAGGCTACGTGCTGATGCGCAGGTCAGTGCCTGAGTACACGCCAGTAGTAGGCAACGGCGTAGGGTAAGGTTTTGGGCTGGTGGTTGGTTTCCGTTCCAGGCTAGGGTTAGGGTTAGGGAACGGCAAGGCTTAGGGCACAGGTGAGGGTACGGAAACGTGGGAGGGTCGGGCTACGTGCTGACGCACGGGTCAGTGCCAGCGTACGGGCCAGGAGTAGGCAACGGCGTAGGATAAAGTGTAGGGCTGGTGGTGGATTTGCGTTCTGGGCTAGGGTTAGGGTTAGGGAACGGCAAGGCTTAGGGCACAGGTCAGGGTACGGAAACGCGGTAGGCTAAGGCTACGTGCTGATGCACGGTTCAGTGCCAGAGTACAGGCCAGGAGTAGGCAACGGCGTAGGGTAAGGTGTAGGGCTGGTGGTGGGTTTCCGTTCCGGGCTAGGGTTAGGGTTAGGGAACGGCAAGGCTTAGGGCACAGGTGAGGGTACGTAAACGTGGGAGGGTCAGACTACGTGCTGACGCACGGGTAAATGCCAGCGTACGGGCGAGGAGTAGGCAACGGCGTAAGGTAAGGTTTAGGGCTGGTGGTGGGTTTCCGTTCCGGACTAGGGTTAGGGTTAGGGAACGTCAAGGCTTAGGGCACAGGTCAGGGTACGGAAACGCGGGAGGGTAAGGCTACGTGCTGATGCACGGTTCAGTGCCAGAGTACAGGCCAGGAGTAGGCAACGGCGTAGGGTAAGGTGTAGGGCTGGTGGTGGGTTTCCGTTCCGGGCTAGGGTTAGGGATAGGTAACGCAAGGCTTAGGGCACAGGTGAGGGTACGTAAACGTGGGAGGGTCAGGCTACGTGCTGACGCAAGGGTCAGTGCCAGCGTACGGGTCAGGAGTAGGGTACGGCGTAATGTAAGGTGTAGGGCTGGTGGTGGGTTTCTATTCCGGGCTAGGGTTAGGGTTAGGGAACGGCAAGGCTTAGGGCACAGGTGAGGGTACGGAAACTTGGGAGGGTCAGGCTACACGCTGACGCAATGTTCAGTGCCAGCGTACGGGCCAGGAATAGGGTACGGCGTAAGGTAAGGTGTAGGGCTGGTGGTGGGTTTCTAATCCGGGCTAGGGTTAGGGTTAGGGAACGGCAAGTCTTAGGGCAAAGGAGAGGGTACGGAAACGTGGGAGGGTCAGGCTACATGCTGACGCACTGTTCAGTGCCAGCGTACGGGCCAGGAATAGTGTACGGCGTAAGGTAAGGTGTACGGCTGGTGGTGGGTTTCCGTTCCGGGCTAGGGTTAGGGTTAGGGAACGGCAAGGCTTAGGGCACAGGTGAGGTTACAGAAACGTGGCACGGTCAGGCTACGTGCTGACGCATGTGTCAATTGCAGCATACGGGCGAGGAGTAGGCAACGGCGTAAGGTAAGGTGTACGGCTGGTGGTTGGTTTCCTATCCAGGCTAAGGTTAGGGTTAGGGAACGGCAAGGCTTAGGGCACAGGTGATGGTACGGAAACGTGAGAGGGACGGGCTACGTGCTGACGCACGGGTCAGTGCCAGCGTACGGAACAGGAGTAGGCAACGGCATAGGATACAGTGTAGGGCTGGTGGTGGATTTGCGTTCAGGGCTAGGGTTAGGGTTAGGGAACGGCAAGGCTTAGGGCACAGGTGAGGGTATGGAAACTTGGGAGGGTCAGGCTACATGCTGACGCAATGTTCAGTGCCAGCGTACGGGCCAGGAATAGGGTACGGCGTAAGGTAAGGTGTACGGCTGGTGGTGGGTTTCCGTTCCGGGCTAGGGTTAGGGTTAGGGAACGGCAAGGCTTAGGGCACAGGTGAGGTTACAGAAACGTGGGACGGTCAGGCTACGTGCTGACACATGTGTCAATGCCAGCATACGGGCGAGGAGTAGGCAACGGCGTAAGGTAAGGTGTACGGCTGGTGGTTGGTTTCCGTTCCAGGCTAAGGTTAGGGTTAGGGAACGGCAAGGCTTAGGGCACAGGTGATGGTACGGAAACGTGGGAGGGTCAGGCTACGTGCTGACGCACGCTTCAGTGCCAGCGTACGGGCCAGGAATAGGGAACGGCGTAAGGTAAGTTGTAGGGCTGGTGGTGGGTTTCCGTTCCGGGCTAGGGTTAGGGTGAGGGAACGGCAAGGCTTAAGGCACACGTCAGGGTACGGAAACGCGGGAGGGTAAGGCTACGTGCTGATGCACGGGTCAGTACCAGAGTACAGGCCAGTAGTAGGCAACGGCGTAGGGTAAGGTTTTGGGCTGGTGGTGGGATTACATTCCGGGCTAGGGTTAGGGTTAGGGAACCGCAGGGCTTAGGGAACAGGTGAGGGTACGGAGACGAGGGAGGGTCTGGCTACGTGCTGACGCACGGGTCAATGCCAGCATACGGGCCAGGAGTAGGCAACGGCGTAAGGTAAGGTGTAGGGCTGGTGGTTGGTTTCTGTTCCAGGTTGGGTTAGGGTTAGGGAACGGCAAGGCTTAGGGCACAGGTGAGGGTACGGAAACGTTGGAGGGTCGGGCTACGTGCTGATGCACGGGTCAGTGCCAGCGTACGGGTCAGCAGTAGGGTACGGCGTAATGTAAGGTGTAGGGCTGGTGGTGGGTTTCTATTCCGGGCTAGGGTTAGGGTTAGGGAACTGCAAGGCTTAGGGCACAGGTGAGGGTACGGAAACTTGGGAGGGTCAGGCTACATGCTGACGCACTGTTCAGTGCCAGCGTACGGGCCAGGAATAGGGTACGGCGTAAGGTAAGGTGTAGGGCTGGTGGTAGGTTTCTAATCCGGGCTAGGGTTAGGGTTAGGGAACGGCAAGTCTTAGGGCAAAGGAGAGGGTACGGAAACGTGGGAGGGTCAGGCTACGTGCTGACGCATGGTTCAGTGCCAGCGTACGGGCCAGGAATAGGGTACGGCGTAAGGTAAGGTGTACGGCTGGTGGTGGGTTTCCGTTCCGGGCTAGGGTTAGGGTTAGGGAACGGCAAGGCTTAGGGCACAGGTGAGGTTACAGATACGTGGGACTGTCAGGCTACGTGCTGACGCACGTGTCAGTGCCAGCGTACGGGCCAGTTGCAGCGTACGGCGTAAGGTATGATGTAGGGCTGGTGGTGGGTTACTCTTCCGGGCTACGGTTAGGGTTAGGGAATGGCAAGGCTTAGGGCACAGGTGAGGGTACGGAAACGTGGGAGCGTCAGGCTACGTGCTGACGCACGTGTCAGTGCCAGCGTACGGGCCAGTAGTAGGCAACAGCGTAAGGTAATGTGTAGGGCTGGTGGTTGGTTTCCGTTCCAGGCTAGGGTTACGGTTAGGGAACGGCAAGGCTTAGGGCACAGGTGAGGGTACGGAAACGTGGGAGGGTCGGGCTACGTGCTGACGCACGGGTCAGTGCCAGCGTACGGGCCAGGAGTAGGCAACGGCGTAGGATAAAGTGTAGGGCTGGTGGTGGATTTGCGTTCTGGGCTAGGGTTAGGGTTAGGGAACCGCAAGGCTTAGGGCACAGGTCAGGGTACAGAAACGCGGGAGGGTAAGGCTATGTGCTGATGCACGGTTCAGTGCCAGAGTACAGGCCAGGAGTAGGCAACGGCATAGGGTAAGGTGTAGGGCTGGTGGTGGGTTTCCGTTCTGGGCTAGGGTTAGGGTTAGGGAACGGCAAGGCTTAGGGCACAGGTGAGGGTACGTAAACGTGGGAGTGTCAGGCTACGTGCTGACGCACGGTTCAATGCCAGCGTACGGGCGAGGAGTAGGCAACGGCGTAAGGTTATGTTTAGGGCTGGTGGTGGGTTTCCGTTCCGGACTAGGGTTAGGGTTAGGGAACGGCAAGGCTTAGGGCACAGGTCAGGGTACGGAAACGCGGGAGGGTAAGGCTACGTGCTGATGCACGGTTCAGTGCCAGAGTACAGGCCAGGATAGGCAACGGCGTAGGGTAAGGTGTAGGGCTGGTGGTGGGTTTCCGTTCAGGGCTAGGGTTAGGGTTAGGGAACGGCAAGGCTTAGGGCACAGGTGAGGGTACGGAAACGTGGGAGGGTCAGGCTACGTGCTGACGCACGGTTCAGTGCCAGCGTACGGGCCAGGAATAGGGTACGGCGTAAGGTAAGGTGTAGGGCTGGTGGTGGGTTTCTAATCCGGGCTAGGGTTAGGGTAAGGGAACGGCAAGTCTTAGGGCAAAGGAGAGGGTACGGAAACGTGGGAGGGTCAGGCTACGTGCTGACGCACGGTTCAGTGCCAGCGTACGGGCCAGGCATAGGGTACGGCGTAAGGTAAGGTGTACGGCTGGTGGTGGGTTTCTGTTCCGGGCTAGGGTTAGGGTTAGGGAACGGCAAGGCTTAGGGCACAGGTGAAGTTACAGAAACGTAGGACGGTCAGGCTACGTGCTGACGCACGTGTCAGTGCCAGCGTACGGGCCAGGGGTAGGCATCGGCGTAAGGTAAGATGTAGGGCTGGTGGTTGGTTTCCGTTCCAGGCTAGGGTTAGGGTAATGGAACGGCAAGGCTTAGGGCACAGGTGAGGGTACCGAAACGTGGGAGGGGCAGGCTACATGCTGACGCACGGTTCAGAGCCAGCGTATGGGCCAGGAATAAGTTACGGCGTAAGGTAAGGTGTAGGGCTGGTGGTGGGTTTCCGTTCGGGGCTAGGGTTAGGGTTAGGGAACGGCAAGGCTTAGGGCACAGGTGAGGGTACGGAAACGTGGGAGGGTCAGGCTACGTGCTGACGCACGGGTCAGTGCCAGCGTGCGGGTCAGTAGCAGCGTACGGCGTAAGGTATGGTGTAGGGCTGGTGGTGGGTTACTATTCCGGGCTAGGGTTAGTGTTAGGGAATGGCAAGGCTTAGGGCACAGGTGAGGGTACGGAAACGTGGGAGGGTCAGGCTATGTGCCGACGCACGGGTCAGTGCCAGCGTACGGGCCAGGAGTAGGCAACGGCGTAAGGTAAGGTGTAGGGCTGGTGGTTGGTTTACGTTCCAGGCTAGGGTTAGGTTTAGGGAACGGCAAGGCTTAGGGCACAGGTGAGGGTACGGAAACGTGGGAGGGTCGGGCTACGTGATGACGCACGGGTCAGTGCCTGCGTACGGGCCAGGAGTAGGCAACGGCGTAGGATAAAGTTTTGGGCTGGTGGTGGATTTGCGTTCTGGGCTAGGGTTAGGGTTAGGGAACGGCAAGGCTTAGGGCACAGGTCAGGGAACGGAAACGCGGGGGGGTAAGGCTACGTGCTAATGCACGGTTCAGTGCCAGAGTACAGGCCAGGAGTAGGCAACGGCGTAGGGTAAGGTGTAGGGCTGGTGGTGGGTTTCCGTTCCGGGCTAGGGTTAGGGTTAGGGAACGGCAAGGCTTAGGGCACAGGTGAGGGTACGGAAACGTGAGAGGGACGGGCTACGTGCTGACGCACGGGTCAGAGGCAGCGTACGGAACAGGAGTAGGCAACGGCATAGGATACAGTGTAGGGCTGGTGGTGGATTTGCGTTCAGGGCTAGGGTTAGGGTTAGGGAACGGCAAGGATTAGGGCACAGGTGTGGGTATGGAAACGTGGGAGGGTCAGGCTACGTGCTGACGCACGGGTCAGTGCCAGCGTACTGGTCAGGAGTAGGGTACGGCGTAATGTAAGGTGTAGGGCTGGTGGTGGGTTTCTATTCCGGGCTAGGGTTAGGGTTAGGGAACGGCAAGGCTTAGGGCACAGGTGAGGGTACGGAAACTTGGGAGGGTCAGGCTACATGCTGACGCAATGTTCAGTGCCAGCGTACGGGCCAGGAATAGGGTACGGCGTAAGGTAAGGTGTAGGGCTGGTGGTGGGTTTCTAATCCGGGCTAGGGTTAGGGTTAGGGAACGGCAAGTCTTAGGGCAAAGGAGAGGGTACGGAAACGTGGGAGGGTCAGGCTACATGCTGACGCACTGTTCAGTGCCAGCGTACGGGCCAGGAATAGGGTACGGCGTAAGGTAAGGTGTACGGCTGGTGGTGGGTTTCCGTTCCGGGCTAGGGTTAGGGTTAGGGAACGGCAAGGCATAGGGCACAGGTGAGGTTACAGAAACGTGGCACGGTCAGGCTACGTGCTGACGCATGTGTCAATTCCAGCATACGGGCGAGCAGTAGGCAACGGCGTAAGGTAAGGTGTACGGCTGCTGGTTGGTTTCCTATCCAGGCTAAGGTTAGGGTTAGGGAACGGCAAGGCTTAGGGCACAGGTGATGGTACGGAAACGTGGGAGGGTCAGGCTACGTGCTGACGCACGGTTCAGTGCCAGCGTACGGGCCAGGAATAGGGAACGGCGTAAGGTAAGGTGTAGGGCTGGTGGTGGGTTTCCGTTCCGGGCTAGGGTTAGGGTTAGGGAACGGCAAGGCTTAGGGCACAGGTCAGGGTACGGAAACGCGGGAGGGTAAGGCTACAGGCTGATGCACGGGTCAGTACCAGAGTACAGGCCAGTAGTAGGCAACGGCGTAGGGTAAGGTTTTGCGCTGGTGGTGGGATTCCATTCCGGGCTAGGGTTAGGGTTAGGGAACCGCAGGGCTTAGCGCACAGGTGAGGGTACGGAGACGAGGGAGGGTCAGGCTACGTGCTGACGCACGGGTCAATGCCAGCGTACGGGCCAGGAGTAGGCAACGGCGTAGGATAAAGTGTAGGGCTGGTGGTGGATTTGCGTTCCCGGCTAGGGTTAGGGTTAGGGAACGGCAAGGCTTAGGGCTCAGGTGAGGGAACGGAAACGTGGGAGGGTCAGGCTACGTGCTGACGCACGGTTCAGTGCCAGCGTACGGGCCAGGAATAGGGAACGGCGTAAGTTAAGGTGTAGGGCTGGTGGTGGGTTTCCGTTCCGGTCTAGGGTTAGGGTTAGGGAACGGCAAGTCTTAGGGCAAAGGAGAGGGTACGGAAACGCGGGAGGGTAAGGCTACGTGCTGATGCGCAGGTCAGTGCCTGAGTACACGCCAGTAGTAGGCAACGGCGTAGGGTAAGGTTTTGGGCTGGTGGTTGGTTTCCGTTCCAGGCTAGGGTTAGGGTTAGGGAACGGCAAGGCTTAGGGCACAGGTGAGGGTACGGAAACGTGGGAGGGTCGGGCTACGTGCTGACGCACGGGTCAGTGCCAGCGTACGGGCCAGGAGTAGGCAACGGCGTAGGATAAAGTGTAGGGCTGGTGGTGGATTTGCGTTCTGGGCTAGGGTTAGGGTTAGGGAACGGCAAGGCTTAGGGCACAGGTCAGGGTACGGAAACGCGGTAGGCTAAGGCTACGTGCTGATGCACGGTTCAGTGCCAGAGTACAGGCCAGGAGTAGGCAACGGCGTAGGGTAAGGTGTAGGGCTGGTGGTGGGTTTCCGTTCCGGGCTAGGGTTAGGGTTAGGGAACGGCAAGGCTTAGGGCACAGGTGAGGGTACGTAAACGTGGGAGGGTCAGACTACGTGCTGACGCACGGGTAAATGCCAGCGTACGGGCGAGGAGTAGGCAACGGCGTAAGGTAAGGTTTAGGGCTGGTGGTGGGTTTCCGTTCCGGACTAGGGTTAGGGTTAGGGAACGTCAAGGCTTAGGGCACAGGTCAGGGTACGGAAACGCGGGAGGGTAAGGCTACGTGCTGATGCACGGTTCAGTGCCAGAGTACAGGCCAGGAGTAGGCAACGGCGTAGGGTAAGGTGTAGGGCTGGTGGTGGGTTTCCGTTCCGGGCTAGGGTTAGGGATAGGTAACGCAAGGCTTAGGGCACAGGTGAGGGTACGTAAACGTGGGAGGGTCAGGCTACGTGCTGACGCAAGGGTCAGTGCCAGCGTACGGGTCAGGAGTAGGGTACGGCGTAATGTAAGGTGTAGGGCTGGTGGTGGGTTTCTATTCCGGGCTAGGGTTAGGGTTAGGGAACGGCAAGGCTTAGGGCACAGGTGAGGGTACGGAAACTTGGGAGGGTCAGGCTACACGCTGACGCAATGTTCAGTGCCAGCGTACGGGCCAGGAATAGGGTACGGCGTAAGGTAAGGTGTAGGGCTGGTGGTGGGTTTCTAATCCGGGCTAGGGTTAGGGTTAGGGAACGGCAAGTCTTAGGGCAAAGGAGAGGGTACGGAAACGTGGGAGGGTCAGGCTACATGCTGACGCACTGTTCAGTGCCAGCGTACGGGCCAGGAATAGTGTACGGCGTAAGGTAAGGTGTACGGCTGGTGGTGGGTTTCCGTTCCGGGCTAGGGTTAGGGTTAGGGAACGGCAAGGCTTAGGGCACAGGTGAGGTTACAGAAACGTGGCACGGTCAGGCTACGTGCTGACGCATGTGTCAATTGCAGCATACGGGCGAGGAGTAGGCAACGGCGTAAGGTAAGGTGTACGGCTGGTGGTTGG